>NW_027362761.1:1029652743-1030252743 GCF_046119375.1 Phyllobates terribilis | reverse complement strand
CTCACTGCCCCATTGGCACTCAATCTAAATTCCTTATCAGTATGTCTTTGGCGTCTGGGAGGTTAAATATGCAAATTCTCTCTTCAGAGAGGAAGAGGACTAGAACTCTATTCTGATTTGGGTTTTATCCGCAGTCATGTGACAAGACTCATTAAAGGACCCATATTGACTTTTAGGCTTGCCACTTCCAATAGGTGGCACTAGAGTTCTAGTCCTCTTCCTCTCTGAAGAGACAATTTGCATATTTAATTTCCCAGAGGAGCATTGCAAGGCTTAAAAGTCTCCTCACTTTGGCACGCTAGGTTTGGTTTGTCACTCTGTACAAGGAGAAACTTTACCCCTTGGATCCCGATGCTGGGAGGAAATCTGAGATCCTGGAGGAAATCCATGCAAACACAGGGAGAACAAAGAGACTTATGGGCAACAAAAATAACTGATTCGTGGCTTGTTGTCATTATAATTTTTGGCAAATTGTTGCAGATGATCTAATGGATATGTGTACTGCCAGTGGGGAGGGTCCTTACAGCCTAGTGGTGGCCTCCTGTGACTGGGCATGTCTGGCAATAAATGTGCCAATGATGCCAGCTGTGCCACTGATAACATTGCTTTGTATAGAATCATTATAATTAATATTTGAAAGTTGTAATGGTCATTACTCCGTGCAAGCTGCCTCAGTTGTACAATTGTTATGCTGAAAATGCAGGGGACGTGAGCGCTCTGGTGTCCCGTATCTCGGAGAAAAGGCACTGTATTCTAGTGTTGCTGTAGCGGTTATACCTGTGCTTTGGCCACTTGGCTTAAAAAAAAATAACCAAACCCCTATCAGTGTGGGAAAAATCCAAATAAAAGGTAATCTGCAGGGATTAAAGGGAATACGTCCTCAAGATCTGATTAGTGTTGGTCCAAAAACTTGAGCCCCCACTGACCAGCTGTTACCAGTTTCTGTAGCAGCCGCTCCCCAGTACTGCAGATTTAATTGTTCTGCTCCATACATCCACTTTACATCCAGCTGGAACTAGTAACCACTGATTGGTGGGGTACACAGTGTTAAGTTCCCACCGATTTGATATCACAGGAACTGATCTGCTGTACCTGGGAGCCGCCACTAAACGGTGCATGGCGCTGTGGTTTTTTGCTCTATACGCAGTTTCATTCAGGCCACTGCGGGATACAGTGCCTACAAGTAGTATTCAACCCCCTGCAGATTTAGCTGGTTTGATAAGATGCAAATAAGTTAGAGCCTTCAAACTGCAAACGAGAGTAGGTTTTATGAACAGAAGCATAAATCTTACAAACCAAAAAGTTATGTTGCTCAGTTGAATTTCATTAAATTTTAAACATAAAAGTGTGGGTCAATTATTATACAACCCCTATGTTTAATATTTTGTGGAATAACCCTTGTTTGCAATTACAGCTAATAATCGTCTTTTATAAGACCTGATCAGGCCGGCACAGGTCTGTGGAGTTATCTTGGCCCACTCCTCCATGCAGATCTTCTCCAAGTTATCTAGGTTCTTTGGGTCTCTCATGTGGACTTTATTCTTGAGCTCCTTCCACAAGTTTTCAATTGGGTTAAGGTCAGGAGACTGACTAGGCCACTCCAACACCTTGACTTTTTCCCTATTGAACCAGGCCTTGGTTTTCTTGGCTGTGTGCTTTGGGTCGTTGTCTTGTTGGAAGATGAAATTACGACCTATCTTAAGATCCTTGATGGAGGAGCGGAGGTTCTTGGCCAAAATCTCCAGGTAGGCCGTGCTATCCATCTTCCCATGGATGCGGACCAGATGGCCAGGCCCCTTGGCAGAGAAACAACCCCACAGCATGATGCTGCCACCACCATGCTTGACTGTAGGGATGGTATTCTTGGGGTCGTATGCAGTGTCATCCAGTCTCCAAACGTCACGTGTGTGGTTGGCACCAAAGATCTCGATCTTGGTCTCATCAGACCATAGAACCTTGAACCAGTCTGTCTCACAGTCCTCCAAGTGATCATGAGCAAACTGTAGACGAGCCTTGACATGACGCTTTGAAAGTAAAGGTACCTTATGGGCTCGTCTGGAACGGAGACCATTGCGGTGGAGTACGTTACTTATGGTATTGACTGAAACCAATGTCCCCACTGCCATGAGATCTTCCCGGAGCTCCTTCCTTGTTGTCCTTGGGTTAGCCTTGACTCTTCGGACAAGCCTGGCCTCGGCACGGGAGGACACTTTCAAAGGCTGTCCTGGCCGTGGAAGGCTAACAGTAGTTCCATAAGCCTTCCACTTACGGATGATGCTCCCAACAGTGGAGACAGGTAGGCCCAACTCCTTGGAAAGGGTTTTGTACCCCTTGCCAGCCTTGTGACCCTCCACGATCTTGTCTCTGATGGCCTTGGAATGCTCCTTTGTCTTTCCCATGTTGACCATGTCTGAGTGCTGTTCACAAGTTTGGGGAGGGTCTTAGATAGTCAGAAAAGGCTGGCAAAAGAGATCTTTAATCCACACCTGTGAAGCTCATTATTCTTGGTGCCTGAACTACTTCTTAATACTTTAGGGGGACCAAACAGAATTCTTGTGGTTTGATGGGTTGAATAATAAATGACACTCTGAATTAACTTTTAACGTTTCTAAAAAAAAAAAAAAAAAAAATTTGCTGCAGTGCATTTCCCACTTCCAGGCTGATCTACAGTACAAATGTCACAATGCCAAGTTAATTCCGCATGTGTCAACCAGCTAAATCTGCAGGGGGTTGAATACTACTTCTAGGCACTGTAGGTAATCAATAACGTAGTGGAAAACCCCTCTAAAGGTTCCCAATTATCACAAGTCATCTGTAGGGCCCTGCTCCGGGGAAACTGTACCGGAGCCCTGTTCTAGATAGGGAGTAACTTGTCATTTTGGGTAAACCCCCTTTAACAACCACGAAATACCGCAGAAGACCCTTGTTTTATTTCTACTACATGTAAATTGAACATGGAGATCCACTTCTGTATAATGGAAAGTTTTTCAGCTGCGATTTTAGTGGAAAAGTTTAAAAAAGTGATCGGACCTGTAGTTGTTTCTCGTGTGTCTGGCTGTACTTTCTGCTGCAAACATCAGACCCCACATTACCTCCCATAGACATTTGTGATTGATGCTTTGGATTTAATCCAGTTTCACACATTAGTTTTTTTTCTCATACATGATAATAATGGTGTGTGTTTTTTTTTCCCCGTGTGCTGGGCACAGTTTTGGTCAGTGTCAGATTTTACAAGTCTTGTTGCATCTCGTTTTTCTCGTATGAAAAAAAAGAAAAAGAAAATCTTCGCTGCCTCTTGATAAAGACTGAGATGGCACAGGTGCAAAATACTGATGAAACGACCCCTCCCAACCTGCACAGGAATAAGGCTTGTATAAGGTGTCAGTCAAACCCCATCCTGCAGTATATTGGCATTGTGACCCGCTATTGGGAAGTATGGCCTTTTTTTTTTTCTATGATGTTTTTCACACATCCCAAAATAAACTGATGTGTGAACGCGGCTGTATATTACAAGGATTTGCTGACGAGGATCTAATGTTTATTCAAAGATTTGATTGAGTCCAGTCCATCAAATGATGTAATGAATTAACTTCTATTTACATGATGCTTTTCTTGGACATATTTCCCACTCTGTCCCTTCTCTTCTGTCCTTCCCATTCATATATTCGGCTTTTCCCGTGCACAGACAATCCCATTGTCCTTGTGGCCGGATACTTTATAGGCATTAAGTGCTTTTGCTTCAGCCCTACAGCGTCATGGCTCATCGCCTGGCTATTGGCGTGGCTCTGTACCCTCTGCTGTTGGAAGAATTATCTGAATGTCTTACATGTAGATGAGATTTAGACAAGATTATAGATGTATTGCTATAGTCTTGTGCTTTCTTCCAATAATCTAGAATATTTCCTAGCGTTTCATTGGCAGCGGCATGTGTTTGCACAGTATTAATCCAGTGCCTAGATGTGCCCACACACATTGGCGCAAAGTCGCCTGAACCCACCGATTCATCAGTATTGACCAGTATCTTGTGTATGGGGGTCTCTCCCAGGCTGATGATGAATTTTCCTGGAAAGATGGTTTGTAGCAACTGCTTACTATTCTCTTCCTATTGGCCAAACTGAACGTGCTTGTGTGTGCTGGGGAAGGCCGCCATGTTGTGCCACAGATGCTGAAGGGGTGTGGGCAGTGGTTTGTCAGTACATGTAATGGAGAGCGCGCGGCCTACGCTTATGTTGCTGGTGACTGGCTGCCATTACAGGACCAGGGCACCACAATGACCCTGGTATGAAGTAATCTGAGTGGGGACGTCTGAGTGTTATGTGGCACATGGCGGGCTCTGCGGTGAGGTAGTAGCTGTGTGATGCCAGGCTGGGGGGGCATCGTACTCCGCACAGGTTGCCATGTGAACTCTCAGCTGCAAGATCCACACTGAAATATTCAAGGAAAATGAACCTAGTTTGATGTGAAAAGTGAAGCGAAAACCTGTGAAGAGACTCGTCATGTCACAGCTTTCTGCTCCTGTGTAGGCCTGGGGCTCCTGGGGGCACAGCCATGCTGGTGATGCCCATAGCGGGTTATTACACTGGGATCCTGCTGATAATGAGGCAGACCCCTCATACCTACGCTATAGGGAACGGTTCTAGGACTGAATCTATCATCTGGGCCGGTCCTGACATTCCCTATGCCCAAATTAGTTATCTTTTGGGGATGTCCTGGCATGGGTGACATGTTTTCCAGATGTACAGTATGTATTGGCTTAAAATCATAAGACCCCTTACTTTTGAGAGGAGGAGGGACGACCACTATACTGACTACTGAAAGTCTTGTATCTCTTCCATCCGGGTATTGCCATGTGGTTTTTATACATTTTGATGAGCGTGTCATTATCGAGCCAAAGAAAAATGCCTGTAAATTACTATAAAAACCACCCTTCCATTTTTTTTGTTAATGCAGCTCTTTTTTTCTTGGCTGGGTGGTCGATCTTCTTCACAATTATAAGAATTGCTCTTTGAATTTCTTAAATATTCTGATCACATACTTTACTGCAAATTGATTTTAGAATTTTCTCATTTTTTTTAAGTGACCTCTGAGGAAAGGCCATCAATGTGATTACTGCACTCTGGGTGAACCTAATCATGGGAGAGATCCATCGACTTTTTTTTTTCTTTCTTTTCTTCCGTGAAGTATTCTAAATAAGCTTCAAGATGAGAAAAAGCCTCATGGTTTTTTTTTTTTTCCTTTATGAAAGAAAAAAAAAAATTTTATATTATATTTTTATTTAATATGCACACACCTGATATACTATAAGTATGTAGCATATGATATGTTGTTGGCTGCAGTGAGTGGATGGGCTGGGCTAGCGTGCAGTGAGCGGATGGGCTGGGCTAGCGTGCAGTGAGCGGATGGGCTGGGCTAGCGTGCAGTGAGCGGATGGGCTGGGCTAGCGTGCAGTGAGCGGATGGGCTGGGCTAGCGTGCAGTGAGCGGATGGGCTAGCGTGCAGTGAGCGGATGGGCTGGGCTAGCGTGCAGTGAGCGGATGGGCTGGGCTAGCGTGCAGTGAGCGAATGGGCTGGGCTAGCGTGCAGTGAGCGGATGGGCTGGGCTAGCGTGCAGTGAGCGGATGGGCTGGGCTAGCGTGTAGTGAGCGGATGGCTGGGCTAGCGTGTAGTGAGCGGATGGGCTGGGCCAGCGTGCAGTGAGCGGGTGGGCTGGGCCAGCGTGCAGTGAGCGGGTGGGCTGGGCCAGCGTGCAGTGAGCGGGTGGGCTGGGCCAGCGTGCAGTGAGCGGGTGGGCTGGGCCAGCGTGCAGTGAGCGGGTGGGCTGGGCTAGCGTGCAGTGAGCGGGTGGGCTGGGCTAGCGTGCAGTGAGCGGGTGGGCTGGGCTAGCGTGCAGTGAGCGGGTGGGCTGGGCTAGCGTGCGGTGAGCGGATGGGCTGGGCTAGCGTGCGGTGAGCGGATGGGCTGGGCTAGCGTGCGGTGAGCGGATGGGCTGGGCTAGCGTGCGGTGAGCGGATGGGCTGGGCTAGCGTGCGGTGAGCGGATGGGCTGGGCTAGCGTGCGGTGAGCGGATGGGCTGGGCTAGCGTGCGGTGAGCGGATGGGCTGGGCTAGCGTGCGGTGAGCGGATGGGCTGGGCTAGCGTGCGGTGAGCGGATGGGCTGGGCTAGCGTGCGGTGAGCGGATGGGCTGGGCCAGCGTGCGGTGAGCGGATGGGCTGGGCCAGCGTGCGGTGAGCGGATGGGCTGGGCCAGCGTGCGGTGAGCGGATGGGCTGGGCCAGCGTGCGGTGAGCGGATGGGCTGGGCCAGCGTGCGGTGAGCGGATGGGCTGGGCCAGCGTGCGGTGAGCGGATGGGCTGGGCCAGCGTGCGGTGAGCGGATGGGCTGGGCTAGCGTGCGGTGAGCGGATGGGCTAGCGTGCGGTGAGCGGATGGGCTGGGCTAGCGTGCGGTGAGCGGATGGGCTGGGCTAGCGTGCGGTGAGCGGGTGGCCTGGGCTAGCGTGCGGTGAGCGGGTGGCCTGGGCTAGCGTGCGGTGAGCGGGTGGCCTGGGCTAGCATGCAGTACCGATCTCTGGCAGTGCTGCTGCTGCTGCTGCTACAAGTCTATTTTTACAAGTTGCATCATCCTTGCTGCAGAGCACAGGAGTCTTCAGGGATTTGCTGTTCTTTTCAGTTGTCTTGGAAAGAGAACTGCATTTCATGTCATAATTGTTAGCCACCATTATCTTTTTTTATTGATATATATACACCTATATATCTCTGCATATCTAAGCACCATGATATTTTATGTAGGGTGCTGATAGTAATGTATTAGATGGATAGATAGAATATTTTATAAAGTCTTCTCTGTGTGATGGCTGAGCTCATTTTGTCATTTTGGGATGACCGTAGACCTCTTACAACTTCTGCCGAGTCACACAAGCTGATTTGAGTGCGGACTTCTCTAGTCTCTGGCATCATAAGAATGAATCGCTCTATTCTTTGCACATGCTCAGTGCGAAGATAATAAAGGTGTGGAGGCGTTATATCATCTCCTTGTGATGATCATACACTCACAACCCAAGACCTGTTAACCCATCATGATCAGTTTGTTTGCAATATGGCTCAGTCCACTGATGTAAGACCGGGTAAATATGTCTTGTGATCAAGCTATTCGCTGATCTGATCTTGTCTTATTTGAAAAATAATAATAATAATAATAATATATATATGTATATATATATATCTATCTCATTTTATTGAAGACTATACTATGCAACAAGGTTACATCATAGAGCAGACAGCATTTATCATTGCTCATTAATACTGCCTGGCAAATGCCCTTAACATACCATGGGTCTAATGTGTTATCCAAAAGCATAAGGTTATGTGCGCACGTTCAGGATTTGCTTGCAGAAATTTCTACAAGGTTCTGTATCTCTTGGCAGCAAAAACGCTGTGGAAATTTCGCACTTTTTTTTTGCATTTTCATGCGTTTGTTTGTGTGTTTTAGCCTGCGGATTTGCCATGCCTTTTTTCCTATCGATTGTATAGGAAAAGCGCAGGCAAAAATGCACAAAGAATGGACATGCTGCTTCTTTTTCCGCACATGAAAATCTGTAAGGAAAAATCCTGATCATGTGCACAGATCTTACAAAATGTCATAGGAAATTCTGGGGATAAGGTTTACAATGCGTTTTTGGGGCCAATTCCACGTGGATTTACCACATCAAAAACGCACAAAAACTGCATTGTGTGCACATACCCATAGACCCCTGTGTCAGGCACCAAATATAGTTTAATCATGAGAGAATACTCATCGCCTGGGGACTAATGTGAGTCAAAGGGGGATCAAACCGAGGCTTTCATTTTTTGAGAACATTGTCTATTTTTATATACCATCCTCTCATAGGAAGCTGCAGTATTTACCATATTGACCTAGTGTGAAATTCATTGGGATCTTCTATTCATCAATCTCATGGCAAAAAAAAATAATCTTTGATGGCAGCGCATCTCCCTATGTAAGCGGGGTGTACTGCTGAGAATAGTAAAACTGTATGGGGACCAAGCTATCGAAGTAACAATCCTTTGCCCCCATAGTCTGTATTGGCCCATGTAAGACCATCTTTATACATCCGAGTTTCCCAGTTCGTGTACAGACCAGCAAACAGGCCTTCTGTCCCAAACCGAACAGCCTCGTATACATGTCTAGGAGACGGAGTTCGGGTCAGGAGACCACAGTTGGTCCTGAAGTTGTATTCCATTTATGGACCGTTAAACTCATGTAAAGCCGGCCTTAAAGGGCCTTTACACAAGGACCAATTGATTGACTTGTTAGTAGTAGTAATGGAGGCCATATTGGTTGTTGCCCACCTTTTTAGAAAAGATAACCGAATTACCTAACTTCATATGTTTCATTTATATTTTGTGATTTTTCACTACTGGCATCTTGGGTGCCTTTTGGCACTTTCTAGGCCCGGTGCCGTGACAGGAGGCTTAGAGCCATGGCCTCACACAATGACATGATGTCATAAGGTCTGGTGTACACCAGAGGCGCTGTGGATGCCAGGCGCAGGAGGGGAGACTGGCTGCTATGGAGGACTGGACTAGGGCAGCACAAATCCAATCCCTAAATGTAACCAATAGGTGGTGTTTCGCTGTCAATCTTTAGATTACATTTACATTCTAGACCTTCTCCCTTCTCCGTACAAATATTTCTGCAGGAAATCATTTTTCTATCTCTGTTGGATGTGAACTAGCATTGATGTTCGAGTCTCTACAGCCAGGGAAAGCTGATGGGTCTGAGATCAAAGACCCAGTCATTTTCTTCTTGACGTTATCAGAAAACTGACGTAAATAGGCATCGGGATGGTGTGCAATACTGTATTCCACCATCAGTAGAAATAATCTCATAAAAAATGATAGGAGTTATTTTATTTCTCTTTTACCATTACATGTGAGAAATGAAAGTTTTTTTTAAATGTCACATGTGCTTGTTATTTACAGGGAACCTGTCAGCAGGTTTTTACTTCTCAACCTGAGGGCAGCTTAAATTGGGAGAGATCAGCATATGTATACATGACACCTTTGTTCTGATGATGGTGCTGCTGAGGTTTTTCCTAGGCAAAACAGCTTTTTTTTTCTGAAGCGGCTGTGCAGGCTATTTTGCTACACCGGGGCGTCTTTTACCTGTTGTTTAGCTATAAAGAGCAGGCGGCTTCCAAATGAAGTCACCTGAAGAATGAACAGGTTACTACTTTAAACCACTTCATAGTTTCCAAACCCTGAAAAAATTAGAAAAAACTAACAAAAGACTGAACATATGCGCAGCAATGTCATTTTTACATTGCTGTGCACTATATTCGTTTTTTGTGACTCTTTTTCAAGCAGGTTCCAGGCAGAATCTGCCTGCGATCTTGTCATCTGCACATCACATACCCTTATTGATATGTTGCGGATTTTTGCCACATTTTTTTTTCTTTGTGTTTTTACCACTGATAAAACGACTTTTTACAGTACCAGCAAAGTAAATGAGTTTTCTGAGCCCCCACGCAGACGCTGCTTATTTTTTCCTTGCAGATTTTAACTGCCAAAGCGTTTTTTTTTTCAAATCTGCAGGATATCAATTCTTTTAACGTTTTTACAATGTTGTTCACCTATTCACATGAATGGTAAATACAGAAGGTGTGCACATAGCCTTTCTGTTTCTTGCTGTAGTTTTGCTGAAATTCCAGTTTTATTTTCTGCAGCTCAGCTAGTCCTCTCGCTGATTAGCTGAGTTTAACCCCACATGTGCCATGGATGTGAAAGCTTACTGCCAGTTTAATAAGCTGTGAGGCAGCTGGAGCTCCTTAATATTGACGGATACATAGCAGAAGCTCATCATGGAGAAGACTAGCAGAGATACAGAAGATAAAACTGTTTCACTAAAGCTACAGTAAGTGACCCAGGGTCTATCGCCCTACTTTATTCCACCCTCCGATGGGAAAGGATAATGTTCTGTCAAGTGATAGAAAATAACCTGGTTTGTGAGACCTTTAGCTTGTAGATAGTCTTGTGATGTGAAATCTAGAGCAGTCTTTTGTTAATAGTTTCTTCAGGTTCAGAAACTAGGAGGCAATGAAGTAGATGTCCAAAAAACAGGATAGGAGAATTTGTTGATAAACCTTGATCTCTGCAGTCCATTCTTAATAGTGTTTTTTAAATAACTTGATTAAAAACCATTCCCGTTTTGTTCATCGATTATGCGGGAATTCTGTGTTCTAGAGCAGTCTACATGGCCTATCGCCACCACATCGGACATGTCTGTATTACCCATGGAAAAAAAATTCTGGAGCGTCTTTTCTTATAGCTGTGAATTGTGCGATCTCTGCTATTCCTCCTAAAATGTTGTGAATAAATTAATAATTCGGCGATACCATTCCTCTTGGTTGAGAATCCAATATCTGTCACTATATGCTAGGCTTAGGAAGTTGGGATTGTAGAAACATTTGAGCGGTCAGCACTACGCCGATTCTGGTGCTCCCATTCACTTCTATAGATGTTACAGGCCTAATAGCCTACAAACAGATGTTCCCATGTTTGGTTTGTTTCTGCTTATATGAAACTGACTTTAAGTAGTGGAATATTGCGAATAATTTTGGGCACCTCTGTATAGGATCGTCATGGCTAAACAAAGAGCCGTTGTAGAGGACAATCGAGGTGACTAAGGGAAATCTGTTACTTGTAGTGCCAAGAAACATAATTGGATCCCTCCTAAACTGCCATATTTTCCAACCTGAACAATCCTATCTACAAATGTATGGATGGGCAGTACAGAGACTTGTCTAATGATCTTTTATTCTTTGGCTTTTTATTTACCATGACAAACGACAATGTGGCATCCTCTGTTTGTAGAGGATAGGTGTCACCATTATCGTTGGATTGTGATTCTTTACTGTAAAAGCAGTGAGACTAGGCAACGCTCTGTCGCAGCATGTCGTGTGGGTTCATGAGTCCTGGATGCTTTTCTTCAAAATTAAAAGCTCACCAATGTACTAGATTTCTAAATATGGAGCATTGATCCAAGGTTTTACCCTGTCATATTTGGAGTCGGGATGGAATTATGCACCTCTAATAAAATGCAATCCGCATCCGTCTCCTGGAGGATCTGACCTTCCTCTGGGTCAGCACTGTAGGGTTATAGATTGGGCTTGATGTTTTTTTTTTTTCTTATTTACCCTACTTTTTATCACTTTGTTTCACGTGTGATGGCAACACTATTAAATGGTTGGTGGAAACAATAACTTGTAACAACAGCATCTATATGACCTTCCTGGAAGGAAACTATTTCCTGACATCAGCAAAATATTTAGCAATTAGTACCACCCTGCCCTTTCCTATTCCTTGTGTGTTATCTCCATGGTCTACTAGACAAATTGGATATATGGTATTATAGTCATGGGTCTTTAAAGGTCACCCATCAGTTCGATAAACCTCTCCTCCGACCCAAAAACCCCCCACATATACGGGCATGTATGTCTTTAAAATGTAAATCCATCAACACCTTTTGTGTCTTCCATCTGTTGCTGCATTCCAGAGAAATTTGCATTTATAATTGATATACAAATTGTGTTCATTTCTCTGGGTGTGACAGAGCAATTAAGGAGCCGCTGCCTCCTGAGGTTGTTTTCTCACTCAGCACCAGCCTATATAGCTGGATTGATTGCTTGCGGTCTGATTTCCTTGCCTGGCACTTGATGTCACACAGTCAGTGAGCTATCAATCAATCTGAAGAGGCTTGTGCTGTATTGGGAAACAACCTTCAGATGCAGTGGCTCCTTAAGTGCTCTGTCACACCAAGAGCACCTAAAGCCTCATTTTTATGTGAATTAAAATGCTAATTTCTCCAGAATGCAGCAACAGATAGAAGATATAAAGGTGTTGGTGTGGGGTGGAGGTTGATCTTTCTGATGGATTAGCTTTTAATTTGCTGCTCTTTCACTTTGATTTTGTTTGTTTGTTACATCATTTTTTTTCATTTAATCTTTAATGCAAGCTTTTATATTTTTTAAAATCCTTTTGTAACTAAAGGATCCATCTGAAATGTTGTGTATTCAATTATTTTTAAATTGAACAGCACACAGACCCATTGAGTAGTGGCTAATTCTGATACTCAAAATTTGATCAGAACTGGGACATGCTTTGAGCATCAGATCTCATCATTGGATCCTTGATTTTAAAGAAGCACTTTTATCCTCTTAATATATTGCAGTCATCATATTCTACAGCACTGAGTACTTACAATTGCTCATTTTGCCTTTCTACCCAGATAATTCTTCTGTTTTCCATTAGGTCTATGAAATTACATGATTAAAAACAGACTAGCTGAATCCTTCAAAGCTCTATGTAGAAACAGGAGGTCAATTTTCCCTGTATGACTCATGAGTCACTGCAAAAGTCAATGGCAGGGGGGAGGAGGGAGCAGCTGAGTCAGGAGTTGAATAAGGGAATGATTTCTGCAGGGAAAAATACTTCCAGTTTCTACATAGAGCAGAGAAAAGAGAAGAATTAGCTGGGCAGAAAGACAGAATGAGCAATTGTAACTACACAGTGCTGTATAATATGATGACTGCAATATATTAAAGGGGTTGTCCGGTCTAAAATGAAAAGTGTATGGAGCGAGGGCGCGGACATCTAATGGTGTGGCCGTGTGGTGGGTGCGGCCTCCCTATATACACTTGTATGGTGTGAGGCCATCCCCACTGGACTGCTTCTTCCTGGGAGTATGCGTATTGCATACAGTACAGACCAAAAGTTTGGACACACCTTCTCATTTAAAGATTTTTCTGTATTTTCATGACTGTGAAAATTGTACATTCATACTGAAGGTATCAAAACTATGAATTAACACATGTGGAATTATATAGTTAACAAAATAGTGTGAAACAACTGAAAATATGTCTTATATTCTAGGTTCTTCAAAGTAGCCACCTTTTGCTTTGATGACTGCTTTGCACACTCTTGGCCTTCTCTTGATGAGTAGGTGGCTACTTTGAAGAACCTAGAATATAAGACATATTTTCAGTTGTTTCACACTTTTTTGTTAGTATATAATTCCACATGTGTTAATTCATAGTTTTGATGCCTTTAGTGTGAATGTACAATTTTCATAGTCATGAAAATACAGAAAAATCTTTAAATGAGAAGGTGTGTCCAAACTTTTGATCTGTACTGTACATCACCGGCCTTCCTTGCTCAGAAACTGGTGAATCCTCGTAGCGCACGGTGCTTGTGCTGGGGGACTTCATAAGTCTGCAGTCACACAGAGTGAGTGCAGACTTCTCATTTTAGACTGGACAACCCCTTTTCCTTGAAGATGATGAAAAATGTGGTGGGAGTGCTTTTTTAACAAATTTCTGAATGCATCCATTCTACTCAATGGGTCTGTGTGCTGATGAAAAAAAAAAAAAAAAAGTGCACGTACCTTTCACACGAATGTGTGAATGCAACCTAAGGCAGTATTCACATTTGTTTGAAGGCTTTGCTGTTTTTCCCATCAAAGTATGTCAGCGAGGTCCATTGATCGCTAGAGTTATCTGTTTTATGGTTTGGTCACACAAGAATAGAACACGGCCGAGTACTATCCGATGTTTTATCAGATAGCGCTCAGACCAATCATACTATGGGGCATTGCCGACCAGCGCTTTTTTTCTCATGCCAATTTGGCAATGTTGTGAGTGCATCTGATAATTGGACCTCGCCCACCCACATAAGTCTATGGGTGCGTGTAAAACATCAGACTGCACTCTGATGTCATCTGCAGACTCCGACAGTGGAGAAGATGGAGATATTAAGTTCTCCGATTTCTGTGATACAATTCTCTCATGCGAGCGACTCTGATCTCATGAAGGTGACAGTCTGATCACACTGACAGCATTTGATCCGAGTGACATGTGACAGTAGCATAATCGGCCCGATTCTCTCGCATGAGGACATGTGACCCTTACAATGGATCTGGTACTGCTTTGTGAGTAGGGTTGTGAAAAGTTCCAATATTTAGCATCATTAGCTGTAATTTTCATTAAAAAAGCCCATTAACTTGTCTTTTTTTTTTCTTTTAGTCATTTATGAGTAGTTTTATTTAATTTTTAAGTTTTGTGCTACTTAAACAAAAAAACCTCAGATGTGACCGTTCCAGTATACTACTCCCCTACTATCATTCTCACTGTGGTCACAATTGAGTTCTAAAACAAATCGAATAAATCCCTGTTTCCTGTGGCACAGGCAGGTGCAGACCCTGCAGCTTAGGACGTAGTGGAGGGCGGCTGTGCTTGGCAATCACACTTGAGTTTTCTTTTTTTCTGTGATTTTCTGTAACCTCTTGGTGTGCGCACGTCCAGTGTGTCTTATGCCCAGCCCCCACCTTATAATGAGCTGCTCATTTACTATGTCTGCTTTATGGGGCATCTCGGACATATGAAAGCTCTCGGATTACAAGGATGTAAGTGCAGTGATATTACCAGTAGTGTTGAGCGAGTATGTTCTGTTCCGAGTATGCTCGGGCCGAGCTCCGAGTATTTACAGCTGCTCGGTGATATGATTGAATCGCTCCCGTGTGCATGATTTGCAGCTGTTACACATTCCTCACATGTAATAAAACTGTCTAACAGCTGCAAATCATGCACACGGGAGCGATTCAATCATATCACCGAGCAGCTGTAAATACTCGGAGATCGGCTCGAGCGTACTCGGCGAAAGGGTTAAGAGAACATACTCGCTCAACACTAATTACCAGCAGTGGTGCTGCGCCTTCATGCTTGGGAGCAAAATCTTAATTAACAAGAAGGCCCCTGTTTAGCTCCATAAGTGGTAGGAAATCAAACCCCTGTTCCAGTGTTTCATTGCATTGCTATCCTCTTCTACCACTCACCCTTACTGCCATTGGCAGCTCCAATAAAATACCCCTCTGCCCCTGCAACCGCCGCGCTGCCACCATCCTGCTGAATATTTAATAGGAGATTTTTCCTTGGTGGGTCTGTGGGAGTGAGTCAGAGGTGAAGTCAGCAAGGTAAGAGCCTTTTAACCTTTTAAGTGCTGAAGGACATCGGTAGCGATGGCAGGCTGTGAGGATCTTGTAGACTGTGCCAATGCAGTGTCAGAGCCTGGGTGTGCCACACTCCTCATTTTGGAGGGGGAGATTATGGAGTGAGCACCTTTTTGGCTGGTGTCTCACTTGGTGCTACTCGCTACCTTGACTCCATTGGACTGATTCGGAGCCAGTGTTCCCAGGAATCCCTCCCTCTAAAAGCTGCTGGAGCACAGATCGGAGCCTGCCGCCACGGATTCTCTGACTTGTCCATTTTTGCTACATGAAAGGGTTAAGAGCGTGAGGGGGCGATTCTGGAGGAATGCGCCTTTCATGTGAGTTGAATATTGCAGAATATGAGGAGAGAAGACACTAAGGGGAGAATTCGGCTTACTGGTCCATCACTAGCCCGGCACGCTCTGTGCAGGTTAGGAGAACACACTGCAGTCCCTTGTTTTTTTCGGCAGGAAGCAGCAATGCCGAGCCCTTCCTAAGAGGAATTTCTTTCTTATTTAGAAAAGGAAGCCTTCTCGCTACCCAGGAAATGGCTTTCCTTGTGCGTTGCTATGCCAACTGCCTGCAGCCATGGTCCTCCAAAGTAAGCACAATAATGTCATTATATTGGCGTATTACATTCTGACTCTGGGCATTAGAGAGGAGGGGAATCGGCTATGTGTGTGTGCGGTGCTGGAAGGGGAGCCGCTCTTTGGGGTAGTGCTACGCTTGTTGGATTGGAGAGGGATGGGGGATCATTAAATGGAACGTCTATCAATGTCACACGGCTATGATTAATTGTGCAAACTTGGCTAGTTGAGTATGGCAGAGCCCAGTGGTCAGTCAGTGATCTGACCGCATCGTTAGCATCCAGGGAGGAGGGTCCTCCGCACACTGGCCCCCTCCCATACACACACATACATGCACTGGCTGCTGCCACCCCATGTAATGGCTCCGCATGGCAGCAGCTGGAATACTGTATCTGCAGTGCCTGGCTGCTCACTTACGGCTGGCTCCTATTTGGACTAATCCAATCCAACATTAAGCCTTTTGGAAAGGACTCCGTGGGCGGTCAGCCATCTTTTTCCCTTTCCTTTCCTTTTTTTTCTCACCCCTCACCCCCGCCACTTCCAATCCTCCCCCTCCTACTCCTCCTCCTCCTCCTCCTCATCTTTTCCTCCTATTCTTCAGCTATGGTCTTGCTTCTCTGAAAGAATGTTGGATGGATAAGATTTCATTAGTCACTTTGCATTCAGAGATGCTGGGGCTCCCAGCATTGTGAAACATGGAGCCAGATGCTGTTGTGAGGACGGCTTCTCTGCATTCGGGAATATTCCTCCGCTTCCCAGCTTGTCCTTCATCCCTTTGCCTCGGATGCTTTTCAGGGGGTCGGTGTTCTCTGCTTTTTCCTGCATGTCGGTGGATGTGATCTTTGCAGCCCTTCAGAAATTTGCACACAATGTTTAGATTCATCCCGGCTCGTGTTCCCTCATTATGAAACCGCTTGCGTTCTCATCCAGCCATGGGATTATGGGCCAGCAGGAGAAGCACTATGTGAGTATGTGGGATCTCCTAAATAACAATTTGTGTGAAGGAAAGAGAAGTTATTGTGGTGAGTGTTGTGTGGATGTGCGGTGCTGCTTGTGTAAATGGATGCCCCTGTTCTGCGAGATGCCCACTGGCACTGGTAGGCGGGCAGTGATTGCAGATGGTACGTGTTGATTGTGAGCTTTTACTTATTTCATTTCTTTTGGAGTCTCTTATGAGGTTTCCTTAGCAACAGATTAAGCGCAAAGTCCTTTTATATTTCTGCAATATGTTTATATATCATTCAACAAAACATAAAAAATACAAATACTATGAAATTTGGGGCCTGTCTTTTGGGATCATCTCGGCCGATATCTGAAAAAGTTTGATTTCTTGACACCAAAAAGCCAGTTTGTCTCTGAGATTTATCTGACTGATCTGCTAAATGGATTAAAGACTGGCAGCCCACCCCCCACCCCCCTCTATTTTTTGTTGTGAATAACTATTTTTTTTTTATATTGCTGGTTTCCTCTTGGATTTGCTGTATGGAGATGTGTAATCGAAGTTTCATCTGCATCTACAGGGTGATAATTATGGGTTTCTATGGTGATGGTGAGAAGAAAATTACATGTCTTGTGCTGACTGGGTACAAAATGCATGCATCCATTTTCTTTACTTATTTCTGCTTCATTTATACTTTTAATTCCCCCCTTAGTTTAGTTATCGCTGCTTCTAGGGTATAACCTCCTGCAATAGGGGGGGGGGTTGATATTTAATCAGTTATGGCTCTTGGTAGTAAAAGGGTTAATTAGATTGTACTCCTGAATTATAATTGATCCCATGAGTCGACTCCCTTTTTGTCACACGGTAATCCCTCTGTTTGGTAAAAGGCGCACAGGCAGAACATCAGATGTCCTCAATTTAGGTCCAAAGTGATTGGACAGGGGCTGTGCTAGGGGTCTGTCATCATTTACCTAGTTATTTCTAACTTACAACTTGGCCGCTCTGTATGAAAACCGATCTGCTATTAGAGACTATAGAGTAATGCAGTTAACCATTCATGTACCAAAGACGTTTTTGCTCTTATCTGTTTCGTAGTTATATTTGTTTCTGAGACATCCAACACACAGGCAGGCTGGTTGCCGTTAGAACGTCCATAAGGGTTGTTGCCTACCTTTGCTAAAGTCCCGAACGATTAATACTGTATCTCGGATGCATGGATGTAAGGGGAGGATGAAGCCTATAACCATGTAGTGTTTGTCTTTTTGTGCTTTAGAGAAGTTGTAGGAACTGTAATGGTGGCCATTTTAGTTGACGACAAGCTTTCCAAGAAAGCATAACTAAGAAGCTACTGATGAGGTCAAGCAGGGTTGGCCCTATGTATATACACGCTACAACAGTGTGTCCCAAACTCCAGTCCTCACTGCCCCCAACACATCATGCTTTTGGGATTTCCTTAGCATTGCACAGGTGAGAGAACCTGTGTCAGTTTCTGATGCCTTGATAATCATTCCATCACCTGTGCAATACTAAGGAAATCCTGAAAACAGGACTGGAGTTTGGGAAACACTGCTCTAGACCTTCAGGAGCTAGGTGAATCAAATCTTCCTGATCCTTATCTAGAGAGGTGTAGGAAATGTTTATTTGGATACTTGTTGCCTCCGCCATCTTGCCACATTTTCCTGGTTCTGATTTCAAACCTGAAACAACACTAGATTAAAGATGCACCTTCTAACAGAACAAAATAAATATCTTGTATGACCCACAAAAGTGACTGTCAACCCTTAGGCCGACATCTGTGCTGCACGGTCCGTTCTTGGACCTCGATGCACGGACTAACCACAGGTCTGACTCAAATTCGACAGCCTCTTATATGTTATGAGGCTGTGAAGTTTGGGTTCACAGCCCGTGGCTAGTGTCTGCATTGCACTCCCGGTACAGACTGTGAAGCATGGGTGTGTGAATCTGGCCTCCTTTGTAGGATTTTCTCTTTCTGTGTGAGCTGATTTGCATACTTTATCACACTGAGCATACGTAGACCCCATGCTCAAACTGGTACTCATTTCTCACCCATTTTCTCCGCTAAATGTTTGATTAAATTGATAATTAGGTGTTCCCATTCCTCTTATAAAGGGGCCTGCCAGCACTGATGGGACCGTGTCAGACTGTATAGGCACATAGCCTAACTGGTTAAACCCATTTGTCAATTCATACATTTTTTAGGAACTGTTCTGTAAAACGTACTGAGAGAAGACCCTCAAAGTTGTTGTATTTTAGGGCATAAAATTATTACACCATTATATCTAGGAAATGTTTTGTGTCCTTTTCCAAAAATAAAAATCTAAGACCACTGGTTGTTCTCTTTCCGTATTCTACCTAGCTAATGATATATAAACTCCTGCACCCAAAAATGTTCACATGCCATGATGCCCCCCTCATCCATTGCTAGTTGTATGGCCAGCCCTAGATGGAGTTTACTCTAAAGTAGATCTGTCCTATTAGCTATACTGTGCTGAGCATAGGGTAGAGCGAGAGATACAAAGGTCTGAGTTTCCTATGGGTTGATATTCTATTTCTGTGTAGGTACTTAATTAGTACATTAGTGATCACTCAATATAGCAGGTGGGGTCTCCTAGCTGTGGCAGCCCCCCAAATGAGGGGTTTTGGGTATCTGAATAGCTTTCCACAATGCAGATGCATGGGATACAGGGCATTTGTGCCAAAGCTGGAAGTGCTGAGAGCGTGATCTTAGTCCTGGCAAATGCTTAGTATTTTGCAGTAAACTATTTCCAACACCTCTGCTGTACCGTCCTTCTCCATCAATGAGTTCTTCATTCCCAGCACATGTTAAGTCCTACAAATGCATCGAGGGGTCTTTGTACATGCTAAGAGTTTAATAGAAAATAAAAATGTTATTTCTCAGAGCTTTACTATTTATTACAAAATCGTAAGTTTTTTTAAATTCTGCACAGTATGCAAGATACAGGTTGCTGTAGATGTCGGCCTGCATGCTACTTTACCCAGTATGGCAGGACTATTTTCTTTTGTGGACTGTGCTTGCTTGGTGTCACCAGATATCAGCCGTATCATCACCAGGTCTGGTAACATTAGGTCTGGCTCTGAGCTTATTACTGTATCTGTGACGTCAGCATCTTTCTGTCTGTTGCTTAGTAACATATTTTAGTTTTGGCCAATTCTTCAAAATTGACAGTGAATTAAGTGACAAAATGAAATAAAAATCTATTACTAAGCTTGGTAATTTCTTAGATCTTGTGCCGTATATCATGCGAAGCATGGAAGGGAAAATATCAAACTAAATACGAAACTAAAATATATATAATATAATATATAATATACACATATATACACTGCTCAAAAAAATAAAGGGAACACTCAAATAACACATCCTAGATCTGAATGAATGAAATATTCTCATTGAATACTTTGTTCTGTACAAAGTTGAATGTGGTGACCACAAAATCACATAAAAATCACCAATGGAAATCAAATTTATTAACCAATGGAGGCCTGGATTTGGAGTCACCCCCAAAATTAAAGTGGAAAAACACACTACAGGCTGATCCAACTTTGATGTAATGTCCTTAAAACAAGTCAAAATGAGGCTCAGTATTGTGTGTGGCCTCCCCGTGCCTGTATGACCTCCCTACAATGCCTGGGCATGCTCCTGATGAGGTTGCGGATGGTCTCCTGTGGGATCTCCTCCCAGACCTGGACTAAAGCATCCGCCAACTCCTGGACAGTCTGTGGTGCAACATTATGTTAGTGGATGGAGTGAGACATGATGTCCCAGATGTGCTCAATCAGATTCAGGTCTGGTGAACGGGCTGGCCAGTCCATAGCTTCAATGCCTTCATCTTGTAGGAACTGATAACACACTCCAGCCACATGAGGTCTGGCATTGTCCTGCATTAGGAGGAACCCAGGGTCAACTGCACCAGCATATGGTCTCACAAGGGGTCTGAGGATCTCATCTCGGTACCTAATGGCAGTCAGGCTACCTCTGGCGAGCACATGGAGGGCTGTGCGGTCCTCCAAAGAAATGCCACCCCACACCACAAAGGCGGAGGTAGCGGTCCTGCTGCTGGGTTGTTGTGGCCCCCTCCACATCTCCTGGTAGCGCCTCCAGCCTCTGGACACTACGCTGACAGTCACAGCAAACCTTCTTGCCACAGCTCGCATTGATGTGCCATCCTGGATGAGCTGCACTACCTGAGCAACTTCTGTGGGTTGTAGAGTCCGTCTCATGCTACCACGAGTGTGAAAGCACAACCAACATTCAAAAGTGACCAAAACATCAGCCAGAAAGCATTGGTACTGAGATGTGGTCTGTGGTCCCCACCTGCAGAACCACTCCTTTATTGAGGGTGTCTTGATAATTGCCAATAATTTCCATCTATTGTCTATTCCATTTGCACAACAGCATGTGAAATTGATTGCCCATCAGTGTTGCTTCCTAAGTGGACAGTTTGATTCACTTGGAGTTATTTTCTGTTGTTTAAGTGTTCCCTTTATTTTTTGAGCAGTGTGTGTGTGTGTGTGTATGTGTATGTATATGTAAGCTTGCGAGCAGGGCCCTCACTCCTTTTGATATGAGTTATGCTTATTCTGTAACATCTGTATTGTCTGTATAATTCCCCCCTAAAATTGTAAAGTGCTGTGGAATATGTTGGCGCTACAAAAATGAAAAATTATTATTATATACAGTACAGACCAAAAGTTTGGAAACACCTTCTCATTTAAAGAGTTTTCTGTATTTTCATGACTATGAAAATTGTACATTCACACTGAAGGCATCAAAACTATGAATTAACACATGTGGAATTATATAGTTAACAAAAAAGTGTGAAACTACTGAAAATATGTCTTATATTCTAGGTTCTTCAAAGTAGCCACCTTTTGCTTTGATGACTGCTTTGCACACTCTTGGCATTCTCTTGATGAGCTTCAAGAGGTAGTCACCGGAAATGGTCTTCCAACAATCTTGAAGGCGTTCCCAGAGATGCTTAGCACTAGTTGGCCCTTTTGCCTTCACTCTGCGGTCCAGCTCACCCCAAACCATCTCGATTGGGTTCTGGTCTGGTGACTGTGGAGGCCAGGTCATCTGGCGTAGCACCCCATCACTCTCCTTCTTGGTCAAATATCCCTTACACAGCCTGGAGGTGTGTTTGGGGTCATTGTCCTGTTGAAAAATAAATGATAGTCCAACTAAAAGCAAACTGGATGGAATAGCATGCCGCTGCAAGATGCTGTGGTAGCCATGCTGGTTCAGTATGCCTTCAATTTTGAATAAATCCCCAACAGTGTCACCAGCAAAGCACCCCCACACCATCACACCTCCTCCTCCATGCTTCACGGTGGGAACCAGGCATGTAGAGTCCATCCGTTCACCTTTTCTGCGTCGCACAAAGACACGGTGGTTGGGACCAAAGATCTCAAATTTGGACTCATCAGACCAAAGCACAGATTTCCACTGGTCTAATGTCCATTCCTTGTGTTCTTTAGCCCAAACAAGTCTCTTCTGCTTGTTGCCTGTCCTTAGCAGTGGTTTCCTAGCAGCTATTTTACCATGAAGGCCTGCTGTACAAAGTCTCCTCTTAACAGTTGTTGTAGAGATGTGTCTGCTGCTAGAACTCTGTGTGGCATTGACCTGGTCTCTAATCTGAGCTGCTGTTAACCTGCGATTTCTGAGGCTGGTGACTCGGATAAACTTATCCTCAGAAGCAGAGGTGACTCTTGGTCTTCCTTTCCTGGGGCGGTCCTCATGTGAGACAGTTTCTTTGTAGCGCTTGATGGTTTTTGCAACTGCACTTGGGGACACATTCAAAGTTTGCCCAATTTTTCAGACTGACTGACCTTCATTTCTTAAAGTAATGATGGCCACTCGTTTTTCTTTACTTAGCTGCTTTTTTCTTGCCATAATACAAATTCTAATAGTCTATTCAGTAGGACTATCAGCTGTGTATCCACCAGACTTCTGCACAACACAACTGATGGTCCCAACCCCATTTATAAGGCAAGAAATCCCACTTATTAAACCTGACAGGGCACACCTGTGAAGGGAAAACCATTTCCGGTGACTACCTCTTGAAGCTCATCAAGAGAATGCCAAGAGTGTGCAAAGCAGTCATCAAAGCAAAAGGTGGCTACTCTGAAGAACCTAGAATATAAGACATATTTTCCGTTGTTTCACACTTTTTTGTTAAGTATATAATTCCACATGTGTTAATTCATAGTTTTGATGCCTTCAGTGTGAATGTACAATTTTCATAGTCATGAAAATACAGAAAAATCTTTAAATGAGGTGTGTCCAAACTTTTGGTCTGTACTGTACAGGTGCTTCGCTTGCTTTGGGTGATCCATAAGGGTTCTTCCTGTTAAATGGCAAGAATATTGCTGCCAACTACATGAAAAGGACCCTGTCAGAGAGGAGTCAGGCTCCCAAACCACCAACCTGTTATCTAGGATGGTACCAGGCTAACATCATGCTATATTCTGACCTGTAAGTAGTCAATATGCTTCTCTGAGAAGTCATACTGGCTGCTGAGTCTCCTGGGTTGACTGGTGTTCTGCAAAGCAGACACCTCATCAGCTGCCAGTTGCACCCAGTGAATGCAATGTCCAGGTGGAGATGAGGTCCGTACACCCCGCTGCCTATGCTTCTGATACTGGGACTTCTGGGAATGTACCTAACCGGTAAGATGTCAAGTAAGGAGGAGAACCGGCCAGCAGGACTCTTCAATGGCGTAGCTCCACCATGTCCTTCCAGGTCATCAGAATATATGCCAAACACTTTTCAAAGTTAATTTTCCACGTTCTGCTGCATCGGTCTGAATAGACATGGATACCATTAGATCAGGTTGGGGGCAGTTTGACCCTTTGATAGGTTCCCTTAAATTCAGGAAAGCTTGGCAGAAATCTCTGTAGGACCCTGATTTCCAGTGTGCAGTAAGTGGGGCTGAAGCCTCACACATTGCCTTATATTCTCACCATACTTTCTGTATTATTCCAGGAGGCTGTGTACTGCCTAATAGCTCTATAATGCTCTCCAGTTATAAATAACGGCTTGTGATATTTACGTCCAGCCTCCTGGGCATCGGGCTGAGGGACACCAAAATGTGCCGCTTCTATTATTTATAGATGTTGTGCCAACCCTTGAGTTATGATGCAGCAGACCTCCCATAAATTCCTATTTGTATGTGCATGACTACATGGAAAGGATACACATGAGGTAGCTAATATACGGCTGTGTCAATATACAGATGTAACCTAATGTGTGAATGATTTCTTATTGACTTTTTCTCGGTTTATTTAGCACTAGCGAGTCCCGAGCAAATTGCTTGTCTCTATTGAGAAGGATTCTTGGGGGACTTAGTGAAAAGTCTAAATTCTGTTTGCATCACATAGTGTTCAATGAACACCGGCGGCAGAATCCCAGCGGGCTGGTGGTAAACGCGTATCCTCGGGTAATATAGTCAGAGGTTTAGTTTCACCAGGTTAGGCATGACTTCGGCATTTGCTTATGTTCTCACGAGGCATATAAGGTTTAAAGGAGTTATCCACTTTTTTTATGTAAATGCATGCATTTGGGGCTAAACATGAATTTTGCAATTCAGTCTCATTAAAAAAAATTGCAGAGTTTGACTTTTCCAAGCTCTTTTTGCTCAACTCTGATGTGGTCTGTGGTAATAAATCGGCTAAGAGAAGCATTAAAGAAAAAACAGATAGTTACAAACTCACCCATTGGGCCATCAGAAGGAGTTCACTTATGGATTCTCCGTTAACTCATTCTGCAGATGGTCATAGACAGAGTGTCATAGAGGCTATAGAAGGTAAACGGTGCAAAATTTTTAATAAAACCTAATGACTAAATCGATTTTTTTTTTTGTAAACCGTTCATTCAAGTAAGAAAAATAATGTCCCCAAAGGTGGACAATTTTTTTAATATGCATTTTCTAGTAATGTATAACAGACTCTGTTTAGCAAAGAGACAATGTGATGTCATCTGAATGCTGAATAATAAAGAAGTTGTACAAGTAGTTGTATGTGTTGTCAGGAATCCCTTACATACAGACTCATAGTTTTGTATCTAGAAATCTCCGGGCAACAGTGTGTCTTCTGTAGGCTCTCGCCTTCACTATCGGCACACAGCTTCACAAAGCAGTCTCTGATTGTAGCTCAAGGCTTCATTGTAAATGTGTCGGGCAAGATGAATAGAGCACTGGTACTACCAACACTGGCACAAGCACCTGGTCCTCCACCATAATATAGCCAGTATATTTGGCTGTTGTAATCTGACTTCTCATTGATTACCTATTCTAATAGTTAAAGATGTCTCAGTATGCTGTGTATATAATATTTTATAAATCAGGCCAATTCTAATTTAATAATTACATTGTAGATGTAATTCAATAAAGTGCAAAATACTACCCGATCTAGTGCACACACAATATCTAGAAGATAAGCAGTTTTCACATTAAAGGGGTTGTTTGAGCTAGTTAAATGATTAAATCTACAAAATAATCTGCTTTGCAATGTTCCCCCTTTTAAAATTTCTTCTCAAAGACTAGGGGGGTGTTCAGTTTCCGAGTTTCATTTGTTCTCTAGGTTTTTGGCCACTCTGTTGTCTTAATGGCCGGTTACCTAGGCCTTAGAGCCTGCTTGTGTCGCTCTGAAGCTGTCTGGATCCGACCAGCCTCGGTCTCCCTGTGCTTCTTCTATGTCATAAAGGGGAGAGGGCTCAATCCGAACCAGTGGTGCCACCATTCTGCCGGCCCAACATGTCAATCCTCAGGAGAAAAGTAGGAAGCTGAGGACCATGAGTGTTCTACTTCTGCAGATAGGACAATCCTTTCAAGGGGTTGTTCCCACAAAAAAACATCCATCACCTGTCCATAGGATAAGTAATAAATACGTGATAGTTGAACGTCCCCTCTCCCCCTCTAGGATCAATAGTGTTTTTTTTGTGAAATAACCCATTAAAGGAGATTACCTCCTATCTCCATGTGATTTGCATACTTTGTCATACAACTTGCTTTTCTCAGCCTGGAAAATCCTTTAAAGTTTCAATATCTTATTAGGCCGCCATATTTCTCACATTGTAACTTGAGCTGTCAGAAGTGTTGTTTCCAACCTCTTGCGTCCAGCTGTCAGGACATGCTGGGAATAGTAGTATTACAACAGTTGGAGAGCCACACGTTGGAGACCTCTGCTTCAGAGCAAGATTTGTTAGAAAAGATTCATCATCGGGTCTCATCTGTATTTCGGCTTTATGGATGAACCGTGTATCGGAACCAATGACCAAATCGGGGCACATCCGATTATTGTCATTGAATGTATGGATCCTGCATATAAAGGACACAGACAAGGAGTTTCTTAAAAAAGAAAAAAAAACTAATTGGGTTCAAATTCATCGATTAATAATGTAATGTTAGTCAAGGCGTTCTCTCTGAGTGCTATTATGGCGTGTAGCCCCCCTTTCTGTAAGAACTGCTCTGCCAGACCCTGTGTTCATGTTACATGGATGGTCATCAATGTGGCGTCCCTTTGGGAAAGCTGGCGTCTTGATAAGCTGAATTCTGTCTTTATGAGGCATAACTTTTACTTGTGCATGTGTTTTTCATATGATCATGCATCATTTTATTCAGGCTTTAGACTAATTGCTTTAGAAAGTGTGAGCGACCTCCTGTGTCCGGCTATCTGATGGAAAGCAGCCAATTAGTATTCTGTCTTATTTTTTATCCTCCATTGTAAAAATAAGACCGAAGTGCTTGTGATCTGACAATGGCTCTTTACCTAAGCAGTTTTATCAGATGGTGCTGACACAAAGCGCAGAATATACATTACATTACATTCTGGGGTAAACACGCACCAGACACACATGATGTGCACATAGTAGCTCAGTGCTCGTCACACTGTAAGCTATGGATAATTAGTGTACAATCCCTTACTGGTTCCCATGAGCACAAGTTGTGGTGTTTTTTTTTCCTTTTAACTAAAGGTCATCATGCAGTTGCTAATAATAAGCTATTCCTCTAATTGGTATGTGACATTGGTGACAGATTATACTCCTCTTACATGTTCCTCAGCCGCTAGCTATGGTCAAAATGAATAATTCAAAGCACTATTGTGTGGTACTAAAAGCCAACCCAGTATTGGTGATATACGGTAGATTTTCATTGTTTATTTGAATTTCCCTCCCAATACAGAAAATTGGCTTTACAAAAGTATTCCCACTCCTGGAATCATGTGTAGCACTCCATTCACTTCTATGGAGTTCCTAAACTCTCCGTGCCCTCCTGCTTGGCTATATTCAGAATGCCTATTGCAGTGAATGGAGAGGGCTGCACATGAGCAGTTACTTCTTCGTTTCCATCTCTCATGGCATTCAGGGTCCTGTTCTCCAGATAAATGCAGGCCGCACCGCTGCAGTCAGACATTTGTGACTTATCCAAGGTCCAAGCTCTGAATACCCAATCAAAGGGTTTTATGACACTGGCAAAAAAAAGGCCGCCTCTGTTCCCAAAATCACTACCATTTGATTGGGAATAAGCTGCAATACGAAATACTAGAGCGGTGCTGTTTTATGAATTGAATTTAATAACCCCATTATGGTTATGATGTCACCAACCACACGTATACGTGTGATGTAACCATCTACTAGGTCGGGCTGTAACTCTCCATCATGTCAGAAGCACCATAGTAATTGTTGGCATAGGTGGTGAATAAAGTGATCGGGAGTACAAGTGCAAGGCCTCTATCACTGGGGTAAGACCAGTCGCTGATTGCTATTTATTCTGATGGTGACCACCTAGTTGAATTTCATCGAGAAATAAACCTTGCAGGAATTGAGTCTAAGTACTTGTGTATGCATAATTTCTGGAAAATTAATGGTCACGGTTGAAGCTTTGCTGCCTATGAACAATGGCTTCATTGAAATGGCAAGAGGATTGTATGAAAAGGAAAAATAATTCAGTGAGATAATCCCTCGCAAATAATGTAGCTGCACTTGATCTATGAAGACTTTACTGCCTTGTACTAATACTGTACTTGCCACACACAACTAACCCTGTACATAACACATGGGGCCAGTGCTGCGCGCGACGATGCGCGGGGCCAGTGCTGTGCGCAACAGCACACCACTGATATTAGCATTGTTATTCATTTTCATAGTTTTGATTTTTAATATCAAGACAGAGACGCTTATTTTAACACTCTGTCCTGTAAATGCTGAGCTCATATAACGCAGTCCAGTGACGTTTATTGCATTTTTTTTTTTATTGGAAACAGCTTGTCAATAGGGTTTCGTCTGCATACCTATCTTTCCTGTTTTCGATATTTTAGGCACAAAGAATATGCGGAAATGTGATACCAAAAATAATCCAGATACTGATTGTAAGTCTCCTGCTGGAGAGACTGAAATATGACTCTGAAGGTCAAAGGTTCCCTATTTACATGGGGAAACTAAAATGCTCTGTCTATTGTATTTCCTTGCATTTTTACAGATGTGCAGCAGACATCTAGACTGCGGCCAATCACTGTACCCAGACGAGTCTTCATGATGAACATCTGTCTGGTAACGATGAAATAACGGCACTTTGTACATTAGCGCAGACGATCAGTATTGTACATTAATGTCACCTGTGCTCAGCTACCTATAAGGATATGCTCACATTGTGTTCTTCATTGTAGATATCATAGTCCTCTGTAATAATTTTATTCTGTAGCGCCAACATATTCCACAGCACTTTACAATTCAGTGGAACATGTATAGACAATTCACGACATTTCAGAATAACACAGTACAGAATTCAACAAGAGGAGTGAGGGCCCTGTTCGCAAGCTTAAATATGTGAATAAATAGTGGTGACACAAAAGGAAAAACATGCTTGTAGTATTCCGATATCTTTATAGTAACGGTATGCATGTAAAGGTGCAAGCACCACTTACCAGCCAGTATCTGTAAAAACGCAGATACAAAGTGCTGCTGAGATGGGTGTGGAAACATGATAGAAGGGACAAGATTTTGTGGAAAATGTAGGCAGGGAAGGACTGAGAAGATTTAGATTAATGAGGTGGTATCGTAGGCCTGTTGAAGTTGTTTTTAGGGCATGCTTAAAGCTGTGGACACTGGGAATGAACAGGATTGACCTGGGTGGTGCATTCCAGAAAACTGGTGCAGCATGACAGAAGTCTTGAAATGAGTGGGAGGTTTGGACTACGGAGAATGGGCCCAGTTTTAGATCATGTGACTAGAGTGCCATCGGATGTTTCTCTGATGACATGCTCGTATAGTCACATGACCTTTGCAGCCAATCACACGCTTACACTGCCTCAGTCCTGGTAACTTAAAAACAGCATACATCACTTCGGAGCCAGTGCTGAACACTGGAGCCACCTGCGCTGGATCCACAGGGTGCTGATGGGTGAGTAGAACTTCTTTTTTTTCTTTTCTTTTTTTTTTTAGCTTAAAACTATTTATGTCTTAAAAAGTTTGAGTGCTGGACTACCTTATCCCTTTAAGTTCACTGATCTGTGAAAGACTTAACTGTAAGTCCTTTGGCCGGGTCCACATATTCCAGTTGCTTATCTTTTGTACTTTGTGAGCCCGTCCATCATACACAGCTGGTCATGACTAGACTGAATAGTGAACTGGCTGCATACAACATGTTTCTGTCCAATGTAGGGAGACGTCCAGCATCACAACTGATGCTTCTGACCGCCAAACATCCTCCTTAGGAAGGCATGGGAGCCGTTCTAGCCTCCTACAGAGTTTCTCCAGCAGATCATCTGAGACCAGCTTTTCTAGGAGAGCAGTTCTTGCATCATTAGGCTAGGCTTTTATGCTGCAGTTGTAACTTCTGGTCGACACCACCACCTACTCCTGCGGTGGCTGCACGATTCTGTAGGTAAGAGTTATTACCCTTAAGGTTGTGCTCCAAAGATTCACCTCCAGCTGAGAAACAAAGGTATCATGGATTAGGACACCCAGGGGTTGAGCCGTCATCTGATCCAGCCAGACATGTACAGGGTTATTTATCTAGGAGGGGATCCTGTTGCGCTCAACTTACTGAACCTATAATTATCCCTCCATATAACAGGCCTGGTATAGACCTGCACATATATACTGGGGGCATCCTTCTCAATGAAAACATTCATTGACTGTAGCCAGCACTTCATGGTGGCGTCTGATGGCTCCCAGCTAAGAGCGCTGTGGTCTGTACAGGATGAAGTGATTTGATTCTCTCTCTGTAGTCATGGAAAAGTTTATTTTAGTCCAGGTTTCCAGCTCCATGCTCCACACTTGCCTGCAGTGGAAGATACGCCTCCCACTCATCATACATTGCTCCAGTTATGGGAGGTGTGAGGCGGTAATGTATACAGACCCTGCTACTCCACATAGTGCAGACTTTACTTTGGCATCTGCCCATTTGTGTTATGTTCCAGCCTGCACCAAGAAATTACCATTTTTATTAATGATCTACAACTATACTTGTTTGCTCCCTTTTATTTTCACTTTCCCCAGAATTGGCTCGTTTCAAAATGAGATTGAAGCACTGTGCGGCCGCTGCCAGCATGAGCACTCCTTGATAATACAAGCCGGCTTTGTAGCTGAAAGCTGCGCCTGCGCTGGCATGGGCATTACATGTGTCATGGATCCTCCTGGTTTGTGGTCAGATAATGAAGATTTATCCTTACCATATTATTGCCAGATCTTCACTTTATTCTGGGATTACCCATATACTGGATGTATACGATGTGTCACTTCTCATATTAATGCAGCACGTAATTCAGGATCGTCGCCTTAGAAATGAAGCACCGCTCCTCTCTCGTATACAGGATCTAAACCATCCCAGTGTATTTAATGTGGCCAGAGGGGTCCTGGGCTCGAATCTAGACCCCTGTATTCATGAAGTGTTTCACGTGCTCCTAATCTTGAGAGTGAAGTTGTGTTATCCTCCCAGTTTATGCAAAAATAAATTTCTGTTTTTATAGATTTTTTTCATTTGGGTTATATATTTTCTTTTTTTCCCTCCTAGAGATAGATTGGCGCAGTTTCAGTGAAAACTAACAGGACAGTGATGATATACCTGTGCTTTACTATAGACCTGTCATTCTGTCAGTAATCCTCTGCTTTTAGTGATGGCGAGCTGAAAACAACCAATTTTACTGTAAGCTGTAAAGTGAGCTGCTCCAGCAGGTGCTTTAGATGTCAGCACCAGTGAAAACAGCAATTTCATGGAAATAGAGGACATTATCTGCAGTGTGTGTCGGATATGGAGAAAGCTGGTTGTGAGGCACATGGGTGATGTGAGGTACTAAATATTGTGATCGGTATCGTAGAATAATCACATGACCATTGCCGCCGGGGAAATCTGGAATCTGACAACCATTTTAGTTACCAAAGTGCGACGTGGTCTACAACCTGTGCTTGTAAGGCGGAAACAAGCCAGCAAACATATTAGTTCGTACTAAAGGGAACATTGTACCTAAAATAGAAAGCCAACGTGTTCTAGTGTGTATCTTGTCTAATCAGAGGCACATGGGCCCTGGAGAACACTAGCCCTGGTCACCCGGTTCTTATTTGGGCAGATTTTTGAAACCCACCATGCAAAATGTCCTAATGACCGATGCAATTCCTACAAAGAGCTTGGTACATGTCTGTAGACAATTCACATGATTAAAGGGACGCTCCAGGAAAAACCTATGCAGCCTATTCTGGACAGGACTTGAAGGTGCGCAACGTGACTCAGACTCCGGTAGAGCGGCAAGTGGCAGCTATGACTGTCATTTACGGTAATACTTTATTTTTTTTTGTGAACCAATCCTTTCTCCAAGTTTGTAAAATGGTTTGATTAAAAATCATATTTTTTTTTATATGTAGAGAAATATTTGAAGAAATTTTGCCATGTTGTTGACCTGTCACTCTGAATTATGCCCCTAAATAGGATCAATGGAAATGAGTTTGTTGCGTGTAATTACATGTATTGACTTCTGCTGGTAAATCACTGAACCTTGCAACCGATGCTCTTTAATGGTTGTTCTCCATAGACAGGGAATGAGTAGGCATTACAGCAGATGATGAATGGGCACAATCCCTCCGATTGCTGGCTGCTGTCTTATAGTGCATTAAGCACATAGTTAATTTGGATGAGGAGTTGGTTGTTGTATTGACATTTTTACCTGAAGGTTTTTTCTTACCATGTACAACAGTACATGGGTATAAATGCATGGTAGGAATCTGTACTCCTACTTGGAACTACAAAATATGTGAACCTTGCTAAAACTTTTGCCCTCTGCTGCTTTGATATTTTCAATGTGGAGGTTGTATGGAGCCGTAGCGAGGCCTTTTAAATTCCGCTTACGTTTTTTTTTTTAAATGCCTGTAGGGGAAAAAAAAGATTCCATGTCACGTCTTTGATGCTTCAACCAATGCAATGAACTCCAAACTAGGCACCATTTAGAAGGCTGCAAAAAAAAAAAAGCTTAAAAATTCATTTTTTTGTTAACCGGATCAGTAAATGGGAAAACTGCTTTAAATCTGCAAAACTTGGTGGAACATTCTCTGAAGCAGTCTCTACTTAAAAACTTGCCATTTTTGACCACGTCAGAAAAACTTAGTGTGAACATAACCTTTAGTGCTAATGTTTTATTTACTAGGTAGCAATGGTGGTGTCTCCGAGATCTGGGTACCACACCATTTACTTTAGGGGCACCTGTCACCATAAAAAATACTATTAACCTGCAGGTATGGAGTTAATGTGCAGTTTAATAGCGTTACTACCCAGCTCCTGCACGTAGCTGAACGCTGCGGGGAGAAAATGAACTTTATTATCCCCGGCAGCATCTCTGTTTCAGTCACGGGGGTGGCACTGGCACGGGTTTAGCCCCTGCTTTGAGTATACATAGCAACGGCTGTAACCATGCCCCTGGCCCTGACTGACAGCCGCCCCAATACAGAGCCAGTGTCAGTCAGGGCCGGGGTCGCGGTTACAGCCGCTGCTTTGTGTGTATACACAGAGCAGTGACTAAACCTGCGCCGGTTTCCCATGACTGAAACAAAGACCCTGCCGGGGGGGAGTAAAGTTCATTTTCTCCCCTCAGCGTTGGACTAAGTGCAGACGTCGGGCAGGTTAGTAATGCTATTAACCTGCAGATTAACCCCATATCTGCAGGTTAACAGCATTTTTTCTGGTGACCGGTTCCTTTTAAAGGGATTCTGTCATCAGAGAATGACTGTTCAAACCAAGTTCAGGCGCTCGGTGCTTCATGGCGTGGCCAATCATTTATATACGCCTTCCCTCCTGTTTGTTTTCCCTCTATGGGCCCCGTCACACTAAGCGATGCAGCAGCGATCCCGACAACGATACGACCTGTCAGGGATCGTTGCTGCATCGCTAATACATCGCTGGTGAGCAGTCAAACAGGCAGGATCACCAGCGATCAGGGGAGCAGCGATATCGTGGAAAGAATCGTTCCACGATGTCCTGCTCCCGTTACCAGCCTGCTGCAAGCAGGAGCAGGCTGGTAACTATGGTAAACATCGGGTTACTAAGTGCGCGTGTGCCCCTAGTAACCCGCTGTTTACCATGGATACCACTCTGCTACGGTGCGCGGGAGCCTCCGCGCACCGTAGCAGAGTGGTATCCATGGTAAACAGCGGGTTACTAAGTGCGCGCGTGCCCCTAGTAACCCGATGTTTACCATAGTTACCAGCCAGATCGTTGGTCCCGCTGGTCACACACAGCGATGTGTGCTGGCCAGCGGGAGGCCAACGACCAAAAAATGGTCCAGGACACTTTGCAACGATCAGCGACCTCACAGCAGGGGCCTGATCGTTGCAAAGTGTCACACACAGCGACATCGCTGGTGAGGTCGCTGGTGAGTCACCAAAACCGTGACTCAGCAGCGATATCGCTAGCGATATCGCTATGTGAGACGGGGGCTTATCTCCACCGCCCTCTTCTTTGAGTGACATAGAGCCAGAGAAAGGCAGAGATAGAGGGGAAACAAGCAGGTGGAAAGGTGTTTATAAATGATTGGCCCCGCCGTGACGCACCGATCGCCTGTACTTGGTTTGAATAGTCATTCTGTGCTGACAAAGTCCCTTTAAAAGTTGTCTCCCTCACCACATTTATCTGCTCTTCACAGGGTAAATGTATGATCACTGGGGGTGTGACCGCTGGGAGACCCAAAGTTCTCTGTGTGAATGGGGCAGTACTGAGCATATGCAGCCATGGCTCCATTTACGGTCCATTGATTGAATGCGCTCGTGCTCACTACCGCTCCATTCACACACTGGACCTTTGGCTCCTTGTTTCTTGCACTTTGACTGGCAGAGCTAAAAGAAGGGTTATTTCTATAAACCCTCGGCTTTGTCTCTTGTAGTAGATTCTGTTCTATAAATGAAAACAGAAAGTAAGGATTCCTGTAATGCTTTATCTAATAGTGTACTCCATGAAGAGTGCCAAGATGGAGCCCTGCCAATGTGATGAAATCATATTCCTGGAGATAAATGGCCAAGCCATTGCCTGTGCAGCGGCAGAGCTGAAATCTTTCAAGGCCTCATTAATTTTACTGTAGAAAAGAAGTAACGTAAATTGTGTAGGAAAGAATGTGGTTGATCTATAATGTGCCCAGAATCTGAAACTTTCTTGCAACCACAGTGATGATATAGAGCAATCGCAACATTTGGGGTGTGCCTGCTCCCCTCTCCTTCAGCTCCTCAAACACACACCCCACCCCCCCACAAAAAAATAGAAAGGCAATCAGCATATGGAACCATTTACATAGTATTAAGATGAATAATGACATACTCATTATAGTAATGGCCTTAATAAAATGTCAAGTATGACCATCTTTGCCATAATCTGAGGTGGTCAATAGCACAGGGGGCTTTTCTCACATATTAATGGGAGCAGCTCCTAGTCAGATATATCACGGCATGCTGGAAGTTTCTCAAAAATATTCTCTGCAAAGTGCAGCTGTCACTTTTCCCATAAATATAGCAAAGAACTTGGCACTGAAAATAAATGCAAATCAATGTTTCGTTTCTTTTGTGCAAGCCACATGTAGATATATTCTGTTTCTGTCACATTAGAACTTCATCAGTTGTACGGATTGAAGGAAGAACGAGGGTATGTGTGTCTGCTCTGCAGGTAGAGCACTCGCCATACTGGTTTGCATTTATTTTGAGGGCCAAGTTCTTTACTATATGGATTGTTGGGGTAGGACCCTACTTGAGCACCTTACCTGCCAGGAGTGCTGAGCACTATTTATGGATCACTTTTTCCCATAAAGACCTCAGTCGTGAGGTTTTGCATATATGCAGCATTGCTACATGTCCTGATAATGGCATCTGTCATTATAATGACCACTTTCAATGGAATTAGTTTTATGTATATTAATAATTGAGACATTTTCCAGTGTGACTGGGATCTCCTCATTTATGTACAGATTGCTAGGTGGTCAAAGGGGCCACTTGCCTAATATAATATAATTCAGATTGTACGTATAATTGAAATCTGTATATATAAATTAATTTCAATTTATAATTCCTTTTTGTCGAATTAGAGGACCTTTCACCAGGATAAAAGTGACAAGCTCTTGCTTTTATTTTGTTCGCATTGATTTGAGTATTGTGGTTTTGTTTTTTTCCCCTAATAAGCCATATGGCTTCAGAGAGGGAGGCCTTTTTATTTTGTGCTAATTTTTATGGTCTTTACAAGGAGGCGTGGCTCAGAATCTGGAGGCGTGTCTTTAGACTGCTCTGCATAATTTCCCTGTTAGCCCCACCCCCCGGTAAAGGCTATAAAAATAGCAGTAAGTCAAAAGGCCCATATCTCCAGAACCGTATGAAAGACCCCAAACTGAATACTCAGGGTAGTAAAGCGAATAAAGCAAGAGTAAAATATGACCACTTTTGACCTAATGACCAGTCTTCTTTAAAGAGCCTTTTATCCTGCAATTAATAAATAAAGCGGTTTCATATTTGCTTTTCACTGAAAATTTGCTGCCATTAGAAATCCCTATGGGGTTGTCACCAGGCCACTCAGGCTAATGGTGGTATACACAGTAAAGCTGGTTACACAGCGATTCTCCTCGTTCTGCTGAATCTCTGCATAATTTTGCAGATTCATAATGCTGATGTCTGGAATAGTAAGGTGGCCATCACTAGGTACCGCTCGATAACTGGAAATTCTATCAATTTTCATGGAAGCCAATATTTAGTAGCTTAAGGTTTACCCCAATAAACTACATAAAAGGAATTCTGCCCTTAGTGACTTCAATAAGCTCACACACGACACACATTCTGCTCTTGCATCAAAAACCCGTCTCGTAAAGCAGGATATGTGCTTCATTTCAGCTTCTGATGTAACACCATAGGCCTGGTTCACAATCTGTATGTGGACAGCAATGCCCGGACTGACCCTTGGGTTGCCCGGACTGACCCTTGGGTTGCCCGGACTGACCGTTGGGTTGCCCGGACTGACCGTTGGGTTGCCCGGACTGACCGTTGGGTTGCCCGGACTGACCGTTGGGTTGCCCGGACTGACCGTTGGGTTGCCCGGACTGACCCTTGGGTTGCCTGGACTGACCCTTGGGTTGCCTGGACTGACCCTTGGGTTGCCTGGACTGACCCTTGGGTTGCCTGGACTGACCCTTGGGTTGCCCGGACTGACCCTTGGGTTTCCTGATCTGAACTTACAGCCTCCTAGACATATAAGAGGCTGTATGTTCGGATTGGGAACCCCTTCTCCAGACCGAGTTTTTCAGTCTGTATACGGACCATGAAATGCGCTCAAGTGAACGTTACCATTTTCCCGCACATGTTTAAACACGGACGTGTGAACGAGGCCTTATAACAATGTAGAGCACCACCGTCACCACCTCATCCTAACCTCTAGCTTCTGTTGGTTGGGCTGTACGCACACTTGAGTGCAGGACCAGTTTTTTCATTTTTGTGTATATTTGCATAGATATTCACAAAAACGCTTTGCCTTGTGTCCTGCGTTATAACCTGTATACAGAGTATGTATGGAGAACCAAGGCTTTTATGGGACACCTGTGTTTAGCACAGAAGTCTTTTCTTCATTGCCTTACCTCCCCAGATGCAGCACCCAGGGAAGGGAAGAGCGGACACTTTTTATTATCAGTCATTTGTTCCAAACCAGTAAAGGCTTCTATGCTTGTATGGGCGCTGTACATCGGAGGGTGTTTGGTGCCATAATTCAGTCATGCATGTGACTGGGCGCAAATATCCTGGTCATATAGAAGTTATTTTTGTGGTTACAGAGCTACAGCTTGCAGTGCCCCTGCTGGCACATGTGAGCATGGCATTATATTAACATTTTGAGTAAAGTCTTGGTTTCTTTTTAAGCCTAACATGAGATCCTACAAGTAAAGGTTCACCTGCGTTCTCTGTAACCAGTGACATACGACACTGCATTTATCCTATACTCCTATACTGCGACAGTATAAAGTGCACAGGCTGAACACAGAGCCATACAGCGCACTGACAGGGCCGGTCTCTGGCTGCCTTCCCATACTGGACATGGATTGTCACACTCTTTGGTGACATTGTGGCCCTTGTAGAATTGCTGCTGGTTGTGGCTTGGCTTTTGCTGGCCTTTGTCAGTGCAGCTGCTGCATTCAATGCTAACAAGTGGAGCAGGTGGGGAGGGCTACCGGTGATGGTGGAAGCGGTGAATCAGTGTCTGAATACGGCCTGATTACAGGCTTGTGACACTTGGCAATGAGCTCGTCCTCGCAACATCTTCATTATAATAACATCTTACTTAGGCCCGTGTATATAGCGGCACACTGATAATTGCCAGTGATTGCATTCTGCATAATTTCACAGCCTTCCTCCTTATCATCGAGATGATGAGATCGCCTATACCTTCTTAAGAAAAGGGGTATGTTTTATTCTCCCGTGAAAGGAAATGCGCTGCTAATACAGCCTATTTTGTGGGGTGACTCTCCCTCTTCCAGTTTGCCCCTTTGTTTTCCTTTGATCTCCCCAGCACTTTCTTCAATAACCTCTTTATAGTCACACGTGCTACCAAAAAAAACAAAATGAAAATATACCCAGTCAAAATTTAGCAACAAGTTGTTTTTGCTATTGGTGTTGTAGGCGGCACAGCATCAATAACCCCGGTCTGGGAAGTGTCCTCTGCGTGACTAGCACCTGCAGCTATTGTAGGGCTAGAGTCAGGTGTCATCATTGCCTTCTAGTAGATGCCTTGCTGTCATTTAGCCATGTTTCTGATGTGAATGTTACTTTGTGAGATGGAGATATTCACATCCTCGCTCTGTTCTCTCCTAGCTCCCTGCTGATTTCACCAAGCTGCACATTACAGACAGCCTCCATCCACAGGTGACCCAGGTGTCCTCCAGTCACTCAGGATGTAGCATCACTAGCGATTCAGGGAGCAGCAGCTTGTCTGACATCTACCAGGTAAGCCGTCACCTCGGGGACTATTGGATACAAAAAACAAAATGTCTTGAGTGACTTTTATTGTCTTAAAAAGAAAACATTTCAACTATGAGACATATCAGTAAAGATGTGTTTTGAAGTATCGGGAATACAAATATAAAAAAATATATACATATTTCGATCAACTTTTAAAAATTCTATGCTAGTAAGAAGGCGATATGGTGTAGTGAAGAAAGGGTTAAAAGGGTTTGATCTCTATAGGGAATAATGAAGTCATTATTAAGGGGAGTCCCCTATTTAGCTGCTCCTGTAGTGTTCACTGTGGAGGCCTGGTGCATAGAGACACTTCCTTTTGCTGTCTGCCCAAAATGACTGTTCAAACCAAGCACAGGTGGCCGAGCATTCTAGTTCAGTTTCTCACCTACTAGTTTTCCATTCATCTCCATCCTCCTATAGGTCCTCTGAAGTCAGAGTGGTCAATTCTAAAGAGGAGTCTGGTGGATGGGAAGGTGCACTAAGTCCCTGTGCTTGGTTTGAACAGTCATTTTTGTGGCAACAGACTTCCTTTAATTCGCTGATAAACTCCATTATAAGTTAAAGGGATTTTCAACTTTCAACATTGTGGACCCCAAACACTAACCGTCATGAGAAATAACAAATCCAGGTAGTACTCACCCTCCCCGGGTCTAGTGGAGGTTCTCTGCCGATGCTTCCATCTCCATGTATTGGCTGCAGCAGACATGTTCTAACTACAGCAAGCATCGCCGCTCCGGCCAATCACTGAGCTCAGCAGTTTGTGCTGCTTACATCTGCAGTGCGCTCAGTGATTGGCTGCAGCAGTGATGTGAGCTATTGACGTGACATCACTGCAGCAGCCCAAACACAGATACCGTAGCAATGGCAGAGAGCTGGTGCTGGACCCAGGGAGGGTGAGTGCTACCTGAATTTGGTATTCATGACTGCAAGTGTTTGGGGTCCACTTTATTGAAAGTGGAGAAGTTATTTAATTGAATTGACAAGGTGCCGTGAGTTGCAGCAACACTGGCAGCGTGCAGCAGATGTGAACGTAGACTTAGACCAGGCAGCGTGAATCCCCCCAGCTTCACACAGTACTTCTGCTTCTACTCTTCTTTCAGCGTTCTCACTTTTATAATGAAGATTGAGCACAATGGCTGCTCTCTCTGTACTGGAGAATTGCTATTAATGTGCCACATCTCAAAATGAAGTTTATTTTTTTTTACACTGACTTACATCTATTTTAGGCTGACCTTGACAACAATATCCTGTTGTACTCGGGACGGCTGAGGCACTAATGGCTGCTTAGATTCCTGCTTAGATCACATGATTCCCGGGCGCTCAGGAAGCTAGATGATGTGGGGGCTTTCAAGGTGAACTGACAACCACTGTTCGGCTGCGCTCATACAGACAATGTTCCAAAAAAGTACCTTACAAAAAACAAATTGTGACCGTGAAGAGGCATTTTTCTCTAAAAATATTTTAGAAATTAAATGCAGCGATTTGTCTTTGAGACATCAACCAATAACCGCATCAAAATGGTCTTCTTGGGGGTGGTATTCCTATAGAACATGACTAGCATGTAATGTATGATGGAACTGAAAACTGGACATCTGGGTTGGATAAGGGAGGTTGTGTTCTGGGAAAGCTCTGATTGTATAGTATATATAGCATCTCTAAGCGACCCGTATCTGTGTACTTGCCATTGCCAGGCGTCTCATCTATGCTCCCGGCCGACACGCTCGGATGAGGGTGTGATGGGTGACTGGTATTTGTGTAGTGGGGCACGTGCAGCCAGTCCTATTGTTCTCTCTGAATCCTGTTACTTGGAAGCTGATGCAGGCAAATAAATATACAGACTAGCGCCAGAAGGTGGAGAATCGGAGGGGAAGGGCATTTTCTTGTGACCACGAAGAAGTGAAGAGTAGTACTAGTTATTGGATTACTAGTTGCAGCTCCTCTTGTGCTGGCATATGGCGTCACATTGCTCTGTCCTGCACTTAGTCTGTGGGCAGATTGGGAATCTGCTAGTAATTAAATTGCTGCACGCAGACCGAGAGACTGAATCCAAACCTGGCAGATGTAATGTACCAGGACGGGCTGTTAAAAGCTTTCTGCCAGCTTAAAATGAACTAAGGGGCCTGGCACTTGAAGGCGATTCAGCTCTACTGATTCTCCATGGAAAAATCTGCCCTCCACTACTATTCACCAAGATGCAGAAATATAAATAGTTTTTTTGTTTTTTTTTTGCTTGTGCTTACTAGAGAAGCTTACAGTACAAGGACTAGAGGTTATAGGCACGCTTCGTGGTAATGGTACAGCATTCAGCCCATCGGTGCAAGGCACAAATAGTCTAGTGTGATCTGGAGATAGCTGCGTGTTGCCATCCTCATGCATACCATCTTATGAATTCACTGCCATAGAGGATGCTCCGGGCTGCAATAATATGTATTCATCCTTCGCCATCATGCATCCATCTTGGCATGAGATGTAGATGCAGTTATTGAATACAAATGAGGATAGATGGCCTGGGAGGGTAAAGTATCAATGGCAAATAACTAACTAATAAGGGGTGCAAGCGCTCGCTACTAGAGTTTGCCTAGGGTGCTCGGGTATGCACCAAGTATCGCGGGTGCTCAAGTGACATGTTCTAGTCCCCACGGCCGCATGTTTCGTTAGACAGCTACAAAAAATGCGGGGATTGCCCGACAAACATGGGTAATAACGCATGTTTCGTGCCTTTCTAACAGCCACAAAACATGCAGCCACGGGGACTCAAGCATGTCACCCGCGATACTCAGTGCAAACCTGAGCACTTGCGCTCATCACTAGACATAACTAAAATAATAATTGTGTGGTATAGAATTATTAATCCAGTACCCCACAAAATAATTATTATAGTTTATTATAATAAAAGTTACATTTTATTGGCCTGTTAGAGGTTTTTCTAGTGGGATTTGCCCCTTTAGTTATTTGCTGTGCACATGTAGATGTCACAATATAGAATTGCTTCATCCTCAGGTAATGCACAGTGGTTGCTTACTGGTAAGTTTACGCAAGGCTGATAAGACGTGGATTTACAATCCATTTTTTGGCTGCAAAGTGGGTGAAATTTTACCAAAACTTATCAATATGCCACGTAAAAAAAAAAAACCCAAAAACAAATCTGCGTCTGCAAAAAATCTGGAATATTCACATGCAAATTTTTCTGGTTCTATAATAGACTTAAAAAAAGAGAGGTTAAGAAAACGTTAGCTTTTTTTAATGTGATTTTTGTGTCTGGGGCAAGAAAACCTGAAGAATTAACATTTTCCAAATGGCAAGAAAACAGCATGTCATTTTTTCATAGAGATTCTAAGTAAGCTTTTTCAAAGAATATTTTATGTGGATTGTGGGGCAGAATCCAATGTCAATAAAACTGCATGCACCCCAAATTGACCCTCAGTAGTATGTTAAGTCCTCAGCATTAGGGAGGACTTAACATAGGGAGGACTAACAAGGACTAACTTTAGTCCAAAGTTCAGTTCGGGGACCAGAACTTTACTGGAACTTAAACCTGAACTCCATAGAAGTTAATGGAGACCCAAACTTTGGTGCTGTAAAATGGTTGTAGTAAGGGCCAAGGGGCTGCAAAAGTCTCTGTCTGTCTCTATCTTTCTCTGTCTGTCTCTATCTCTCTCTGTCTGTCTCTATCTCTCTCTGTCTGTCTCTATCTCTCTCTGTCTGTCTCTATCTCTCTCTGTCTGTCTCTATCTCTCTCTGCCGGTCTCTATCTCTCTCTGCCGGTCTCTATCTCTCTCTGCCGGTCTCTATCTCTCTCTGCCGGTCTCTATCTCTCTCTCTGTCGGTCTCTATCTCTCTCTCTGCCGGTCTCTATCTCTCTCTCTGCCGGTCTCTATCTCTCTCTCTGCCGGTCTCTATCTCTCTCTCTGCCGGTCTCTATCTCTCTCTCTGCCGGTCTCTATCTCTCTCTCTGCCGGTCTCTATCTCTCTCTCTGCCGGTCTCTATCTCTCTCTCTGTCGGTCTCTATCTCTCTCTCTCTGTCGGTCTCTATCTCTCTCTCTCTGTCGGTCTCTATCTCTCTCTCTGTCGGTCTCTATCTCTCTCTCTGTCGGTCTCTATCTCTCTCTCTGTCGGTCTCTATCTCTCTCTCTGTCGGTCTCTATCTCTCTCTGCCGGTCTCTATCTCTATCCCTCATCTGAACTTGACTGCCAGGAGAAGTCTGTGTTCAGAGCTCAGCAGCGGACACTAGGTGTCCGATACGAACCCCGAACTTTACAGGTCATGTTCGCTCATCTTTACTCAGCATGTGAACAGCAAGTCTGTTTTAAAATCCATACATGGCATGCAGATTTTCTCTGATTTTTGAGAATTTATTACGAATCTTTGACAAATTTGGTGCAGAAAATTTGTAAATGTGAAATGCTCGAAGGCCTCATTCAGATATCCTTTAGTGTGCAGGATGCAATTTTCATTCCTTTTTGTATGTGTGATAGTTTTTACCATCACATTGGCATCTGTTTTTCTCCAAAGGAAAAAAAAATAAGCTTCACGCTTCTTCTACTCACTAAAAAGTAGAAACCAGACCAAACTCTGACTGCATCCGTGTGCTGTCTATTTTTTCCCCACAAACCTTTCGATTTGAATACGTGATTTTGATCTTCAAATAGGTTCAAAATTGGACATTGGCAAATATTAGGACTGTAAAAATAAAACCAGGCGTGAACATGCCCATAGACTATAATGGTTGGTCTATCCATAAAAAACTGAAGTAGAACATGTACATGAAGCAGAAACGTTTGAATGAGCCCTGAATCTCCCTCCAATACACAATAGATAGCATGTGGGAATTGTTCATACGATCGATCAGCCAATCGCTATCCTGACCCCTTCATACACAAAAAAGCTCATCCGAGAGGTCCTGCCACAATCATCTGGCAGCGGCTTCGCTGTATCCTTCTCTCTCCCTGACATCATCTAACAGTTGGTGCTTTTAACATTCTATGAAGCGAGGAGCTAGAGGCAGACACAGACAGTTACAGTTCTCCATAGAACTTTATGAGCACCAACTGTCATCTTTTATCTCCATAGTGGGGAAAGTCCGTTTTCACTGAAGACACCTTTTACTTATGAATTAAGAATTTTGAAAAAAAATATTTTTCTAATAAGACTTTACAATGTTTCTTATCTTCATGTGTATTATAGATTTATGAAAAAAATAAAAAAATAACGGTTACACTTAAATGCATGATGGGGTTGAAATCAAACCTGGCACTTAAAGGGTAGATTTCAGGGCTGGGCAGGACATAAATGAACTTGCTAAAAGCGCATATATGTTGGTTTATTATTTAGTTTTTCTGCAGAGTTCTCATAAGCAAGTGCTGCTCTTCAGTTTATTGTATTGTAATTTATAGGTGAAATTCGCCTGTATAGGTTTAATGTGCTTTTAATAAAGACTGATGATTGGGCTTCTTGGCTCTGGTAATATGCGCCTGAGTTTGCATTAATAGCCATTTAAAGGCTTGCTATGATTAAGGGAGCACAAACATTCAATTACAATGTATTAGGCTTTCCAGATCGTCTCATGCATATTCAGTGCACAAGAACCATGGCGGATTAATGAGAAATATCACTGAGGACTATAGTCGAGGTCCGTCACGCAAAAGACCCCCATTTAGCGAACGCTAATTACAAGGAGAGTCCCCATTTGCCAAATGATATTGGTAATACCTATTAAGTAACCCTGTAAAGATTTTTCCGCTGCCGTCATCTTGTATTAACGTGACCGCAGACGTTAATGGCCGTCATGTGATGGGTGCTTGTTTGGGGGGTGGGGGGGGGAATAACAAAGACGTTTTCTTCATATGTGAATAAATCATGACGCGGCATCTTCAGATGGCTCTCGGCATTGATCTCATAACAGACCTGTTTAAATATTAATTTCCCCTCTGAATTTTGTATGGCCAGCATTTTGCATGGTAAGAACACTCATTAAGAAAGAGACAGACATATTTGGTTAAATGAATGAGACAGACAGATCATTTGCTCAGCTCCTGCAGTCTCCTGTGTGTGTAGAGCTGATGGACGGTTTTGTAGCAGTGTACAATATATCTTTTGATCCTTGCTCTTTTTTTTCCGCCCATCACACTTGATAGTGTGTGCTTTTCTTCGGTAGTTTAGTTGTACAGTGTTTCATTTCATAGATTTAGACTGTGGATGGGAAAACGGCACATGTATTAATAGTATATTATTGGATTTAGGTGCCACAAGTCTCAGCGACTTTCTCCTCTCTGAATCTGCATTTTGGTGGTGTCCGGAGCGACACTTTAAGGGTTCATTTACACATCTGATTTTCGCATATGAGTGCTATCCATGGTTTTCACAGATAGCACTGCTACCTAGGATTTTCAATTGGACTGTGCACTTGTCCAATTTTTTTTTTCATTAATATTTTTATTTTCCTTGGTCTGGAGAAAATATTTTAGACGTGTCCGATTTTGATCCAAGTCAATGGCTCCTTGAAAAAATTAAACCACACTCAAATGACATCAGAGTGCGCTCCTGTTTGTACGGACTGTCAGTGCAGAAGGCCGAGAAACTTTTTTTATTATTTTTTTCCCAAGTACGAGAAAAACAGATGACCCTCTGATCAAACTCTGCTCAGTATAATCGGTCTGTTTTTCTCGTTCATAGAAAAATCTGACGTGTAAATGATCCCAAAGGCTGTGCACACATTGAATCTGAGCTTCTTGTTGAGGTATTACATTAGAGGTTTCTCCACTGTAGACCTCTGATACATGCTAGTGCATCAGCACAGCAGAACACATCATCTTTTGGGCACAATGTTAAAAAATATACTTATCATTTATAAAAAATTTTTATGAAGGATCATTTTTGTGGATGACAGTCTGCCGAGCTTTCCTATACCTTAGAAAAAGGTATATTGATGTATATGTATGAGGCTCCTGTCGTATAATAGTAATCACATTGGATTGGTGGGGGTTTGACCCTTGGCACCCCCCCTTGAACAATTGTTATTAGCCCCAGTAGCCGTCAGATGTAAACGTGGAACAGATCTACAATTTGCGGAGTTGTTCAATGTGTAGTAGTCACTGCAAGGTACTGAAGGTCAGCTGCTTATCGAATGGATCTGAGCTGTGCAGATCTGTTCACTGTCTACAGTGGGCCCCCCCTAGAGCTGCTAGCAGCAGATCGGTGGGAATGGTGAGTGTCGGGCCCCCAGCACTCCAATATTGATGTCCTGTACTGTAGATAAGTCATCGATGTATGACCGGACAACTCCTTCAAAAATAGGACTTAATAAAAATGTAATGATTTATATAAGTGATAGTAAGATGTGTAAATTTCTAAGCATGTTGGCTACTTGTCTACTGAGATTTATCAGTATTGTTTTATCCTGGCACTAGGCATGTAGATTATAGCAGTTGGTGACTGATGCACATATGCCAATCCAACCCTTACATGCCTAACAGGTGGTAAAGGGTTAAGAGAGGTGATCGGCCTCCTACTTCTCCCTTCTAGCCTGAACCTAATAATCATTACCTTTCCTGTGTGGCGAATAGATCATGGCCTGTAAGGGGCAGCTGAGGACAGACCTCATTCTTCTATATTGTAGGCTCAATTTAGCACCCACAAGATGCCGTTTCCTGAATATGATCACATGTTGCCATAAAGCAATTATTTTCTGATGCAGTGTGCTGTTGCAAATGCAGAGAAAAGCCACAAGAGATTTCTGTACATAGAAAGAGATGAGTGATACAAGATGACGGCAAAGAACCGCGCCATCTAGTACAGACTATGGACTTCAACATGGATGTCTTCACCGTCAGACATAGTAACTAGCGTAGCTGTAGGCATCTGCCAGTTGCTGTACAACTAAGAAGAATAGGCCAGTCCAGGAGCCCTTTTCATAGTGGCCCAACTATAGGAATTTTTATCAGTAGATCACAGCCTTAAGGTGAGTCTCAAATGTCAAGTATTTTTGGAGGGGAATTTAGCTACGGCAGGTGCTCCAAATCTCAAGAGCACATTATCTGATCTCTGCAGCATGTTCTGCATCGATATCTGGCCAGCTATGTTTTTTTTTTAACCCTTTCAGCATTGGGCAGGGCTGCAGGTGTGTAATTGGTGGAAGCGTTCGGTCATAGTATCAGGGGTTCATGGGAACTAAACTTTCGTTCGAGTTTATGAAAGTTTCCATTTTCCCACTAGAATGTGGCACATTACATTTCAGTTGTCGTTAGGATTGTTGTCCGGCTTTATGGATAACCGTGATGACCTCTTGGTTGTCGCCCATATATTGGTGTTACATGGAGTATTCTTTGGAGCTGTCAGTAGATTCTGCTTTGTAAGGTTACATATTGTTACATTAGAAATTATCTCTACGTGATAACATGTCCCTTGTGCGTCATCCTCTGGAGGTTTTTCATAATAGTTACTGGTGTAAAAAGTCGACTAGAAGAAAGCTGTTAAAGCTTGGTCAGAGTTGGCCTGCTAACTAGTGTTGATCCACCCACGTAGTGTTCGGGTTCGGTTCATCGAACACCGGGATGTTCGTGGAACTGTTCATCGAACACCTTAGAACACTGTCGAACACCGTTCAAACCAATGGCAGGCGAATAAAAATACATAGAAAACACCTTCAAAGGTGTCCAATAGCTGACAAACTGCTCAGAAGACACTCTCTTTAAAAAAGCCGGCCGGCAATTCATCATCGGTACCCGACAATTTAGAACAGAAAGAATAGAGCATCACACATAGATTAGATAGATAGAAACATGTCAGTCACATATATATGAAGTACAATGACAGTGTTGATTACTGTACTTGTCACTTAGTGTTAAAATAAAGGATTTATTAAAAAAAAAATTGGCGTGGGGTTCCCAGTAATTTTAGTCTCTAGCGGAGGTTAAGCAGACGGCTGGGGCAGATGTTTGAAGCCTGGGAAGGGGGTAATACCCACGGAGCTTTTCAGGCTACTAATATCAGCCAACAGCTGAATACCTAGCCTTTACTAGCTATTAAAATGGGGGACCCCCCCCAAAAAAATGACGTGGGGTCCCCCATATTTTAATAGCTAGCAAAGGGTAGGCAGACAGATGGGGGCTGATATTAATAGCCTAGGAAGGGTGCCATGAATATTGGCCCCCTCCCAGGCTAGAAACACCAGCCGCCTCAGAAATGGCGCATCCATAGGATGCGCCAATTCTGGCACTTAGCCTCGCTTTTCCCACTGCCCTGTAGCGGTGGCAGTGGGGTAATAGGGCTGGGGTTGATGTCAGCTTATAATGCCAGCTGACATCAAGCCCAGGTTAGTAATGGAGGGGCGTCTATAAGACACCCCCATTACTAACCCCATAGTCAAAGTTAAAAAAAAAACACAAACTCCCGGAATAAAGTCCTTTAATTGAAATAAACACACAATTCTTTATTGTTCTAAATTAAACCATACTTACCGTCACGCCCATTCTAGCTGAAGCCAACGATCTCCTGCAATAAAAGTAAAATAATAAACCAACATCATCCTCACCTTTCCACGGTTCCCAGGAAGGCTCCAGCTCTGCTACATCGAGATGACAGGCTGGATCGCAGCAGAACGCTGCCATCCAGCTTGCCATGCCGCAGACACTGAGAAGCGCAGGCGTGCTTGCGCTCCTCAGTGTCTGGCTGTGACGGCATCCAGATGAGCCGAGTTCATGTCCATTGAACTTGGCTCACCTCATGCACGTCACTGACAGCATGGGAAAATTCTCCTGCTCTTGCCGTGAGCGCAGGAGAATTCTCTCACTCTCACCGCAAGCGCAGGAGAATTTTCCCACACTGTCAGTGACGTGCATGAGGTGAGCGGAGTTCATTGGACATGAACTCTGCTCATCTGGATGCCATCACAGCCAGACACTGAGGAGCGCAAGCACGCCTGCGCTTCTCAGTGTCTGTGGCATGGCCAGCTGGATGGCAGCTTTCGGCTGCGATCCAGCCTGTCATCTCGATGTAGCAGAGCTGGAGCCTTCCTAGGAACCATGGAAAGGTAAGGATGATGTTGGTTTATTATTTTACTTTTATTGCAGAAGACATTGGCTTCAGCTGGAATGGGCGTGATGGTAAGTATGGTTTAATTTAGAACAATAAAGAATTGTGTGTTTATTTCAATTAAAGGACTTTATTCTGGGTGTTTGTGTTTTTTTGTAACTTTGACTATGGAGTTAGTAATGGGGGTGTCTTATAGACGCCTCTCCATTACTAACCTGGGCTTGATGTCAGCTGGCATTATAAGCTGACCTCAACCCCAGCCCTATTACCCCACTGCCACCGCTACAGGGCAGTGGGAAGAGCGAGGCTAAGTGCCAGAATTGGCGCATACTATGAATGCACCATTTCTGGGGCGGCTGACGGCTGGTGTTTCTAGCCTGGGAGGGGGCCAATATTCATGGCACCCTTCCTGGGCTATTAATATCAGCCCCCAGCTGTCTGCCTAGCCTTTGCTAGCTATTAAAATAGGGGGGACCCCACATCATTTTTTTTTGGGGGGGGGGTCCCCCATTTTAATAGCTAGTAAAGGCTAGGTATTCAGCTGGGGGCTGATATTAGTAGCCTGGGAAGCTCCGTGGGTATTACCCCCTTCCCAGGCTTCAAACATCTGCCCCAGCCGTCTACTTAACCTCCGCTAGAGACTAAAATTACTGGGAATCCTACGCCAATTTTTTTTTTTTTAATAAATCCTTTATTTTAACACTAAATGACAAGTACAGTAATCAACACTATCACTGTACTTATTATATATGTGACTGACCTGTTTCTATCTATCTAATCTATGTGTGATACTCTATTCTTTCTGTTATAAATTGTCGGGTACCGGTGTATGCCGCTGCTGAATTGCCGGCTTTTCATGTTTCACTGTGAGCACAGTTCCCATCGATTTGGGCAATCACTCTAATGCCACAACCACCATGGCTGTGGCATTACAGTGAGTGGCAGACAATCCCTGCATGATGTGAAAAAATCCAGTTACTCTTTTGGTGCACGAACAGTTATTGAACATAACCTCGAACAGCCAAATTTTTTGCAAATCGTTCGCGTTCGTCGAACGACTCGAACACCGCCCAAAACAGCTCGAATTTGAGATTGGCGAACAGTTCTAGTCGAACACCGCTCATCTCTACTGCTAACACTAAACACTGCACATGGGATGTGTATGAAAATAATTCCCATATGTGTTACACTTTTATCATCTGCGAGCTTCAGACACCACATATGATGTGCGGTAGTTGCCTACAATCACAGTGATGAAGCTTTTAGTGATGCCTTTTTCTTTGTTTTTTTTAATCAGGCCACAGAAAGTGAGCCCGGAGATATGGACCTGAGTGGGCTACCAGAGACTGCTGTGGACTCTGAAGATGATGACGATGAAGAGGACATTGAGAGAGCATCCGACCCTCTAATGAGCCGAGACATCGTAAGAGACTGCTTGGAGAAGGATCCCATTGACCGAACGGATGATGACATTGGTAAGCCTTGTTACAGGCCATCATAGATGTCCCACCTTAAGGCTCCAATACACATTAGATAAATGTCGTCTGAATTTGCTGATATCGATTAGTTAAGACCACGGTATAATGTGTATGGGGGTGCTGGCCGGCTGATGATCAGGAGAGATGTTGATCACTCATGTCCGATTTTAGACTGCTGATCGCATTGTTCTCCCTGAGATAAGCCGCCAGCAGAGGTGTCAGTCAGTGGCGTTTTATCATAGAGCGTGCAGGAGCGCTTAACTAAGCGATTGTTTGTGTATGCGAGAGTCTGCTGAAAGGCTGTTGGCCGAACGATTGGCCCGAAGCATTGTTTGGCTGACAGCCATCTGATTTGTATAGCCAGCCTTACACATGCCTCCGATAAAGGTCCGGAACTGATAATCAATCACCAGAGCAACTAATACTAACGAGAAACCCTCCTCCATATGTACACAGACTGTACCAGGCATATCCCTTCTAATCTGTCCATGTCCTGGTGATGAGTAATAATTCCTGGTTTATCTGTGTCGTCCAGTATTTCCTTGGACTCACTGTGTAAGGATCTTGTCACTGTACATTATTTTCTGTACATGGCTCTACTAAAGATGATAAAATTACATTACAGAAGCCATTATAGATTTGCCATTAGTCCTTACTCTTTCAGCTGCACCCTCCAAGTTTGCAAACATGCTTTGGCTTTTCTAAAGCAAAAATTGACTTTTAGATTATGTGCACACTGGCACCTGGAAAGTCTGCTGTGAATCTCTTCATGAAATCACATCCTCATGTTTCAGAGAAAAATCCGCAATGTAAACTGACCGGTACTACAGATTTTGAGTCTGCGGTGTGTCCGTTTACACTGCAGATTTTAGGTTCCTTATTTCATAGGGCGAAATGTGCGGCCAAACTGCAGCAGCTCCACGATAAAATCTCCGCCATAGAATGGGTATGTTCCCTCGGAACCTAATGTAAACCACTACTTCTTATTCATTCATAAGCAGTACTGGTGATATTATATATTATACTCCAGTATAATAAGCCAAAGCTGATATCTCCCACCAGGACTTCAGCTGTATAGGATATTTTCCTCTAAAATAAACACTTTTTCTATTTACTTTTTATGTAGACTATATTCTCAGCTACTAGACATATACAGGGAGTACACCCAGTCATGTGACAGCTCCTTTAGGGGTTGGAAGATATTATAAAATAGTCAATTGATCAAGCTGCCTTATGGGACATAACTAACGTAACCCCTTCCTGACATGTGACGTACAGGTCCCCATGTATGATGCCAGCTCAGAAGCTGAGCCTCCTTTGTACCCGGCCTATGATGTCTGCGTAACCTCGTCAGTATCTGCTCCTAGCACCAGTGAGTGGAGCTGAGGTCTGCTTGCTGCTGTTAAATCTTGCATTCATGTCAATCTCTTGACAGCGACATTTAAAACGCATGATCCCAGGGGGCACATCGTTCCATCCTTCTATCTGCCCCCTCCTGAGTGATTACAGAATGGCAGTGGCTTGCTATGGCCTCTAGGAGCCAACTATGTGCTCTTGTGAAGGCTGGCCTGTGACTAGCCTTCATCAGAAATTGTGATTTTTATTATTTACTGCCTAAACAAAAAAAAAAGAAATGAAAGTAAAAAAAAAAATAAACGTGATATTGCTGTATCCATAAAAGTCCAATCTATCAAAATATAAAATCAATTTGGTCAGTGAACGACGGAGAGAAAAAAAAGATCTAAATTACATCACTTGAAGTTTTTCGGTTGCCGCACCTACGCCAAAAAGATGCAATATTAAACATCATATCTACCCCAAAATGGTGTCAAAAACTATATCGCTATAATTGTACAGAACTGGAGAATCATGCTGCAAGGTAATTTTTTTTCAGCCCAGTGAACGCCATGAACACAAATCCAAAAAAAATTGCATTTTCTTTCTTATGTGATTTCATTGCACTTGGATTTTTTTTCCAGTGCAGTGAATGGTAAAATTGATGGTGTCATCCAAAACTACAATTTGTCCTACAAAAACAAGTCCCCTTACCGCTATGTGGATGGAAAAATAATAAAGTTATGGCTCTTAGAAGAAAGGGCGGAAAAAACGAAGCTGAAAAAACAAATCTTGTCCCGTCGAGATGTGGTTGGTTGTAAAAGGGTTGTCCGGGCTTATGGTATTGAAGACTTGTCCTTGGGATAGGTCATCAATATCAGATTGGTAGAGGTCCATCTACTGGCACCCCCTCTGTTTTGTCTCAGATGGTCGGTGGATATAAACAGGACACAGAGAAGGAGCTGCTGCGTTCTGTACACTGCTTAGTGGCCTTTGCAGCCCGGCCCCTAGTGAATCGGAGCGCCACATGCCCAGTGCTGAGTGACGGACCTCACTCCAACTTTCATCTCTGACAATATAGTAATATCCTGGTGGCTATCACTTTGCACGTGGTGGTAGACATTTGCAACCCTCATGTTTCTTACTCTGTTGGTGGCAACATAGAGTTCATGGCAGGTTTCACATTTTTATCCTTCAGTCTGATTAGTGGCCTTTATTATCAAAAGCTCATTAATATAATGTCTTTACTCTGTACATTCTGTACATTTTCAGCTAGTATTCAGAAGTATGACCTCTGCATATCGATTATTTGTAGAAGTGTTATTGATATTATTGTATATGTTTGTACATGCGTTCCCAATCTAGTATTAGATAGTCTTTTCTTGTTGTCATTTGTTTTATTTTCCTTTTTTTCTTATCGATTAATATATTATTTTCCCCTTTGTCTGTTCTCCAGAGCAACTCCTGGAGTTCATGCACCAGCTGCCAGCTTTTGCCAACATGACCATGTCTGTCAGGCGTGAACTGTGCGCCGTCATGGTGTTCGCTGTGGTGGAGCGGGCAGGGACTGTCGTCCTAAATGATGGAGAGGAGGTTAGACATTTTTTTTATCATTTTTCATGTCACCAATGAACATATTATAAGAAGCTTATACATCCGTGGTGATTGTGAGTTCTGCTGTAGATGTGTGGTGATCAACTTGAAAGATGGTGACTCTGGTTTCTGTGCTCCATCTTAGTCAGGAGCTCAATTATTATGTAATATACACCATTTACAAAATACAAGTAAAATCTATTATCTGACATCACTAATAATTATGTGTAGTTATGTCTGTATCTGACCCTCTCTAATAAATTTCAATATTAGTTATGTCTGTATCCCACCTTTCTTATAACTATCGGCAGCGGTAATGTCTGTATCTGACCTGTCTAATAAATATTGGTATCTGGGAAGTCTGTATCCAACCCTCTCTAATTAATAAATATCGATATTGGCTGTCTGTGTCTGACCTATCTAATAAATGTTGGTTATGTCTTTATCCGACCTTCGATAATGCGTATCGGTTATGTCTGTATCCGACCCTCTATAATAACTATCGGTTATGTCTGTATCCGACCCTCTATAATAACTATCGGTTATGTCTGTATCCGACCCTCTATAATAACTATCGGTTATGTCTGTATCCGACCCTCTATAATAACTATCGGTTATGTCTGTATCCGACCCTCTATAATAACTATCGGTTATGTCTGTATCCGACCCTCTATAATAACTATCGGTTAGGTCTGTATCCGACCCTCTATAATAACTATCGGTTAGGTCTGTATCCGACCCTCTATAATAACTATCGGTTATGTCTGTATCCGACCCTCTATAATAACGATTGGTTATGTCTGTATCCGACCCTCTATAATAACGATTGGTTATGTCTGTATCCGACCCTCTATAATAACTATTGGTTAGGTCTGTATCCGACCCTCTATAATAACTATCGGTTATGTCTGTATCCGACCCTCTATAATAACTATCGGTTATGTCTGTATCCGACCCTCTATAATAACGATTGGTTATGTCTGTATCCGACCCTCTATAATAACTATCGGTTATGTCTGTATCCGACCCTCTATAATAACTATCGGTTATGTCTGTATCCGACCCTCTATAATAACTATCGGTTATGTCTGTATCCGACCCTCTATAATAACGATTGGTTATGTCTGTATCCGACCCTCTATAATAACGATTGGTTATGTCTGTATCCGACCCTCTATAATAACGATCGGTTATGTCTGTATCCGACCCTCTATAATAACTATCGGTTATGTCTGTATCCGACCCTCTATAATAACGATTGGTTATGTCTGTATCCGACCCTCTATAATAACGATCGGTTATGTCTGTATCCGACCCTCTATAATAACTATCGGTTATGTCTGTATCCGACCCTCTATAATAACTATCAGTTATGTCTTTATCCTACTTTCTATAATAAATATCCATATCACTTCTGTCTTGTTCACTGTGGTTGATATCATAGGCTTGTAAATGTGAAATACCTGGAGACTATCACCTCCATGTGTAAACATGGTCATCAGGGTTTTAATACCAATTAATTTAATTTCCTCTCTTTCTGGCTTTCTAGCTCGATTCCTGGTCAGTCATTTTAAATGGCTCAGTGGAAGTGACATATCCTGACGGGAGAACAGAAATACTTTGCATGGGAAACAGCTTTGGCGTGTCTCCAACCATGGAGAAGGAATACATGAAGGGAGTGATGAGAACCAAAGTGGATGATTGCCAGGTGTGTAGGTGAAGATGTCAGCCAGGCTGCAGTGTGTCGCTCTTCTCCTGACAGTCGGGTCCTTTATGTGACATTGAAGGGAATATCCTGCGTGTAATAATCTGCTGCAGCTAAAATGTTTCACATGACAGATATTCCGTGTTTTAGCCAAAATTTGGAGCTGTTTCTACCATTGAAAAGGCCCTTTCTTATTATGACAGTTCTTTTTTCCTAAGCTCATCACATCGTGTGTCAGGGCTTCTCTGCTCTTTTACGAACTCCCATAGAAGTGAGTTTAGAGAATTATACATGCGTGGTCACCTCACCATTCGCAGTGGCACTAGACCAGGCCTGTCCTGAGAAAGATGCTGGTGCCACCTCATCAGACGTTTCTAGCACATGCTGTGGACACAGGGCATATAAATAGAATATATCTTACATTTCTTCTATTCTTTATATTAATCACTGCCTTCTTTCCAGTTTGTTTGCATAGCTCAGCAAGACTATTGCCGGATTCTGAACCAGGTGGAGAAGAACATGCAAAAAGTGGAGGAGGAAGGTGAGATAGTGATGGTGAAAGAGCACAGAGAGCTAGATCGTACTGGCACCAGGAAAGGCCACATCGTCATCAAGGTGAGTGACGGAGAAGCTGCACTTGCAGCACATATCTTTTGGTTCCCAGATACGTGTTTTGTGTTGCTTACTATCTTCTATATGTTTGATCGTCTTTCTGTAGGGGACTGCGGAGCGGCTAACTATGCATCTCGTAGAAGAACATTCTGTGGTGGACCCCACATACATAGAAGATTTCCTCCTCACCTACAGAACATTTTTGTCAAGTCCCATGGAAGTTGGGAAGAAGTTGTTGGAGTGGTTTAATGACTCTAGCCTTAGGGACAAGGTTAGAAAAAATGTTATAATTGTGAGATATGTAAAAAAGGCTGCATACTGCTACTTTACTGGAGTGTGCAAATACCCTCATACTGCTTAAGGCGAATCTCCATTTGCTAGAATCTAAAGTGGGTGCTGATTAATTTCTTTATTTTTAGAGCAGTCGGAGCCCGGCTTTACTGATATAGAGCTGTAAGTTACAGAAAGGCCAAACTGAATGGAGCTGGAGCCACCACTACAGGGAGCTCACTACGTACTGTATTGTTAAAGGGATATTCCGATCTCCAAGATCCTATCCCAACATGAAGTAGGTGTAATGATAGTAATATTAGCAAGTACCTCCAATTAGAAATGTATAGTTCTTCTGATTCACTGTGTCGCTTACCCCATGTGCTGGGCATTGCAGTAGCTTAGGTATCCATGGTTATGACCACTAAAAACTAACAGACATTATATGAGTGGTCGTAACCATGGATACCTAAGCTACTGCAATGCCCTACATATGGGGTAAGGGACATGGCTAATCAGAAGAACTATACTGAATTTCTAATTGGAGGTATTTGCTAATAATATTACACATATTGGGATAGGATCTTGGAGATGTGTTAACCCCTTTAAGTTAATTTTATCAAACAAATTGAGCTCCGATCATTCTTCAAAAGAACCTGTTATTCGATTCATACTGCCCAAACCATGCGGCATGAATCAGAGCCTGGCTGCTCGTTTACAGCCATGTTAATTTTTAGATCATATATAATCTGAATATCTGACCAAGGAACTTGGCTAGAGATATGAGACTAAGGGCTGTCCCTACGTAAACACATGGAAGAGACCTGTCAGTCAGTGGGTAGACATGAGAAAGACCTGTCAATCAACTAGAGAGTGGTGCGGGGAGCGGCCAGCCAGGGGCCGTACCAGACTAGTCTCGTCACTCCCTATGGTCCCTGGTCAGGACGTTTCAGAAAAAACATCATGCAGCCAGGCCCTGATTACTGCTGCTCGTGGTTTGTGCAGCATGAATTAATCGATTGGTTCCCTTTAAATAGGTTTACAGTTCTGCACTGATTTCTATGAAAAGCAGGGTGGGATTCCATAATGGATATTCACTTTAAAGTATTAGATTGGTCATTGTGTTATATCCCAATGGTGCTTTGCTGTTTCCGTGGTGTAACTGTATTTTCTATCTATTAGTGCTATTTGGCTGAGCGTGGCTCCTCTACCTTGCAGGTGACTCGAGTCGTGCTGCTGTGGGTCAACAATCACTTTAATGACTTTGAGGGTGACCCTGCTATGACTCGATTTTTAGAGGAATTTGAAAATAACTTGGAACGAGAGGTAATGTCTATATTTTTCTAGATGCTTATTTTATTTTTTTCCCCATGATTTTAATGATCCTTAATTTTACCTTTCAGAAAATGGGTGGACATCTGAGGTTATTAAATATTGCATGTGCTGCCAAGGCAAAAAGAAGATTGATAACACTAACAAAGCCCTCGCGAGAGGCGTCTTTGCCTTTCACCCTGCTGGGGGGGTCAGACAAGGGGTTTGGTATCTTTGTTGACAGCGTGGATCCTGGCAGCAAGGCTGTTGAGGCTGGCTTAAAGAGAGGGGATCAGGTACGGTAAGACCACCTTCTCTGCGAGAAATCTCTACTGCTTACTGCTGAGAAAGAAAGGGAAGAAAGAGCCAGTTCAATAATTCATGTCAATTAAGTCTATTACTTCTGCAATCCCTATACATTAAAGGGAAAAAAAGCTGCCCCAAACAGCTCTTTCTCAGGAAGGTAAATGTCACCGCTTGTATTATTAATCACGTCGGGTTACTTGCCCTTTACTTTCAGATATTGGAGGTGAACGGTCAGAACTTTGAAAACATTCAGCTCACAAAGGCTATGGAGATCCTGAAGAATAACACTCACTTGTCTATCACTGTGAAAACCAATCTGTTTGGTAAGTGGACTGCATGGAGGTAGCATTCATCACAGGCAGCAAATCGGTTGTAAAGTGACTTTTTAGGAAAAGCAAAGCAATGCACAATGCGATCCTAAGCTTCTCCTACATGTGATCATGAATATATGGTCTGTATACGATCTATGAAACAGACTCTGACACTTAATTTTTGCTCTTCCCTGGTGTCTTTCTTTCTCCAGTCTTTAAAGAGCTTCTAGCAAGAATGTTGGAAGAAAAGAGAAATAGTGCCCCACATTTACCCAAAATCGGAGATATCAAGAAGGCCAGTCGGTTCTCTATTCCTGATCTCGCAGTTGATGTTGAACAAGTGATTGGACTTGAAAAAGTCAGCAAGAAGGGTAAAGCCAATACTGTAGGAGGGAGGAACAAGCTGAAGAAGATTCTCGATAAGACCCGGATCAGCATTCTGCCTCAGAAGCCTTACAAGTAAGGAGAAGTTCTTCTCATCCTTAAATTGTTTTTATTAAGAATATTTTCCTTATAGAAGCGACAATCAGACTGTGTTCACATAGCGTTTTAGCAAATGTTCAGTTGCTCCCCTCGGTCGGGGCTTTAGTCTAAAGCAAAACTGGTTTTGGGTCCATTGACTATAGTGATACGGACGGCGTTACGGTGTGCTCTGTTGGACATAATTTTCAGCCGTTTGCGCCTTCCTGAGGTGGACAGCAAGATGTAGTCCACTAAAGGTCATTATTGGCAGCTATTTGTGTAGTAAAAGCTGGTAATGTATAGACACTGCTTACACGTCTTGTATCATACACACTAAATCTGAAAAGGACGGGATTATATGAGCAGTCGATGAATAGGACCTCAGCGATTCAAGTGATGGTAGTAGAGCTATTAATATTCTCATTATAGTACAATAATCCAGCAAATCTCTGGATGTTTTGTCCTGACAGAGCCATATCTTCCATATTACTGGATGCATCCAATGTAGTACTGCTGCCCTTTATCACAGTGATTGTGTATGATTGTGTATGGGGTTTATGGAGAAATCGCCCTGTGTTACTGGTAATCCCTAGGTTTCGCTCCTGTGGAGTCTCACGTGTTACAGAAATCTCTAGTTGTTGTGCTGGTCTGACAATACGTGTATAGGCTGAGAGCCCCTAATTATAGAGCACACCCCTTCTAGTCCTCTTTACAGCCCTAAAGTCATAAACGTTCTTTGTGCTGCGGATGGGCTTTTCAGTGCTGATCTAGGGCGGCCTTCAATGGGACCGGGAATGGCTTTTCTTGTGAACCGCTCCCAGTCACATTGTGTTCCTGGATTACAGGTCTCTGGGTTTAAGGTCTGTTTATTTGGGAGTAATTTCTCTTATATGAATGAATCAGTAGGAAATAGCCATGACTTGTCAGACACTAGGACACTGTGTTTGCACTGAGTACGCAGTATGCAGCCCCCAACTACAGTGCGCTTCTGCTTCTGGCTATAGCATGAGCAATGAATGGAGAGGAGCACCAATGAGACCAAAAGCACCTAGCTACCCAATACTGGCACCCGTATACCTAGTAAGGCTGCGTTCACACATTGCGTATTTTCGCGCGCTTTTTTGCACGCGCTTTTTCAAAATACGCAATGTGCCTTGTGTCTGCCAACAAACTGAATGGGAAATTCACTTTGCCATTCAGACACTGTGTTATTTTACGCAGCGGGAAAGCGCAGCTGCGTAAAGAATTGGCATGTCAATTCTTTACGCAGCTGCGTCCTGTGCTTTCTCCTATTGTGCCCATTATAAGCGATGGAATTACGCAGCGGTGTTCACACACTGCGTAATTCCAGCGCGTTTTTATGGAGGCGCAGGAGAAACTATGGATACTCACCTATCCCAAGGATGGGAGAGGCGTCTGCTCCGGTCCCGCGCTTCCAGCATCTGCCGGAGAACCGTTTGGCTGACTATAGCTTACCGTCTTGTAACCGGCTTCCGGTCAGCTGATTTACAAGCCGGTCACCTGACAGTCAGCTGATCGCTTCACGGCAGATGCTGGAAGCCGCGGGACCGGAGCGGACGCCTCTCCCATCCTTAGGATAGGTGAGTATCCATAGTTTTTTTCTTTTAAAGCAGTGTATGTACTGCAGCCAGAAGCTGTCTGTACATACACTGCTAGGGGGGCACTCACACACACGACACATAGACACAAACAGGACACACATACATTACATTACATTACACATACAGACACATACAATACATTACATACAGGTGTCAATGCTCCTCACACTTCATTTCTCCTGCACCTGCGTAAAAAAAAAACTGCAGTGCGTGAATGGAGGTGCAGTTGTGTGTAATGAACAGATTTTCTGTGTCCCTAAGCTCAGACCCCATTGTCCTACGTCTGGCCAAATAGATATGGAGACGTTTCCACTCGGGAGGATTTGTAGTAATCTTAGCAGTGTCGGGTGAAAATACATTTACCTCTTGAAGGCATTTTGTTTTCTGAGCACAATGAGTGGGTCTTATGCCCTGCTGGGTGACATCGCTCCGATGGGTGCTGGAGCCTTTGGAGCAGCAGGTCTGTAGTCTTCGCTCACCCAACCTTCCTGTTAAAGGGAACCTGTGAGAACCTTCGTACTACGAAAAATATAAAAGCGACACCTGATTTGTAGTAATCCAGTGTGCAAGTGCTAACAAATAAAAGTTTGAAATCACATGCAAATTAGCCTTGAAGTGCTTTGTGGGCGTGCCAATGTACTTGGTGTGAAGATACTCCCAGTGTAATGTCAGGCTGGTCTGTATGTGGCTTCAATGCTTGAGTTATCCATGCTGGAACATCAGGTCGCTACAAAACCGGGACTTAATTAACCATATCACTAGTTTGACTAGCCAATTACATGTTGGCTTTAGGTTACATGCTCAAGTTGTGGATTTAATGCTGATTTTCCGCACTAAAATCCACACTTGTTGGGTACTGTATTGCACTGTAAATTTTCTGAAGGCAATTCTGCCTCAAATACGCACCGTGTAACCGCCCCTGAAGGGGTTGGACACTACTTTTTTTATTGATGGCCTATCCTTGGTATAGGCCATGAATATCTGATTGGTGGGGTGTGACACACAGCAACTGCGCCGATCAGTTGTTAAATCTTGGATGCTAAAGTAACACACATCATTTCTGTAGTGGCTGCAGCCGGGTACTGCGGATCTTCCTTTAGCCATTTGAATAGGGGGTGGGTCTGCAGTACCCGGCCACAGCCACTATAGAAATGAGGGCGCTGTGTGTTCTGGAAGCATCTGAGAACATCCGGCTGGTGGCGGTAACAGCTGATCATCATCCGTGCCGTACGTCGTCACCAATCAGATATTGATGGCCTTTCCTAAGGATAGATCATCAATAACGATTCAAAACCACTGTTGGCTGGACATTGGTTTGGCAGGCCGCTATTATTCCCAACCTAAAGCTGCTTTTCATAGTCAGGAATGATATCTGACTGAGAATTGACAAAGGTTCTCCATAGTACATGTCTTTCTCCATCTTGCCTAGTTCTCGTCCTTCTCTCTACTTCTGATATGTACATGCACTTACATCTGCTGTCTTTGTTTCTTAGTGACATTGGAATCGGGCAGTCTCAAGATGACAGCATTGTTGGCCTGAGGCAAACCAAGCACATGCCGGCCACGCTCCCAGTCAGCGGGACCCTGTCATCCAGCAACCCGGATTTACTGCAGTCTCATCACCGCATACTGGACTTCACCACCACCCCAGGTGGGAGCGCGCGGCCCCTGCGTCTGTGACTGAGCCGCCACATCCTGCGCTGCGGATGTTCTGATTGCAGCCGCTGCCGGCTTATTCCCACTGTTTATTTTTCCACATTTTTAGACTATCTTTAGCCGGTTTAACAAGAGCGTTCATCATAGGTTATAGGACACGGACTGGTGGAAAGATTAGATAATTGAATGCAAGACAGAAGTGTGTGGTTTTTGTTAGCATTTGCTTTCTATGTTATTTAGCGACCGTACAACAAAATTCCTATCTAACACGTGTAGATGAATTAGCAAACCTGTAGAGAATAGCTGAGCCCAGCTCCATTTCAGGAGCACACTGGATGATACGTTTCCACACTTGTGTCTAATTGCAAGGGCCGTGCAATTGTAAGACCGAATTCAGACACCTGTGAATCTGGGGCAGAGTATGAAACGCAGCAAGTCTCCTGAACTCGACTGTCTCATAGGCTTATGTCAGGAGAATGGCGGCCAGTCTCTGCATCGTAGTCCGTACTCGGATGATGCATGGAGGTCTGAATTCAGCCTTATATTTAGTATGTCAGTAGTAACTATACTAATCTGTCATATTACCCAGCCTTCAATGTAAGACACCTAGAGACCATGTTGCTTATCTTTTTTGTGTAAGTGACTGCACCTGGCTGCTTTCTTTGTGCTGCCATTGCTGGTATGGGAGAGGCTAGCCTGTCTTTTTGCTATTTGATGAAGGTTCTTGTCTCCACAAACAGAAATTTGCAATTTGTAACTCTAGATTGCCATCTAGTGGTTAAATCATAGAAGCACATTTTTTCTCCCAAAATCTTTTCTTTTTTTTTTCTTTTTTTTATACTTCGCAAATAAAGTTTAGATGAAGGCCAAACGAAAACTATTGAACATTGTTATTAATCTGAAAATACATATATTATGTGTTACCTAAATTGTACTGTGCTTTACATTGTCTTTTCCTCCTTCCTCTAGATCTCCCTGATCAAGTACTGCGAGTATTTAAGGCCGACCAACAAAGCCGCTATATAATGATAAGCAAAGACACCACTGCAAAGGAAGTGGTAGTCCAGGCTATCAGGGAGTTTGCCCTGACTGCGGTACCTGAGTCTTACTCTCTGTGTGAGGTATCTGTCACTCCTGAAGGTGTCATCAAGCAGAGGCGGCTCCCAGACCAGCTGTCTAAGCTAGCTGACAGAATCCAGCTCAGCGGCAGGTATGGTTGAATTTGTGGTATCTAATCAAATCAGCATTGCATATTTTGTATTGGATGTCTGTTTTCTCTTTGAGTTGATGCTAAACCTGTTAGATTTTCTGCATCAGCCCCGAAACACGATTATCAAATTATCCAGATGGTGATGTAATCCTATTGCAGTTAAAACTCTCAGGGCCTGCTGCCATCTGGTGGCTAAAACTTGCAATTTCATTGATTGGATGTGTATTTGAATGTATGCATGTATATACAGTACAGACCAAAAGTTTGGACACACCTTCTCATTTAAAGATTTTTCTGTATTTTCATGACTATGAAAATTGTACATTCACACTGAAGGCATCAAAACTATGAATTAACACATGTGAAATTATATACTTAACAAAAAATGTGTGAAACAACTGAAAATATGTCTTATATTCTAGGTTCTTCAAAGTAGCCACCTTTTGCTTTGATGACTGCTTTGCACACTCTTGGCATTCTTTTGATGAGCTTCAAGAGGTAGTCACCGGAAATGGTTTTCACTTCACAGGTGTGCCCTGTCAGGTTTAATAAGTGGGATTTCTTGCCTTATAAATGGGGTTCGGATCATCAGCTGTGTTGTGCAGAAGTCTGGTGGATACACAGCTGATAGTCCTACTAAATAGACTGTTAGAATTTGTATTATGGCAAGAAAAAAGCAGCTAAGTAAAGAAAAATGAGTGGCCATCATTACTTTAAGAAATGAAGGTCAGTCAATGCAAAAAATTGGTAAAACTTTGAAAGTGTCCCCAAGTGCAGATGCAAAAACCATCAAGCGCTGCAAGAAACTGGCTCACATGAGGACTGCCCCAGGAAAGGAAGACCAAGAGTCACCTCTGCTTCTGAGGATAAGTTTATCCGAGTCACCAGCCTCAGAAATCGCAGGTTAACAGCAGCTCAGATTAGAGACCAGGTCAATGCCACACAGAGTTCTAGCAGCAGACACATCTCTTCAACAACTGTTAAGAGGAGACTTTGTGCAGCAGGCCTTCATGGTAAAATAGCTGCTAGGAAACCACTGCTAAGGACAGGCAACAAGCACAAGAGACTTATTTGGGCTAAAGAACACAGGGAATGGACATTAGACCAGTGGAAATCTGTGCTTTGGTCTGATGAGTCTAAATTTGAGATCTTTGGTTCCAACCACCGTGTCTTTGTGCGATGCAGAAAAGGTGAACAGATGGACTCTACATGCCTGGTTCCCACCGTGAAGCATGGAGGAGGAGGTGTGATCGTGTGGGGGTGCTTTGCTGGTGACACTGTTGGGGATTTATTCAAAATTGAAGGCATACTGAACCAGCATGGCTACAACAGCATCTTGCAGCGGCATGCTATTCCATCCGGTTTGCGTTTAGTTGGACCATCATTTATTTTTCAACAGGACAATGACCCCAAACACACCTCCAGGCTGTGTAAGGGCTATTTGACCAAGAAGGAGAGTGATGGGGTGATACGCCAGATGACCTGGCCTCCACAGTCACCAGACCTGAACCCAATCGAGATGATTTGGGGTGAGCTGGACCGCAGAGTGAAGGCAAAAGGGCCAACAAGTGCTAAGCATCTCTGGGAACTCCTTCAAGATTGTTGGAAGACCATTTCCATTGACTACCTCTTGAAGCTCATCAAGAGAATGCCAAGAGTGTGCAAAGCAGTCATCAAAGCAAAAGGTGGCTACTTTGAAGAACCTAGAATATAAGACATATTTTCAGTTGTTTCACACTTTTTTGTTAAGTATATAATTCCACATGTGTTAATTCATAGTTTTGATGCCTTCAGTGTGAATGTATAATTTTCATAGTCATGAAAATACAGAAAAATCTTGAAATGAGAAGGTGTGTCCAAACTTTTGGTCTGTACTGTACGTATACACTGCTCAAAAAAATAAAGGGAACACTTAAACAACAGAATATAACTCCAAGTAAATCAAACTTCTGTGAAATCAAACTGTCCACTTAGGAAGCAACACTGATTGACAATCAATTTCACATGCTGTTGTGCAAATGGAATAGACAATAGATGGAAATTATTGGCAATTATATTAAATTAAATCAATAAAGGAGTGATTCTGCAGGTGGGGACCACAGACCACATCTCAGTACCAATGCTTTCTGGCTGATGTTTTGGTCACTTTTGAATGTTGGTTGTGCTTTCACACTCGTGGTAGCATGAGACGGACTCTACAACCCACAGAAGTTGCTCAGGTAGTGCAGCTCATCCAGGATGGCACATCAATGCGAGCTGTGGCAAGAAGGTTTGCTGTGACTGTCAGCGTAGTGTCCAGAGGCTGGTGGCGCTACCAGGAGACAGGCCAGTACACCAGGAGATGTGGAGGGGGCCGTAGGAGGGCAACAACCCAGCAGCAGGACCGCTACCTCTGCCTTTGTGCAAGGAGGAACACTGCCAGAGCCCTGCAAAATGACCTCCAGCAGGACACAAATGTGCATGTGTCTGCTCAAATGGTTAGAAACCGACTCTATGAGGGCCCGACGTCCACAGATGGGGGTTGTGCTCACAGCCCAACACCGTGCAGGACGCTTGGCATGTGCCACAAAACACCAGGATTGGGAAAGTCGCCACTGGCACCCTGTGTTCTTTACAGATGAAAGCAGGTTCACACTGAGCACATGTGACAGACAGGACAGAGTCTGGAGACGCCGTGGAGAGCGATCTCCTGCCTGCGACATCCTTCAGCATGACCGGTTTGGCAGTGGGTCAGTAATGGTGTGGGGTGGCATTTCTTTGGAGGGCCGCACAGCCCTCCATGTGCTCGCCAGAGGTAGCCTGACTGCCATTAGGTAACGAGATGAGATCCTCAGACCCCTTGTGAGACCATATGCTGGTGCAGTTGGCCCTGGGTTCCTCCTAATGCAGGACAATGCCAGACCTCATGTGGCTGGAGTGTGTCAGCAGTTCCGGCAAGATGAAGGCATTGAAGCTATGGACTGGCCCACCCGTTCCCCAGACCTGAATCCGATTGAGCACATCTGGGACATCGTGTCTCGCTCCATCCACCAATGTTACGTTGCACCACAGACTGTCCAGGAGTTGGCGAATGCTTTAGTCCAGGTCTGGGAGGAGACCTGGACTGGTCTGTGATTTTGTTGTCAGCACATTCAACTTTGTACAGAACAAAGTATTCAATGAGAATATTTCCTTCATTCAGATCTAGGATGTGTTATTTGAGTGTTCCCTTTATTTTTTTGAGCAGTGTATATATACGTGTGTGTATGTATAAGTTTTTTAAAAAAAGCCAAATATATATATTTTTTTGTATCTTTTTATATTTAGGATTATTAATGTGCTAATTGTTTGGATGCCCAGTCCATGCAGCCTCTTCTAAAACTTGCAGCTAACCCAGTTTACTTATTCCAGGTATTATCTTAAAAACAACATGGAGACAGAAACGCTATGTTCAGACGAAGACGCCCAGGACTTGCTAAGGGAAAGTCAGATTTCTTTGCTTCAGTTAAGTACTATCGAGGTGGCAACGCAGCTGTCAATGAGGAATTTTGAGCTTTTCCGGAACATTGAGCCAACAGAGTACATTGACGACCTTTTCAAACTCAAGTCAAAAACTGGTTGCGTCAACCTCAAGAACTTTGAAGACGTGATCAATCAAGAAACTTTTTGGGTGGCTTCTGAAATTTTGAGAGAGACTAATCAGCTTAAGAGAATGAAGATCATCAAACATTTTATCAAGATTGCGCTGCACTGTAGAGAGTGCAAAAATTTCAACTCGATGTTTGCAATTATTAGGTAAAATGAATGTCTTATTATCTGTGGTATAATTGAGCTAAAAAGATGTGTGGTTTGCTCATGCCTTTTCTATGGCTTGTAACAAGAGAATAGCAGCTATATCTGTGATTTAAAGCAGACTTATCACAAAACCTGATTTGAACAATAGGCAATTTTGTGATTATTTTTTTCCCCAGTTTTCCATATAATATCTAATATATTTAAACAGAAATCTTGCAATTTTCATAGATTCCTACTTGTCCTGTACAGAGGTCTTTTCAGCAGTCTCATTATCATCACAGGCAGGATTACAATGATTAGTTATGCCTATATACTGTAGATAACATGGCACCATGTCAGACAATAGTTGATGATCGAGCTCACCTCTTCACCCTCCTTCACAATAACTTTTGCCCAGATTAGAATATTCCCAGTTTACACAGTTTATCATTAGGCCTACAGAAAATAAAAATACTGAGCGAGCTTTGTACTTTAGTATATACAGGCTACTATAGGTCCGTTGATGCTCGGCCAATGGAGGTGCCATTATTGTAACCACTTTTTGTAGGTTCAGATGTGGGAACGTGGAATATCCAGACTATACCTATTATTGTTGTTCATTCTATTCCAGTGGCTTAAATTTGGCTCCAGTGTCAAGACTAAGAACAACATGGGAAAAACTCCCTAGTAAATATGAAAAACTTTTTCAAGATCTGCAAGACCTCTTTGACCCATCGAGGAACATGGCAAAATATCGGAATGTACTAAACAGCCAGAACCTCCAACCGCCCATCATCCCTCTGTTTCCTGTTATTAAGAAAGACCTCACTTTCCTACATGAAGGTGATCATATTAATACATTTCTGGATGCATTCTTTATATGGACTTACAGGAATCCTGGAAACTAGATGTCTTTTTTTCCATCCAGGCAATGACTCAAAAGTCGAAGGATTGGTAAACTTTGAGAAACTAAGGATGATTGCAAAAGAAATTCGCCATGTTGGCAGAATGGCCTCTGTGAACATGGACCCTGCCCTGATGTTCCGTACAAGGTGAGCTTATGTTTTTTAGTCTTTTTCTGCTTGCAAAATTGTCAAGAATGTACTGCTTGGGTGGCACAATACTCATTAGTTTTGAACTTTAAATTGAATATTTATGTATGATAATGTATGTAAAGCGCTACAGAATATGTTGGTGCTACGGTATATAAAAAAAATAAAGAACTCTTTTTAACAGATTCATGGAGGAATTCAGGAGTCTGTTAAAAATAAAGTACACCTATAATTTTTTTTTTTTTTTATTCTTTATTCCCTCCCCCACTCATCATGCTGTTAATTGGAGGGGGTCCAGGTCCTGAGTCCCCACCAATCTCCTAAAAAGACAAAAAAAAATCTGACATGGGCAGCTGCCTATGCAGAAGTACGTAACTCCTGCACAACCCGGGTGCACACAGACTTTCTTTTCAGAACTTTTTTTTGAGTGATCAGTGGGGTCTCAAGACATGAATATGAATATATATATTATTAGATCTAACAAATATAACTCTCTTGTGTTTGGGGACTTGGAGGTATTAAACCACAAGTGGTAATGCTCTCCTATGTGTGCCATTTGGAAGTGTCTGTTGGCTGCCCGTGAGTCTTGTCTTGTGGTCTGGGCCTTTCTTTCTGAGCTTGTGATCTTTCTTTCTCCCTGTTTCTTTCTATACACTTGCTTCTTCCTCCATGGTTCTCACTTGCAGAAAGAAGAAGTGGAGAAGTTTGGGGTGAGTTTGTTGGTGCCCATGTCGTCCACTGCCACATATTATTTCCATCCTTTCCATTCGCATTATTTCCTTTCTTATGCTTTTCGCTTTGTGTTACCTTTTAACCCTCTTGCCAGCAGACTAATGATTTATTGAGCTGATCTAGTGTTAGTTGGTCCCAGTTTCTACATTATTATATACAAATGAAGCATTTACACATGGCCTAGAAATGCTTCTTCAGATGCATCACTGCTTTTGGTGTCAGCCATGGCAGTGGGACATCTTGATTAAAGGTCCTTAACATCTGATTGATCCTTGTTTCCATTTTATTTGGTATCTGTTCTTTTTTTTCCTACCTTGGCTTCATAGTAGGGAAACAAATGCCAGAACTGATCCCATAGTTATGTGAAGGTGTTTCCAGCAGATCAGTTGTTGCGTTTGGTTCTAGAGCTGGAACAAATACGCTGTATGCTGGTTTCTATCCAGCTATGGATGCCGGACTGGTGACGAAAGTGTACAACTTTCTAAGCCTTTGTGTCCGAGTAGACAGGACCCAGCACTCCTGACTTACCATATATCTACTCTCACACGCATTCTTAACCATCCCTACCAAAAAAAGTACTAGTTTGTGTAGTTACACTTTTTCTCGGGGCTTGGTAAGTGACACCTGATGCAGAAGGTAGCTCATAGTGATGGCTTCATCCTCCTCAATAAGGTCCATAATGCATGGTCATCACCCTGGACCGCTTCATACACTAACCAGCTACTTTACTGACCACTGAACATGTAGTTAACACTGTAATCGTTTTCATCACCCGCCACCAGTAACTGCAGTAAAGCAGACAGTTTTTCAGCATGAGCTTTTCCCGTTAATGATCCAGTTGATGGCTAAGGTCCAAGCTGCAGCTTTGCATTGTGCACATCGGTTGAGATCCGGTTACCTGAGCCCATTGCTGCAGCTTTGGACTGTGGGTAATGTTTAGAGGAAATATTTTGCATAGTAGATAGTTTTTCCTAGTGTTTGACTAGTTATTTTTTCTATACTAGCTTTACTTACTGGAATGAGGCATGTGTAGCATAAATCCCCCTCATTTCACCCTTGCATGACTACATTTTTCTCCATCATGTCATGAGATGAATGGCTTTATTTCATTGTTAATGGTCTTCTGTTCCCAGGTCACTCAGTCAGGGCAGCACCAATGCCACTGTCCTCGATGTGGCACAGACCGGAGGGCACAAAAAGCGAGTACGACGCAGCTCCTTCCTAAATGCCAAGAAACTGTACGAGGATGCACAGATGGCTCGCAAAGTGAAGCAGTACTTGTCCGATCTGGATCTTGAGATGGATGAAGAGAATCTGCAGACTCTATCGGTGCAGTGTGAGCCAGCAACGAATACATGTAAGCAGCATGCCACAATCTGCTCTGTTGGAAGTCGCTTTAAGCCCTTTGAGTATTAGTCCTATGATGTGTGCTGTGAAGGGCTGCATTCATTACATTACGCTACTGATTGTTCAGATTTTGGGTCTAATGTCTTTATAAACTTTATTTTAACTAATTTTTATTTTATTTTTTTAAAGTGCCAAAAACACCTTGTGACAAGAGATCAGGGAAACCTGACACATCACCAGTAGCACCGCGGGCAGCAACGCAGCAGAAGCAGCAGCCAACATTAAAGCCAAATCAGGCATTGCAGGTGCCCGCTGTGTCGCTCTATCCGTCTAGGAAGAAGGTGCCAGTCAAGGATCTTCCTCCCTTCGGTTAGTGAAATTATTTACTACTTTTAATAGACTCTCCGTGGAGTTTATTTCATAGTTTGCTCTGTTGGTATAAGTCAAAGTATTGAAAAGTTGAGTGAATGAAGAGAGCGGCACTTCTGCGGGTGAAATAAAAGCAATTACTCTATTTCTTTAAGCCATTGAGAAGTTGATGGCACTCTGTGTAGCTGGAGAACATCAATAGGGTCCCAACCCCTGCCAACATCAGAAAAAAGCTCTGCACAGTGCTCAGGAGGTTAATTAGTATTGGCCATCCAATTTGAATTCCATGTAGTAATTAAACTTCTGAGAGTCCAAGGATATACAAGTGGAGTTCTTTTTTCTGATGAGTTAATTAAAGGCATGCAGTATAGACTCGATGACTTACAAAAGTTGAGCTGCTCTATGGACAAGATGCTGTTTTTCTACAGGTAGGTAAGAACTCCTTGTTTGGAGACTTAAAGGGTTATACCCAAGATGGGGAATAATTTACTATCTGTAGGATAAGGGATAACTTGCTGGTTGCTTGGAGGTCCAACCACTGTGACTTTCCGCCTTCCACCCCCAGTGATCCCTACATTGGGGCTGTGAAGCACTGTAACTATGCCCTGCACAGCTGTTTTGAGTGGAGCAGAGATTCAGGATCTCGACTTCTATTCCATTCGTTATCTATGGGACTGCCGGAGAAAATAGTATAACACTGCAAATTTCGGCAGTCCCATAAACAATGAATGGGTTTCAGAGTGCCTTTATCTGGATAGGGGATGACTTGCTCTAGTAGGAATAACCCTTTTATGGGTTAATTTCACAGTTTCAGCCCATATTTTCTGATCCCATATGGTCTCGTGTAATCAGCAGTTGAGGCCACATCTGCTAAAGGGGAAATGTAACATTACATGCCAGCCATTTATACAAATGTCCGTCTATGTAATACCTGGACGTGCTGTGTCCTGCAGGTCTGTACAAGAGGAGAAGGGGTCCCAAGCGAAGGCCAACTTTGTAAAGTTTCTTATGAAATAGTTTGCTGTACATAACCCCCAGTGTGACCAAATGTAAAGAAAAGTAGAAATGTAGGCTTCATTGTAACTATTCAGTTACAGACCCTCACCCCCATACCCTTAGATCAGGTTCTTTCATACTGATATATGTCCTCTCTAAAAGGCATCAACTCACCACAAGCGTTAAAGAAAATTCTTTCGTTATCAGAAGAAGGAAGCGTAGAGCGCCACAAGAAGGGGGCAGATGACACGCTATCGAATGCTTCATCGCAGCTCTCTTCTCCACCCACCTCGCCACAGAGCTCTCCTAGAAAAGGTACTATGGCCAGATGTTCACCCAACCATGCTGTAGGTAGCCCGGCCATTAGCACTGATGTGCAGCTGTGGATGGTGTGCTACTTCTAGTAACTCGGAGGACAACCCCTAATTAAGGACAAAGACCTCTCTAGTACATATTTACCCCCTCCATAAGGCTATTAGCTCAGCTCCTTCGTGTTGATTAAACATGACTTGGTGCCACTTTACTTCCAGACCTATTTTTCACTGCAGTGTGAGTAGAGATAGTATTGCCGGCACATAGTGGGCACAGCAGGCCACGATCGCTTCATTTGTTAATAATTTGCTTTGCAGGTTACACTTTGGCAGCCAGCGGCACTGTGGATAACTTCTCCGACTCTGGGCACAGCGAGATCTCTTCCCGCTCCAGTATTGTTAGCAATTCCTCATTTGACGGCATGCATCTGCATGATGATCGACGGCAGAGGCATTCAGTGAGCATTGTGGACGCTAATCTAGGTGTGGTGCGGCCTGACAGGAGAGCCATGATGGAAGTGGACCCCTGCATAGGGTATGTATTGCATCAATAATACCACCTCGTTGGGTAGCGGGCACAGCCGTGAAATTGAAACATTTTTCAGTTAGATTGATTTATTAAAAATCTGATTTATTGTGTAAGCTGTCCAGATTTCAGCAGTTTCTCCATTTATATCACTGGTAAGTCATCAGATTTAAAGGGCATGTCCCGGACTGCGATATTGATGACCAATAGAATAGGTCATTAATATCATATCAGTGGGGTCGGTCAGCTGGCATCCCCATTAATCATTTGACTACTGGAGCTGTGGCTCTTTGATATACTGTACAGTACACAGTGTACAGTGCTTGATATTAAGCACTGAACGAGAGCTGAGCTGCAGTACCTGAGAATGGCCATTGTATGGAGCTGTCCTGTTCTGGCACTGTATTCACTGCACTTCTGGTGGTCTCAGGACCTGCTAATAACTGATCGGTGGGAGTGCTGGATGTCGTACCCCACTGATCTGATATCGATCATCATAGACTGAGGGCATCAATGTTGTAGTCTTGAGCAACCTTTTTAAGGTATTTCTGACATCAAGCATAGCGCAGCTTGCAGCGTCTTTCTAGCGGTCTATAATAAAACCCTGATGAGACCCAAGTCAGTGAGGTCTGTCTGGATCCATCAAAAAATGGAGGTCATGATGCTATTGTGTGTAGTAACTTGCTTTACTGCATGGTGTAATTGTAAAGCAAAACTAAAACATCTACATATATTAATGTGTATATAAACCGGATAGTTTTCTGTTCCTAAAGGTCTAATACATCGTAGTATAAGATTTCATTGTGTGTTGTAAAATAAGAAGAACCGATGTGCTAGTGATGTGGCCTTCTTGCCGAGTAACAACGTATTTTCCCCTCTCGTTCTAGCCCGTACACGCATTTGGCAGAGACTAGAGGCTTATACGCTGCAGCGACGGTTCTGTCCTCTCCCAGCATGGAGGAGCTCTCCCAGGACCAGGGTGACAGGGCGTCCCTGGATGCTGCGGACAGTGGACGTGGTAGTTGGACATCTTGCTCTAGTGGATCCCATGACAATATACAGACTATACCACATCAGAGGAGCTGGGAGACTCTTCAGTTTGGTCATGTTCAGTATGATGGCACATCAGATGGAGCAGGTTTCTGGCCACCAGGGACTCATCTGGACCAGGTTAATTTTCCTGATCATAGCACAAAGTATGGCAGACACAATCAGGGAAGAGAGGCTTTAGATCAAGCACAGTCCAGAGCAAGCTGGGCATCATCCACTGGCTACTGGGGTGAGGACTCTGAGGGCGACACTGGCACCATTAAGAGAAGAGGTGGAAAAGATGTTTCACTTGAAGCAGAAACCAGCAGCCTAACATCTCATATGTCCGAGGAAGCCAAGACTCCACCAGTGCCCACACACATAGCCGTAACAGCGTCTTCATCAAAAGGTCTTATTGGTAAGAACAAGTTATCTTACTACTTACATCTGCTGAGAAATGTTGTGCTGCCAATTATTATTCAGATGCTATATAAGCAGATAAATGAACTGATTGTTCCAGATGAGCAGAGAAATTCTTATTGTCTGACCCATAATGACTCCTAGACATACTTGTAGTATGACAAACAAAAGGCTTCTTAAGAGAGATTAATAATGTAACCGTGTGCAATCATAATTACATCAATATATATCCAGTAAGTCAATGATGGCCCATAGAAAAGCAGGACTTGTAGGTCTCCTCACCAGCAGAACCTTGTAAAGTGCAGCATTGGGGTAATTAGCACATATAGTCCTGCCAGGGGCTCAGGTCTTATACCCACAGAGGAAGTGGGTATAAAGGAAAGGAATTTTATGAGTTGTAAAAGAAAAAAAAAAGTGGGTAAGGAAGGGATTTTGGGGTGAAAGGGAACCTGTGAGGTCACCCAAGCCTCTCAGACTGCACCCATAATGATTTAGAGCTATGACCTAGTATCGCAGTCATGTCCCTGATGTCCCAACTTATGTCCACAAAAACAACTTTATCTGTCACCTATCTCGGACCACTCCAGCTTGGTGACTTTAAGATGCGCACTGCCTGTGACTCACAGTATGGGACATTGAGGACAGGAGTGTTATACTGGATTATGGCTCCGTATCTTGTAGTGCTGGCTCTGGGGACCTGACAGCGTCCCTATAATGTGGTAAAAGAATAAAAGCATTCCTTACCTGTTGGATCCCCGCTGCTCTGGGGCTTCTCGCCAGCCGTTGTGTACCGGGCTGCAGTATATTATAAGTACACAAAGACCGGCGGGGGTTCAACTGGTAAATACACTTTATAAAAGGTGATTGATATATTATAGCACTCCATAAACAAGGGGAAAAGTAATGACCAGAAAGTGTCACATTCTCATCAATTCATATAACCAAAGGGGGGATGCTTGTTCATATAGTCGTCTTTTGATATCTAAAATTAAGAGTCGTACATAGCAATTAATCACAATTAAAAACATAACGTAGGGAAGGCAAAAACCGGGGTGAAGCTCGGCTTCTAATTAATACCCATTTGGTACCATGGCCCACAGGATCCCTTCACATAAAACCACTATGAAAGCTGATGGGTTCCTCCAGACAATCACTAGTAATAAACCCTCAGGGGATGTTCTTCTCGTCAGCCATGTAGATAATCGACTACTTATGCACAGAAGTACTACTGGGGGGAGGAGGGGATGGCAGACAAGGCCTAGCCGATGTAACCAGTCCTCTGTCCCTAGGATGCTGTGTGCTCAGGAACTTCTACAAAAAGCAAATACAATTCTATATGGCAGTGATTTAAGGGGCATTTACAATCCACTAAACAGCTCAGGATCTATCTCAACAGATGATACCAGTATACTCCTAAAAGTTATATTATAAACAGCCATAGTATCTCTAAAACTTAACATTTAATTAGCTATAATAAAAAAAGCATAAACCACATAATAAGGTGCTCATAGTGCCAGTGCTCATTAAATAATCATGATCTCACCCAGGTCTTGATGACTCCGATGGATCCAAGGTACGGAGACAGGTCAGCCAAATTACAGGAGTACAAACCAATGTTGCATATGTGCCCTGTTTGTCTCCTGCTCTGACAAGAGAAGTACCCAAGCCCAAGTGTAGCCTATATCAGTAAAATAACCCCAAACAAAGGGGTGACATCTCCTTTTTGACCAGGCAGCACTCTGCACGTTCGGTTAACCATGTGGCTGCCACTGCAGCACTTGGCATTTTTGGCTGTTTTTTCTTTGGGGTTATTTTACTGATATAGGCTACACTTGGGCTTGGGTACTTCTCTTGTCAGAGCAGGAGACAAACAGGGCACATAGGCAATATTGGTTTGTACTCCTGTAATTTGGCTGACCTGTCTCCGTACCTTGGATCCATTGGAGTCATCAAGACCTGGGTGAGATCATGATTATTTAATGAGCACTGGCACTATGAGCACCTTATTATGTGGTTTATGCTTTTTTATTATAGCTAATTAAAGGATAAGCATTTGCCCTACAAGATAGTTATGGACAAGCATGGTTAAAAACTCTTGTTTCACAATTCTCTTGCTGTGTAAACAGGCTGCCGATTACCCGTTATAAGAGCAAAACCCTTGATCATCAGGTGAAATGATCTTCTGTGCAGCGCATAAGATAATCATTCTCAATGGTGCATAATCCTGTGTAATCAGGACTCGCACTGCTAATGGTAACGGCAGCCTGTGTGCGCTGATATTTCGATAACCGCTGAGTAATAAAAGTTTACTGATCGGCGATCATATTGTGCCGCTGGTCAGTCTGTATAGACGGACCTTACTTACATGTAACTCTATAGTTCGCTGTAGTGACTGTCAGAGCTACAAAACACCCCCTGGGGGACTGAGCAGCAGCCTGAGCTTGTAGGGGAACAGGAGATGGATTTTAGATCACCCCAGTCTCCCTGTAGTGTAGAGCCGCCAACACTGCAGAACATGAAGAGCAGGCAGGCGCTGCCCGACAACTTTTCACTTGGCATTATAGAGTTTGCTTTTGTTTTACCTCCTTTGTTTGGTTTCTCTTGTGACAATAATTGTCTCTTATGGTAGTGTATTGTGTTACCACAGCACGGAAGGATGGGCGATACAGAGAGCCGCCACCCACACCGCCAGGATATGTAGGAATCCCCATAGCAGAGTTTGCTGATGGACACCCACAGTTATCTAGGAAGCCTCCAGACTACAACGTAGCACTACAACGCTCCAGGATGATGGCCCGAAGGAGCGACAGTGAAGGAGCTCCAGCTACATCCCCACCTTCTCATAATCACCCTTGTAGCAAGCTGGTTAACAAGCCACAATGGCATAAACCCAACGAGGCAGATCCACGGCTTGCCATATATCAGACACAAGGAGTAGCAGCAAAGGATGATGGTAAGTGTCCTGGGAAGTGTATGACTACTTCTGGGTCATTGATGGATTGATTGAAGCTATGAAAGAACCACTGTGCTCTAGGGCAATATCAATAAGTTGAAAAACTTAGGCACTCAAAAAATGAAAGAATAGGATTCTTGAATTTTATCTTTTGATTTTTATTTGACCTGAACTGACCCTGGAAAACAAACACTGACGTTTGAGTTATATTAAGTGTGGAAAGGGGTCGGAAGAGCTTTAATATGGTGGAGCTAGTCGGGCTGTGGTAGTTTCAATTTACTTAAAAAGCAATGACCTGTCATTCAAAGACTGTGAGCAGGCAGAGGAGCTGGGAGGAGAAGAATTGTGAGAGAAGTAGTGAAAGCAGCTCCACATATAAGACAAAAGGCGTGCAGGAGCAGAGGAATACGCTATGACCAAACGAGTAGATCCACAGCAGAGAAGGTAGATTCCAGCTCCGTAAAATTCCAAACCTTATTCAAAAGTATTAAAAATGAATTCCATATAACAGTCAATTGGCAACGCGTTTTGAATACACTTCGGCTTTCTTTGTCTGAGCCAAAAACTAAGAATGTTGAAGTGCATTGGAAATGCGTGGCCTATTTATTGCTACATGGAATTCATTTTTAATCCTTTTGAATAAAGTTTGGAATTTTAAGGAGCTAGAATCTACCTTTTTTGCTCTGGGGGAGGAGAAGACCCAGTGTATAGTGCAGACTCACATGAACATACTATGGGCACATAATCACACTTGTATGAGGATGGCCCTTCCCGGCCTCACCACAGGTCATATGACCTAAACAAGAAGTGTTAATTGTTGGATAAACTGTAAGGAAATGATAAAAAATACATTTACAGGATGTTTGGGACCACAATTCCTACTCTCATTAATATGGTGGCCTGTTGATTTATTTTATAACTTGATGGCCTTCCCTTTTGTGCGTTCCGTTATTGTGAGTTGACTTCTGCATGTTTTTTATACATATATTAATGCACTTTACATAGTAGCACATTCTAATGCTCGATCAGATGCATGATGTTTTTGTATACATATTTTCTACCCTTTTTATTCCTTTTTCTCTTGCAGATGATGAACAAGTGTCGGCTGTATGAGGTTAGGACCTTGCCCTGTTCTAGGATAAGTCACCAGAAATGGAGAGCACAAGAGGATGCCCAATGATTGGAGTCTGTGGAGCAGTTTCCTCCTCTGCCTTATAAGCAGCACTGGGCATCTAATATCCTTCTGTTTCACTCCCTGGCATGTGAAATACTGTGAAGACATCACCGCGGCACTTTTCGTCCTGTGCGAGTTGTTGCTTGAGAGAAACTGTGCAGGAAGCTGAAATCTGATGGAAGCTGGCTGAATGTTGCACAGTATCATTCCACATTTGTCAGTCACCACATCAGCAATCCCTTCTATTGCACTTCTTCATGCCTGGATGGTGTCTTTCTTTTTTTTAAACTCTTGGTTTTAACTTTTAGTCATAGCTAGCTTTGCCTACTGTTTGTACGGCCGGCTAGCCATGTGCTTCTATCAGCTATTTTTACCTTTAGCTGAGATTGCATTTCAATCGTCTCTGTACACAGGTTTATTGAGTTGGTTTACAATTCTGTTACAATCTGATCCCGGCGTGCGCAGTCCTCCGTCATGAGAGGTGCACGCTTTACGTCTGGAGAGCGTCTTTGTTACATCAGGATATTTACAGTGTTATTTCACATCTAAGTTATGACATATTTTTTTATGTTTATATAGAGATTTTTAATTGGAAAAAAAGAACTGGATTATATTAAAGTAACGGCAGCTTGGGACATTCAATTAATGCTACTAGTTGTTAATATTGAGCATATTTGGTAGCTTTTTTTCATCTTTCATCTTAAAAAAAAAAAAAACAACAAAAAAAACAAATCAATCTGTTCAGCAACCATTGTCATGATCTAGCTATCCCTAGCAATGCAGCACATTCATGTATATGACACGGGGATGGAGAATGGTCATTGTGGGACACTGCACTCGTAGAGAAGGCTAATGGGTAGCATCCATCTGCTCACAGCTGCTATTTTACACGTTCATGACTGAATCGCCATCTTTCTCCCTTTGCACAGACTCCGGATACCTGAAGGCTGCCAATCCGAGTAATACTCCTGTGTGAGGAACTTATGATCTTGGATTATTAAACATTTTTTTTCCATTTTGCTCTAAACTGATCATATTGATCAGTGGTTTAACATATATATATATATATGTATACAACTTTAAAGAAAACAAGGAAAGAAATGACAGTGTTTTTTTCACTGTGGAAGCTGACAACAGTGCTTTATTTAATGCTTCTATCCTGTTATCATGGCTTTTGTCGACCTTCCCTCTATATCACATTGTCAGTTATGCCTATGTAATTTTACATGTAATATGCATTTATTTGCCAGCTTTTTTTATGTAGGTGATGGACCTGCTGCATAGAGGCAGACACAAGGCCAGATCGATCTCACATTGCACAAAGCATCATATAACGGTAGATTATAGGACTGCTAACCTCAGTTCGCTCTGTGATGTCAAGTGCAGAATGTACAACTAACTGGTGATTTCATCATGCTTTTGATACTACTTGTACCTGTATGTCTTTTAGAAAGACATTGGTAGAGTCTGTATCCCTTTTGTATTTTTAATACAATAATTGTACATATTGGTTATATTTTTGTTGAAAATGGTAGAAATGTACTATGTTTATGCTTCTATATCCAGTTTGTATGGAGCTGGAGAATAAATAAATATTATAACAGTTCCTGGCGGCTAATTCCTCCACTGGTCTATGGTGCAGTAATGTGCATGCATATACAGCCGACTAAATGGTCACTCTGGTGTCAACAAACTTTGCGTAATTCAATAGTACAGACATACAGGACACACCTTCTCATTTAAAGATTTTTCTGTATTTTCATGACTTTGAAAATTTGAAGGCATCAAAACTATGAATTAACACATGTGGAATTATATACTTAAGAAAAAAGTGTGAAACAACTGAAAATAAGTCTTATATTCTAGGTTCTTCAAAGTAGCCACCTTTTGCTTTGATGACTGCTTTGCACACTCTTGGCATTCTCTTGATGAGTAGTCACCGGAAATGGTCTTCCAACAATCTTGAAGGAGTTCCCAGAGATGCTTAGCACTTGTTGTCCCTTTTGCCTTCACTCTGTGGTCCAGCTCACCCCAAACCATCTCGATTGGGTTCAGGTCTGGTGACTGTGGAGGCCAGGTCATTTGGCATAGCACACCATCACTTTCCTTCTTGGTCAAATAGCCCTTACACAGCCTGGAGGTGTGTTTTGGGGTCATTGTCCTGTTGAAAAATAAATGATGGTCCAACTAAATGCAAACCGGATAGAATAGCATGCCGCTGCAAGATGCTGTGGTAGCCATGCTGGTTCAGTATGCCTTCAATTTTGAATAAATCCCCAACAGTGTCACCAGCAAAGCACCCCCACACCATCACACCACCTCCACCATGCTTCACAGTGGGAACCAGGCATGTAGAGTCCATCCATTCACCTTTTCTGCTTCGCACAAAGACACGGAGGTTGGAACCAAACATCTCAAATTTGGACTCATCAGACCAAAGCACAGATTTCCACTGGTCTAATGTCCATTCCTTATGTTCTTTAGCCCAAACAAGTCTCTTCTGCTTGTTGCCTGTCCTTAGCAGTGGTTTCCTAGCAGCTATTTTACCATGAAGGCCTGCTGTACAAAGTCTCCTCTTAACAGTTGTTGTAGAGATGTGTCTGCTGCTAGAACTCTGTGTGGCATTGACCTGGTCTCTAATCTGAGCTGCTGTTAACCTGCGATTTCTGAGGCTGGTGACTCGGATAAACTTATCCTCAGAAGCAGAGGTGACTCTTGGTCTTTCTTTCCTGGGGCAGTCCTCATGTGAGCCAGTTTCTTTGTAGCGCTTGATGGTTTTTGCAACTGCACTTGGGGACACATTCAAAGTTTGCCCAATTTTTCGGACTGACTGACCTTCATTTCTTAAAGTAATGATGGGCACTCGTTTTTCTTTACTTAGCTGCTTTTTTCTTGCCATAATACAAATTCTAACAGTCTATTCAGTAGGACTATCAGCTGTGTATCCACCAGACTTCTGCACAACACAACTGATGGTCCCAACCCCATTTATAAGGCAAGAAATCCCACTGATTAAACCTGACAGGGCACACCTGTGAAGTGAAAACCATTTCCGGTGACTACCTCTTGAAGCTCATCAAGAGAATGCCAAGAGTGTGCAAAGCAGTCATCAAAACAAAAGGTGGCTACTTTGAAGAACCTAGAATATAAGACATATTTTCAGTTGTTTCACACTTTTTTGTTAAGTATATAATTCCACATGTGTTAATTCATAGTTTTGATGCCTTCAGTGTGAATGTACAATTTTCAAAGTCATGAAAATACAGAAAAATCTTTAAATGATAAGGTGTGTCCAAACTTTTGGTCTGTACTATATATAAGGTACTTTGTAATGTATCTTATCTGAGAAATCTGCTTCTTTCTCTTATGATTACCACTTTCCCTAAAGCCCACTGCTGTGCCATTCACACTGACAAAAGTAGCTCAAATCCACATTGGTTAAAGCAAGATGATCTCAAAATACAGTGAGATGTCAGGTTACAGGTTCTATTACATTCTGTAGAGAGGGGAGAGCCGTGAGGAGCAGTGTGTCCAGGTCACCTTCCGGTTATAATGTGCCTCATCCCGGTATAAATGTCCCCCATCCTGCTCGAATGTGCCCTGTTTGTGATGCATTTAAATAAATGATGCTACTCGCCTTCCTCCAGCCAGCAGCTGACTTCGGTGTCCCCGTCATGGTAGAGTGGGGAGGGGGGCAGCATTTCAGCTCTGAATAATTGCTAAATCTAAAAGCTCTGATTGTGTTCGAACAGCAGCACCCAGTAATCAATGTGAAGCCAGTAATCTAAAATTAACAGTATTTGCTGTACTATTTGCCCAAATTTAATAAGATATAACTTTTAATAAATAATTCATAAAATACAATAGACAAAAGAACACCCAAGTGATAACTACATGTGAGGGACTAACACTGTCCCTATAAAAATCTATCGCTCATCCCTGCCTAACTGCGGAGGTTGGCACCCTGAACTCCTGCGCCCCTGCTCCTCAGCGTCTGTCCCTTCTTACTCTATTAGGCCCCCGTATTATTAATAAAATACATGCACATAGCCAGTACCTCTACAATATGGCAAGGCGATAGATACCTGACCGACCACAACAGATGATGTATCACAAGGTGCCATAAATATTGATGAAAAAATAGTGAGCCGAAACGGCTGTACATGTCAGGGAGTGATCTAGTATTAAATTGACAAATCCCTATTCTTACTCCTAATGTGTCCCTACCTGCCAGTGGAGGTTGGCGCCCTAATCCTTCGTCTGTGGCGACCCCACTCCTCCGCGGCTCTCCCTTCTATCCCTGTCTCACCCTAGCAGGAGAGGGAGATCCCCTAATTCTTAAATGCAACAAAAAAAGTGAAAAATCAAATGGTTCAATTTCACGTGCAATATAGCAATGGCAATTATCATGTGATATCTCGGTATCAATGAGGCTCACAGTTTGAGCTCCGTAACATCAAAGGCTATTCCCTTAATACATGGTAGACAAGGTTAAATATACTAGAATACCAAGGGGGTTACACAAGAGGACCAGATCATAATAAGCCCTCGAAAATATAAGCTATGCACCCGTGATCAACTGATCTCATGGTATACAATAAACATCAGAGAATTATTTATGATCCTTACAATATAGAAGCTATACACCTATGGTCAACTCATTCATGCTCCTTCTGATGTAAGAGCTATACGCCTGTAATCAACTTAACGCGTTTCTCCTCTCTATGAGGGTTCATCAAGAGTAATGCAACAAGTGATGTTATAGGGAAAAATATATATATATAATGATCACTTATCTAGTCAGATGTCCTTAGATCAGGATCGCATAAATGAGGCAGTGCTCACTGAGATGGTCTGAAGCCAGTAATCTAAGTGATACATCGTTGGATTCAGCTTCTCTTTGCCTACATCATGCTGCTCTCAAATGAGGTAGCAAAAACCTGCTGACAGATTCCCTTTAACCCCTTTAAAGCCCAAGACGTATTAATACGTATCTGCGCTCTGGGCTTTAAGAGCCTGATACGTATTAGTACGTCTTTTCGATCGCAATCGCCGCCGGTGTCAGCTGATTGTCACAGCTGACACCCGGTACTATATGCAGGGAGCGGTCCCGCACCTCTCCCGGCACATTAACCCCCACAATGCTGCGATCAAAGTCGATTGCAGCATTGCGGTGGCAAGGGGAGGTGATCGCAATACTCACCTCCTCTTCCGGCCTCCAGCGCGGTCTGCTGCGGCTTCCTGGATGTTGCCATGACGATCCAATGTCGTCATGACAACATCCGGGTCACCAGACAGCAGTAAGATATTTTGGTCATGCGCAGTTCATGACCAAACTATCTTCTCCCTGTGCAGCACTGACAGCCTGCATAGCACAGGGATGGTGCTCCATCCCTATGCTATGCAGGCGATCAGAATAAAAGAAGTAAAAAAGTGAAAGTGCCATAGTGGGACAAAGTAAAAAAGTAAAAAAAATGTCAAAGTGAAAAAAAAAATAAAAATAATCCACCAAAAATAAAAATATAATGTACCCATCAATAAATATTATTATGAAAAAAATAAAATAAAAGTACACATGTTTGGTATTGCCGCGTCCGGAACGACCTGACCTATAAAATTGCCCCACTAGTTAACCCCTTCAGTGAACATGGTAAAATAAAAAAAAACTAAGCAAAAAACAATGCTTTATGATCATACCAAACAAAAAATGGAATAACACACGATCAAAAAGACGAATATAAATAAAAATGGTACCGCAAAAAACAAGCCGCCATACAGCTCCATCAGCCAAAAAATAAAAAAAAAATAAAAAGTTCCAGCTCTCAGAATAAAGCGATGCAAAAAAATATTTTTTTCTATAAAATAGCTTTCATTGTGTAAAAGCGCCAAAACATAGAAAAACTATATAAATGTGGTACCACTGTAAACGTACTGACCCGAAGAATAAAGCTACCTTATCAATTTTACCACACGCGGAACAGAATAAAAATTTTTTAAAAAAACTACTCCTGAATTGCTGTTTTTTGTTTATTCTGCCTTCCTGAAATCGGAATAGAAAGCGATCAAAAAATGTCACGTGCCTGAAAATGGCACCAATAAAAACGTCAACTCATCCCGCAAAAAACAAGCCGTCACATGACTGTCGGCCAAAATATGGAAAAATTATAGCTCTCAAAATATGACGATGCAAAAACTAGATTTTACAAAAAAATGCGTCTTTTAGTGTGTGACAGCTGTCAATCATAAAAACCCGATATGATTCTGGTATCGCTATAATCTCACCGACCCGAAGAATAAAGTCGTCTAATCAATTATACCGCACGAGGAACGGCGTAAAAAATAAACTCTCGGGTTGGGGTTGTGCTAGGGTTAGGGTTGGGATTTTTTTCAAAAGTTCAAAAGAAAAAAAAAAAAAAACAATATGGCAACTAGTGTTGAGCGCAAGTGCTCGCTACTTGAGTTTGCATCGGGTGCTCGGGTATGCATTGAGTATCGCGGGTGCTCGAGTCTACGCCCCATATGCTTCGCGGCCAAAAAAACTTGCGGGGATTGCCTGCCATGCACGAGCGATCCCCGCATGTTTTTTTTGGGTATCTAATAACCGTGAAACATGTGGGCGGGGACTCGAGCATTTCACTTGAACACCCGTGATACAGGGTGCATACCTGAGTACCCGATGCAAAGTCAAGTAGCGAGCACTTGCGCTCAAGACTAATGACAACTTATTCAATATGATGACCTAATGTTATCAAATTCTGTGTCGTACATCTTGGTTCAAAATGTTCACTATACCCCTTGATAAAATCCTTCAGGGGTTTAGTTTCCAAAATGGGGTCACTTGTGGGGGGTTTACACTACTTAGGCACATCAGGGGCTCTCCAAACGCGACTTGGTGTCCGCTCTCTATTCCAGCCAATATTGCGTTCAAAAAGTCACACAGTGCTTCTTCCCTTCTGAACTCTGCCGTGCACCCAAACACTGTATTTTCCCCACATATGGGGTATTGGCGTACTCAGGAGAAATTGCACAAAAGTTTTTAGGGGCAATTTTCTCTTCTTACCATTGTGAAAATAAAAAAATTGGGGTTAAAACATAATTTTTATGTGAAAAAGTTTGATTTTTTTATTGTCACGGCTCCATGTTATAAACTTCTGTAAAGGACTTGGGGGTTCAGAGTGCTCACCACACATCTAGATAAGTTCCCTGAGGGGTCTAGTTTCCATAATGGTGTCATCACATCAGGGGCTCCCCAAATGCATCATGGCGTCCGCTAATTATTCAAGCCAATTTTACATTCAAAAAATAAAATGGCGCTCCTTCCCTTCCGAACCCTGCTGTGCACCCAAACAGTGGTTTTTCCTCTCATATGGGGTATCTGTGTGCCCAGGGGAGATTGCACAACAAATTTTGGGGTCTATTTGTTACCCCTGTGAAAAAAAAAAAAAAATTGGGTCTAAAGTAACATTTTTGTGAAAAAAAGTTAAATGTTCATTTTTTTCTTCCCCATTCCAAAAATTCCTGTGAAGCACCTGAAGGGTTAATAAAGTTCTTGAATGTGGTTTTGAGCACCTTGAGGGGTGCAGTTTTTAGAATGGTATCACTTTTGGGTATTTTCTGTCATAAAGACCCCTCAAAGTGACTTCAAATATGATGTGGTCCCTAAAAAAAAATGGTTTTGTAAATTTTGTTGGAAAAATGAGAAATCGCTGGTCAACTTTTAACCCTTATAGCTCCCTAATTAAAAAAATTGTGCTGATGTAAAGTAGACTTGTGGGAAATGTTATTTATTAACTCTTTTGTGTGACATATCTCTCTGATTTAAGGGCATAGAAACTCAAATTTTGAAAATTGCTAAATTTTCACCAAATTTCCGTTTTTTTTCACAAATAAACGCAAGTGATATTGAAGAAATTTTACCACAATCATGAAGTACAATATGTCACGAAAAAACAATCTCAGAATCAGGGGGATCCGTTGAAGCGTTCCAGAGTAATTACCTCATAAAGTGACAGTGGTCAGAACTGTAAAAATTGGCCCGGTCATTAACGTACAAAAGACCTTGGGTTGTAAAGGGGTTAAAGCTGTAATTTGAAACGCTATGTAAACATTGAATATATGAAATTGGAATTACATTACTGCTGTAGAAAACAAGTTAAAAAAATGATACTGAGTGCACAAATTGGCCAATTTGGGAGAACCCAATAGCCAGCGAGCAGACGAACCCCTTTGTTGGGACCCTAAACCTAACATGATGCCTCTCCTGGGATTAAAGCCTATATTTATAGGGGCAGGTAGGATCAAGCTCTATTTGAAAATGCCTTAGGCTTATGGGAGGAGTGTTCAGTCAGGGGGAGTGGGCTGCAAATAGAAAAAAACTGACCGGCAAGTGCAAGCTAAGACTGCCGCTATATCATTAACAAAGTAAAACTGCATCTTAACCATTGAATATATGAAATTGGAATTGCATTACTGCTGTTAAAAAATGAAGGTACTTTATTGGCTTTCTTAGCTTGCACCTGTTCACACTTGACTTTCTGTTTGGAAGTGCCAGTTACTTTTTTGATATTTGTTTCCTCCTAATTGTCAGAGAGGACTGTAAATTGGAGAATAAGCCTGTAAAATGGAGAAATAGTGGTTGATGCAGGATATAACTCATACAATGGGCAGTAAAAAGTTACACCATAAGTAAACACGTTACATCTCATTCTGAAAGATTACTTGGAATGACAGGTGCGCTTTAAGGCTATGTTCACGAATCATGATTTCAGCAGCAGAAGGGAAGGAAGGGAGACACAGATCCATTACTAGTGGGTAGGCAGAGCCCCACAGGATCGTTCACCTCAGATTAGAAAAAGTGACGACCGGCCCCTCGAGCTTAGGCTCCTCCTACTCCCATGTTCTCCAGTCTAAAATTTGAGGTCGCAGAGGATAGTCGCTGCCTTTGCAGCTCCTCAGAAGAATTTTTTATTTTACTCCGGAGACCTGGACCCCCCGTGGTCTAGATGTCTCGGGGTCTCGGCGCTGCTGGGACCCCTGACCCTCCCCTGGCAGATCTGTGTACCCCCTAAGGAGGTCCCCGCAGAAGCCTGCCGGCCCCGGGGGATACAGGGCGCTCCCTGGCGGAGACGCTCACCGCTTCTGTGGGGTCCCTGCGCGCTCCGCCGTGGGGGGGAGCAAAGGGCCACGGCGCCACACATCCCTGGGGGTCCCTGTAGCGATCAGCTGGGTAAGTGCTCTCTGTGGTCTGAGTGCTTCAGCGGCTGCTTGTTTTGTCCCTGCAGGAGGATATCTCCGCTGCAGGCGTTTGTGTTATCGGCAGGGGAGCAGGGACGGAGGAGCGCGGGCTCCGTTGGTGGCGGCGGGGGGCGTGGCTTCGCGCCTCTCTGCTGCCTGTCATCATAGCTCAGACAAGAAATGCCAGGAAAGCGCGCGCTGGAGCTGTCCCAGCCCCCTCTTCTTCTTCCGGCTCTTCTTCTTACCTCGTGCTACCTCCTGCTCCCCGCTCTCCACACCAGACACCGAGCACTGTGTAAGGAAGAGCAGTCACCGCGGCCAGCTGGTGAGTCACTTCTGTTTTTAAGGCAGAAGATTCCTTTCTCACACTATTGCAGCGCAGAGCACCTTACTGCTGGCCTCTTAAGGCAGACAGGGTGTGCTATATACAGCGCTGCTACTTCCCCGCTGAGGGACTCGCACACCGCTATCCTTCTAAGGCAAAGGCGTATTGCGTGGTCAGCAGCATTAACCCCTTCTGAGGGGTCTGGCCTCACCAGGGCAGTTAACCCTTTCTGGACCCTAGTCTGTTAGGTTAACTTCTTTCCGGAAAGAAGACCACCCAGAAATCCCGTACACCCTGGAAACAACATTTCTGTCAGGACAAACGGGAGGTTGACAAAAAGCCCGCTAAGGCGGACTGACGCCAGGAACCCCCTCGAGGGCTCTCGGGTGGGAGGTCGTCTGCTTCAATTCGGGTCGATTTGGGCGTCCAGCGTATCGGACGCCTGGGTGACGCGGGTTATGTCGGCAGGCTATTTCATAGAGTTTCATTCTCGACCCCCGGACAGATTTCGTCAGTCACGCATCCCGTCCGAGCTCAAGCTGGCTGCCGCACTGCTGCGGGAGGTCGACTCTCTTCTGCAGCAGGGGGTGGTGGTTCCGGTTCCGCCGGAGGACCGGGGAAGGGGATTTTACTCCAACCTTTTTGTGGTCCCCAAAAAGGAGGACAAGTTTCGCCCCATTCTGGACCTCAAAGAATTGAATGATCATGTCCGGACCCGGAAATTCCGTATGGAGTCTCTTCGCTCTGTCGTGGCGGCCCTGTCGCAGTACGATTTCTTGGTGTCGATCGACATCCGCGACGCCTATTTGCATGTTCCTATCGGCAGGGCTCACCAGCGCTTCCTGTGTTTCGCCATAGGTCAGGCCCATTACCAGTTTGTGGCCCTACCATTCGGGTTGGCCTCAGCGCCCAAGGTTTTTACAAAAATTCTGGCGCCGCTCATGGCGCTCCTTTGAAGGCAAGGAGTTACGATTCTCCCCTACCTGGACGACCTGTTAATTGTGTCATCCACAGCGGAGGAGGCGGTGACGGCTCGCTATCTCTCCCTTCAGCACCTGGAGGACTTCGGGTGGCTGGTCAATTGGAAGAAGTCGTCTTTGGAGCCGTCGCAGTCAATGCTGTTCTTGGGGATGCTTTTCGACACGGTTCGAGCAGTGGTGTCCCTGCCTCCGGACAAACAAGCGAACCTTCGTCACCATGTCCAGGATATGAGATCGGCGATGGCGATGTCCCTTCGGAAGTGTATGCGCCTTCTGGGTCTGATGGTGGCAGCAATGGAAGCGGTACCGTTTGCACAATTTTATTCCCGGGGTCTCCAAAATCTTATTCTGACCCGTTGGGACTGATCGCCGGCTTCGCTAGATCGCTGTGTCGGTATCTCCCGCAGGGTGCGAGAGTCTCTTGGATGGTGGTTACGTCCGGAGGCTTTATCCCTGGGGAAATCCTTCCTCCTCCCACGGTGGTCGGTCATTACCACCGATGCCAGCCTGACTGGCCTGGGGGGGGGTTTGGAACGATCTCTGGGTTCAGGGGGCCTGGTCGTCAGAGGAGTCGTCTCTGCCGATCAACATCCTGGAGTTGAGAGCGATATTTCTCTGCCTCCGACATTGGACGGTCCCCTTGAGCGGTCTGCCGGTCCGGATTCAAACGGACAATGCGACAGCGGTCGCGTATATCAACCATCAGGGCGGGACGAGGAGTTCCAGACTCATGATGGAGGTTTCTCGGATCCTGGTGTGGGCCGAGTCCAGGGTCCCAGCCTTCTCAGCGATTCACATCCCATGAGTGCTGAATATCACGGCGGACTTCCTCAGTCGCGAGCAGGTGGATCCCGGAGAATGGAGTCTTCATCCGGAAGTTTTTACACTGCTGTGCTCTCGTTGGGGCACTCCCCAGGTGGACTTGATGGCATCCAGGCTGAACGCCAGGGTTCCGACGTTCGTGTTCAGGTACAGGGACCCGGAGGCTGTGGCGGTAGATGCTCTAGTGGCCCCGTGGGACCAGTTCGAGCTGATCTACGTGTTTCCGCCGGTATCCTTGCTTCCTCTGGTCATCCGGCGGATCAAACTCGAACGAATTCCGGCAATTTTGGTGGCGCCGGATTGGCCGCGGAGGGCGTGGTATTCAACGCTGGTGTCTTTTCTGGCGGCGCCTCCTTTTCCACTGCCTCTTCGCCCGGACCTGTTAACCCAAGGGCCCGTTCGTCATCCGGACCAGAAATCGCTTCGTTTGACGGCGTGGCACTTGAGACCGAGATCTTGACCCGTCTTGGGTTTTCGGCCGAGGTCATTGCCACCTTGCGGGCGGCCAGAGGTCCAGCTACGACTAGGATTTATCACAGAACTTGGGAGGCCTTTTATTCATGGTGTTCTGGATCGTCAAGGAACCCGAGGGTTTTTTCCATTCCCAACTTATTGGCTTTTCTGCAATGTGGTTTGGCCAAGGGTCTGGCGGTTGGTACCTTGCGGGGTCAGGTATCTGCACTATCCGTGCTTTTTCGGAAGGCTATTGCCTCGCGCAGGGATGTGCGCCCTTTTTTTCGCGGGGTTGCACGTCCGTTTCCGCCTTTGAAGGCGTTTGTGGCTCCTTGGCGGCTCAATCTAGTCTTGGACGCTCTTCAGCATGGGCCGTTTGAGCCTATGGATTCAGCTACGCTTTACTTACTTTCTTGGAAGGTGGCCTTCCTGGTGGCGGTCACCTCTTTGAGAAGGGTTTCTGAGTTGGCGGCACTGTCTTGCTCGCCCCCTTTTCTGGAGTTCCACTCGGATTGCGTGGTGCTTCGTACCCGTGGCGATTTTCTGCCTAAAGTGGTGTCGCGTTTCCACGTCAATCAGGACATCATGTTGCCCTCCCTCTGTCCGAATCCGAAAAGTCCAAAGGAGCAAGCCTTGCACTCGTTGGATTTGGTGCGGGCTTTGAAGTTCTATCTTTCAATCACGAAGGGTTTCGGAAGTCGGACTCTCTTTTTGTGATTCCTGCTGGTCGTCTGCGTGGTCAGCGGGCCTCCAAGGACACTACAGCTCGGTGGATACGTTCGGCTATCCTGGAAGCGTACCGGCTCAAGGGCGAGCCTTGTCCGGTTAAGGTTCGAGCTCATTCCACGAGAGCTGTTGGTTCGTCGTGGGCTTTTCAGCAGGGGGTCTCGGCAGCGCAGCTCTGCCGGGCGGCTACCTGGTGCTCCATTCACACTTTTACTAAATTTTATAAAGTGGACGTGAGTGCTTCCGCCGATGCGGCCTTGGGACGCAGGGTCCTGCAGGCGGTGGTGGTTTAGGTTATCTCTTTATCTAGTTTTGGCGCTTGTTGCGCGCTTGACTAAGTTGTTGGGGTGTTGGCGATTCTGCCACTGTTTCCCACCCTTGAGTTTTGGACTGCTTTGGGACGTCCCACTAGTAATGGATCTGTGTCTCCCTTCCTTCCCTTCTGCTGCTGAAAGACGGATTTTGATAAGACCTTACCTGTAAAATCCTTTTCAGCGAAGGAAGGAAGGGAGACACCGCATCCTCCCATGGCAGAAGTGCATTATTGTTTTCTAGATGTGGCGCGACTCCTCTCTGATGGCGGTCATCTGGGCGGGGGTCGGCGTGCTAGGGCTCTGTTCCAGCATTGCCAGCTCATCGCAGTTGTCAGGCCCAGTGAGTAGTGACTGGGACTGTGTGTTTTTTCTGTTATATGCATAACCTGTTCTCTCGCATTTCTGAATTTTCAGAAGGGGTTGTGTTCCGCTGGTGTTGTCTGCTCTTCCTTAGCTTGTGTATGGACTGAGGAACATGGGAGTAGGAGGAGCCTAAGCTGGAGGGGTCGGTCGTCACTTTTTCTAATCTGAGGTGAACTATCCTGTGGGGCTCCGCCTACCCACTAGTAATGGATCTGTCTCTCCCTTCCTTCCTTCGCTGAAATGGATTTTACAGGTACGGTCTTACCAAAATCCGTCTTTTTTGGGCTCAATTTTCCGCAGCAAAACCTGATCTTCAAGGGTATTTTGTTAAGGATTTTTCTTGCAGTTTTGTTGCTTATTTTCAGCGGTTTTTTTTTTTTTTTCAAGGTCTATTTTGGCATAAAAAAAGTTGATACAAATTTTGATGCGTATTTTTCACCACCCATTACTTCCTTAACACTGAAAGGAGTGACATGCTCTATTTTCCAAAAAAAACATGCAAGGCACAAAATCTTGAACGAAAGAACCCCATGCTGTGTGAACAGAGAATTCTGATTTCTCATAGACTTTGCTGGTACTGCAAAAGACAGCTGAAAAACTGCATCAAAAAGCGATGATAAAACCATGATGTGTGAACATAGCCTAAGATTGCATGTGTCAGACTATTGGAAGTTTAGTAATTGCGAACTAACTCAGAACTTTAGCAAAGTATTTTATGCCAGAAGCAATATTTACCCTCTGTACTCTTCCATTGTAATATCACACTGATGTCCTCTAGTGTATCATATTAATGTTAACAACATATGATGTTTAATGGTCACTTCACAATAATATGGTACATTAACCATCTAAAAATCACTTTATTAAAAATGTTCTCTTACACTAGATCAAGAACTCCCCAAGCTTCCAGCCCCTTGATGTGCCCCCTTACTGTCTCTTGCTGGCCCCTACCTGCTTTCAAGTGTAATCTGTCTCGAGCAGCATAGGCGGATTCCACTTAGGTGGAAGTGGGGCAGGTCTATATCTGCGCTTGTTCACCACTCTAGCAAGAGTGAAAGAAAGTTCCAGTACACGTAATGCTGTCATGATGCTGCCGAAAAGGAACCATTCACTGAAAAAGACTGGAAGGCAAGCTGCAGAGCATGAGAATCCGCACAGTTCCTGGGTATAATAGGCTGCGTGCCCGCTATCAGTAACACTAGCGTTCTGGATGCAGCGTCCAAAATGCTGCATTATACAGTACAAGCAGAGTCTATGAGATTAATAGAAATTCCATGCCCACAATACTACTTTTTTACGCTCTGTAAAATCACCTGCAGTGTTCCAAGCCGCAGCATGTCAATTTCTCTTGCGAGTCTTCTGTGCAGAATTTCCCTATAGACTTGCATTAGATTTTCTAATGCGGAAAATCTGCAGTTATAAAAAGCACATGCATTGTTAGTGCATTTACACAGGTATTTTTAGCCTGGTTTAACCTAATAGATAATTAAAAAAAAACGATGTGGGGTCCCCCTTATTTTTGATAACCAGCCAAGGTAAATGAGGCTGGAAAGGTCCATAGTTATTGGGCCATTTCCAGCCTGAAAATACAAGCCTGCAGCCGCCCCAAATTAGATTAGGTAATTGTAGTTGGTGTTGATGACCGCTGTGAATTGTCAAAAATTGTAGCTGCCATCAAGCCCTGGGGTTAGTAATGGAGAGGTGTCTATCAGACACCCCATTACTAAACCATTAATAAAAGTGTTTTTTTTTCTGTGTTTTATTTCAATAAAGACTCCCCCACACTATCCCTCGTTCATCAATTTATTAAAAAAATCCCATGTAGGTCTGAAGTAATCCAACGAATCCGAAGTATCCCAGAAAAGGATACCTGAAAGATATAAAAAGACAGAAATAAAGACAATAGACACTCACTTGTTCACTAATTTATTACCCAAATTGTTCCCACGAAGCTCCACCATAGTCCACGTACCTCGAATCTTGTCAGGCGACTGTGAATAGCAGTAAAGTTCCTGCTAGTCATAGGCTCCAGGTAGTGACAAAGCTCATCAGAGAAACTGGGTCTCGCTGCGCTCAGGCTGGTGTTTTTAGGTTGGGAAGCGCCAAATATCTCACGAATATCTATCTGCCCCATATCTATGTATATCTTTGCACATCTAATCAACTTACCAAAGAGACAAAAACGCAAGCATAAAAATGCATGCGGCAAAAGCGCACGTGAGCTGAGGTGCGGGATTCATGTGGAAATTCAGCTGCGTGAAAGCCTGAACAAACACTGATCATGGGAACGTACTTTTAGACTAGTGTGTTCAACTCCAAGGCCTCTTTCACCTGTCAGTGTATAAACATGTACGTGAAAAAATGGTACTGTTGTCAGCAGTGTTGTGCTTCAGTGTGTCCCGTTTTTACCATCAGTGTTTATCATGGATGAATAAATTTCAAAGCTTCTCCTATCTTTGGCAATATTAATCAGGGACCCATACCCTTGTATTTGCCCTTTTTTTATCTGTTCTGCCCAAAAAAAATATGGGGACACAGTCTGTGAAAAATAAGGACATGTGAACGACACTATAGATTATAAAGGGTACATGTATCCATGAAAAAAAACGGATTCAACACGCATGTGCAACATTGATGTCTAAATGAGCCCTGAAACAGTTTTAACTTGTGGGAGATAGTGGTAGTTTCACCATATTCCTGTATATGTTTTATGTGAAAGAACAGGCACACTTTAATTTAGAGAGTTAAATAAAGGTAGCACTCACCAATATATCCAGTATTATACTGTATTGTTGTCAGCAGTACATGCTGGCTAGCGGCATGGGACGGAGACCCCGAAGGGTGTGCCGGGACACCTGGGACCCGTTGAAGCGCCGGAAGGCAGCGAAACAGCCTTCGTCCTCAGTCTCACTCCCCCGCACACCCTTCGGGGTCTCCGTCCCATGCCGCTAGCCAGCATGTACTGCTGACAACAATAAAGGATAATACTGGATATATTGGTGAGTGCTACCTTTATTTAACTCTCTAGTCTGATGAAAAGCCACTTTGTTTTGCACCACTAAGTAATCCAAGAGCATTTACTCTGAAGTCGAATTAACTTTAACATAGCAAAAGGTGGTGCCGTAGATGCTTCTCTCTGCTGGAGACACTTTAATTTAGTCCACTCGTAGCACAGCAATAGGGTTAGCACCTTGTTTATGTTCCTCACTGCCAGGCTTATACATTGTCTTTAACCAGCAACGTAGAGTAAATTCTCATAGGGGTATACAGTAGAAAAGTGTGGCCTGCCCCGTATATTCTACATAACATATAGGACAATTTGTATGGAACACTACTTTTTTTCATCCCCACGACAGCACCATATGAGAGCAAGCATCCACCCTCAAGGACAGGAAATCTACCGATTTAAAAGGCCGAACCTCTCTTCCCGCTTCGGTGGTTTCCTGTCCTTGGAGGGAGACCTACAGCCCTGGAGATGCCAGGGATTCCGGACTCACTTCTCCGTTAGTTGAGGGGAAGGGAAGAGGTAAAATTCTGCTGTATGCTGGGGGGATCTAATAGGATTCTCTCCGGTGCGGCAGACAGGATTTTCCCCTCTCACCTGTCAGCTGAAGTTTGCAATTGCGGGAATTCCCGGCAGATCGTCCGATGGGGGGGAGAATGGGGGTGCAGTCCGCAGTCTAGGACACTCGCCCGGGGCCCATGACGCTCCGTTTCACAGGAGCTGGCCGCAATCCAGGCTTGAATAAAGCTGCCGTATGACGTGATCACATGCGCGGCAGGGAGGAAGTGCCCGGCATCTGATGTCACTTCTGGGTGGGGGCTAAGGGCCGCAGCCGCCAAAGAGGCGAGAAATTTGAAAATGTCACCAGTTAGTACGTAAGGTGTTCCTCCCCTACCATTCTTGGCTGCACTACCAGTGATCCTGCGGAAAAAATGGAAAAAGAAGCTAAGCCAAAGATCCTGCAGAAGGAGCAGCCCCTCTATGAACGGTAGTTTCCTGCTACTGGGGTGGGTGAGTTAAATAACCCCATTCTTTACCTATAATCTAGTGCTGTGCCCCTTGGATATATTTTATAGGGCAAGCGCTGTGTAAAGTAAAGCTATTGTCATCCTATAACAAAAAGTTGTGCCAACCCAGCATAGAGAAAACAGTGGCAGAAGAATCTTCGTCCCTTATGAATAACTTAAAAGCTATTGTAAAGGCGGAGGTCAGGAATTCCCTTAAGGGACTTAAAAATAGGATGCCTTACTTTCCTGTGAATAACTTGGATACAAGCTCAGACGAGGACTTAGAAGATGGTGAATTAGAGGGGTTTTATTCGGATGTCTCATCTTCATCCTGGGACGATAACGAGGGCCGCCCTTGTTTTCTAGCAGAGGATGCGGATAAAATAGTCAAGGCAGTTAAGGCCACAATGAAAATTGAGGACATTAAGGAGCCCAGAACCGTACAGGACGTCATGCTTGGGGGATTGGAGGGGAGGAAACAGACATGTTTCCCAGTTCATAAGAATGTATCCTCCCTGATTAAAAAAAAATGGAATAGAAGAAGCTGGATAAAAGAGGTTTCATTTCAAAAGGGGTTAAAAGAAAGTACCATTTTGAAGCAGATATCTCTGAGAGTTGGGAAAAGGCCCCCAAAATTGATGTGGTCATCTCTCACGTATCACGTAAATTAGCATGGTCTTTAGATGACAAAGGGCTCTTAAAGGACCCATTAGAGTTAGACAAAAAAGCAGAAAGCTTTCTGAAAAGGAACTGGGAGTCAGGGGCGGCTACATTAAAACCAAATATCGCTACTACTTGCACAGAAAGGTCACTGATTATATGGTTGGATCAGTTGGACTCTCAGATAAAGATTAGTGTGGAGCGAGCATGCTCGGTTAACCCTTTTACCGAGCATGCTCGGGTGCCGCACAAGTATTTTCGGCTTGCTCCAGAACTATGTTTGAGCCGCCGCAGCTGTATGTGTCGCGGCTGTTAGCTGCGACACATGCAGGGATTGCCTAACAAATAGGCAATCCCTGCATGTGTCGCAGCTGTCTAAACCATAGTTGTCGAGCACGCCGAAAATACTCGGGCAGCACCCGAGCGTGCTCGGTGAAAGGGTTAAATGAGCACGCTCGCTCAACACTAATGAAGATCAAATGCCAGCGGGATCAAATTTTACCCAGTTTTCCGACCATTCAGAAGGAGGTGGATTTTTTAGCGGATGCCTCTGGAGACCCAGTAAAACTCACAGCCCACTCATGCACTCTATCCAACTCTGCTCGCCGTGCTCTTTGGTTATAAAACTGGTCAGGAGATCTGCAATCAAAAGCAAATTATGTGATATTCTATTCCTTTTTGGGCCAGCCTTAGATGAAATACTGGAGAAGGGGGCAGATGCCAAAAAGGGATTCCCCACTAATCCTTTTCAGCGAAGGTCCTTTCATTCCACAGGGAAAAGACCGTTTTCCTTTACAAGAACCAGGAACATAATATGGAAGGGCCAGAGGAGAGGGAAAGGATTTAACTGTGACGCCTTTCCCGCTGATCACCCAAGAAGGCAATGACGCCGGGCCCCAGGTAGGTGGAAGGTTAAAAATGTTTCTTCCTGCCTGTATAGAGATTTCAAAAAGCAGATGGATCTTAGATACCATATGGCAGGGGTTAAAGCAAGAGTTCACCTCCCAGCCACCAGAAAAATTCCAGATTACAAAATCTAGTCCTCAAAAGCAAAACAACAGGCCTTAGAGCAGGAAGCCATATTCTAGTGCAGAAGGGGGTTCTTACTCAGGTTCAGGAGTCAGAAAAAGGGAGAGGATTCTACAGTCTTTTCTTTTTATGAGAAAAACCAGATCACTCCTTAAGAACCATTGTGAACTTGAAAGAACTAAATTGTTGTTTAAAAATCAGACATTTCAAAAGGAAGACAATAGGAACAGAGGTGAAACTCCTCTTTCCAAAATGCTTCATGGCAATATTAGATCTCCAGGATGTGGATTATCATGTACCTATTCTTCAGGAACACCAAAAATTCCTAAGACTGGCAGTAAACATCCAGGGACACTGACAGTATTTTCAGTTTCAATCCCTTCCCTTCAGGTTGTCTATGGCCCAGAGGGTTTTCACAAAATTAATAGCGGAGACGTCGGCCCATATCTGAGAAAAAGACTTCTTGTTCATCCCATATTTAGATGACTTCCTGATAGTAGAGAAAACAAGATCAGTCTGCAGTCTAGCAGTAGATCACGTGAACAACGTCCTAACCTCCCTGAGATGGCTATTAAATGCAAAGAAATCCAAAATGATTCCGGAGCAGAGACAAGTATTTCTGGGGTTTCTGCTAGATTCGTACAGGGGAAAATAGGCAAAATAACTAAGATGGTCTCCAATCTGATCAACAATCCGATAGTAAAGCTGAGGAGGGCCATGTCAATCCAGGGGTCCCTATTGTCGTTCATTCCGGCAGTTGCATGGACACGGGCACATTTCAGAAAGCTCCAGTAGAAGGTTCTGGAAGCAGGAAAAAGATACATGGGACTCCTAGATAGTACATGTGTCAAAAGCAACATGAGAGTCCCTAGTTTGGTGGCTCTGTCAGGAGAATCTTTTACAGGGAGTTCCCTGGGAGATTCCGAATCCATCTGTCATCACCACGGATGCAAGTCCCTTCGGTTGGGGGGGCTCATGTGGAAAACAGCGCTTCAGGGGCAATGGTCACCAGCTCTGAGACAGGCTTCCTCAAATCTGAAGGAACTGACAGCTGTCATGTTGGTGCTAGTAGAGGCATTACTTGGCCTAAAAAACTGAAATGTAAAAATCCTTTCAGACAACAGGATGGCAGTATTTTACACAAACTAACAAGGGGGCACAAGGTCCAGGTCACTGATGGCTGAAACAGGGAAACTCATGATGGTGGCAGCAGAGAATCTCCTGTCTCTGTCAGCAGATTATCTAAAAGGAAAAGACAACATCAAAGCGGATTATCTAAGCCTTCACCAGCTATTTCAGGACGAATGGTCTCTAAACCAGTCCATATTTCTGAAATATAGCAGCACTATGGGGTCAGCCTCAGATAGACCTTTTTGCATCCAAAACCAACAGGAAGGTGGCAAAATATTTTTCCATAGATCCGAGGAAACCCCCATATGGGGTAAATGCTTTGCTCCACAAATGGTCGCAGGAGCTAGCGCATGCATTTCCACCAATCTCTCTCATCCCGTTAGTCCTAAGATTTGGTCGGCCCAAGCCGAAGTGATCTTGATTGCACCATTTTGGTGATTTAACTGATTCAATGAGCCATTCGCAGTTTCACTGTACCGTCCGTGTGGTTTACCTGGCTAAGGCTAATGGCAGTGGGGGATCCATGGGTTCTCCCGTAAATTCCGCATCTACTATCCCAGGGTCCAGTGGTTTGCCCATGTTAGAGAATTTCAATCTGATGCCATGGCGTTTGAGTGGCAGCTCCTGGAGTCAAAAGGGTTTTCCAAAAATCTAGTTTCTACCCTTATGGGGTGTAAGTAGAAGGTAACAACTAAGATTTTTGCAAGACTCTGGAATATGGAGGTTCTTTTTTTAATTCTCAGAGATGAATCCCTTTCTAAGTAACCCTCTATCATGGGTTGAAATCTTAGAATTCTTACAGAAAGGACTGGAGTTGGGTCTGTCTGTTAATACCCTTCAAGTACAGATATCAGCCTTGGGCGTCTTGTTTGACCAAAAATTTGCTGACCACCCATGGGTAGTAAGGTTCATAAGGTTGGCAGGCATGTCTAGACCAGTGTCTCAGATTCCACTATGGGACCTTAATCTAGTTTTAGATGCCCTAACTAAATCCCCATTTGAGCCTTTAGCGAATATACAAAATAAAATCCAGACCTATAAAACTATCTTACTGGTGGTCCTCACTTCAGCTAGAAGGATAGGGGAATTACAAGCTTTATCAGTCAACGTACCGTTCACCAATATTCTCTCTGATAGAGTGGTCATTAGACCAGACCCGGCTTTTCTCCCTAAGGTGTCCTCAGCCTTTCATAGGTCTCAAGAGATCATTCTGTCTTCTTTTTCTGATAACCCCAGAAATGAGAGAGAGGTTAGATTCCATTCCCTAGACATCAGAAGGTGATTAATACAATACTTAGAAAACACCTCTGAGTGACGGAAAACTACTTCTCTCTTTGTTCTTGTTGAGGGTCCAAACAAAGGCCAGGCGGCGTCCAAAGAGACCCTTACTAGATGGGTTAGATCGGCAATTTCTCTAGCCTATTCTTTAGGCAGACACCCCTCTCCTGAAAATTTGAAAGCCCACTCTACAACAGCGATATCTACCTCATGGGCTGAAAGGACCAATGCCTCTCTTGAACAAATGTGTAGAGCAGCAACTTGGTCTTCACCATCCATGTTTTTTAAGCACAGTTGGATTTGGCTGCATCTGATCTTTGGGAGAAAGGATCTTCAAGCGGTGGTCCCTCCCTAAGGGTTTCTTTGTCATATCTCATATGGTACTGTTGTGGGGATGGGAAAATTAATTACTTACTGGTGATTTGATTTTCCAGAATCCACGACAGCACCCTTCTTTATTCCCTACCTTTTATGTGGCTTTGGGTTCTATTTCTACCTTTCGCAATTGCTCACTGCAGAAAACTGCAGTGAATTGCTCACTGAAGCAGAAAAGAAATATACAGGTGCGTTTCACAAAATTAGAATATCATCAAAAAGTTAATTTATTTCACTTCTTCAATACAAAAAGTGAAACTCCTATATTATATAGAGTCATTACAAACAGAGTGATCTATTTCACGTGTTTATTTCTGTTAATGTTGATGATTATGGCTTACAGCCAATGAAAACACAAAAGTCATTATCTCAGTAAATTATAATTAACAAAAAACACCTGCAAAGGCTCCCTAAGCATTTAAAAAGGTCCCTTAGTCTGTTTCCGTAGGCTCCATAATCGTGGGGAAGACTGCTGACTTGACAGATGTCCAGAAGGCAGCCACTGACACACTCCACAAGGAGGGCAAGCCACAAAAGGTCATTGCTAAAGAAGTTGGCTGTTCACAGAGTGCTGTATCCAAGCATATTAATGGAAAGTTGAGTGGAAGGAAAAAGTGTGGTAGAAAAAGGTGCACAAGCAACCGGGATAACGGCAACCTTGAAAGGATTGTTAAGAAAAGGCCATTCAAAAATTTGGTGGATTCAGAAGGAGTGGACTGCTGCTGGAGTCATTGCTACAAGAGCCACCACACACAGGCTTACCCAGGACATGCACTACAAGTGTCGCATTCCTTGTGTCAAGCCACTCATGACCAATGGACAACGCCAGAAGTGTCTTACCTGGGCCAAGGACAAAAAGACCTGGACTGTTGCACAGTGGTCCAAGATGTTGTTTTCAGATGAAAGTCAATTTTGCATTTCATTTGGAAATCAAGGTCCCAGAGTCTGGAGGAAGAGTGGAGAGGCACACAATCCAAGCTGCTTGAGGTCTAGTGTGAAGTTTCCACAATCAGTGATGGTTTTGGGAGCCATGTCATCTGCTGGTGTAGGTCCACTATGTTGTATCAAGACCAAAGTCAGCGCAGCCATCTACCAGGAAATTTTAGAGCACTTCATGCTTCCCTCTGCCGACAAGCTTTTTGGAGGTGGAAATTTCATTCTCCAGCAGGACTTGGCACCTGTCCACACTGCCAAAAGTACCAATACCTGGTTTAAAAACAACAGTATTTCTGTGCTTGATTGGCCAGCAAACTCGCCTGACCTTAACCCCATAGAGAATCTACGGGGTATTGTCAAGTGGAAGATGAGAGACACCAGACCCAACAATGCAGACGAGCTGAAGGCTTCTATCCAAGTAACCTGGGCTTCCATAACACCTCAGCAGTGCCACAGGCTGATCGCCTCCATGCCACTCCGCATTGATGCAGGATTTGATGCAAAAGGAGCCCTGACGTAGTTTTAAGTGCATTTACTGAACATGCATTTCAGTAGGCCAACATTTCGGTTTTTAAAATCATTTTGCAAGCTGTTGTCATAAAGTATTCTAATTTACTGAGATAATGACTTTTGTGTTTTCATTGGCTGTAAGCAATAATCATCAACATTATCAGAAATAAACACTTGAAATACTCTGTTTGTAATGACTCTATATAGTATGAGTTTCACTTTTTGTATTGAGGAACTGAAATAAATGAACTTTTTGAAGATATTCTAATTTTGTGAGAAGCACCTGTGTATATTAGTTAGTAGGGAAATTGAGGAAAAAAGTATTTCCCATCATATGTGCGTGTGTTTCTGGATATGTGTATGTGTATGTATGTATATATATATACAGTTGAAATCAGAAGTTTACATACACTATATAAAAAGACACATATGTATGTTTTTCTCAATATCTGACATGAAATCAGAATAAACTTTTCCCTTTTTAGGTCAGTTATGATTACAATGAGCCCAAATTTCGACCAACTATTGTGAGAAGCTTGTGGAAGTATATCCCAAACTTTTGACCCAAGTCATTCAGTTTAAGGGCAATGATACCAAATACTAATGAAATGTATGTAAATTTTTGACTTTGCAGTAAGTAATAAAAATGTCTTAAAACATTCATTATTCTGGCATTTGGCAAATATTAAAAATTATGGTAATCCTAATTGACCTAAAACGGGAAAGGTTTATTCTGATTTCATGCCAGATATTGAGAAAAACATGCATGTGTCTTTTTATATAGTTTATGTAAACTTCTGGTTTCAACTGTATGTGTATGTCCTCTACCTAATTAAACAGAGAGCCTCTGATGCTCTGTAAATCACTGAAGCGAGAAGAGAGGCTTCGCCTTTTAAATCTGTAGGTTTCCTGTCCTTGAGGACAGATCCTCTCCCTCTCATATGGTGCTGTCGTGGGTTCTGGGAAATCAAATTACCGATAAGTTACATAGGTTGAATAAATACCTAGGTCCATCAAGTTCAACCTTCCTCCACCAATTGTACATTGTTTCACTAATTTAACTATAAACCTCAATGTTATGTGTATCGAGGAATCATCCAGCCCTTTTTTAAAAGCTGTTATAGTGTCTTGCCATTACTGTCTCTTGTAGTCGGGCATTCCACAGTCTGACTGCTCTGACTGTAAAGAACCCTTTCCTATTAAGCTGCCAGAATCGCCTTTCTTCCACCCGTAATGAGTGCCCCCTGGTCCTTAGTATGGTCTTTGGAAGGAATAAGTCATGTGCCAGTACTTTGTACTGACCACACATACAGTACAGACCAAAAGTTTGGAAACACCTCATTTAAAGATTTTTCTGTATTTTTATGATTATGAAAATTGTACATTCACACTGAAGGCATCAAAACTATGAATTAACACATGTGGAATTATATACTTAACAAAAAAGTGTTAAAAAACTGAAAATATGTCTTATATTCTAGGTTCTTCAAAGTAGCCACCTTTTGCTTTGATGACTGCTTCGCACACTCTTGGCATTCTCTTGATGAGCTTCAAGAGGTAGTCACCGGAAATGGTCTTCCAACAATCTTGAAGGAGTTCCCAGAGATGCTTAGCACTTGTTGGCCCTTTTGCCTTCACTCTGCGGTCCAGCTCACCCCAAACCATCTAGATTGGGTTCAGGTCTGGTGACTGTGGAGGCCAGGTCATCTGACGTAGCACCCCATCACTCTCCTTCTTGGTCAAATAGCCCTTACACAGCCTGGAGGTGTGTTTGGGGTTATTGTCCTGTTGAAAAATAAATGATGGTCCAACTAAACGCAAACTGGATGGAATAGCATGCCGCTGCAAGATGCTGTGGTAGCCATGCTGGTTCAGTATGCCTTCAATTTTGAATAAATACTCAACAGTGTCACCAGCAAAGCACCCCCACACCATCACACCTCCTCCTCCATGCTTCACGGTGGGAACCAGGCATGTAGAGTCCATCCGTTCACCTTTTCTGCGTCGCACAAAGACACGGTGGTTGGAACCAAAGATCTCAAATTTGGACTCATCAGACCAAAGCACAGATTTCCACTGGTCTAATGTCCATTCCTTGTGTTCTTTAGCCCAAACAAGTCTCCTCTGCTTGTTGCCTGTCCTTAGCAGTGGTTTCCTAGCAGCTATTTTACCATGAAGGCCTGCTGCACAAAGTCTCCTCTTAACAGTTGTTGTAGAGATGTGTCTGCTGCTAGAACTCTGTGTGGCATTGACCTGGTCTCTAATCTGAGCTGCTGTTAATCTGCGATTTCTGAGGCTGGTGACTCAGATAAACTTATCCTCAGAAGCAGAGGTGACTCTTGGTCTTCCTTTCCTGAGGCAGTCCTCATCGGAGCCAGTTTCTTTGTAGCGCTTGATGGTTTTTGCAACTGCACTTGGGGACACATTCAAAGTTTTCCCAATTTTTCAGACTGACCGACCTTCATTTCATATAGTAATGATGGCCACTCGTTTTTCTTTACTTAGCTGCTTTTTTCTTGCCATAATACAAATTCTAACAGTCTATTCAGTAGGACTATCAGCTGTGTATCCACCTGACTTCTGCACAACACAACTGATGGTCCCAACCCCATTTATAAGGCAAGAAATTCCACTTATTAAACCTGAAGGGGCACACCTGTGAAGTGAAAACCATTTCCGGTGACTACCTATTGAAGCTCATCAAGAGAATGCCAAGAGTGTGCAAAGCAGTCATCAAAGCAAAAGGTGGCTACTTTGAAGAACCTAGAATATTAGACATATTTTCAGTTGTTTCACACTTTTTTGTTAAGTATATAATTCCACATGTGTTAATTCATAGTTTTGATGCCTTCAATGTCAATGTTCAATTTTCAAAGTCATGAAAATACAGAAAAATCTTTAAATGAGAAGGTGTGTCCAAACTTTTGGTCGGTACTCTATATTTGTTAATGTAAATGAGATCTCCTCTGAGGCGTCTTTATTCTAAGCTAAACAAGCCCAACTTTTTCAGCCTCTCATCATATGAGAGGCCTTCCATCCCTTGCAATAATCTAGTTGCCCACCTTTGAACTGATTCTATCTTCTGAATATCCTTTTTAAAATGAGGATCCCAAAACTGGATCCCATATTCTAGATGTGGCCTCACTAGTAATTTATAAAGGGGTAACAATACGTTGGGATCGCGGGATCTTGTTTGCTTTTGCCGCTGCTGCCTGACATTGAGTACTGCTGCTCAGCTTACTTATAACCAGAATACTCAAGTCCTTCTCCTGTAGCTTCAGTATAAGGCTGTTATGTGGTACAGTATCAAATGCCTTTGCAAAGTCCAGATAAATCACATCAGCCGCATTACCAACATCCAGATTTGCACTTACCTCCTCATAGAACCCCAACATATTGATTAGACATGACCTATCTTTCATTAATCTGTGATGTTTATCCTTTATTATATTATTTTCTGTGATATAACTCTGCAGGTCATCTCTTATGATGCCCTCAAAAACTTTGCACACTACTGATATCAGACTTACTGGACAGTAGTTACCTGGATCCACCTTTTTACTTTTCTTAAATATCGGTACCACATCAGCAATCCTCCAATCCTGTGGCACCACCCCTGTTACAAGAGAGTCTAAGAATATGAGATACAGCAGTCTGACAATTACTGAACTCAATTCCCTCAGTATCCATGGATGAATACCATCTGGGCCAGGGGATTTGTCAATGTTTAATTTTCTCAGGCGCAGGCGTACTTCTATTTGTGAGAAACCAAAAACAAGCGAAATACCCAAATAACTGGAAGTAAATGGGTAAATCGCACAGTGCAAAAATAATGATAAATAATAAAGGTATTTAGTTAACATAATTTTGATCAAAATAATGTAAAAGCCATCCCACCACTTCACGGTAACCCTTATGGGACAGTCCTAGCTCTAATATTAAAACCTTACCATTTGTCAAGTGACATACATATGGACAAGGGCAGAGAGACTGAACCCATCATAGAGACAAAGACCTGAGAGGCAGAATGAACCTTTTAGTTCAGAGTACTTCGGGTTCAGTCTCTCTGCCCTTGTCCATATGTATGTCACTTGACAAATGGTAAGGTTTTAATATTAGAGCTAGGACTGTCCCATAAGGGTTACCGTGAAGTGGTGGGATGGCTTTTACATTATTTTGATCAAAATTATGTTAACTAAATACCCTTTCTTATTTATCATTATTTTTGCACTGTGCGATTTACCCATTTACTTTCAGTTATTTGGGTATTTTGCTTGTTTTTGGTTTTTCTCTGTCTACTGGCCTTATGTGAACATGCATTTACATTTTGCATGCACATCAATTTACGTTTCAGTTCAGACTCCCAGGTTTTTGTACTTTTATTTGTGTTAAACTAGTTACATCAGGTGGTGAACTTTGATTTGAAAGAACCCTGGAACAGACGGTTTGTTGATGAACATGGATAGAAAATGCCTGGTTAATATCTCAGCCTTTTCTTTGTCCTCTTTAATTATCTAGTTATTATCGTGTTTTAGGGGGCCGATACCATCTGTTTTTTTCTTTTCGGCATTGATGTATTTATACTGTCTTATTTATCCATAATGGTTTATTTTTATTCCTGGACATTTTATTACCAGAGGGTATAAATTTTCTATAGGATTCTAGTAGTATTTCCTTAAATATGCCCCATTTATGTTCGGTATCCCCAGTTACCATGATATGATCCCAGTCTACATGATTAAGCTCTTCCCTTAATTTATTGAAATCCTCTTTCCTAAAGTTCCAGGTTTTTGCATTTCCCCTTTTGAATGTTTGATTGAAAATTACATTGAAACTTACCATATTATGATCACTGCATTCCAAATGCTCCCAGACCTGTAGATCTGAAATTGTACCTGGTCTATTTGACAGGACCAGATATAGCAGATTACCTCTACTGGTTGGTTCATCTAACAGCTGAGAGAGGTAATTGTCTTGATAGTAATAAATATTTTTCTTATACGAGATAATGTGATAACAATGTGTAGTCATTCTTACTATATTCATATGTGCTGTATGATGTGATGATGCTTTACTTCAGTGGAGGGTCACTAATACCTAGTAATAACAAGCAATATTCGTCTGCTGCATCTATATTCAGTCTAACCTATGTAGCATCAGAGTGCTACCATCTGCCTAAGGATTGGATCAGATACAGTGAATGCCACACAGGTTTCACCCTTTGCTATGCGAATACGCGTTTGAAGATCAACAATATTCCTAAAATCCTTCCTTTTTTAAGCTACAAGTATTGTATTTCACATTGATGTGCATTTTTGATGCAAAATCTTTGTGGCTGAACATAGCCCTAAATTTCTTATACATGTTATGAACACTATGACTATTCCTAAACATCGAATCGTATCACAAGTAAACTAAAGGGCTTGTCCACTACTCAGACAACCCCTTCTTAAAGGGGCCATCTAATGCTTTATATTGATGGCCTTGCGAAGAACATTGGAAATATAATTCCATGTCAATCATTGTATCCTATTTGGCAGAGGATTATAAAGCCCTTCAGTGTGCAGTTGTAACAGAAGCCATGAGCAACAACGGGGAGGAAAGGGGGTGGGGGGCGGACAAATATCTCACCTGGCCAGCTTCAAACAAAAGAGTTACACCCCCACCAGCTAGCTAAGGAGCTGCTACAGGAAAAACCCCTGTGGATCTAAGCCATGCGGTCTCCCTTTGTTTCAGACAGCTATAATTCGATATTGTCACGCACAGTATAGGAAAGACAAAGTGCGACATGAAGGGATGAGGGGAAGGGGGAAGTGGAGTCCTCCTAGGCTGATCTGAAATGACCCTGTCTCCCCTACCGTCCCTATATTGGTTCCTCACCAATCGCTGCACAGGAACCTATCCCTGTATTTCCCTAGCTCTTGGCCCTGGATAGAGAAGGGGGGATGAGCACTAGTCAATCCCCACTGACAACTAAAGACAGCAAGGGGAGACAGACACAGGGGAAGTAGCTTAGCTTGAGTCTACTTCAGAGAGATGGCACACACTTAGCTCTTAGCACCAGAGAGGAAGTAAGATCTGCACTTGTTCCAAGCCTTCACAAGGGGTCATCATAGATGAAGGCCAGAGCCCCGAAAAACCCCTCTACAGACTGGAGACAAACCGGATCCTGCGGTAAAGAAAATGCCCACGATTGAGGATCTTCCTACAGTAGAGAGATCACAATTCCAACCCGTTGCTCCTCATTTCCGGAGGAGTAAGGACGAAGTTTAAAATACAGTTTGTGGGTCTCCTTGAAAATGAAAAACTTGTCCCTACCTTCTGGAAACCTTTCCGGGAGCGCAACCTTGGGTTCTGGCTGGAGAGGCCTACCTGCAGAGACCCCCACATTAGCGACCTGTAGCCGCTGATGCTGTTGCTGAACCTCACAGCAGAGGTGATTCACCTCCAGAGACGGACTGTGCAGCCGCTCTGTGAGCTCTGCAACTGAAACCATACCAAGGGAGAAAGGAAAAAAAACACACCCGAAAAAAAACACAATGAAACCCAAGTGTCAGTTTTTTTTCTCTCTAAATGTGCATTGCTGGTGATAATGTCATGCACAGTGTAAGAAAGACAAAGTGCAACACGAAGGGATGAGGGGACAGGAGCCCAGACACTAGGAAAAGTGGGGAAGTGGAAACCTCCTAGGCTGATCTGCAATCACCCTGTCTCCCCTACCGACCCTATATTGGTTCCTCACCAATCGCCGCACAGGAACCTATCTATCCCTGTATTTCCCTAGCGCTTAGCCCTGGATAGGGAAGGGGGAATAAGCGCTAGTCAATCCCCACTGACAACTAAAGACAACAAGGGGAGACAGACATGGGGGAAGTAGCTTAGTTTGAGTCGAATTCAGAGTGATGGCACACACGTCCTCTTAGCACCAGGGAGGAAGTAAGAACTGCACTTGCCCCAAGCCTTCACAAGGGGTCATGTGAATATCACCGGCACCTCACTCTAGCAACAGCCAGTATTTAAACACCCAGCCTAGGTGTCAATTAGCCAGATGAAGGTAGCCGCTGGGTCCTAGATTGAGACAGGTAAGAAGGTGTCTGTAATGCCAAACGAAGAGATCTTCTGCAACCAACTGCAGGGAGACTGTTGGTCACTTCTGACACACCCGTGACAGATATCAAGTTATGGAAATACTATACATCCCAGCCATACACCGAATAGATTTCTGAAATCCCAGGAACATGGGGAATGTTTGCATGAGTCTCGACCCAGTCTAGCATATAGGGATAGGGAAATACACGGCACAGTCATTTGGAAACCCCTAGGGCCACTGTGTTTTATCTCCACGCGTAGCAGGGGCCCAGCTGGATCCTATGACATAAGAACCGGCTCCCTAGGACCGTCCATACAGGAACTATGACCCATCTTAGTTTCTTGAGTGTATAGCTGCTAGAAGCCAGGGGTGGAGATTTGGGTCCAGCCCAGGGGGCAGAAAGGGGGTGACCCAAAGGGGTTAAAAAGCTCTTGCAGCTCTTGGCCTATTGCTTTTTCTCTGGGAGGTCACAATGACACATCGTATCACTTGATCTGTGTGACGTAATAGCGACGTCAGGTGAGGGCACGCGCGATGGGGAACCGTCAAATGTGGTGGCAGTGGTGGGATTCTGCAGGATCTCTCTGGTGCCATTCCTCACATGTGGTGGCAGCACGGTGGGATTGAGATAATAGTGTGAGTGTGGAATGCATACCCACAGACATTAAAGACTGCCAGCAGTAGCTTTGCAGCTGGGGTCTTAAGATCAGCTCAGCACTAGACAGTCCGAGAGCAAATATTATAAGGTGTGTGGATGCAACAGGTTGCAGCTTTGTGTCAGTGACCCTAGAGTGCAAGGATGGCCAGGGGCACCAGAACCAAGGAGGTGCTACGGAGGATGGGGAGGAGATGGAAGATGATGCCGCTCTAGGAGAGAGGGAGTCCCGCCCAGGCTCCCCAAGGAGACAGACGCCAGCAGTCGGTCCCGCAGTGGGCCACTGACCACCTTCCCATCCCCCCAGCCAGGCACGCTCGGATGACCTCATGCAAGCTGCCCTGGCCAATCTCAAGGCTGGGGACAAGGCCACCTACGAAACCCTCATAGCAGAACATCAGCGAGAGCACGAGCACCAGCAAAAAATGCTTCAGCTCCAACTCCAGCTGCAGACCCCAGCCACTCGCGAGTCCCCTGAGATCCGGCTCCAGAAGCTACCGACTTCCCCCTGCTGGACAAAGGAGGGGACTTGGACACTTTCTTGCTGGCATTTGAAAAAACTTGCCATCAATACCATCTGCCTGAGGACCAGTGGGTCCGGTTTTTAACCCCTCGCCTCAGGGGTAAGGCCCTGGAAATCTTTGGGTACTTGCCCAGTGAGACCGCCCTGAGCTATGAGGACATCAAGCAGGCTCTGGTCCGGCAGTACAACTTGACCACTGATATGTACCGGAAGAAGCTCCGGAGTATACAGCGGGGTCCTGCAGACAGCTGGGTTGATCACATGTGGGTCCTACTTAGAGTAGTTGACCAATGGACTATGGGACTGGAGCTCACCACCATCCAGCAGCTGAAGGAGATCTTCGCAACTGAGCAGTTTCTGTGAAACTGCCCGGAGGACCTCCAACAGTACCTCCATGACCGGAAGCCAAAGGGGACACGTGCAACAGCGACACTTGCTGATGAGTACTCTAACAACAGAACCCCAGAGGCCAAGAAGCTTGCCGGCTGGACGAACGCGGTGCCTGCTGTCCCTGCCCCCAAGCCCAAGGGAGCACCTACCCATGCCTTCCTCTCCACGCCAGTAGGGGAACTTCAACTGTGTCATCTCTGCAGACAGCTGGGACACTTCAAAGCCATGTGTCCAGCACAGCCCATCGCCAAGGTGTATTTGGACTGGGGCACCAGGAGGGGAGTGCGGGAGGTGGGAGTAACCCCGAATATTCCCATAAATGTTTTGCTTGGGAGAGACTTGGGTGGCTAGTGTCCTGCTATGTGGTTGCTGAACCCCCAAGGCCTGACCCTCCAGACAATGTTCTGTCCACCCCTGTTAATGTCAATATAATTAACGTGCCTGCTCATGGGGATGTGGGGGTTGGTGATGTACTGTGTCCCTCTCTCCTCGGGGGGGGGGGGGGGAGGAGATCAATCAATCCAGCTGTGATAAGGCCTTAGAATATGGCCAGCAGGCATGCTGGAAGAGTTTGTCCTGTGATGTTCTCACAGAGGGGACAGACAGGGGGCAGACAGCTGCGGAGGGGGAGCATGCAAGTGAGGGCGGGGCAGCCCCAGGATAGGTAGGGCTCTCAGGTAAGGCTGCATTGCAGTGTTCCTCCACAACTGGGATGTCAGAGGTCCAGGTTAGTCCGTCTGGACCAGTGACTTGGTCAGAAGCAGAGGGAAAGTGGGTGTTACCTGCGGCCGTGGCCGCTGTCATATGCTGTGGCGGCACCGGGGCCTCAGGGGCCCCTTGGGGGTCCGATGGCTTTCCCCCTACCGAACAAGTGGCTGCCAGGTCAGACTGAGGAGATGAGATAGGTCCCAGGGAACTGACAGAGGATGTGGCAGTCTTGTCTATTCTGGCCACGTCCAGTCAGGGGTTTCATGCAGCGTTGGCGACGGACGACAGTCTGAAAGCTCTTAAGGAGTAGTCAGTACAGCCTCCCTTGGACTTGGACCTCAAGCGGGTGGTCTGAGACCAACGACGGCTGTACCGGGTAATGGTCCAGTGAGGTTCACCGGAGGTGTGGCCCAGGGACCGACAGTTAGTGGCACCCTATCCGTTCAGGGTGGAGTTGTTGTGTATGGTATATGAGATTCCAATGGCCGGACATCTAGGGATCACGAAAACCAAGGCCAGGCTAACCCTGCATTTCTACTGGCCAAGGATGGAAGCCAAGGCGACTGCCTACTTCCGTTCGTGTGACACCTATCAGAGGGGGGGGGTGACGGGGCAGCGCCCCAAAGCCCCACTAGTAACTCCGCCCATCATTGAAGAGCCTTTCAGGAGGGTGGGTGTGGATTTGTTTGTCCCGATGGCCACTCCCAGCAGCTCTGGGAAACGCTTCATACTGACGGTAGTAGACTATGCCACAGGGAAGCGGTAGCCTTGTCAAGGTGGCCACCGCCTTACTGGAGATTTTATCCAGAGGGGGGTTTCCCCAGGAAATGCTCACTGACTGGGGGACCCAGTTCATGTCGTAGCTGATGGAGTCCCTCTGTAAGCAAATACAGGTGCAACATCTGGTGACCAGCCCGTACCACCCACAGACCAACGGCCTTTACAAATGGTTCAATGGCACCCTGAAGCAGATGCTTAAGATGTTGGTTGACTCTCATGGGCCCAACTGGGAGCGGTACCTCCCACACCTGCTATTTGTCTACTGGGAGGTTCCACAGGCCTCCTCAGGGTTCTCCCCCTTTGAGCTCCTATATGGCCGATGTCCCAATCCGGCGTTCAGCATATCGGGTCTCCCTGGAGGTACAGCAGCACATCCGCCAGGAGATTGATGAGATGCTGAAGCTGGGGGTCATCCAACCATTCAACAGCACTTGGGCCTCACTTGTAGTCCTCATCCCAAAGAAGGACCCGACAACCTGGTTCTGCGTAGACTATGCCGCACATCGATGACCTGCTCGATCAGTTGGCCGGGGCCAAGTACCTGACCATCATGGATTTGAGCTGGCAATATTGGCAGATTCCCCTGACCCCTGAGGCATGGGAATGCTCTGCCTTTATCACCATATTTGGACTGTACGAGTCCATTGTGATGTCATTCGGCATGAACAATGCCCCTGCCACTTTTCAGCAGATGGTCAACACACTGCTCAGGGGACTCGAAGGGTACGTGCCCGCAACTGGGTATGGGTGAGGTCCACTACCTTGGACCCCGGGTAGGCAGGGGGGGCTCTAAAGCCAGAGCCCGGGAAGGTGGATGCCATCGCATCCTGGCCCAACCCCAGGACCAAGAAACAGGAGATGTCCTTCCTGGGCACTCCCGAGTACTATAGGAGGTTCGTTCCTCACTCCAGTAGCCTGGTGAAGCCCCTGACAGACCTCACTAAGAAGAAATTACCCTCCGCAGTCAATTGGACAAACGACTGTGAGACGGCGTTCGGAGTGCTGAAGACCGCCCTTTGTAGCTCCCTGGTACTACAGGCCACCGACTTTACACGGCCTTTTGTAGTGCAGACCGACGCCAGTGACTTTGGCCTCGGTGCTGTGCTCAGCCAGGTCGACACTACAGGCCATGAACACCGTTTTGTACCTGAGCCGGAAGCTCCTGTAGAGGAAGGTGGCCTACTCCATGATGGAGAAGGAATGTCTGGCAATTGTGTGGGTCCTGTAGCGTCTGCAGCCATACTTGTACGGATGCCAATTCACCATGGAAATGGACCACAACCCCCTTAGCTTATTACACACCGTATCCAGAACAAATGAAAGGTTGCTATGCTGGAGCCTGGTGCTCCTGCAGTACCACTTCGCCATTCACCACAAGAAAGGCCTCGACCACGGTAATGCCGACGGTTTATCCCGACAAGGGGAGGTTGCAGGCGGGCCCGCAGGGGAACACCGGGAATTGCTGCCCCTAGCATCCTCTAAAGGGGAGATATGAAGAATATTGGAGATATAATTCCATGTCAATCATTGTATCCTATTTGGCAGATGATTATAAAGCCCTTCAGTGTGCAGTTGTTACATGACCCTGAGTTAGCAGCAGGGGGGGGTTCAAGAGACTATTAATGACAAATATCTCACCTGGCCAGCTTCAAACAAAGAAGTTACACCCCCCACCAGCTAGCTGAGGAGCTGCTACAGGAAGAGATCCTGTGGATCCAAGCCATGCGGTCTCCCTTTGTTTCAGACAGCTATAATTCGATATTGAGTTATGGAAATACTATACGTCCCAGCCATACACTGAATAGATTTCCGAAATCCCAAGAACATGGGGAATGTCCACCTGGGTCTTGACCCAATCTACCACATAGGGATAGGGAGATAGATGGCACAGCTGTTCGGAAACCTGACGACACATCTTGTAAGAGAAGTCACCCAACAGAGGAACACACAAGCCTCCCATGTGGCAGCCCCTTCCCTACAAGCCAGGCCTTTCATCTGACTGGTAACTGACTCTTAATATCTGCTTATATCTTTTATACCACTTCTATTGTGTTTGCATCTCTGACAATTATGTATGCATAACCCTTATGTATATAGTGCATTGTCTAGTGTGCCTTTAATGCGATTAAATATATAATTTAACCTTGGGCTGCTCATGCAGGATAGTATGGCCTGAATTCGGTTTCCTATAGGTTTTGCTAGCTATTGGTAAAATAGGGTAGCCTGTTAATTTCAAATCCAAGAAATTAATACAGTTTTTATTGAAAAAACTAGTGAATTTTAAATTGGTTATTGTTCAAATATGCAACAAATAGTGGGATTTCAGATTCCAGACCTTTCCAAATAAGTGATAAATCGTCAATGAATAATATTGAATTTACATATTAAATGGATTGTTGACATTGTAAATAAAAATATCCTGCCACCAAGCATCACTAGGTTGGCTATGGAAAGTGAAAATTGAGCCCCTATTCAGACGCCGCTGTTCTGTAGGAAAAACAGTTTTCAAACATAAAATAATGATGGGTTAACAGAATAGACAGTACCGATTGTATATAATTTTGTAAGTCATCGGTGTATGAGCTATATTTTTCTAGATGGCGATCTCGAATATTGTGAGACGTAATTTACACATTCTAAGAGAGGATGAAACAATAGACAAGATTTTACAGGAAGGTATAAGAATAGTCTCACGTAAATCTCCTACTTTGGGTAATAAATTATCTCTAATTAATACTAATTAATACATCAAATCCAACAACAACCTGGTTAACTACTGTTGGTTTTCACAAATGTGAACAACGTCCTTGTATGACATCCGCCCATGTAAAATCGAAATTATCTTTTTCTAATAACAACCAGAGTAAAATATACAATATAATTTTTTTTTGAATTACAACTCTAATTTTGTCGTTTATGTTATTGAGTGCACTGTCTGCAGTTTAAAATATGTGGGATCAACCACAAGAAAATTAAAATCTAGAATTTATGACATAGCTACTCCCTTAAATCGTAACATATCCAATGTGTCTAGACATTTTATTTCATGACACAACAGACAGACCACACATTTTTTGACATAAGCTATCGAATCTGTTCCCAAACATATCAGAGGTGGTAACTGCACACCTACACTTCATAATAGGGAAGCTTTTCATATCTTTTCATTAAAGGGGTTGTACACTACTTTATATTACCCCCCCATGTATCCCCCCGGGGCCCCTAAGACTATTTGAAAATGCCTTATGTTGCAAATAATGCCTGTGAGCGGCGCTATCACTGGCCGCTCACAGGCATCACGTGATTCCCGGCAGCAGCCGGCTCTGACATCCGCTGATGTCACGACAAGTGCTGGCAGCAGCCGGGGGTCTTTGTCTTCCGCATTCCTGGTGCATGCCAGGCTGTGGGTGGGGTTACCCCCCGCGTCACACCCGGCATCCACCACGCGCTCTGCCTCTCCCCATTCATTGGGAAAGCGCGAGGTGGATGCTGGGTGTGACACGGTCGTTCACCCCGTCCACAACCCAGCAGCCACCGCGGGGACCTCAGCGCTGAGTCACGCCTCACTTGTGATGTCAGCGCGGGGTCACGTGATGCCTGTGAGCGTCCACCGATAGCACCACTCACAGGCATTATCAGCAACATAAGGTATTTGCAAAAAGTCTTAGGGGCCCCAGGGGGATACATTGGGGGGGGGGGGGTAATATAAAGTACTGGACAACTTCTTTAAATACAAAGGTACCATATGGTCTGAACTTGAGTAGAGAACTTTTGCTATATTATTAATACCGTGTTCGCTTTGTCCAGCTTGTTTGCATATGTTTTTTTAATCAATGTCTCATCTTTTTTTTATATATTTTATTTGCCTGTCAATGTTTTAATATCACTGCTGTCATTATTTGACTAGACATTGTATGTTTCTTTGTTCCAAGTTTATGCAGGGTGATTTTCCCTGAGGATTCTTCCCTGGGACATCTCACCCATCTGATTCCTGTTCTCTAATTATTCCTTCCTTCCTTAAAGGTTCGTTCTGCCTGTCTCTTTAATCTGATACCAAAGCGTAAGAACGCTTGGTGTTCGAAATGCGTCTGGTAGCGTAAATTTTTTTTCTGCCTCCATCCCCTTTCCACCTCTTGTCAGAGGTTTCACTGCCTGTTATTAATTTTGTCATATTTCCCCTTAATTTTTAAAATGTTTATAATAAAGGACTTTTGGTTTTAACACATTGTGGAAATATGAACTAGGAGCTGGATCATATCCTTTCTTCCCCTGCTTTTAAGCCCGCGTCACACTAAGCGAGATCGCAAGCGAGATCGTTGCAGAGTCACAAGTTTTGTGACGCAACAGCGACCTCAGTATCGATCTCGCTACGTTTGACATTTAGCAGCGACCAGGCCCCTGCTGTGAGATCGCTGGTTGTGTCGGAATGGCCTGGACATTTCTTTGATCGTTGAGGCCCCGCTGGGTAGCATGCATCAGTGTGTTTGACACCTTACCAACGACCCTGTTGACGACTCAGACACAGAAACACATAGGCGTGCATCGTTATACAGATCGTTACGGGTCGCTGCATCGCTGCTGCGTCGTTGGTGAGATCTGACTGTTTGACATCTCACCAGCGACCACATAGCGACGCAGCAACGATCCCTGACAGGTCGTATCATTGTCGGGATCGCTGTAGCGTCGCTTAGTGTGACGGGGCCTATATGTTTTAACAATTGCACTACTAGACTGGCAATATTTGCCCTTTATCAAGATGGAGATCGCTCTGCACATGTCTGATATTGTTCTTGTGTATTGCAGATGGCATCTGAGGGTGATGGAGGCAGAATAATGACGTCATGGGAATTTCCTCTACTTGCCATGTCACCTGGATGGCAGGAAGCAATGCGCGCATAACGCTAGCACCGGCGAACATGTGACTCCATCTCTTTACACCTGTGGGGAGAGTATTTAATATCAACCATCACACAGTAAAACACATTCCCTGAAGGAAGCCCAAGTGAAACGCGCGTCAGAGTTGCTGGTGCACATTGGGACATCATGAGTAATAGGTAAGCAGTGTTTTCTCAAGATCGGCTATTTGTTCTCTATCCACATTGTTGTTGGTTACCTGACTTACCCTTATCAATGGTTTGAGCACATGGATTTATATTACACTTGGTCTATCTAACTGAGACTGACATTCATGTATTTTTAGCCATGCTATACTGTGTATATGTTTTAACTTTTTGATGCTGTAGGTTTTATGCCGATCTCTTTCACACTGCCCCTCTATACTTTAGACATATAATGTGTACCATTTTTCATGCCTGAGTCTTCACTCTTGGCTGTTGAATTTAATATTTTTGTATAGTATTTTTTTATGGAAACTTAATACAATTACTTTAATTTACCCTATTGTGGATTTTTCTTACTATGCATTTTATATGTAGTCTATACATATGTATATAAACCTTATAAGTTTGGTATCACAGTAATTGTACTAATGACTCTAAGATTCATTTTGACAACTCTTTTTTTCAACACAATGAACATTGTAAAATGAAGAAATGCAAACATGGCATTTTACCCCTCTACCCTTTTTTCAATATATTATATGATAAAATAAACGGCGTTATTCAAAGCTACAACACTATGCGTCAGCACACAATGATTGCTGGAACTGTAAGACACATTCTTTGTACAGTGAAAATACACAGCGCCAAAAACTCACCAAATATTCATTGTGGGAACTTAAAACGAAGTTGTCCTGCCATGATTATGGATGGTTTGGCTGTATGAAACAGGTTGATTTTGTTTTCATATATTTGAGGAGTTAAGGCTGCATGAATCGATCAGCAGCCAATATCTATATGTACAGATATTAAGTGCTACTAAATGCTGTGGGCAAAACTTAGATTAGTGAGGTGACGTGATAATCCTGCCAAAAATGATCTGTTTTTAGTGCACACTTAAATCCATAGACAAAGGGAATGAACCTGATTGTCTGGAGTAGTGCACTCCTGAGAGCTGGTGCAGCACAGAAAGTCATGGATGTGGAGATGAGAGAATATGGAGGATGTTAGTCTTAACTCTTTGGTGTGTAGATATGGTAGTAGACTGATGTGGCACCCCAGGGGTCTGGTTTTCCACAGTAACAGCAATGTTATGTCTGAGAGCAGGTGGGAGGTCTCTTGGTCAGGGATCCTATGCATGCCACACCTCCTGCCCAGTTCTGGGAGGGGAAGAACTTCCCCTATATAAACCTAGGGCTGAGGCAGGGTGAGTGAGTAGAGAAGAAGCAGAGAAAAGAAGCAAATATAGGAAGAAACAACAGGAGCTCTGTGGGAGCAGTGTTACAAGGAGTCAGGGGCTGGCAGCTGCAGAGCTCGCCCTGACTGAGAAGTTATCACCGGACCCGGAGTCCGAGGCTGTGGGGACTAACTCCTATCCAGCAGCAGAAACCGACCGGCAGGGGATTGCAGGTCCTCTGGCCCAGAAACCCGAAGGCCCCGAGTCACCGGCCATACGGGTGAGCACCACACGGTACACTCAGGGACGTGGGCTACTTATACCCGCCTCTAGCAAGGTAGCCAGAAGAGTATCGTTAGTTTGGGAGGCCTACAACTCCGCCTGGCCAGGGGAGATCCCATCTGCTCAAGGACTGACCAGGCCCCAATCGCTAGCCAGTACTCCGGGAGGGTCTATCTTTCTCACCAGTAAAGACCCTGAACTACACAGTACCGTCTCCGAGTGGTTCCTGCTACCCCCATCATCCACGTCGGCTGCCCTGAGGCCATACCCTTCCCGTTGGGGGTTATACTATCACGCTGCACAATCCTACCACCGGCCTCAGCGGTCTGCCCTGCAGCAGCAGCTCCCTGGCTGCACTCAACGGGTGGCGTAGTCGTCCAACATCTACCGCTAAAACAGCGCCACTTAGTCTGACTCCCTGGGCACGGACCGGATCACCGCCACGAGACTACAACCCTCAACAGATCCGGATCCGGGTAAGCTCCCGCGTGCGCAACGCAGCGCGACACAGGCCCAGGGGCGCGTCAACTTTTGGCGTAGTCGGCAGGATCTCGTGCCCGCAACCACCGGGTACTGCGTGCCTGAAAAAGACTGTGAAAACTTACCCGTGGTGAAGATTCCCGCCATCCGGCGCCATCTTCCGCTTTCTTCCCGCCATCGGTGGAGTTTTCCCGCCATCCGGCGCCATCTTCGGCCTTCTTCCCGCCATCCGTGGAGTTTTCCCGCCATTGGACGCCATCTTGAGGACGCCGCGCGGGAAGAAGAGGGGCGTGGACTCCGAAAACGCGCGAGAACTGAAGCCCCGCCTCACGTCCGGACGTTGCGTAAGGTCCTGGAAGGAGCCCAGCAGACGCCGACGTCACAGGAGCGCGACGGAAGGTCCTCAACCCTGACGATCCACTGCGGAGCCGCGGCCTACGGAAGAGGATCATCGCAAGGTAGGCCACGGTCCACTAGGGGGGAGAAGGATGTCGGATACGGAGGAGAGCTTCACCGCTCCAACCCCCGCCAGCGCCACCGCTGTTGCGGTCATGCCTTTCACCATGCCCTATATCCCGGGGGCAGCTTGGCTACCCCAGTACTCAGGGGAGTCACATACCCTGCAGGACTTTAGAGAAAAACTGGATAGCCTCTTCCAGGTGTACCCCCTCACAGAAGAGCAAAAAGTAAGCATCCTGGTGGCCCAATTAACCGGGGCAGCCCAAAGGGAGGTAAAGTCCTGGCCACCTGGGGGGAGGACTGTCGCAGGGATACTAACCCGGCTGAGGGACACCTTTGATACCCGCACCTCAGCCGAGATCAAGCTTAGATTCTACGGGTGCAAACAGCGGGCACATGAGAGTATAAGGGACTATGCCCTGAACCTACAAGAGGCCCTGAGAGCCATTAAGCAGACCGACCCTGACGGCGTGGGAGACGAGGACAGGCTGTTGACTGAACAATTTATAGAGGGTTTATATTGCAATGCCCACCGAACCCAGTTGCGGGCAATGGCCTTACAGGACCCTCATCTGGGATTTGCACAGTTCAAGGACAGAGCCATCCGGGTGCTCCGAGAACCGGCACCAGGTGGCGTTGTGACCCACAGACGCCCCACTACCACCTACCACCAGGAGGTGGCGCCCTTGTCGGCAGGGCCTGTGGGAGCTGATGCGCAGGCTTTGAACAATGACTCGGCTCCAGACCTGCACCATCAGGTCCAAGAGCTAGCTAAAAGCGTTGCTGCGCTAACCCGAACTGTGCAGTCTTTACAGGTTTCCACTCCTGGGAAGATCCAGCTGGCATCCGGACCGGAGGACATCCCGTGGCGTCGACCAAGGAGGACCCCACCGGCCAGAGGAAGACCCAGCGACCAATACAACGAGGACGGACGACCCATCTGCCGCCGCTGTAATCAACCCGGACATATGGCAAGGTACTGTCCTTTAAACTGGCACAACCTAGGGTAGAGGGCCAACCCCTAGGAAAAAGATCATCAGGCCCATCAAACTGGCGCGACAAATATGTGGGAGGACGTCCAGTCTTGCCTGTGGTACTGGATGGCATTCCTAAGAGTGCCCTACTGGACACCGGGTCACAGGTCACCACCATCCCGTACGTGCTCTTCAAGCAGTACTGGAATGACTCGGATATTACCCGCTACCCTGACGACGACTTGAGTATCATCGCCAGCAATGGTCAGCCCGTGCCACAGATCGGATTTAAAGAGGTGACCATTAAAATTGGTAGAGTTGAACTGGCAGCACAGGGACTGATCATTGTAGACATTGACAAACACGAGAGTCACCCAAAGATAACTCTAGGAACTAATGTAATTGAAAATTGTCTTGCAGAGGTGATTTTCCTTTTACAGCAGGTTGCCAAGAACGCCAGCTCCGGCGAGCAGCGAGTGCTCCAAAAAGAGATCCGGGCACTGATGCGACGGCAACAGGTGGAACTCTCCGGCGGTGAGATTGGTAGCGTGAGAATGTGTGACCCTTTCCCTATTGCCATGCCCCCAAAAAGTGAAATGATGATTTGGTGCCGGGCAGCTATTGGTCTGAGAGGTAGAGATTACCGGGCAATGGTAGAACCAGTTTACTCAGACAGTAGGCCCACCATCTTGACAGCACGGGGGGTGGTTAATGCACGCCATGGGAGGGTGCCCGTTCGCATAATCAATATCGGGAAGAGGGAAGTGTACCTGCCCCGGTATGCCACGCTAGCCAAATTATATACCATTAACCAAAATGCTATACAATCTGTGGAACCCTTGCCTCCATCTCACCCGGAGGAAGGTAACGGCTCTAAGAAAACAATGGAGGACTGGTGTCAGCAACTACATTTGGGTACTGACTCCACTCCCTCACATCAGAAACAGGGAGTCTATCGGGTGGTTCAAGAGTACGAGAGAGTGTTTAGTAAACACCCGTTAGACTTCGGGCGAGTCAAGGGGGTAGAACACCACATCCCCACGGGAGACCATCCTCCCATAAAAGAGAGGTATCGACCCGTACCCCCTGCACACTACCAACACGCCAAGGGGATGCTTAGAGACATGAAGGAGGCTGGGGTGATCAGGGATAGCTGTAGCCCCTGGGCAGCTCCACTAGTCTTAGTCAAAAAGAAAGACAACACCATGAGGATGTGTGTAGATTACCGGAAAATCAACCGTATCACACACAAGGATGCGTACCCCTTACCAAGGATAGAGGAGTCTTTGGCTGCTTTAAGATCTGCTAACTTCTTCTCTACCTTGGATCTCACTAGTGGGTACTGGCAGGTTCCTGTAGCAGAGGCGGACCGGGAGAAGACCGCATTCACCACCCCGATGGGACTTAGCGAGTTTACCTGCATGCCGTTCGGACTCTGCAACGCACCAGGAACCTTCCAACTATTAATGGAGTGCTGTCTGGGCCATAGAAACTTTGAGACGGTCCTGTTGTACCTGGACGATGTCATCGTATATTCTAAGACTTATGAGGACCACCTGAAACACCTGGCGGAAGTGTTCGAAGCTCTGGCAAGCTACGGCCTAAAGGTGAAACCCTCCAAGTGTCACCTCCTGAAACCAAAGGTGCAGTACCTGGGACACGTGGTGAGCGCTGACGGAGTGGCTCCCGACCCTGATAAGATCACCGCAATTAAGGAATGGCCAAGTCCCTCCAGTGTAAAGGAAGTGCGGCAGTTCCTCGGGTTGGTAGGCTACTACCGCAGGTTCATCCCCGGTTTCACCAAAAAGGCAGCTCCTATGCAGGACCTCCTGATAGGCCAGTCCCGGAAGGCCAAGAACCAGAAGCCGCCCTTCAGATGGGAGAAGTTGGAAGAGGAGTCCTTCCGCCAGCTGAAGATGGCCCTCACGGGGGATGAAATCCTGGCGTACCCGGATTACAGCCAGCCCTTTATCCTCTACACCGACGCAAGTAACATCGGGCTAGGAGCCGTGCTGTCCCAGATCCAGCAGGGGAAAGAACGAGTAATCGCTTACGCCAGCCGAAAACTGCGACCCACCGAGAGAAACCCTGAGAATTACAGCTCATTTAAGCTAGAGTTCCTGGCAGTGGTGTGGGCAGTCACCGAACGCTTTAAGCACTACCTCGCTTCTTCCCGGTTCGTCGTGTACACGGATAACAACCCGTTGACACACCTGGACACAGCAAGACTCGGTGCCCTAGAGCAGAGATGGATGGCCCGTCTGTCCAACTACGAGTTCACAATCAAATACCGGGCAGGACGCTCCAATACCAACGCGGACGCCCTGTCCAGGATGCCAAACCTACCGGACGTAGGAGAAGATCCAGAGGGACTGGAAGAAGTCGAACTCCCTGCGTTCCACCGGCATGGGACTATCCAGTATTCCCACCGGGTAAGGAGTAAGCAAGCCGCTACGTTTAACCCCTTGCCTCACTACAACTGGGAGGAAACGCAAGACAGTGACCCTGCCGTCCGACTGGTGAAGGAGATGCTGACTCGGCCAGAGGCTCGCCTTGACCCAGATGCTCCGGAGGAAGCCAAGCAACTGTGGGCTGAGAAGAGTCGACTGTTCCTTTATAAGGGGAAGTTGTGCCGCAGAATGGTTAACTCCCGGACGCATGAACTAATCTGGCAAGTAGTGGTGCCACGAAGAGACGCAGCCATGGTGATGGAGGCATACCACGACGGGGCTGGACACTTCGGATGGAAGAAGCTGGAGTTCCTGCTGCGCGAGCGGTTCCACTGGGTAGGCATGAGGGGAACCATCGAGAGGTGGTGCAGAGACTGTGGCCCGTGCAACCTAAGAAGGAAGGACCGTGCCAGCCAGAAGACTCCCCTGCAGTCCATCGTCACCCGGCAGCCGTTGGAACTGGTAGCCTTGGATCATGTAAAACTGACCCCAAGCAGAAGTGGCTACGTCTACGCACTAACCATCGTGGATCACTACTCCCGGTTCTTGGTTGTCGTCCCCGTCAAGGACTTAACAGCTCGAACAGCAGCGAGAGCCTTCCAGCAGCATTTCTGCCGTCCACACGGGTACCCGGACCAAGTGTTGACAGACCAGGGACCTGCCTTTGAAGCGGAGGTCTTCCAAGAATTCTGCACTCTGTATGGCTGCCGGAAGATAAGGACGACACCCTATCATCCGCAAACTAATGGACTTTGTGAGAAAATGAATCAGGTGGTAATGGATCTTCTGAAAACGTTGCCCCTGGAAGAACGCAGTCTGTGGCCTGAGAAGCTGCCCGATCTGGTGGACCTATACAACCACATCCCGGTAGGTTCCACCAACTGTACCCCGGCTTACCTAATGAGGGCGAGACCTGGTAAGTTACCTGTTGACCTGGAAATGGGAGTCCTGACACCTGAGGACACTTCACCAGAAGCAGACTGGGACACAGAGAGGCAGCAGCAGTACCGGAGAGTACAGGAGAGCGTGGAGCGAAGTCTCTGTCAGGCTAGGGAAAGACAAGAGAAAACTTACAACCAGTATGCTCCCGCTGTTCCCCTGGTACCCGGAGAGCAGGTCTTGAAGAGAAAAAGACGGCTCCACAAGTTGGACGACCAGTGGGAGAAGGACCCGTACACCGTACTGCCCTCAAGCCACGACAACCCAAAGGTCTGTACCATCAGTAAAGACGGAGGGGAAACCACAACCATTGTATCCCGGGATCATCTGAAGAAGTGTCCCGAACAGCTACGGAACCCTGAAGAGGAACAAGAAGACCCTCGACCCGTAGAGGAAAGGGAAGACATGGTTAATACTGTGCTCGGAGACTTCCCTCGGTCTTGGACTCAAGTCAATGGTGCAGTTGTGGTACCCGTACTCACCTTCCTCCAACCAGCATCCCAAGCACCTACGGAGCAACAGGTAGAGCTGGAAGAACAGCCGGTCCAGGAGGCAGAAGACCCCACACCAGCAGACCAGGAGGATCAACCCTCTGCTTGCAGTGAGCCTGCCATATCCCTAGTGAGCCAAAGGGCCCGTAGACCGCTGCCCAGTTTACCCTTAACAGCTCCTACACCCTGTAGTTCAGGGCCAGACAGTCAGCTCCGTAGGTCCACTAGGGGCCAGTTACCCGCACGTTGGAGGATTTGAAGTGTATAAATTGTTTTATTTGTGGTTACCTGTTTATTGTTGCTTGTGTATAATTATGTGTTTCTAGTTATTTTTAGGAGTCCTTGGTGGATTTACCGGGAATCCTTTGTACATAGTTGGAGCGTAACCCAGGACGGACTAAAGACTGTTAAGGACTCGGGGCAGGACAGACCCCTACCTGGTTACGTCTCCCTGTTTTGGTGAAATGGACACCTTGCTTTCTTCAAAGACTGCACCCGGTTACGGACATGCCGTGACCACCTTTATGTGTTTCTTTATTGTTATTGTTATATCTTGTTATGTTTTTCTAAAATATGTTTAGTCCCGGAGTACTAAATTTCACTAGATGGGAATGTGGCACCCCAGGGGTCTGGTTTTCCACAGTAACAGCAATGTTATGTCTGAGAGCAGGTGGGAGGTCTCTTGGTCAGGGATCCTATGCATGCCACACCTCCTGCCCAGTCCTGGGAGGGGAAGAACTTCCCCTATATAAACCTAGGGCTGAGGCAGGGTGAGTGAGTAGAGAAGAAGCAGAGAAAAGAAGCAAATATAGGAAGAAACAACAGGAGCTCTGTGGGAGCAGTGTTACAAGGAGTCAGGGGCTGGCAGCTGCAGAGCTCGCCCTGACTGAGAAGTTATCACCGGACCCGGAGTCCGAGGCTGTGGGGACTAACTCCTATCCAGCAGCAGAAACCGACCGGCAGGGGATTGCAGGTCCTCTGGCCCAGAAACCCGAAGGCCCCGAGTCACCGGCCATACGGGTGAGCACCACACGGTACACTCAGGGACGTGGGCTACTTATACCCGCCTCTAGCAAGGTAGCCAGAAGAGTATCGTTAGTTTGGGAGGCCTACAACTCCGCCTGGCCAGGGGAGATCCCATCTGCTCAAGGACTGACCAGGCCCCAATCGCTAGCCAGTACTCCGGGAGGGTCTATCTTTGTCACCAGTAAAGACCCTGAACTACACAGTACCGTCTCCGAGTGGTTCCTGCTACCCCCATCATCCACGTCGGCTGCCCTGAGGCCATACCCCTCCCGTTGGGGGTTATACTATCACGCTGCACAATCCTACCACCGGCCTCAGCGGTCTGCCCTGCAGCAGCAGCTCCCTGGCTGCACTCAACGGGTGGCGTAGTCGTCCAACATCTACCGCTAAAACAGCGCCACTTAGTCTGACTCCCTGGGCACGGACCGGATCACCGCCACGAGACTACAACCCTCAACAGATCCGGCTCCGGGTAAGATCCCGCGTGCGCAACGCAGCGCGACACAGGCCCAGGGGCGCGTCACTGACATATGGGAGGAGTTGTAGGACAGTGCAGCACTGTGGAGAGCTTTGTGGGAGAGTGCAATGTCTGGTACTGAGTGGAGGCGTTGGTGTAGCTGCTGGAAAGAAATATGAGCCTGGCTGCTGCATTCAGGATAATGACAAATGCATTTAGTGATAAGAAGAACAATTAGTAAGTTACAATTAGCTGTGAGTTCAAATTGAAAAGGGATCAGAGCAACAGTAACAGATTTTAGTTGTTTTTATTAATGAAGAATAGGATAAATGGTTAATGGTTGAACAAAACCAAGAATATTATCAATACACGAAATCATAGTAAGGAAGCTAGCCGGGTCAGATACCGAGTGATCAGTAAAAGCCGGCGGAGCCTGGTGACAGAGGCGTTACCGGAACATGTCCTGGTAGAGATGTCACAGTCAGAAGGCCACAGGTGGATGATGAAGGTCCTTCTATATAGGTACAGCAGTGATGGTGGATCTGCTGTACTTCAGGGCGCTAGATGTTGAGGTTTCCCGTCTTTTAGATGGTTCTGGGGGAACTGTGACAACACGCAAATACGCGAGCAGCTCTAGATAATCCACGCCGGCAGGATGATAAGATCCGGCGGAGGAGGGAACCTATGAGAAGAGAAGTAAATATAATGTAAGTAATGGGACTCCATATTACATGATATTACTGTCTGGTAGAGTAGTCTTATTCATAAAGAGATCAGGGATCATTGTCAGCCATCATACATGTGACAATCCCATCACTGACAGATAACATTTGCTCCACATGAATTATTCTCACTGACTGACATCACACAACATGGAGCTGATTCTCACACTTACCTCGTCTCCTTCCCCTCTTTTCTCCATTATCTGAGGTTTGTTTCTCTATACTCAGATTTATAGAAGATTTTCTTTCCTCGGGAGCTGGAAATTCTGATCAGAAAGTAAAAAAACCCCTCAGTAATGTCACATACTTATAGGATCTGCTTTGTATCTATAATGTAAGTAATGGGGCGACTTATAACATGATACTAAAATATATATAGATGAATCTACTGTGGCACCAGTCCAAATATTCCCCAAGTGATACTTGTGGTCCTTTTACAGAGTTGTAAGAGGGTGACCAGGACCTGGTCATGCACCTTTTCTTTGTGTGTGCACATAATGTTATATTCTGTTTTAAATGTGTTATGACCAACTGTCTGATGTGTCAGTTAAGGAAGAGTTAAAGAGGTTTATAGCTGCCCAGTGTGGGAGGAGCAGGTTCAGTGAAGAACTGAGAGACTTCCTGATTGCAGAGAGTTCTAGAGAGGAAGTGAGAGAGATGGGATAAGAGAGGAGTTGGTGGTCCAGGGGGCACCAGTGACACGGTCTGTCCAGCAGCAAAGAACCCCTATTCAGATACTCTGAATCAGATATTTCCTAAACGTTCGGGACCTACGGCCCACAGGATCCACAGAGAAGTGTGTGTCCAAAAGCCTTCACTGAAGGGGAAGTCGGATGGGAAATAAACAGTACGGGATTCTTAAAGCTGTGAGGGTCTTATAGGCCAAGAGGGTCGGCTATGGAAGGGACAGCTCAGGACAAACGGACAGTGAACATCAATACGTGCTGTGCATCGGACGGTAACCCTGGAAAAGCATGTGATCCATGATGCATGCTGTATGAAGTTGATTTCAAGTGTTCCAGTAAAGTTTTTTATAAAATGGAGTGGAAGTCCCTAAATGTGTGTGCGGCGGTTCCTGAGGTGAAAGAACCGAAGACAACAGAGATCTGCAATCAAAACGTGAGTGTTCTGCACCACACGCACCACACAGGAGAATTGGGACATTTGTCTTTGTCAGGGGGCCAGGGTGTGGGAACACGTCAGCCTCTCGCCACAACTACCACCCTGAGTCCCTTACAGAGTAATAGCCATGCTGCACCTGTATTTGGTGGTGCTTCCACAGTAGCAGTAATATAGACGTTTGTCAAAAAATCAGGAAAAGATAGCACCCACCACAGGACATCGGTCTAAAGTCCTTTCTTCCAGGTCATGCGTACATGTGAGCAGAGGGCCCGGGGGATGCGGGAGTGAACGAGGACAATTGCATCCCCCGTGCCCACCACTCACATGTACACATGACCTGGAAGAAAGGACTTTAGACCAATGGCCTGTGGGGGGGGGGGGGGGGGGGGGGGGGGAGTACTATCTGTTCCTGAGTTTTTGACAAACGTCTATATTACATGATACTACTGTGCGGTCCCTGTGGCTGAACGGCAGAGGAATCTTATCATACAGAGATCAGGGATCATTGTCAGCCATCATACATGTAACAATCCCATCACTGACAGATAACATCTGCTCCACATGAATTATTTTCACTGACTGACATCACACAACATAGAACTGATTCTCTATCATACCTTGTTTCTTTTCTCCCTTTTCTTCATTTTCTGAGGTTTGTTCCTCTATAGTCAGATTTATTGAAGCTTTCCTTTCCTCAGGAGCCAGAAGTTCTGATCAGAAAGTAAAAAAACCCCTCAGTAACGATACATTCTTATAGGATCTGCTTTGTATCTAGAATGTAAGTAATGGGACTCCATATTACATGACACTACTGTGCGGTACGAGGCTCCATAGGTCACTGGCGGTCATGTCACCACTCATCATTCCGGCTCTCACACTCTACTCCATGAGACCCGGCGGAGTGCAGCGCGAGACCCGGCAGTGGCTGCTGCTCCAATCTATAGAGCCCGTTCTCTCAACTGGGCTCCATACACTGGAAGACGGAGATGGGGGATCGTCGTGGTACCTCCAGGTGGACTATTCCGGACCAGCGTGGGACCTCCATGCGGACTACAGCGAACTGTTTTTTTTTGTTGTTTTAATAGATGGGTGTAAGAGGGAAATTGTTCAGTAGTTTTTTTTTAAATAAAGATTTTTCTTGTGTCTGTTTTTTTCTCTTTTTACTTACTGAGTTAGTAATGGTGGTGTCTGATAGATGGCTTTCTATTAATAACCCATGGGCTTGATATCAGCACAAGCTGCTGACATCAACCCCAAAATCCCATTACCCTGATTGCCAATGCACCAGGGCAATTGGGAAGAGTTGAGGCTAAGCGCCAGAATTGGTGCATCTAATGGATGCGCCATTTCTAGGGAGGCTGAGAGCTGGTCCTATTTGGTTGGGAGGGTCCAATATGCATGGACCTGCCCAGCCTATTTATATCAGCCCCCAGCTGTCTGCTTTCCCTTGGCTAGTTATTAAAAATAGGGGGAACCCACGTCTTTTTTTTATTAATTTATTTTTACACTATCCCTCACGCTACTTATGATCCAGCATTCATACAGGCCGGGTCACGGGTGGAGCTGGCCAATTATAGCCATGTCTATAATTGGCATGGCTGTGATGGGGCCAGAAGTGCCCACAGCCTGGAAGCTTGTTAATTGGCTGTGCTGCAGCCCATCAACAAGATTTATTTGGCTGTCGAAGATGAAAAGTAACACGGACTTCTTGGAGAAGTCTGTGTTCGGGGTTCTGCACCGGACAGTAGGTGTCCAGTATGAACCCTGAACTTTATCGTTAGGGTTCGCTCATCCCTAATGACAATCCCATCACTGGCATATCATATGCTCCACATGAATTATTTTCACTGACTTACATCATACAACATGGAGCTGATTCTCACACTTACCTTGTCTCTTTTTCCCCTCTTCTTCATTTTCCGAGGTTTGTTGCTCTATACTTAGATTTATTGAAAAGCATTTTTCCTCCTGAGCTGGAAATTCTATTCAGAAAATAAAAAAAAAACCTAAATAATGGTATATTCTTATAGGAACTGCTTTGTATCTTTCCTGTATATAGTAAAATTGTTCTAGTCCTGTCTCCTCCAGATCTGGTAATCTGGAAAACTGTACAAAATTAGGGAAATTAAGATACAGTATGGGCCTGTGGCTAATTGGGATCCATGGAACATATATAACATAGGAGACCAATAACAGAAAAAACATATGGAAACATTTGAGCTTTGAAGTCAACATTCTCATTTTTTGTGCTCAGTACATATACATACCTGACAATAGGATCGAGAATGGCAAGCTGAAAATAGCATTGTCTCTATTGCATACAGGAAAAGATTCCGTCTGCCTGTTTTGAAGAAAAACGTGTAAATCACAAGTAAATGCAGTATGAAAGGGATTATCTCACTAGAATAACACTGACTATAAGGCAAAAGACAACTACCGAGAATGGCTGGCATGCAGTACTACATCTCTCCTACAGTGTGGGCAGCAGTAAAAATGCATGACTGGCTGCAATTATGGACTGTTATCACCAACGGTTTCTAAAGCCAAAAGCACAATGATTTCTAATCATAGGGCGATGGATGCTGTATTTGATATTATGGTATTTATATCCTATATTTGGGATTGTACACATATCAGCTTGGAGCTCCCAGTAATGACCCTATAATCTACTCACATTTCTAAGAGGTTTGGGCTGGATGCTGGAGTACACTCTGCAGGGGACTTAGGATCCTCATTGTTTATCGTCCTGGTAGCCGTGGTACAGAGCTAAATGTGGACAACAAGAAGATATGAAATACTTTTTTATACTTTTAGAGGTTTTTTTGTTACATATTTTGGATTAATTGAACTCATACTTACTTTCGAAAGCCTTTCAGAAGATGATGTAAAATTTTGGAGGTTAAGGCTCTCATGGTCCTCATCCTCTGAGACCATATGTTCATTTATATCAGAGTGATCTACAAGACATAGGTAATGAAGTATTATTAAAGGATATCATTATAACACAGTCATCATTTATCATTAATAGTAATGGGAAACGATTGTCTCATATTATGGAAGATGAGACAAACAGCCGCTTAGTCTAGATGACTTTTTATTCTACTCACTGATAACGTCCGACACTAGCTGAGGAACATACTCCGGCTTCTGACTTAGAAGATTGTCAAAGTCTAAGTCAAACAGGAACGGATGACCCTTGATATCAAATGCTCCTGCTGGAAAAGATAAAACAAAAATGTTGCGATATTGTCAGTGACTGTTTCATATCTGAACAGTTTAAATTAAAGGGGTACTCCGGGGAGATAAATAAAGTGTTGTACTCTCCCTGCCATCATAAAGTATAAACATGAGATGCCCAGTGCACTTCTATTATCTTTAGAGCATTTGTAATTTAGTGTGACAGGAGCTGCTCCTCACTGCTCACCCCCTCTAGTCTGAAACAATGCGTCACATAGCAGTGTGCAGCTCCTCACTGTGAGTAACAGCTTTCTCATCTTTATAGTTTATGAGTGCAGGGACAGTAAAACAATTTTCTATATTCCCAGAGTACCCCTTTAATCTGAACTAATTCCATAACTGAGCCAACGTTGATGAAAGAAAAAGACTGAACGTCATATTATGTAGAACTAGAAAGGGATGAGCTGATAGATAAGTGCTGATTCTCATGGACACGAGCGATAAGTGTAATAAGTAAATTCTTACCTGTCCCAAGTCTATGTGCAGGATTTTTTCTGAGCAGTTCAGTTATGAGGATCTGAGCAGGAAAGGGTGGAACGGGATTACAATCCCAATCTATGTCTCCTATTATATAGAAAATTAAAGAAAATAAACCTTGTTATTGGACTGTAAGATAAAGCAAAGGAAATAACTAAACCAATGTAATCAATCAAAGCAACGATCGGATTATTCTACCTACCAGAGACGATATGTCTATAAAGCTCCATTACGGAATCCCCATAAAATGGTGCATATCCCACAAGAAATTCATACAGGATGATGCCCATTGACCACCAGTCAACAGGTCTTCCACAGCCTTTTTGCAGGAGGACCTCTGGGGCAATGTAATCCGGGGTGCCACAGACCTGGAAACCAACAGAAGAAAGAGATGAGATTGATGATACCATTATTATGACAAGTTCTGGCCATAAAAACACAATAAGGCTGTGTGCCCACGTAGCGTTTTTCAAGCGTTTTTGATGCGGAATTTCCGCAGCGGAAACGCTTGTAAAACGCTTGGTAACCCGCACCCCATGGTCCCCAATGGGATTCCGCAAGTTCTATGCACATGCTGCGGATTTTTCCGCAGCGTTTATGCTGCGTTCAAAAATCCGCAGCATGTCAATTAATTTTGCGTTTCCGCAAGCAGAATTGCCTTTGTCCAATGCATAAAAAATGCAAGGCAATTCCGCATGTGGAAAACGCGTGATAAACGCGCGAAAAATGCGCGATAAACGCGTGCGGAATTCCGCATGCGTTTTTCCGCGAGAGGACTTGCAGAAATGAAGCAGAAATTTTCTGCTTCATAAATGCAACGTGGGCACATAGCCTAACAGAAGATAAAATATCAGTGGAAAAATTCTCTGGAAATGAAGAACGTAGAGAAGAAACAGTAATTTGATGAGATTTGAAAAGAACAAGCTGGGTTTCTGTAAGTGACGCTGACCTCATAGTCCAGGAACTCTCTGGTGATGTCTTCTGTTAATTGCTTGTACACGTTTGTTTTTGGTATCATGACACCAACTTTTGAAAGCCCAAAATCGGCAACTTTAATGTGTCCAGCAGATGTTATCAGAAGGCTGTGAAAGAAAAGATGGTTTTAGCCTTACAGACCATGTGATAATAAATTATAACTTTCCGTTTCCCCTTATTATACTACACAGGGCACTTACTTCTCTGGCTTCAGGTCTCTGTGCACAACACCATAGCTGTGCAAGTATTCCACAGCAAGAACAGCTTCTGCAAAGTACAAGCGGGCCAAAGAGACAGGTAACGGACCCCCCCTGAGAAGGATCTCACAGTCTCCACCTATAGAATAAAAAGGAAATGTGACCGGTGAAGGGTTTATAAAGCAGATCACAATGATACATAATGAGAAGGGAGCAGAAATATTGGGCAGGAGAGAATATATACAGATTTAATGTATAGTGCACATGATATTAGTCTAAAGCAATGGTGAAATGTCCTCCATATAACTAATAACATAAAGTGATGTCACATCTCATCAACAGCCGGAGATACTGACATGCTCAGTGTGGACATACAGGGGAGATCAAGTAGACAGTGGCGTACATAAAAATTACAGGGCCCCGTAGAAAAAGTTCTAATTAGGCCCCCCCTCAAAGAAAACATATATATATAATGTATCTATTGAAGCCTCTTGGTGTTCTCACCATCAATATACCTTTTATGGCCATTTTAAAGTATGATGCTCCCAAAAATGGAGTATGGTATACCCACAGTGAATCCCCCTCCCAAAAGGTTCACCCCACATATACAGTATCAGTATGATGCTCCCACTCAGTTTGAGGCCAGTCACAGCCCCCTACCCAGTATGATGGCGCCCACAGTCACACCACCGAATATAATGGCCCTCACAGCACCTCACACCATATAATGGCCACCACATGTCCCACTCAGTATGATGGCCCTCACAGCACCTCACACAGAATTTAGAGCCCAACAGAGAATGAGGACCCTCACACAGAAGGAGCCCCACAGCACACCACTCAAGATGAGGACCCCACTCAGTATAGGGGCATTCACAGTCGGCAAATCAATATGGGGGCATTCCTAGTCTTCCATAGCCTCTCACACAGTATTCTTGCCCCCACAGCCCCCAATTCAGTATTATAGCCCACCAGCCCCTCATACTCAGTATTATGGTCTCCATTAGCCCCAACTCTCAGTATTAAGTCCCTCACATCTTAATATTTTGGCCCCCACCAGCCCCACCTCTCAGTATTATGGTCCCCATCAGCATCATCACTCAGTATTATGGCCCTCCCCAGCCCCACCACTCTGTATATGGGCCCCACCCCTAAGTATTATGGCAACCCACAAGCTCCACCACTCGGTATTATGGCCCTCACAATCCCTCCAATCAGTATCATGGTCCCCATCAGCTCCCTAATCAGTATCATGGCCCCCACCAGCCCAGAAATTATTATGATGACCCCCACCAGTGTCCCAATCAGTATGATTGCCTCTCTCCAGCCACCTATTCAGTATTCAGACCCCTACAAATTCTGACATTAAGGCTATGGTCACACTATTAGTATTTGGTCAGTACTGCACACCAGTAATTGTAAGCCAAAACTAGGAGTGTGTCAAAAAAGCGGAAGTGGTGTATGTGTTTCTATTATACTTTTTCTATAATTGTTCCACTCCTGGTTTTAGGTTACAAATACTGATGTAAAATACTGACCAAATACTGAACATGTGGATGTGGTCTAAATAAAGCACTACTCACCTCGCCCCGTTACCCCAGCACGCTGCTCTGGTCTGTGCAGTGTGAGTACTGAGACTCCGCACTACAGGCCTGATGCTGTGACAACTTTGCACTTGCAATGCACAGAGTCTCAGACTCACAGGCTGAATGGTGGATCAGGGAGCTTTTGGCTCCCTGATCCACCATTCTGTTCAGCCATATCCACATTCTGAGGATGCGGATACCTCTGAAATTGTGATGATAGGAGGAGGGATGGAGCCAAGTGCCAAGTGGGGCCGGGCCTCGCCGACTCCTGGGCCCCACAGCACACAGATCAATAAATTTCCCGGCATCTTGGTAATATATAACCTATAGTAAATGAACTGTGGTGATATAAGCAACATCTTTGAAAATCCTAATTATATGAGTGGTGATAAAATGTAAGCAGACATGAGTTGAATATAATATAATGTACATGTCCTACCTCCTACGTGCTCCATGACCATACACAGGTGAGATTTAGTTGGAAAGGAGCAGACCATGGATACCACAAAGGGACAATCAGCAAATGTTAAGATGTCCCTTTCCAGAAAGGCCAATTCCACTTTTTTTGGCGTATCCAGGTTACACTTGGCCATTGTCTTCATTGCAAAGTTCTGGCGGGAGTCTTTATGGTGCACTAAATAGACGGCCCTGGAGAGAAGGAGAATTTATGGTTTATAATGAATCCTTATTAACAGCCCATCTATAGAAGTCATTATATGATCTTCTGTACTAATTCTTGAAGTCCGGCCATCACTGGAAATCCATTTCTAGAAATGCATAAAATAGCACTACATAGATCAGCTATAGGGGGTCTGCACAATGCCGTGTCTGTCGGATCTCTCACCCATGTCACATTAGAGATGAGAGAATCTACCGAAATTCCTCTTGGGCAGATTTTCTATATTTAACCAGTAGATGCGATTCTGTCCTAGTAAAATTAGTCCAAACTTAAAATCCTCCAATTGCTGTAAGAAGAATTTTATTATGCTCCTCCCATACCCCAAGGCATAAGAAATAGAGGGGAAGGAAGTAGTTAAAAAATAATAAAACACATTATACCCACCTGTCCTAGGCTCTCACCTGTCCATCACTGCAGTTGTCTATCCTCTATGCCAGTCTTTGTTCTGGCGCTCCCTTCTGGTGCTGATGCCAGTGATTGGGCTCACATGGTCATGGTGGAGTGTGTGGGTGCAGATGTCATTGATGTCAATATCCTGTCAATCCTCACGTGACCATGTGTAGCCAATTACTCTTATCAGCTCCATAATGGAGCCCCGAAAAAAAGCAAAGTTCGCTGAGAAGGGACAGGGAAGTACCGGTGGAGGTGAATGTATTATATTATTTGAATCCCTTTTCTTAAGACTATGTTCACACATTGCATTTTGCTGCTTTTTTATACTAATTTTAAGCTGTGCCAGCAAAATATATGAGATTTCAGAAATCTCATGCACACACATTAGTTTCTTTTCCTGATTTGGAAAAATGCTGTGTTTTTGCAAACTGCAGCATGTCACTTTTTTCAACGTGTTTTCACCAATAGAAAGCAATAAGTAAGTGCAAAGATGCAGCAAAACCACAGCAAAAAAACACAGGAATCAGGTTTTGCTGAGTTTTTAGTGAAACAGTATGTGAAACCCATTTATTTTTGTGATTTTCCCAAGTTTAAACCATAATGTTTTGGTATCATCACCTGAGATGACAGTTAGGATTAGTACAGTTTAATTAAATTAGAAATGCAGGCAAAGTAAACACTGGCTGACCAACGTGTGAAATGAACAATACCTGAACAACTCAAGGGCTGACCAAAGTGTGAAAGTAATCCGTGTCCTACAAACTCAATGCACTTCCAATGTGTTAGGTAAACTATTCCCGACCAATGCACCTCCCTCGGCTGTTACATTTGTAATCTGTATTATTTCATGAACAAATATCTTGCATTGGTGACCTGTGTTCATGCTTCTGTGGAGGAAGCAAAGCTGAATTTTAGAATCCTGACAAATGCAGTAAAAAAGGCAGCAAAAAAACAATGCAAAAGCTGCATGTTTGGCAATGCTTCTTTTCTCCCAAGATCGCAGGTTTTGCCTGCAGAAAAATACGTAGCAAAAACGCACTATGTGAATATAGACTTAGGTTATGTGCCCATATTAAGTAGTTGCAGCAGAAATTTCTACATCATATCTACATCTCTTCCCAGAAAAAACGCTGAGCAAAATAAGTGCATTTTTTATACGTTTTTTACCTGCGTTTTTGTTGCAGATTTTTCCCCGATCATTATTATTTGTGAAATCTGCAGAAAAATGCTGCAAGAAGTGAAATGCTGCAGATTTAAATGCTGCAAATCTGCAAGGAAAAATAAGCATCGTGTGCATGAGACTTCAGGAATCTCATTCACTTTGCTGATATCAGGAAATCCCTCAGGTTTTGTGACAAATCTGAGCAGAAAAAACACAACAAAAATGCAACAAATCTGCAATGTGTGCACAGGCCCTTGCAGTCTAATTTGTTTCAGTTCCGTTTTCTCAGCTGTATATAACTGACCAGAATAGTGAGAATTAGATATGAACAGTGATGTGGATAATTTCCCTATGATAACACTGAATGTCAGAGCACAGAGGCAGAAGTATTGTCATAGGGAACCCTGAGAAATATGGATTATGCCAACAGAAATCTCACCCAAAAGCTCCACTGCCGATCAGTTTTGATGTCTCAAAGTCGCTCATACGCGGCTTTCTCGCCGGGATCAATGATTCGATCACGCCCTATAAAAAGATAAAAAATTATATTCAGATAAAAAAGCTGCAAGAAAAAAAGCTGCAAATATAAAAACTTCTTCCTCCTATATTATGTCCCAGCTGATTTACACTGATTGAATGTAGGGGATGATACCAGCAGGACGCTCCGCAGACATGGGGAGATCCTCCATACACCGGAATCATTGTACAGTGCTGAATAATAGGGGAGATCACAGAGGAGAACTTATCTGTCTGCAGGTTATTATATGTAATCTAAGAACTGCATGATTCCAGCGACGTGCCACTTACTAGGCTGTGTCATTGTTTTATTAAAATCAGTGTTTAATCAGCAAGGGATCACTACAGGGCTAAGTGTCTGGTGCCATGTAGTCCTATTGCTGTGTACCTCGCCCCCACCACAGATTAGCGGATTTCTGCCTATTCACAGTGTACTGTACAGAAAGCGGCCAATCAGTGGTGTGGGCAGGGTTACACAGGGCTCAGCATTCAGAGCACTGCTAGATCTGCACCTGAGAAAAGTGTGATTTTATCATAGCTGCTGCATCCAGTAAAGTAAGTGACATCGCTGGAATCAGGGTCCCTGCCCCTACATCATGCTGCCCTCAGATAAGGTAGGAACACCTGGTGACAGATTCCCTTTAGTATAAATGCTATTATCTAATACATTAGTGTCATCTACATATGGAATAGAGATGTCCCATGGATATATGGGGGATAATACTGGACGTGTCATTCCCACCCCATGATCCGGTGATATACAGACTTCTCCCTCTATGATACTTACAGCGGCAGGTTCTTGGATCTCCGGGATCTCACAGATTCCACTGTCAGGATCTGCCAGCACAGATGTATCTGAAATAGTAATAAAGCAATGAATAAATAAAATGTATTATACAGTATCAATCCTACAATATATAATACAACAATATAACGGAGAAATGGCTGGACATCTGTAAATGGGATTATTACTAATTATATGGGGATTCTAAATATGAGAACGTACGGCGCCTCCATAGACAGATACATGTGATATAAATGATGGAGGAATCCCCAATCATCACATGAATGAGGAACGCAACACCCTCGCTGTACATGTGAGTGATGGGAAGAGAGAGCTCAAGCAGAGCAGCCATATGTAAATTAGCCTGGAAGTGCACTGGGGGCGTGTCACCGCACTCAGACTTTTCTTCCACGCCCCCAGTGCACTTCCATCTAGATTTGTATATGGCTTCTACGTGAGATTTCTCCTGACTGAGACATTGGATTTCTGCCATAAAGGGCTCCTCTATATTAGAGGTAAATGGCCCGTACAGTCACCCCACTACGTCATATGTCACATGTGCTGACAGGTTCCCTTTACACAGAGCAGAGAGTAAATCTACCATTATCCCTGTTCTCTATAATATCTGGATATTTCTTATAGAAGGGCGGATGATCGGCTTACCTGTGATCAGATCGCTGGTCAGTTCCCGCTGACCCATATTAGGGTCAGAGATTATTTCCGGGTGTAGATTTTGTCCATCTTCGGTCTCGCCTTCTGCTGTTTCCTAATAGATATAATATATATATTTAATATGTGGAAGATTTCACTAAATCACCAAATACATAAATCAGGAAGCACTAAACCTGCATTTACAGATGCAGCAATTGTAGCTACACAAGTAATGCTCCATCTTGGTAACTTTTCTCAGAAAGTTCTGTCATTTAGGGGGATTAAGATAAATTAAGATTGAAAAATCAAACATTCAGTGTAAGCTTCGACTTTTCTGCACTGTGATATCCCAGAGCTATGTTACCTTTGTTCTTTATATCACAGGTACATCTTGTACGTCATTCCCTACAGTATTGGGTGGAATTGCTTTACACTGCAGCCCCTCTCCACAAGTCCAGATTAATATACTGTATAAGAGACTTGTATGCACAGCATTTCTGTAATATCGCCTATTATCTCAGCTGCAGCATTTACAATCAGGAAGACTCTGATAATAGTGATAGACAGAGGCGGAAACACAGACTTCCCACCACTGAGCTGTGACTACATCAGCAGAATACAGACTGTCCTCACAGGCGAGGGAGCAGCAGAGACTAGCGGCCATACATCTGCTGTGCCTGCCCAGAGCTGACAGGAGGCCTGTAACATCTACCACCAGATCTGATATCTGACTGGTGATCTGGAGAAGATCAGAAAACAAGGACGTGTGATAGAGAAGATGACGGCTCCTTACCAGGCGTTCCGATGAGCGGGCTGGACGTTCCAGGACAGACAGGACTTTTTGGGCGAGTTCTTTAATAAAAGTCAAATCGCCATTTTGAAACCTTTTTTCAGCCTATAAAAAAAGAAAAGAAATTAAAAGGAAAATCCTGAGGTGAGAAAAGGCACAATGGAGGAGGCCATTGTATGTGACGTTTGCTCCTCTGTCTGCAGATACAATGGCTCCATATCTGGGGATTCGTCACGCTTTATATTGGAGGAAAGAAGAAACTTCTCTATTATTATCTATTATTATGGAGAAAATTTGTGCCGAGCATCTGCTATTTACCTGCTGCAGTAATGTCCTGATGTTCTGAGGTAAATCCGTCAGATACTCTGACGTTAGATGACCTGGGTAGTATTTGGTCAGGCAGTCATTTACTATCTCCATCACCAGCCGGTGAGTGAAGCTGAGGACGCCATCAGGTGGTAGAAGCGCAGTGTCAGGGCGATTGTTGATAAGAATCCCCAATAGAGCTTCTACCTGAAGATTATCCAGAAGAAATTCAGCCATAGCGATAAACTGCAAGAGCTATCAGTCACTATGAAGCCAAGAAAGGCACCCGTGACCCTGTGTACATTTGTATAAGTAGTGACTGTGAGCTGTGATGTCATCATAGCCGACCATCACCAGTGATGTCATAATAGAATGGAATTTAGTGATAGAATCTTAACTGCGGCGCTACACAAATAGATGCTGCCGAGCAATACTGAAAGTGGAAACACCATAGAATTAATTATGTTATTATGGCCATTCTATTTTATTTCCAACTAGAACACAACCAGGATAAGGGTATGTTCACATGTATTTTTGTAGCATTTTTTTCTACTCCAAAAACCAGAGTGGTAGCAGAAAAAAACACTGCCTACAATACTCGTGTTTTTGCAGCACTTTTCATTTATTTATTTTTTACATAGTTACATAGGATGAAAAACGACCTAGGTCCATCAAGTTTAACCTTTCTCCACCAATTATACACTTTGTCTCTAACTTAACTATAACCCACAATGTTATGTGTACTGAGGAAATCATCCAGCCCTTGTATAAAAGCTGTTATAGTGTCGGCCATCACTACCTCTTGTGGTCGGCATTCCACAGCCTGACTGCTCTGACTGTAAAAAATCCTTTCCTATTTATCTCCTTTCTTCCACCCGTAATCAGTGCCCCCTGGTCCTTAGTATGGTCTTTGGAAGGAATAAGTATTGTGCTAGTCCTCTGTACTGACCCCACATATATTTATACATATAAATGAGATCTCCTCTGAGGCATCTATTTTCTAAGCTAAGCAAGCCCAACTTTTCCATCCTCTCATCATATGAGAGGCCTTCAGCCCTTGTAATATTCTAGTTGCCGCCTTTGAACTGACTCTAACTTCTGAATATCCTTTTTAAAATGTGGAGCCCAAAACTGGATCCCATATTACAGATGTGGCCTCATCAGTGATTTATAAAGGGGTAACAATACATTGGGATTGTGGGATTTTATCTCTCTTTTTATACACCCTAAAATCTTGTCTGCTTTTGCCGCTGCTGCTTCATTCATTTAAATGGTTGAGCAATGCTGCCAAACCCTTGAAAGGATTGACAAGCTGCAGATTTAAAAAGACGCAGGAAAAAAATGCAACGTGTGATTGAGAGTTTACAAATCTCTTTCTCTAATTTGGTACTCTTAAAATGCATCGTTTTTTTTTTTCGCAGAAGGAAAAAGAAAATGCTGAAAAAACCCTCCAATTGTGAACATACCTTTAAATATATACTCAGTCATATTATTGGAAACATTGTGTATATTTATTTCTCCTGTGTCTTTTTCTCACCATAGAACATTTAACTCATTGGTTGCAGATTACTGTTAACAACTGTGACAATTATTGAAGAATTAATGATAAGTGACCCAAGTCCTAAATCACTTAGATCAGGGGTAGGCAATTAATTTTCCCCAGGGACCACATGAGAAACTGTGACTGTTGTGGAGGCCGAATCAACAGGCTGAAATTAATTCTGCTCAGTATTAATATATTAATTATTATTATTTGATATTAGTATTAATTGTATAACGTAATATTGCGTATAATTAAATATGCTGACATATTAAATATGAGACCTCACATAGCCCCCTAAATATAGTACGAGTCCCCAAACTCAGCCTCCTATACATAGTATGAGCCCCACACAGCCTCTCTATATATACAGTATGAGCTCCAACATGCAAACATCCCATATACATATGAAAACAAAGAATAACACATAATCATCTCGCTCCCATTTCCCCGATGCTCCATTTTATATTGGAGGAAAGAAGAAACGGCTGTCCCTCTATTATTATCTAATATGGAGAAGATTTGTGCAGAGCGTCCGCCACTTACCTGCTGTAATAATGTCCGAATGTTCTGATGTAAATCCGTCAGATACACTGACGTTAGATGACCTTGGTAGTATTTGGTCAGGCAGTCATTTACTAGCTCCATCACCAGCCGGTGAGTGAAGCTGAGGACGCCATCTGGTGGTAGGAGCGCAGTGTCAGGGCGATTGTTGATAAGAATCCCCAATAGTGCTTCTACCTGAAGATTATCCAGAAGAAATTCAGCCATAGCGAAAAACTGCAAGAGCTATCAGTCACTATGAAGCCAAGAAAGGCACCCGTGACCCTGTGTACATTGTATAAGTAGTGACTGTGAGCTGTGATGTCATAATAGCCGACCATCACCAGTGATGTCATAATGGAATCTAGTGATACAATCTTAAACGGGTGGATCTGCACAAATAGATGCCTCAGAGCAATGCTAAAGTGGAAACACTATAGAATTAATTATGTCTTCATGTTATTATGGTCGTTCTATGTTATTTCCAACTAGAACACAAACGAGATAAGGGTATGTTCACACGTTGCATTTTTACAGCATTTGTTTCTACCCCAAAAAACAGAGTGGTAGCAGGAAAAATGTGATTTTGCAGCATTTTTAGTTTTTTTTTGTTCATTAATTTGAATGGGTGAAAAACTTTGCAAAACCCCTAAAAGAACTGACAAGCTGCAAATTAAAAAAAAAGCAGGAAAAAAAATGCAACGTGTGACTGAGAGTTAAGAAGTCTCATTCTCTAGTCTGGTACTATAAAATGCAGCATTTTTATTCGCAGAAGAAAAAAAGGCTGAAAAAAAACCTCCAATTGTGAACATACCTTAAAGATATACTCAATCATATTATTGGAAACATTGTGTATTTATTTCTCATGTGTCTTTTTTTCACCATAGAACATTTAACTCATTAGTTGCAGATTACTATTAACAACTGTGACAATTATTGAAGAATTTAAGATCAGTGACCCAAGTTATAAATCATTTAGATCAGGGGTGGGCAATTAATATTCCTGATGGGCCAGATGCGAAACTGTGACTGTCGTGCAGGCTGAATCAACAGGCTGAAATTAATTCTGCTCAACCTTAATATTAACATATTAATTATCAGTATTATTTATATTAATAGTAACTGTATCACTTAAAACTGAAGAGAATGAAATATGCTGACATCCCCTATATACCGAATGAGACCACTCAGCCCCCATATACAGTATAAACCCCCACATAACCTCCTATATACAATGAGCCCCCACATAACCCTCTATATGCAGTATGAGCCCCCACATAGCCTCTCTATATACAGTGTGAGCCTCCACATAGCCTCTCTATATACAATATGAGCCCTCACATAGCCCCCTAAATACAGTATGATCCCACACACAGCCTCCTATACACAGAATGAGCCCCCACAGATTAGGAATTGATTAGTCAAAATTAACCCCTTCAGGACATCTGCCATACATGTACGGCGCCTTGGGCAGTGCATTCCCACAAACTGCAGTACATCTACGGCACGATGATCTGCTAGTGAGTTGGCACGATCTTCAGTGGGTGCCAGTGATACATCACAATTGAGACTCTGCAGTAATGCTCATGATCGCCTGAGAGCAGTACCTGACATGCCTCCTGACTGTGTCTGATTCAGGGGCGGACATACCGCTGGTGCAGCTGCATCGGGGCCCTGAAGGAGGGGGGTCCAAAGAACTACCGACGATGCTTGGACCATCATAGAGACAGTGGCAGCAGGAACACTATGAGGAGAGGCAGGGCCCGTTCCGCTGTCATTTGCAGACAGAGGGGGCCCTCTATGCTTCACTCTGCAAATTACAGCGTCAGGGGCCCCTGCCTCTCAGTGTTATTGATGGAACCACCACTGACAGGAGCTGTGCAGGAGACACGCGGTGCTGCAGGGAGAGAGCGATCACACTGAGCAGTGCACCGTGTATGTCCCTCTGCTCCTCCTGCATGGATGTCGGTGGAGCTGGGGCTGCTCTGCACTCCCTGGGTGTCAGCCTTCGTGCTGCAGATTGGGGGAGGGGGTGACCTTTTGGACTCCTGTCATGGTCATCTGCTAAGTAAGTGAATGGCCAGTGGGGAGATAATTGTGCTCGGTGAAGACATTAGCCACAGCAACTATAAAGGAGGAGACTGGAGAGGGGCCCCTTATACAGTGCTTCAGTGACACTTGTGCCTCGCTCCAGTCAGCAAATCACAGACTCCGCTTTATGTGCACTGTGTGCAACCTGTGATTGGCTGACACTCAGAGGCAGACTGGGTCGGGGGGCAGAGTGACACATGCCCCCCAGGCCGGTCCCCAAGCAGTTGTGAATGGCTGCCCGGCCATCTGCTGCTTCAGAGGCTGCGGCTGGTATGGTGCCTTTAAATATGTACAGGTGTCCGCGGCTGCATCACTGCACAGCAGACACCACTCACCTCACTCTGACCTTCCCCCTCCCAATGCAGAGAAGCTTGTGAGCAGCAGCAGCATGGGAGGTCAGACATCTCAGGATCCTGGTAAGTCAGGGCTCCGTGAAGTGATAGAGGCACGAGATTTATGCAGTTTGTATAGGGCGGAGGTGGCCGGAAGGTGCTCAACTCTTCACACGTCCAGGGCCGGAAGGTGCTCAACTCTTCACACGTCCAGGGCCGGATCCTGAACTTTATCTATGGCTACACTGCTGAGGATCAGGGGGATTTATTATAGCAGTATGCACCTTCACACAGGTTGGGGTCAGGCTGTCAGTGTGCGGTCATCGGCTCCCAATCTGTGTGAATGTTCAAACTGCCACCATAAATTACACAGTGCGCAAGACTGAGACACTGCAGACCTGAGTATACCGACCCATGCACCAGACCGACCCCTGCAGACATCACATTACATACAGTTGCGCTCAAAAGTTTACATACCCTGGCAGAATTTTTGCTTTCTTGGCCTTGTTTCAGAGAATATGAATGATAACTAGTGATGAGCGAGCACTAAATTGCTTGGGTATTCATTGCTCGGGTCGAGCACATTGGAATACTCAGGTGCTCGACCCGAGCAACGAGCCCAATGTAAGTTTATGGGAAACTCAAGCATTTTTCAGGCGGCACCCCCCAGCAGTCTGCAGAGGGCCTAAAAATTGCCCAAGTCTATGGGAACAGTGCTCAAATGACATGGGAACAGCATGGGGAAGACCCCGAAAGCATTTCTGACTCCCCGGTCACTGCTGTCAACAACATTGTCAGAGTATTATGCCACTTTTACGGACTCACAATAAAACATACAAAACCAAAATGGATTTTCCTGGGAAATATATTAAGGAACATCCATTCCAGGGTAATGACTTGTATATAAGGCAAAATAAATAACCAAAACAAAAAATACTACTCCACACCTTGGGCTATGTTCACACACAGCGTTTTTGATGCATTTTTTCACTTTTGCATTGCTTTCAACCGTGACAAATGCATTCACTGGGAAATGTCATTTTAACATTTTACAACCTTATCTGGCAATGTGGTGTGTGACACATCATCAGACACATCCTGTTTTATTTATGATGGAGGGACTCTGAAAGTCATAAAGCCTATATTTATAGAGCCATCAGACGGCCCTTACTATGCTTAAAAGGCCAGCAGTCGGCCCTCGCTATTGTTAGAGAGCCATCAGCCGGCTATGCTTTGTTGTTCCCATTATTAACAAGTGGGTCTCCTATACTGTTGTTGCGTATCCAGTGACTGCAAGGGCTGCCAAAAAGTTGGACGCAACCCAATACCCCTTTGAAGAGACATAGAGGATGGTCTCAGTAAAAAAAATGTTCCCATTATAAAGAAGCGGGTCTTCTATAGTGGTAATGCCCATGCAGTGACTGCAAGGGCTGCCAAAATTTGGGAAAAAACCCACTAAGAATTTAAAGACACGTAGAGCAGGGCCACAGTAACAACAAATTCCAATTAGAAAGGAGAGAGTCTGCTATATAGTTATAGGGTATGCAGTGAGCCCAACTGCTGACCAATTTTAGGAAAAACCCCACGAAGAATTTAAAGACACATAGAGCAGGGCCACAGTAATGACAAATTCCCATTAGAAAGGAGAGAGTCTCCCATAGTGTTGGCCTATGCAGTGAATGCAAGGGCTGCCAAAAATTTGGAGGCACTTCAATGCCCCTTGGAAGTGACGTGGAGGAGGGCCTAATAAAAAAATGTTCTCATTAGAAAGGAGCGGGCCTCCTATACTTGTAATGCCCATGCACTAAGTGTATGGGCTGACAAACATTTACCTCTGGGTGGTATACATGAACATACTGTATAAAATTTTTTTTTTTACGGGCATCATAAACACCCTTTAAAAAAATTATGTGGGTATTGCATCACGGACCACTGTCACCCTGGTGATATGGTGGTGGAGGATGAGGAGATGGAGGAGGAAAAGAGCAAATAGCCAAAATCAGGAACCGTATACCCATGTCTGGGTGTGAAAAGGTGCATGGGAATACACTTCCCAAGAAAAGACACTGGATTTGAGTCTATGTTACGCTGCTATCATTCGGTGGTGTTGAGAAGTCTGGCCCAATCCAGCCCTTGTTCATTTTTATAAGAGTCAGCCTGTCAGCATTTTCAGTTGACAGGTTTATGCGCTTATCCGTTATAATTCCACCAGCGGCACTAAAAACCTGCTCTGATAAAACGCTGGCGGCAGGGCAGGCCAGGACCTCCAAGGCATAGAGAGCCAGTTCATTCCACGTATCGAGCATGGATACCCAATAATTATAAGGCACAGAGGAATCACGGAGAATGTTGGTACGGTCGGCAAGGTACTCCCTCAGCATCTTCCAAAACTTTGCACTCCTAGTGAGAGTACCCCGCGCCTCAGGGCCTGTGCGATGGGAGGGTCTGAGAAAACTCTCCCAGAACTTTGACAGTGTTCCCCTGCCTCTGCTGGATTGAAGTTGTGTCTCTCTCGCCTGTACTCCTTGGTTGTCCAACGAAGTGTGCCCTCTGCCCCCAGCGTTTTCAGATGGGAATTTTTTTAATAATTCCGCAACAAGGGCCTTCTGGTACATCCCCATTTCTGTAGACCTGTCCGCCTCAGGAATAAGAGATATAAAGTTCTCCTTGTAGCGTGGGTCTAGAAGTGTCACCAACCAGTAATGACTGTCACCCAAAATTTTGAGAACGCGAGGGTCATGGGAAAGGCAGCGTAACATAAACTCAGCCATGCGTGCCAGACTACTAACAGGCAAGACTTCCGTATCCTCACCAAGAGGATGACTGACCATGCTCTCCTCCTCCTCTCTGTCCTCTGGCCATCCACGCTGAACAGACGGTATGACAGCTGTGCAGGTAGTACCGTCTATAGTGCATGAAACTAGCTCCTGTCCTTCCTCCTCCTCCTCCTCCTCTTCCTCATTGTCACCCAATCCACATTGGGATGAGATGAGGCTTGGCTTTGTGTAATCACCCTATATGGTTCCTTGCTCCATCTCATCGTGCTCCGCCTGCAATGCATCCTCTTAGATTGTGAGCAAAGAGCGTTTCAGAAGACAGAGAAGCGGGATGATGTCCAAAGGCTTGCCAATTTTAGGAAAAACCCCACTAAGAATTTAAAAACCCCACTAAGAATTTAAAGACACATAGAGCAGGGCCACAGTAACGACAAATTCCCATTAGAAAGGAGAGAGTCTGCTATACAGTTATAGGGTATGCAGTGAGTCCAACGGCTGAACAATTTTAGGAAAAGCCCCACTAAGAATTTAAAGACACATAGAGCAGGGTCACAGTAACGACATGTTCCCATTAGAAAGGAGAAGGTCTGCTATACAGTTATTCGCTATGCAGTGAGTCCAAAGGCTGACCAATTTTAGGAAAAACCCCACTAGTGCCCTGCATTGAAGATGTACAACTCATATAAATATGCGAAAAAGAGGGGAACACTGAGTTAAAGCTAAAACATATAATTTTATTGATTCATTTCATTAAAAGGTTTGCATAAATATTTAAGATCATTCAAAAAATCAAGATGTGGCGGTGAGTGGCCCAGTGCAAGGCTGGAGTCACCCAGTCACAGTACGCAAACATAGGTTGCTGACATCAGCTGCATGATAGTAAAAAGGATTTCAAATGGCAGATACCACACATAATACACTTGGAAATTGGTGATTACTCAGGTGCTTCATGCAGCACATACTCTGCTCATGTCAAAGGGTAACAAAACAGCTACAGATGGAGGATCCACATAATAATCACAAAGGTGATATATATCACCAGGGTATAGGTACAAATGGGGACTCCATCCACAGTAAATATAGATCAGATTAGTAATGCGCGAGTCAGGAGGTCAAACATACCCATGTCTGCAGTAGTCCGTGCCAGGTCCCCAGCCCGACCCCAAACGTACGCTTTCGCCGTCTGGCTTCCTCAGGGGGCGTGGTTAAACACATGTCTGCCTTGTGTTAAATAGCTGCAAGGACCTGCCGTTCACGTGTTGTAATGTGGCCAATGGCAGTGGGATAAGCGGCGCATGCGCCCTCAATCGGCGTGTCCGCGGAAGTCCCGCCCCCCGTCAATCACCCGAGCGATCACGGAGCACAGGAGAGACGTAAGACAGGGAGCAGGATGCCGCAAAACAGGGCAGAGGGGGCGCATGCGCACCACAACACGTCACTCAGCAGTCCCCGACACAGAAAGGCAGCTGACCCTTATGTATGCCCATATTACCGTGAATTTGAAGGGGGAGGTTACCCAACTATAGATTGCCCATAGGAAATGTGCAATTGTGCCTAGAAGTAGCTGCCACTCAAGGTGTGTGTATCCAATCCAAGTCTGAGACATGAGTATACAGTACACTTCAGTGATAGAAATATAAGATTCAGGTACATAGTTGGTATGGATACTTAACACCTAATGTGCAGTTTAAAAGCAATAGATATAATATACATTATTCAAAATCACTTTGTGCTATTTTGCAAATTTCATTAATGCTACGTTGAACAGTGTATATACCATGATAGACATTAAATGTACCTTCATATCTGCTTTATGCTACGTTCCAAATTTCATTGATGACGAATTAAAAGTCCTCATATGATGAAGTTCAGATATAGTCAGTCCCAAACAGAGGGGGATCCTCAGAGCACGGAGCCAGAAAATGCAGCAGGGCAAGAAGGAAGGAGCGGGGAAAAGGGCCATAAAAGACCCTAGTCCTTGCAGACTGTAAACATTATCTTGAGAGAAAATGAAATAAATATCAGAGTTGGCAAGACGCAATAAATTACATTAAAACGAATAAAAACAACACAAGATGAATATGTTAAAAGCTCATGGCTACTAATAGGGACAAGGCAGAGACACACAAATTATAGATATGATGCAAAGCCCAATGCCTCATTAAGGCCATGCGGTATCATAGTTCCCAAAAGTGTGATCCAGCGGCATTCCTTTTGTGCCAAAAGGCGTTTTATGTTACCCCCTCTAATGCCACACTGTATATGTTCAATACCGCGCACCATAAAGCATTTGGGGTTACAGTTATGGGTTTTTCTATAGCGACGGGGTGTTGTTTTTAATTGAGAGGGGTCTATAGCTGTTGCAGCTGCACAGATATCTCGCACATGTTCACGCGTGCATATCCTCACTTGTCTTGAGGTTAACCCTACATAGATTTTAGGGCAGCTGCACACAGCATAGTAGATTACCTGTGAGGCGGAGTGAAACATACCTGGTGGCGTCCTTGCATAGTGGTCCATCTCCCACTGTGCAAGAGCGCGCACTTGATTTCCAGTCCAGATTGCCACTCTGGCTTCTTTCCATACTGTCTGCTTTGCTCTGCTCTGGCTGCTTAGGGCGACGCCCGCCGAACTTCCTGTTTCTTGTAGCTGCTGCAGACACACCCTAAATGCGTCCTCAGCCTATTGCTGTCTGTCACCTGGTATTTAAACCAGCTCCTCCTTGGAATCCATGCCTGAGCATCTTATTCTGTCAGTTGGCTTCTAGTCACTGATGTGCCAGGTCCTGTCTATGTTTCCTGCCTTGCGGTATCAGTTCCCGTGTCTGAACTGTGTCCTGTCTGTGCACTCTAGCCAGCTGTCTTTCTGCCTTTCCTGGATGCTGTAATTCCAGGCCCGTTTGAACACGCTCTTAGCCTGTTCGTCCCGCCCTCTGGGGGCCGCATACCCAGACACGCTTCTGTATCTCGCTTCAGTAACTGTTCTTGTCTGAACTGTCTTCTAATTTCTTACCTGTTTTGTCTTTATGTCCTTTTGCTCCCTTTTTCTGCAGTGTTTGAACCAGCACTTGGCTTTACCTAGGCTCGTTCTTGCATTTTGTTGCAGTAACTGTTCTTGTCTGAACTGTCTCCTAGCTTCTTATCTGTATTGTCTTTATGTCCGTTTGCTCCCTTTTTCTGTAGAGTCTGAACCTGCACCTAACTTCTACTCATTGTCATTGTACTTCCGTTTGTGAGTTGGAGTTCTTTCGGTACTTATTTGCAAGTACCTTGTGTGTATCTGGTTCTGCCTTTCTTTTCCAGTCTGTTCCATGTGAACAGAGCCCTGTCCCCTTTGCTTTGTCTTTGTTTACCGCTTCGGCGATTTATCTCTGTCCTGTCTTACTTACCGCTTCGGCGGTTCCTGCCCGCTCAGCCTTGTGCACCGCACTTGCGGTTTCGCTCTGCTCAGCCTTGTCTGCCGCGTCTGCGGTTTCGCTCTGCTCCGCCTTGTCTACTGCGTCTGCGGTTTCGCTCTGCTCCGCCTTGTCTGCCGCGTTTGCGGTTTCGCTCTGCTCCGCCTTGTCTGCCGCGTCTGTGGTTTCGCTCTGCTCCGCCTTGTCTGCCGCGTCTGCGGTTTCGCTCTGCTCGGCCTTGTCTACCGCGTCTGCGGTTTCGCTCTGCTCGGCCTTGTCTACCGCGTCTGTGGTTTCGCTCTGCTCGGCCTTGTCTACCGCGTCTGTGGTTTCGCTCTGCTCGGCCTTGTCTACCGCGTCTGCGGTTTCGCTCTGCTCGGCCTTGTCTACCGCGTCTGCGGTTTCGCTCTGCTCAGCCTTGTCTACCGCATCTGCGGTTTTGCTTTGCTCTGCTTGATTACCGCATCTGCGGCTCTGAACCCGTCTCCCAGTCTGTACTGGACCCTACCCAGCCTGTGCTCTAGCCTGCCTGTTCCTGTATTCCCCGGTGTGGGTCAACAGCCGTGTCCATCGTATGCCGTCGTGCGACCTTGGTCGGATCGGGCAGATACTTAGTTACGCCCCTCCAGGCACTCTCCGGTTCATGGCACAGTGGAATCACTAATCACGCACACGCCAGTCAGTCCGGGCGCGTGCATTACATGGAGCATGTAATATGCTGTTTGATCGTATAGGTCTTCTTCCCACTAGCCGTAGTGAAGCTCGTCGATCTCAATATATTTTTGCATGCAATGCAATCGCCACATGGGAAGCATCCAGCAGGGGGTCCGCGGGTTCCAAATGGGTTTAATTTCATGGGAACATAATGGCGTTGTGTCAATAAATCTTTCAAATTAGGGGATCTTCTAGGTGTCATAAGTGGACGATCTGGAATGAATTGAGACAAAACGGACTCAGTTTTCAAAACATTCCAATGCCTCCCCAGACACTCCTTCATGGTGTCCCACTCCCCGTTATAGGTTGAGATAAACCAGACTGTCTATTGTGATTCTTGATCTTTTGGGGGGGGATATAGTAGTGTATCTCTCTCCCTCCTTTTAGCTTTGGTATAGCCGTTTTTAATGCATCTGTTGCTATACCTTCGGGCTCTGAATCTTTCTCGCATATCGTCAGACTGTGTTTCAAAACACACGTCCGAGGAACAGATCCGTCTAATTCTCATGAATTGTCCCACCGGGATTCCCTTGATAGTGGAGTATGGGTGACCAGAACTGGAGTGCAATAAAGAATTAACCGAGGTGGACTTTCGATGGACATCAGTCTGAAGTTGGAATGATGAATCCACACATATTTTGATGTCCAGAAAGTCCACCTGTACCCTACTACTGGAATGTCCCAGAATCCCTACTATTTACTTTTTGCCAAAGGTCCATAAAAACCCGTTGGAGCCGCCAGGACGTCCGATCTTGTCCGGCATTGGGGGGCTGTGTGAACCTATGTGTAAATTTATTGACTTCTATTTAAAACCTTTGGTTGAAACCTTGCACGCGACACGACGGACGTCCTGGCCCGCATCGACGGGATGGTCTTGGATAGTGACATGATCCTAGCCATGGCAGATATAGAAGCACTGTACACCAGCATTAGACATCAAGATGGCCTTGAGGCATGCAAGTTCTTTTTTTACAATAGCAATTGGGATGTCCAGACTTGTGATTTGATCCTGGAATTGTTGGCCTATATCTTGACGCACAACTTCTTTGTATTCAAAGATGTATTTTACCTGCAGGGGTGCGGCACTGCGATGGGGGCAGCCTGTGCCCCCTCTTATGCCAACCTCTTTCTGGGCTATTGGGAACGAGAGGTTTTTGGCGGGGGGGAGGTGGGGGGGTGTGCAGGCTGCCGACCATGCGCAGTGCTGGATACGTTACATTAATGACGTGTGTTTTGAAACACAGTCTGACGACATGCGAGAAAGATTCAGAGCCTGCGGGTATAGCAATAGATGCATTAAAAACTGCTATACCAAAGCTAAAAGGAGGGGGAGAGATACACTACTATATCCCCCCCCCCCCCAAAAGATCAAGAATCACAATAGACAGTCCGGTTTATCTCAACCTATAATGGGGAGTGGGACATCATGAGGGAGTGTCTGGGGAGGCATTGGAATGTTTTGAAAACTGAGCCCGTTTTGTCTCAATTCATTCCAGATCGTCCCCTTATGACACCTAGAAGGTCCCCTAATTTGAAAGATTTATTGACACAAAGCCATTATGTTCCCATGAAATTAAACCCATTTGGAACCCGCAGACCCCCTGCTGGATGCTTCCCATGTGGCGATTGCATTGCATGCAAAAATATATTGAGATCAACGAGCTTCACTACGGCTAGTGGGAAGAAGACCCATATGATCAAACAGCATATTACATACTCCACCTCACAGGTAATCTACTATGCTGTGTGCAGCTGCCCTAAAATCTATGTCGGGTTAACCTCAAGACAACTGAGGATACGCACGCGTGAACATGTGCGAGATATCTGTGCAGCTGCAACAGCTATAGACCCCTTTCAATTAAAAACAACACCCCGTCGCTATAGAAAAACCCATAACTGTAACCCCAAATGCTTTATGGTGCGCGGTATTGAACATATACAGTGTGGCATTAGAGGGGGTAACATAAAACGCCTTTTGGCACAAAGGAATGCCGCTGGATCACACTTTTGGGAACTATGATACCGCATGGCCTTAATGAGGCATTGGGCTTTGCATCATATCTATAATTTGTGTGTCTCTGCCTTGTCCCTATTAGTAGCCATGGGCTTTTAACATATTCATCTTGTGTTGTTTTTATTCGGTTTTAATGTTATTTATTGCGTCTTGCCAACTGTGATATTTATTTCATTTTCTCTCAAGATAATGTTTACAGTCTGCAAGGACTAGGGTCTTTTATGTCCCTTTTCCCCGCTCCTTCCTTCTTGCCCTGCTGCATTTTCTGGCTCCGTGCTCTGAGGATCCCCTTCTGTTTGGGACTGACTATATATGAACTTCATCATATGCGGACTTTTATTCGTCATCAATGAAATTTGGAACGTAGCATAAAGCAGATATGAAGTTACATTTAATGTCTATCATGGTATATACACTGTTCAACGTAGCATTAATGAAATTTGCAAAAGAGCACAAAGTGATTTTGAATAATGTATATTATATCTATTGCTTTTAAACTGCACATTAGGTGTTAAGTATCGATACCAACTATGTACCTGAATCTTATACAGTTATATGAAAAAGTTTGGGCACCCCTATTAATCTTAAGCTTAATGTTTTCTAAAAATTGGTGTTTTTGCAACAGCTATTTCAGTTTGATATATGTAATAACTGTTGGACACAGTAATGTTTCTGCCTTGAAATGAGGTTTATTGTACTAACAGAAAATGTGCAATCTGCATTCAAACAAAATTTGACAGGTTCATAAGTATGGGCACCCTTATCATTTTCTTGTTTTAAATACTCCTACCTACTTTTTACTGACTTACTAAAGCACTTTTTTTGGTTTTGTAACCTCATTGAGCTTTGAACTTCATAGCCAGGTGTATGCAATCATGAGAAAAGCTACTTAAAGTGGCCACTTGCAAGTTGTTCTCCTGTTTGAATCTCCTCTGAAGAGTGGCATCATGGGCTCCTCAAAACAACTGTCAAATGATCTGAAAACAAAGATTATTCAACATAGTTGTTCAGGGGAAGGATACAAAAAGCTGTCTCAGAGATTTAACCTGTCAGTTTCCACTGTGAGGAACATAGTAAAGAAATGGAAGAACACAGGGACAGTTCTTGTTAAGGCCAGAAGTGGCAGGCCAAGAAAAACATCAGAAAGGCAGAGAAGAAGAATGGTGAGATCAGTCAAGGACAATCCTCAGACCACCTCCAGAGAGCTGCAGCATCAACTTGCTGCAGATGGTGTCACTGTGCATCGGTCAACTATACAACACACTTTGCACAAGGAGAAGCTGTATGGGAGAGTGATGCAAAAGAAGCCGTTTCTGCAAGCACGCCACAAACAGAGTCGGCTGAGGTATGCAAAAGCACATTTGGAGAAGCCAATTTCTTTTTGGAAGAAGGTCCTGTGGACTGATGAAACCAAGATTGAGTTGTTTGGTCATACAAAAAGGCGTTATGCATGGCGGCAAAAAAACACAGCATTCCAAGAAAAACACTTGCTACCCACAGTAAAATTTGGTGGAGGTTCCTTCATGCTTTGGGGCTGTGTGGCCAATGCCGGCACCGGGAATCTTGATAAAGTTGAGGGACGTATGGATTCCACTCAGTATCAGCAGATTCTTGACAATAATGTTCAAGAATCAGTGACAAAGTTGAAGTTACCAGGGGATGGATCTTTCAGCAAGACAATGATCTAAAACACCGCTCCAAATCTACTCAGGCATTCATGCAGAGGAACAATTACAATGTTCTGGAATGGCCATCCCAGTCCCCAGACCTGAATATCATTGAACATCTGTGGGATCATTTGAAGAGGGCTGTCCATGCTCGGCGACCATCAAACTTAACTGAACTGGAATTGTTTTGTAAAAAGGAATGGTCAAAAATACCTTCATCCAGGATCTCGGAAATAATTAAAAGCTACAGGAAGCGACTAGAGGCTGTTCATTTTGCAAAAGGAGGATCTACTAAACATTAATGTCACTTTTCTGGTGAAGTGCCCATACTTATGCACCTGTCAAATTTTGTTTGAATGCAGATTGCACATTTTCTGTTAGTACAATAAACCTCATTTCAAGGCAGAAACATTACTGTGTCCAACAGTTATTACATATATCAAACTGAGATAGCTGTTGCAAAAACACCAATTTTTAGAAAACATTAAGCTTTAGATTAATAGGGGTGCCCAAACTTTTTCATATAACTGTACATAAGGGGCTGTTGCCTTTCTGTGTCGGGGACTGCTGAGTGACGTGTTGTGGTGCGCATGCGCCCCCTCTGCCCTGTTTTGCGGCGTCCTGCTCCCTGTCTTACGTCTCTCCTGCGCTCCGTGGTTCGTGCGTGGCGCCGGCCGAACCACGTGATCGCTCGGGTGATTGACGGGGGGCGGGACTTCCGCGGACACGGCGATTGAGGGCTCATGCGCCGCTTATCCCACTGCCATTGGCCACATTACAACACGTGAACGGCAGGTCCTTGCAGCTATTTAACACAAGGCAGACATGTGTTTAACCACGCCCCCTGAGGAAGCCAGGCGGCGAAAGCGTACGTTTGGGGTCGGGCTGGGGACCTGGCACGGACTACTGCAGACATGGGTATGTTTGACCTCCTGACTCGCGCATTACTAATCTGATCTATATTTACTGTGGATGGAGTCCCCATTTGTACCTATACCCTGGTGATATATATCACCTTTGTGATTATTATGTGGATCCTCCATCTGTAGCTGTTTTGTTACCCTTTGACATGAGCAGAGTATGTGCTGCATGAAGCACCTGAGTAATCACCAATTTCCAAGTGTATTATGTGTGGTATCTGCCATTTGAAATCCTTTTTACTATCATGCAGCTGATGTCAGCAACCTATGTTTGCGTACTGTGACTGGGTAACTCCAGCCTTGCACTGGGCCACTCACCGCCACATCTTGATTTTTTGAATGATCTTAAATATTTATGCAAACCTTTTAATGAAATGAATCAATAAAATTATATGTTTTAGCTTTAACTCAGTGTTCTCCTCTTTTTCACAGTTATAGGTTATGCAGTGAGTCCAACGGCTGACCAATTTTAGGAAAAACCCCACTAAGAATTTAAAGACACACAGAGCAGGGCCACAGTAATGACAAATTCCCATAAGAAAGGAGAGAGTCTGCTATACAGTTATAGGGTATGCAGTGAGTCCAACGGCTGACCAATTTTAGGAAAAACCCCACTAAGAATTTAAAGACACACAGAGCAGGGCCACAGTAATGACAAATTCCCAATAAAAAGGAGACAGTCTCCCATAGTGTTGGCCTATGCAGTGAAAGCAAGGGCAGCCAAAAATTTGGAGGCACTTCAATGCCCCTTGGAAGAGACGTAGAGAAGGGCCTAATAAAAAAAATGTTCCCATTAGAAAGGAGCGGGCCTCCTATACTTGTAATGCCCATGCACTAAGTGTATGGGCTGACAAACATTTACCCCTGGGGGGTATACATGAACATGCTGTATAAAATTTTTTTTTTACGTGCATCATATACACCCTTTAAAAAAATTATGTGGGTGTTGCATCACGGACCACGGTCACCCTGGTGATATGGTGGTGGAAGATGATGAGATGGAGGAGGACAAGAGCAAATAGCCAAAATCAGGAACCGTATACCCATGTCTGGGTGTGAAAAGGTGCATGGGAATACGCCTCCCAAGAAAAGACATTGGATTTGAGTCTATGTTACGCTGCTATCATTCGGTGGTGTTGAGAAGTCTGGCCCAATCCAGCCCTTGTTCATTTTTATAAGAGTCAGCCTGTCAGCATTTTCAGTTGACAGGCAGATGCGCTTATCAGTTATAATTCCTCCAGCAGCACTAAAAACCTGCTCTGATAAAACGCTGGCGGCAGGGCAGGCCAGGACCTCCAAGGCATAGAGAGCCAGTTCATTCCACGTATCGAGCTTGGATACCCAATAATTATAAAGCACAGAAGAATCACGGAGGACGTTGGTACGGTCGGCAAGGTACTCCCTCAGCATCTTCCAAAACTTTGCACTCTTAGTGAGAGTACCCCGCGCCTCAGGGCCTGTGCGATGGGAGGGTCTGAGAAAACTCTCCCAGAACTTTGACAGTGTTCCCCTGCCTCTGCTGGATTGAAGTTGTGTCTCTCTCGCCTGTACTCCTTGGTTGTCCAACGAAGTGTGCCCTCTGCCGCCAGCGTTTTCAGATGGGAATTTTTTTAATAGTTCCGCAAAAAGGGCCTTCTGGTACATCCCCATTTTTGTAGACCTGTCCGCCTCAGGAATAAGAGATATAAAGTTCTCCTTGTAGCGTGGGTCTAGAAGATTCACCAACCAGTAATGACTGTCACCCAAAATTTTGAGAACGTGAGGGTCATGGGAATGGCAGCGTAACATAAACTCAGCCATGCATGCCAGACTACTAACAGGCAAGACTTCTGTGTCCTCACCAAGAGGATGACTGACCATGCTCTCCTCCTCCTCCTCTCTGTCCTCTGGCTATCCACGCTGAACAGACGGTATGACAACTGTGCCGGTAGTACTGTCTATAGTGCATGAAGCTAGCTCCTGTCCTTCCTCCTCCTCCTCTTCCTTATTGTCACCCAATCCACATTGGGATGAGATGAGGCTTGGCTTTGTGTAATCACCCTGTATGGTTCCTTGCTCCATCTCATCGTGCTCCGCCTGCAATGCATCCTCTTTGATTGTGAGCAGAGAGCATTTCAGAAGACAGAGAAGCGGGATGATTATGCTAATTATGGCGCCATCGCCGCTCACCATCTTGGTGGAGTCCTCAAAGTTTTGGAGGATGGTACATTTGTCTGACATCCATGTCCACTCCTGAGGTCTTATGTGTGGAGTCTGAACTGAATACCGATGGCCTTGTTGATGCTGGTACTCAACAACTGCCCTCTTCTGCTCACAAATCCTTCCCAACATCTGCAGTGTAGAGTTCCAATGCGTGGGGACATCACACACCAGTCTGTGAGCTGGAAGCTGCAAATGCTGCTGAAACACGACAAGGGCGGCGGAATCTGTAGCTGACTTTCTAAAATGGGCACACAGGCGGCGTACTTTAACAAACTGATCCGGCAGCTCCGGGTAGGATTTGAGAAACCGCTGAACCACGAGGTTAAGCACATGGGCCAGGCAGGGTTCGTGTGTGAGCCTCGCCTCAGAGCCGCCACTAGGTTCTGGCCATTGTCACACATGACCATGCCTGGCTGTAGGTTCAGCGGTGTGAGCCACATATCTGCCTGCTCTTTCAGAGCTGTCCACAACTCTTCAGCATTGTGCGGTTTGTCACCTAAGCATATTAGCTTCAGCACAGCCTGTTGCCGCTTGGCCGAGTCAGTGCTGCAGTGCTTCCAGCTTGTGACTGATGTGGTCATTTCGGAGATGGAGGCTGAAGAGGAGGAGGCTGAGGAGGATGTGGTGCAGTAGCTGTAGACCGTGGGGGCAAGCCTGATTGACCTAGGGCCCGCAATCCTTGGCGTCGGGAGGACGTGTTCCATCCCAAGTTCCGACTGGGTCCCAGCTTCCACTATGTTAACCCAGTGTGCCGTCAGTGAGATGTAACGTCCCTGCCCACAAGCACTTGTACATGTGTCCGTGTTTAGGTGGACTTTCCCGGTAACTGCGTTGTTGAGGGCACGGCTAATGTTTTGGGACACGTGCTTGTGTAATGCAGGGGCGGCACACCGGGAGAAATAGTGGCGGCTGGGGACCGAGTACCGAGGGACGGCCACCGCCATCAGGTTGCGGAATGCTTCCGTCTCCACGAGCCTAAAAGGCAACATTTTGAGCGCAAGCAGTCGTGAAATGTGAGAATTTAGTAGTGTGGCCTGTGGGGTGTTGGCTGCATATTTGCGCTTGTGTTCCAAGGACTGGGGTATGGACAACTGAACGCTTCGCTGGGACAAGGACATGGACGTGCTTCCCGATGCTGCTACTTGAGAGTGCGCAACGACAGGTGCAGGGCAGGAGGCATCTTCGCATACACCATGGACAGGGGATTGGCTTGCATGCACAACAGCGGAAGAAGCAATGGTGCCACCTGCAGACACTGTTTCTGGACCGTGGGGTTCGGCCCACAAAGTCAGGTGCTTTGCTGCCATGTGCCTGATCATGCTGGTTGTGGTCAGGCTGGTCGTTTTGCCACCCCTGCTGATGCTGGCCTGGCAGGTGGTGCAAATGGCCTTTTTGGGGTTATTGGCAAAGTCTTTAAAAAACAACCAGACTTGGGAAGACCTAACAGTTGTTCTGGCAACTTCCCTTCTTGTTGGTGTTACAGGGAACGGTTGCCTGCCTTCTGTCTGCAGCCACCACACTGCTTCTTCCTGCCTGTTGGGGTGCTCTGCCTCCCTCCCCCTGTGTGCTGCTGTCCTCGCTCTGCATGTCCTCCTGCCAGGTTGGGTCAGTTACTATATCATCCACTACCTAGTCCTCCACTTCCGCACCCTGGTCCTCCTCCTGACTTTCTGGCAATTGTGTCTCATCATCGGCCACCTCTTGTGACACTTTCCCATCGTCGCCTTCGTGTGACCGTGGCTGCTCAAATATTTTGGGCATCGCTACACGCGATCTCCTCTTGCCCCGCTTCAAGTGGACCGGACGAGAGGCCCGAATCTATAAATGGAAAAGTGAGCAGCTCTTCAGAGTGTCCAAGTGTGGGATCAGTTGTCTCTGGGCACTCGGCATGGTGGGAGGAAGGAGGATCAAGGTGAGGAATATGCAGGGAGGAGACCCGAGCTCCCGCCGAGCAACCCCGGAAATACTCGGCGAGTGCCGAGCATCTCGAGCAGTGAGATGCTCGGGCGAGCACCGAGCAGTAGCGAGCATGCTCGCTCATCACTAATGATAACAAAAAAACTTTTTCTCCACTCATTGTTATTGGTTGGGTGAAGCCATTTATTGTCAAACTACTGTTTTTTATCTTTTTAAATCTTAATGACAACTAGTGATGAACGAGTATGTTTTGTTAACCCTTTCGCCGAGTATGCTCTGCCGAGCACCCGATTATTTATAGCATGATATGTTTGAATCACTCCCGTGTGCATGATTTGCGACTTTTTGACAGCTTTAATACATGTGGGGAATGTGTAAGAAGCAGACATTCCTCACATGTATCAAAGATGTCAAAAAGTCGCAAATCATGCACACGGGAGTGATTCAAACATAACACCAAGCACGCTATAAACATACTCGCTCATCACTAATGACAACCCAAAACATCCAAATGACCCTGATCAAAAGTTCACTTACCCCAGTTCTTAATACCATGTATTGCCCCCTCTAACATCAATAACAGCTTGAAGTCTTTAGTGATAGTTGTGGATGAGGTATTTTCTCAGATTGTAAAGCTGCCCATTCTTCTTGGCAAAAAGCCTCCAGTTCCTGTAAATTCCTGGGCTGTCTAGCATGAACTACGCACTTGAGATCTCCCCAGAGTGGCTCAATGATATTGAGGTCAGGAGACTGAGATGGCCACTCCAGAACCTTCAATTTGTTCTGCTGTAGCCAATGACAGGTCAACTTGGCTTTGTGTTTTGGATCTTTGTCATGTTGGAACGTCCAAGTATGTCCCATGCGCAGCTTCCGGGCTGATGAGTGCAAATTTGCCTCCAGTATTTGCTGATAACGTGCTGCATTCATGTTTCCTTCATCTTTTACCAAGTTTCCTGTGCCTTTGTAGCTCACATATCCCCAAAACATCAGCGATCAACCTCTGTACTTTACTGTAGGAATTGTGTACCTTTCATCATAGGCTTTGTTGACCTCTCTCCAAATGTAACGTTTATGGTTGTGGCCAAAAAGTTAAATTTTGTTCTCATCACTCCAAATTACCTTGTACCAGAAGTTTTGAGGCTTGTCTTTGTGCTGTTTTGGCGTATTGTAGGCGAGATACTTTGTGGCATTTGCGCAGTAATGGCTTTTTTCTGGCGACTCGACCACGCAACCCATTTTTATTCAGGTGCCTCCTTATTGTGCATCTTGAAACAGCCACACCGCTAGTTTTCAGAGAGTCCTGAATTTCAGCTGATGTTATTTGTGGGTTTTCCTTTCCATCCTGAACAATTTTTCTGCCAGTTGTGGCTGAAATTTTTGTTGGTCTACCTGACCATGGTTTGGTTTTTAAAGAGCCCCTGATTTTCCATTTGTTAATCACAATTTGAACGCTGCTGACTGGCATTATCAATTCCTTGGATATTTTTTTGTATCCCTTTCATGTGTTATACAGTTCAACTACCTTTTCCCGTAGATCCATTGACAATTCTTTTGCTTTCCCCATGACTCACAATCCAGAAACATCAGTGGCTGGATCCCTGAAACGCAATCAACTTTTATGCACACACACTGATTACAAGCAAACAGGTCGCAGGTGAGTATGTTACCTTTAGTAGCCATTCAAACCCATTTGTGTCAAATTCTGTGCATGTTATCAGGCCAAAATCACCAGGGTATGAGAACTTTTGATCAGGGTCATTTGGATGTTTTTGGTTTTCATTAAGATTTAGAAAGAAAACACAGTAGTTTGACAATAAATGGCTTCACCCAACCAATAACCATGAGTGGAGAACATTTTTTTTGTTATCATTCATATTCTCTGAAACAAGGCTAAGAAAGGAAAAATTCTGCCGGAGTATGTAAACTTTTGAGCACGACTGTAGATGGGGCAGTATATACAGTATATAATCTGTTGTCCTGTAGCCACTGCAGGGTCTGTCCAGTACCATTATACCACGTAATGTCAGTGCACACAGTACAGCATATACAGTGCTGGTATATGAGATACTGTGACTACAGACAATAGAATTAATACAGTATTCACAGTTATATGTACGTACACACACACACACACACACACACACACACACACACACATATATGACAATATGTATATACTCTATAACATCTGATGTCTGTTTTGTATACCATTCATATATTATCCTGTGTACTGAATGTGTACAGACATCTGATCTAATATACAGGATTATATGTGGCTGGTGTAATATCTGAGAGCTGTACTCTTAAATCACCACTCCAGCATTTTTTTTATTGCAACGCTGGAGTGCTGCCACTGATCTAAGTTCCCTGCCTCCAATACTATACTCACCGGCCGCCGTCTTATGTTATCGGTGCCGCTCTCATCGGTCTCCAGCAGTTTGTGACATGTTAGATCGCTCCTGTGTTTGCTGGATGATCAAGAAGTCTCAACTCAATGTAAGTCTACAAGGCCAGAACGAGGCCCTCATAGACTTGCATCAAGAGCTTGTGACCGTTATGACTCGCCCAGGGGGATATATGGGGGAGACTCGGTACCCGGGCCTTTACCTTCTTTGTAGGATATCACGGCAGTCGGCTCCCGGGCCCGTCCTCTGGGTCACTCTTTAAAAGGGGTTTTGTTAACAGTTTGTCTCGTGACGCCACCTGTGGTTTCTGGTAATGGTTACCAGCGCTGCTGCAGATCTCCGGGGGGTGATGGGATGGCAGCTGGGATGTTTCTGCTCCCCACAGGCGGAGCGGACCCCCGGGGCAGGGTTGATGAAAGGGATGCAGGGACTTGTAACGTAGGAGGGATGATGGTGCAGCGCCAATAACCGACAGAGACAGTGGAGTGCAGTCATCCGATTTTATTCACAGTTCTTTTTAGGTTCCACAGGTACACCGTACAGGTTATTGCTTCCCGCGTCGCGCTGCGTTCACCAAGCAGGGGTTCAGAAGTCCCTCCGGCAATTTGAGAGTACTTATCGGGACCCCCTGTCTATCTGTTCCTTTCCTCAGCCGACTTTCCGCGCTGGTTCTCTCCCTCCTGCCCTGCGCCTCACAACTGAGTCCCAAGATGGCGTCCTCGGATCCCTCAGGGTCACCTGGAGTTCCCTGATCCTACACGGCTGCCCTTCTTAGCTACTCGGATGCGAGTATGACAACTGCACCATAAAAGTCAGAAGCCTCCGGTTTCCTAGCCGAGGCTTGAAGCGACACGACTAGCCCAGGGACCGGTTCCCTTCTTGCGGCCTGGTCCCTCTGACACCTGACAGATTCGAGCGCACGGGTGGCTTCCTGCTCCTTCCGTACCCCTGGGACCCCTTCAGTTACTGGAGCCTTCCTCCTCCGCTTCTCTCCTCTGCTGGGCCTCATTCACCAGGCCCACTCTGGAGCAGAGCTCCTGCGTATCACCTGCTCCCCTTACTAGACACAGACACCTCTCTCTCAGACTCACTACTTTACATTACACTCTAACTAAGATGGATCCCCTATTTATATTCCTAACAAATGCTCCCCTAAACTCCTTCCTCCACCCACACCCACTACATGGTTCCCCCTCACTTTTGGTTCACCCCACTCCAGCCAAGGACAGGGCTCAGCAGAACACAGTGCATCTTGCCCTTCCAGCCGGCCTGGAGCAGTGTAGTGTTGGATGCCAGTGTTGGGGTCCCGGGCTGTACCCTTTCCTTACCAGAGAGTGAGACACCACTAATTGCAGTACCTCTGTGGCGACTGAACCCTCAGGGGCACCGCACTTACCTCTGGCTTCTGGTGAGTCAGAAGTTGGTGTCACAAGATGGCGGCGCGGGACTAGAGTAGCGCCAGGAGTTGCTGAAGAAGGGGCTTTTAAATATAATATTAGGGTCAGGGAACTTGGATTAGTAGCACCATTGCCGTGCTGAAATAAAAAAACCCCACTGGATAGGTGCTTTAATATAATACAGTAAATACCACCAGATAGTACTATACTATATGACATCTAATGCCTGTATTTCATCATACCAGTACACCTTCATATTGTATTTTATACCAGTCACATATTACCCTCTTTCAGTTTTTTCTGAAAAAAAAGAAGTATCTACACCACATGTATGAATTTCTTTAGATGGGGCTAAGTCCTTTTATGATGTTTTGAGGATGACAGACCTATAACCCCATCACCACCATGCGATTTTCTGCTTTGGTTTTTTGCTCCCCTTCTTCCCAGAGCCAATCAATATGGCCGTATGAGGTTTGTTTTTTGCAGGATGAGTTGTGCTTTTGAATGACATCATTAATTTTACCATCAAGTGCAGTGAAATTGGAAAAAAGTGCATTACCACAATTGTTTTTTGGATTCTTTATTTACTATGTTCACTATATGGTGAAACTGACCTGCTATTATGATTCTCCAGGTCAATACGAGTACGCAGATACCAAATATGTGTAGGTTCTTTTTTGTTTAAGTGGTGAAAAAAAAATCTAAAAATTGTTTAAAAAAAAAAAAAGGCGTCATTTTCCAAGAGGGCTTTTATTTGGCGCCCTGAGCTGACATTCTTGTTGATACCATTTTGGGGTAGATACGATGTTTTGATCACCTCATATTGCAATGGTGTGGCGGCCAAAAAACTGTAATTCTGACGTTTTAATTTTTTTCTTGTTGCTCTGTTATATTTTGATAGATCAGACGACTCTATACGTGGCGATACCAAATATTTTTTTTATTGTTTTATTTTTAATGGGGTAAACGGCTGATTTGAACTTTTAATGTTTTTTTAATATTTTTTAAAACTTTTTTTTTTTTACTGACTTCAGTAGTCTCCTTAGGATCCGATCGCCCATTCTACACATAGCAGTGCTTCAGCCCTGCTACGTGAAGCAAAAATCACAATCTCCTATGAATGCTGGCCATGAGCCCGACTGCCAGTCCAAAAGTGAAGCTGCAGGGATCGTATGAGAGGTAAGTATGAAACTTTTTTTTTTAAATAGAATTAATCAAATGGTCTTGGGGGGGGAGCATGTGATGAACTGGGACTGGGGAGTGGGCAGAGCATATGATGAACTGGGACTGGGGAGTGAGCAGAGGACATGATGACCTGGGAGTGGGGAGTGGGGAGAGCATATGATGAACTGTGAGTGGGGCATGGGGAGAGCACAGGATGAACTGTGAGTGGGGAGAGCACATGATAAAATGTGAGTGGGGCGTGGGGAGAGCACATGATGAACTGTGAGTGGGACGTGGGGAGAGCACATGATGACCTGGGACTGAGGAGTGGGCAGATCATATGATGACCTGGGACTGGGGAGTGGGCAGAGCACATGATGAACTGGGACTGGGCAGTGAGCAGAGCACATGATAAACTGGGATTGGGCAGTGGGCAGAGCACATGATGAACTGTGAGTGGAGGGTGGAAAGAACACATGATGAACTTGGATTGGGGGTGAGGGGAGCACATAATGAACTGGGGGGTGGGGAGAGAACATGATGAACTTGGATTGGTGGGTGAGGAGTGCATATGATGAACTGGGAGAGGGTGGTGGGGAGAGCACATGGTGAACTGGGAGTTGGGAGAGCAAATAATGAACTGGGAGTGGTGGGTGGGGAGAGCTAATGATGAATTGGGAGTGGGGGTGTGGAGAGCAAATGATGAATATGGAGTGGGGATTGGGAGAGCAAATGATGAATAGGGAGTGGGGATTGGGAATAATGAATTGAGGGTGGGGGTGGGGAGAGAAAATGATAATGAATTGAGGGTGGGTGACAACAATTGATGATGAATTGGGGGAGGGGGAGAGTAAATGATGATGCAGTGGGGGTGGGAGAGAGAGGAAATTACAAAATTAATTGGGGCAGAGGGGCAGGGCCGGCGTCAGCACCCGGCGCACCCGGGCAAGTGCCGGGGCCCTGAGCAGGCGGGGGGGCCCACTGGCGGTCGCGCACACCCCTGGACTATGGGCGGAGGAGAGCGGTGTCAGCGCCCGCCCTTCTCCGCCGCTTGCTCAGGGCCCCGGCAGCCGGATACTTACCTCTCCCCGTGCCTCCGCAGATCCGCTGTCTTCCTGCTCTGCGCTCCCTGTGACGCCTCAGGTCAGAGGGTGCGGTGACGTCTTTCCACCGCGCGCTCCCCTGGGCCATCACAGGGAGCGCAGAGCGGGACGGCAACGCCGGCAACGCTGGAGTCCGGACCCGAGCAGCGGCAGCAGGTGAGGAGGAGGGAGGTGAGTATTGGATTTTTTTTTTTAATGTATGGAGGCATGGGGCATTATAAAGAGAGGGGGAGGGGTACATCCTGAATGGGGCATTATAGAGAGAGGGGGGAGGGTACATCCTGCATGGGGCATTATAAAGAGAGGGGGGGGGTGACATCCTGCATGGGGCATTATAAAGAGAGGGGGGGTGACATCTTGCATGGGGCATTATAGAGAGGGGGGGTGACATCCTGCATGGGGCATTATAAAGAGAGGGGGGTGACATCTTGCATGGGGCATTATAGAGAGAGGGGGGTGTGACATCCTGCATGGGGTATTGTAAAGAGAGGGGGGGTGCCATCCTGCATGGGGCATTATAAAGAGAGGGGGGGGTGACATCCTGCATGGGGCATTATAGAGAGAGGGGGTGACATCCTGCATGGGGCATTATAGAGAGAGGGGGTGACAGCCTGCATGGGGCCTTATAAAGATGGGGGGTACATCCTGCATGGGGCATTATAAAGGGAGGGGGGTGTGACATCCTGCGTGGGTCATTATAAAGAGAGGGGGGGTGACATCCTGCATGGGGCATTATAAGGGAGGGGGTAGTATGACATCCTGCATGGGGCATTATAAAGAGAGGGGGGGTGACATCCTGCAAGGGGCATTATAAAGAGAGGGGGGGTGACATCCTGCATGGGGCATTATAAGGGGGGGGGGGACAGGCTGCATAGTGCATTATGTGGGGGGAACAGCCTGCATGGAGCATTATAAGGGGGGGGCAGCCTGTATGGGGCATTATGTGGGGGGTAACAGCCTGCATGGAGGATTATAAGGGGAGGGGGGGACAGCCTGTATGGGGCATTATGTGGGGGGTAACAGCCTGCATGCAGCATTATATGGGGGCCAGTATCCTGTATGGAGCGTTATAAGGGGACCAGTATCCTGTATGGAGCGTTATAAGGGGACCAGTATCCTGTATGGAGCGTTATATGGGGGCCAGTATCCTGTATGGAGCTTTATAAGGGGATCAGTATCCTGTATGGAGCGCTATATGGGGGCCAGTATTCTGTATGGAGTATTATATGGGGGCCAGTATTCCGTACGGGGCCTTATATGGGGGCCAGTATTCCGTATGGGGCCTTATATGGGGGCCACTATTCCGTATGGGGCCTTTTATGGGGGCCAGTATTCCGTATGGGGCCTTATATGGGGGCCAGTATTCCGTATGGGGCCTTATATGGGGCCCAGTATTCCGTATGGGGCCTTATATGGGGGCCAGTATTCCGTATGGGGCCTTATATGGGGGCCAGTATTCCGTATGGGGCCTTATACGGGGCCCAGTATTCTGTATGGGGCCTTATATGGGGGCCAGTATTCTGTATGGGGCCTTATATGGGGGCCAGTATTCCGTATGGGGCCTTATATGGGGGCCAGTATTCCGTATGGGGCCTTATACGGGGGCCAGTATTCTGTGTGGGGCCTTATATGGGGGCCAGTATTCTGTGTGGAGCGATTCGCCGGTTTCTGAGCTATTGTGGAATTTACAATAGATATCACTCATGTAATGTAAGAAGTGAAGTCTTTGCATTGTACTATATATATATATTTCTCTGCGGTATCTGTGCATCATGAATCTTGGTATGTATTAAAGGGGCCACTGAGACTCTTTAGCCCGGGGCCCAGAAAAACCTGGAGCCAGCCCTGCAGAGGGGGCATGTAAATATAATTAATTGGGAGAGAGGGCGTTGAGGATGACGCAGTGTGACTGGTAATGAACTAGGGGAAAGAGTACAGGTTCTAATTAATTAATATATTTATTAGGTGGGGAAAGTGGCTATTCATAGTTAGTGGGGACGTAGTGGTGGGTTACAATTTATATTTGGAATGGTGGGTTGCATAATAACTAATTATATATTAATGGTGGTTGCACGTCTGTATTCAGCTGTGTAGTATACAAGTTGGGAATGTGCTATAGATAACTGTGTGTTATTTTATGCAAATTGTCTCTTCAGAGAGGAAGAGAACTTGAACTCTAGTGCCACCTATTGGAAGTAGCAATCCTAAAACTCAATATTGACCTTTTAACGAGCCTTGTCACATGACTTAGGATAAAAGCCAAGACCAGAAACTCAATTTGTAGACACTGTTATTTTATGCAGAGACAAGTCCTGGCTGGAAGAAGTGATGGCGGTCTGCGCTGGATAAAGGAGAAAAGCGAAGATGACGGACTTCAACTAGAGACGTCACTGGTGAGTCAGTGTGTTATCTGTACACTGACACTATACACTGTATACTATGTACAGAACTCTTGTGTATGATGTCACTGGTGATCCCTGCATTACCTCTACACTGACACTATATACAGAGCTCCTGTTTATAATGTCACTGGTGATTACTATATTACCTGTACACTGACACTATACACTGTATACTATGTACAGAGCTCTTATGGTAATATTAGTATTGTGTTGTTTTTTTTTATTATGGATAATAATAATAATCTTTATTTATATAGCACCAACATATTCCGCCGCGCTTTACAATTCAGAGGTTCATATTCAACAGTCATAAGTAACATAGATAAAGATAATACAATAATTACAGCAAAAAAAATGACGACCCTGCTTGTAAGAGCTTACAATCTACAATGAGGTGGGGGTGACACAAAGTACAGTGGCTTATTTACAATGATGGTCCAGCCATCTTGAGGGGATGAGGGATAGATAAAGGCTGCATGAGCTCATCACCAGCCAGTATCTGTAGTGCTTTTGGGTTCGGTGGAGACTTATGTTTGGAGAAATAAGGGATGGGCTATAAGAATATGAAAAGACTAAGTTGTCTAAGTTGTGGTTCGTCATAATTTCTTGGGGTAGAGAATTCCAAAGAATAGGTGCAGCTCGAGAAAAGTCTTGAAGCTGGGAGTAGGATGTTCGGATTAGTGCGGATGTTAGTCGAAAGTCGCTTGAGGAGCGTAGAGAACGGGGAGCCCGATAAACAGAAATGAGGGAAGAGATGTAGTGGGGTGCCACACTGTGGAGAGCTTTGTGGGTAAAAACAAGCAATTTAAATTGGATCGTATAATTCATGGGCAACCAGTGCAATGACTGGCACAGAGCGGAGGAGTCTGATTAACGGTAAACCAAATAGATGACCCTGGCTGCAGCATTAATGATGGACTGGAGAGGGGAAAGCCGAGTGAGGGGGAGGTCAATTAATAGAGAGTTACAGTAGTCAAGGCGGGAGTGGATCAGGGCAACAGTGAGGGTTTTTGTTTCCAAGGTGAGAAAGGGGCGAATTCTAGAGATGTTCTTCAGGTGCAAACAACAAGAGCGAGCAAGAGATTGTATATGGAAGGTGAAGGAAAGATTGGTGTCAAACACAACGCCCAGACAATGCGCCTGCTGACTCGGCGTTATTGTGGTGCCACACATAAAGAGAGATATGTCAGATTTAGGGAGGTGAGTAGACGGTGGGAGCAGAAGAAGTTCAGTTTTGGAAAGGTTGAGTTTCAGATAGAGAGCGGACATGATGTTAGAAACTGCGGCCAGACAGTCACTGGTGTTCTGTAGTACAGTGGGGGTAAGGTCAGGGGATGAGGTGTATAGTTGTGTGTCATCAGCATAAATATGGTACTGAAAACCAAATTTGCTGATGGTCTGTCCAATTGGGGCTGTGTAGAGAGAGAAGAGGGCTAAGGACTGAACCCTCAGGAACCCCAATAGTGAGAGGAAGGGGGGAAGAAGTGGAGCCAGAGAACAATACACTGAAAGAGTGGTCAGATAGGTAGGAGGAGAACCAAGAGAGAGCAATGTCCTTTATGCCGATTGAGTGGAGCATAGAGAGTAGGAGGTGGTGATCAATAGTGTCAAAAGCTGCAAAGAGGTCAAGAAGAATGAGCAGAGAGTAGTCACCATTACGTTTTGCTGTCAGAAGGTCATTGGTTACTTTGATGAGTGCAGTTTCTGTAGAATGTAGGGGGCGGAAGCCGGACTGTGATGGGTCTAGAAGAGAGTGAGTGGAGAGGTAACTGGTAAGGCGGTAGTAGACCAGGTGCTCCAAGAGTTTAGAGATGAAGGGAAGATTGGAGACTGGTCTGTAGTTGTTTGTGCAGGAACGGTCAAGGAAGGTTTTTTTTAATAATGGAGTAATGATGGAGTGTTTGAAGAAGGAGGGGAAGATACCAGAAGAGAGGGAGAGGTTGAAGATTTTAGTTAGGTGAGTAGTGACGACTGAAGAAAGAGACTGGAGTAGATGTGAGAGGATGGGGTCGGTGGTGCATTTAGTGGGATGAGAAGAAGAGAGGAGCCTGGAGACTTCTTCTGTGACTGGGTCAAATGTGGAGAGTGATTCAGAGGGGATGTGGGGAGGGATGGGAGTCATGGCACTTGGTGGAGCTGATTTCCTGACAGATGATGTCAATTTTCTCTGTGAAGTAGGAGGTCAAGTCCTCAGCACAAATGTCCGTGATGGGGACCTGGGCTTTAGGACTGAGGAGGGAGTGAAGAGAGTGTCGAAGAGGTTTTTGGGGTTGTTGGATAGTGAGGAGATCAGGGTGGTGAAGTAGGTCTGTTTGGCGAGGTGAAGGGCAGAGTTATATTTAATTACTATATTTTATTACTAACTATCTTTTATAGTTAATTTATAGTGGATAAAGTTTTCTAGTGTGCAAGTTTTCCTCCATAGGCGCTCGGCACTTCTAGCGCATCGCTGGAGAAATCGGGTTTGCGGTGTGAGCCAGGGCTGTTTTACTCTGTGTTTAGAGGTTCTGAGGGTGAGGGGCGCTACTTGGTCCAGCGTGCTTCTGAGAGTGTCATTGTAGTGGTTTAAAGCCAGATAAGGACAGGACAGAGAGGAGATTGGAGACAGTGATGAGTGAAGGGAGTCTGTAAGTGTATGAGGGTTAATGGATTGTAGATTTCTGAATGTGTGATAGGTAGGAGTGTGCTGGGGCGGGCGAGGATTTGTGAGCGTGAAGGAGAGAATGTTATGATCAGAGAGGGGAAGAGGGGAGTTATCTAGGTGGGGGATTGAACAAAGCCGAACAAAGACCAGATCAAGGGTGTTTCCATCTTTGTGTGTCTCAGAGGTTGAAAGCTGTGAGAGGCCAAGAGAAGTGGTTAAAGATAGAAGCTGGGATGCTGATCAGGAAGTGAGGCTGTTTATGGGAATGTTGAAGTCTCCCAGGATAAGGGTTGGTAAATCTGAAGACATGAAGTGCGGCAGCCAGGCAGAAAAATGGTTAAGGAACTGGGTGGGTGAGCCTGGGGGACGGTATACGACCACTACTCTGAGGGGAGAGGGGATGGAAGAGCCTGATGGTGTGGACCTCAAAAGAAGGGAATGAGAGTGATGGAACTGTGGGGATGACCTGGAAGGTGCATTGTGGGGACAGCAGCATGCCGACTCCACCACCAAGTCTGTTCGCAGGTCTCGGGGAATGGGAAAAATGCAAGCCGCCAATGGAAATAGCGGCAGGGGAGACATTGTCAGAATCCTGGATCCAGGTTTCAGTGAGGACCAGCAGATTGAGAGAGTTGGTCAGAAAGTAATTGTGCAGGAAAGGAAGCTTGTTGCATACAGACCGTGGATTCCACAGTGCACAATTGAAGGAGGAAGATGAAGGAGTACAGCTGATGTTAATAAGGTTAGCAAGGTTTCGATGTGAGGTGGAGGAGAGGTTGAGGTTGGCGGAGGGTGGACCGGGGTTAGGAGAGATATCCCCTGAAATGAGTAGTAGCAGTAAAAAGAGAAAGAGCAGATAGTTTTTGGATTTGTGACGTGGTTTCTTGTGCAATACCTTTGGGTAAGATAGAGTGAGATTTTTCAGGAAGTTCAGAAGAGCATGGGAGCTGTACATGGGAGAGGGAAGGAGTGAGGGGCAGATATGGATGAGTGGTGATGGAGGGGGGATGGGGTGGTGAATGTGGATAAAAAAAGCACTCAGGAATATGGACGCAGGAATAAGTACATAGTTAAAAGAGAGTACAAAGTGTGTGTTACTTGACTCCTGCCCTGAATGACTGCCATTGAAATGACTGCCAGACACTTGTCGAATAGGACACCTTGCTGAAGAGGACACATGCGTGCACCCCTTATGATGCATCTAGATTTATAGGAAGGACTATAGCATCAGGTGAGAGGGATTGTGGGAGCTGCTTGTGACTAAATTGGCAACTGCTCAGCTCACCAGGGGGGTGGAGAGCTGATCAAAGACACAGACCTAACCCCTTATGCCTGAACACAGTAAATTACCTCTCAGATAGAGTTTACAATGATGGAAGGACAGATATATATCAGTAAATATTGAATACAATGCATCAGATAACAGCGCACAAATACAGCAAGCAGAGATGTTATACCATAAAAATTTTTCAAGATGAGAATTCAGCAGATGACATAAATACAGCAAGCAAAGATGTTATACCATAACATTTTTCAAGATGAGAATTCAGCAGATGACATAGATACAGCAAGCAAAGATGTTATACCATAACATTTTTCAAGATGAGAATTCAGCAGATGACATAGATACAGCAAGCAAAGATGTTATACCATAACTTTTCAAGATGAGAATTCAGCAGATGACATAGATACAGCAAGCAGGGATGTTATACCTGTGTGAAAATAGAAGAGATGGATGGAGGTTAGTCAGTTGCCATTGAAATGACTGTCAGACACTTGTTGAATAGGACACTTTGCTGAAGAGGAAACGTGTGTGCACCGCACACTACGTGCACCCCTTATGATGCATCTAGATTTATAGTGATCGGTATTGTAATATTCGGTCACTATGTGGTGGCAATATGTGGTCTGGTCATGGTGTGGTGGTATTTGTCCCTTGTACAGTACAGACCAAAAGTTTGGACACACCTTCTCATTTAAAGATTTTTCTGTATTTCCATGAAAATTGTACATTCACACTGAAGGCATCAAAACTATGAATTAACACATGTGGAATTATATACTTAACAAAAAAGTGTGAAACTGAAAATATGTCTTATATTCTAGGTTCTTCAAAGTAGCCATGTTTTGCTTTGATGACTGCTTTGCACACTCTTGGCATTCTCTTGATGAGCTTCAAGAGGTAGTCACCGGAAATGGTTTTCACTTCACAGGTGTGCCCTGTCAGGTTTAATAAGTGGGATTTCTTGCCTTATAAATGGGATTGGGACCATCAGTTGTGTTGTGCAGAAGTCAGGTGGATACACAGCTGATAGTCCTACTGAATAGACTGTTAGAATTTGTATTATGGCAAGAAAAAAGCAGCTAAGTAAAGAAAAAGGAGTGGCCATCATTACTTTAAGAAATGAAGGTCAGTCAGTCCGAAAAATTGGGCAAACTTTGAATGTGTCCCCAAGTGCAGTTGCAAAAAACCATCAAGCGCTACAAAGAAACTGGCTCACATGAGGACCGCCCCAGGAAAGGAAGACCAAGAGTCACCTCTGCTTCTGAGGATAAGTTTATCCAAGTCACCAGCCTCAGAAATCGCAGGTTAACAGCAGCTCAGATTAGAGACCAGGTCAATGCCACACACAGTTCTAGCAGCAGACACATCTCTTCAACAACTGTTAAGAGGAGACTTTGTGCAGCAGGCCTTCATGGTAAAATAGCTGCTAGGAAACCACTGCTAAGGACAGGCAACAAACAGAAGAGACTTTTTTTGGGCTAAAGAACACAAGGAATGGACATTAGACCAGTGGAAATCTGTGCTTTGGTCTGATGAGTCCAAATTTGATATATTTGGTTCCAACCACCGTGTCTTTGTGCGACGCAGAAAAGGTGAACGGATGAACTCTACATGCCTGGTTCCCACCGTGAAGCATGAAGGAGGAGGTGTGATGGTGTGGGGGTACTTTGCTGGTGACACTGTTGGGGATTTATTCAAAATTGAAGGCATACTGAACCAGCATGCCTACCACAGCATCTTGCAGCGGCATGCTATTCCATCCGGTTTGCGTTTAGTTGGACCATCATTTATTTTTCAACAGGACAATGACCTCAAACACACCTCCAGGCTGTGTAAGGGCTATTTGACCAAGAAGGAGAGTGAGGGGGTGCTACGCCAGATGACCTGGCCTCCACAGTCACCAGACCTGAACCCAATCGAGATGGTTTGGGGTGAGCTGGACCGCAGAGTGAAGGCAAAAGGGCCAACAAGTGCTAAGCATCTCTGGGAACTCCTTCAAGATTGTTGGAAGACCATTTCCGGTGACTACCTCTTGAAGCTCATCAAGAGAATGCCAAGAGTGTGCAAAGCAGTCATCAAAGCAAAAGGTGGCTACTTTGACGAACCTACTGTAGAATATAAGACATATTTTCAGTTGTTTCACACTTTTTGGTTAAGTATATAATTCCACATGTGTTAATACATAGTTTCAATGCCTTCGGTGTGAATGTACAATTTTCAAAGTCATGAAAATACAGAAAAATCTTTAAATGAGAAGGTGTGTCCAAACTTTTGGTCTATACTGTATGTGGTATTATTTGGTCACTATGTGATGGTAATATGCGGTCTAGTCATGGAGTGGTGGTATTTGTTCCTTGTATGTGGTATTTTTCTGTCACTATGTGATGGTAATATGTGGTCTGGTCATGGTGTGGCGGTATTTGTTCCTTGTATGTGGTATTATTGTAGCACCCCGAGGGCTCGGCTGCTACAGGGGTATTGCACCTCAAACCAGAGGTGTGATATTCCACTCCCGGGTAAGGATAAAGTGGACCAGGACTCGTTTAGCTGCATGCACCACACACACCCCATTTCCGAGGGACAGCTCAACGGTGCTCCCACAGAAGTGCAGGCACGACAGTTTCTGTCCCTGGCTGGAGTTTGGAGGGGGAGGAAAACCCAGTGGTGTAGGAGCAGATAGGGGTGGGTCTCTGGGCATAGGTAGGAGCCCATTGGTTGCTAGTCACCTGGGCTCGGGTGCTAGAGGGAGGTATAAAAGGTGGGCACCATCTTAAGACAGTGTGAGTTCAGAGAGGAGTGCAGTCCGAGGAGGAGTGACAAGGAGCAGAGCTGCTGCATGGGCTCTGCTCCCCAGGCAGGCCTTGTCAGGAGGCCGGGGCCTGAGAGAGAGAGAGAGAGGAAGAAATAGAAAGGAAAGTAAGAAAGGAACAAGAACATCAAGAAAGGCCCAGAGACACGAGGACAGAGGGAACCCTAAGGACCCAGGAGATTGCGGGTGATGGGTTGGCAGAGCAGGGTACCGGAACCCAAATTGGTGGAGGCAACAAATTCCTCAGCCGAAGACCGGAGGTTGTGACCACATCTTGGTGCGACCCCTCACTACATCCACTAGGAAAGCATACCATATAGGGTCAGGGAAACCGGAGATAGGTTTCGCCAATAGAAGGCCCGAGGAAGCTGGACAAAGGTGGGTCACTGGTGGGGACCGCCAGAGAAAGGAAAAGAAGGGAGCCCTGTGCCAGGCTCTGGAATTGCCTGGGAGTTGGTAGAGTCCCCTGCCTGGTGGACGCAGCACGGCTTGGGCAGTCATCGCCTGCAGGCTTGACACGAATAACAACTGTGAGTAAAGCATTGGAAACTGCAACCCCACGTCTCTGTGCTTCTTCACCGCACCAGCACAACTGGTGCTGGGACACTCGTGCACCATCACTCCCATCATCTCCACACTAACTGCCCTGAGGCTATACTCCTCCCGTGGGGAGTCATCCCATTCTAAGCTGCACACATAATACCAGCCTCAGCGGTCTGCCCTGCAGCGGTGGTCCCCATTGACCGCAATCCACGGGTGGCGCAGTCGGACAATATAACACTATTAAGACTGCCACTGAATTGACCACCCTGGGCACGGACCGGGTCAACGCCACGGAGACTACAACCCTCAGCATCCCACAGAAGGCCCGGTTCCGGGTTCCCCACGCGGCCCAGGGGGCGAGTCAACTTTGGCGTAGTCGGCAGGATCGTTACCAGCCCGCCACTAACGGGTATTGCATGCCTGAAGGAGACTTTGCACTTACCTGAGAGAAGTTTCCCGCCATCCGGAGTCGTCTCCCGCTATCTTCAGTCGTCTCCCGCCATCTTCAGCCGTTTTCCTGCCATCGGACACCATCTTCAGTCGATTCCCGCCATCTTCAGTCGTTTTCCTGCCATCTTCGGCCGTTTTCCCGCCATCGGACGCCATCTTCAGGGCGCCGCGCGGGAAGAAGAGGGGCGTGGACATCCAGGGCGCGCGAGACTTGAAGCCCCGCCCTACACACCGACGCTGCACAAGGTCCTGGAAGGGAGAGAGAGCGACGCTGACGTCAGCAGAGCGCGACGCCAGGTCCTCAACGCAGACCATCGCGAGCGGAGCCGCGGCCTACAGAAGAGGATCGCCGGAAGGTAGCCCACGGTTAACCGGGGGTGAAGAAGACATCAGGAACGGAGGGCAAGATGGCGGACCGGCAGCAGACTAAGCTGCCCAGCATCGGCAGTGCCCAGCCGTCGCGGGCCCCGACCAGCACCAGGAGAAGACGCGTGACATAGGAGCGGTCGCGGGAGCAGGTAAGAGGAGTCTCCCTGTCCCGGACGCTGCCAGCGTCAGCCTGCTCCCGGGCCCCCTGGTGGAGCCGCCGATCCCGGGCGCTGCAGACACCGACCTGCTCCAGACCCCGCCACAAGCCCTGCAGCCGAGCCCTCCAGCCCTGGGCACTGCCGCCACCAGCCCGCGCCCAGGCCCAAAGTCGCACCCTCTGACCCCGGGCGTCATCAACAGCGGCCTTCTCCAGACCCCGCTGCAAGGCCTACTGCACCGCAGCGCAAGGGGCGGGTACGCCCTCCACGTCCATAGAGTGGTAGGAGAGGAGGAGCAGTACCACTCAGACCCCGAGTACCAAGAGGACCCAGACGGGTCTGAAGACTGCCCTCAGGAGGGAGCTCAAGGAGGACACCGTTACCAGTGAACGGTAAAGTGGAACTGTATATAGTTACCCGTCGGGGTATGAGAACTGTTACTGATTGGAGTGTGGTCCCCGTTGGGACTAGTGTGGAACTATTAAAGGACTGTTACCTGTGTACCCCTAATCCCTAACCAGGCTGAGGACTGTGAGCAGCCATTCCCCTATCCCCACTGGCCGAGGACTGAGAGCGGCCACCCTTGTAAATAGTTGCGCTTCTTAAATCGCCCCCTATTGGTTTTATACAAAAACTGCAACATCTACCTCAGGACGAATTAAATGGACTGTTGCACCTTTACCTGGTCGCAAGTTGCACAGCGGCCAGAACTCAAGAATATGTTTTGAATGTGTTTCACTTGAAAATGCTTTAATGTGAAAAGTTTAATATGCTGCTAGAACAGTAATGCAAAAGTTCTATATATTGTTTCATAAAAGAGTTCCGGTGGCATTAGCCAGGTATTTTATAATGTTTTATGCCAGTAACGTTCTAAGAAAAGAGTACCTCCCATAAAGGGATGAGTTTTTGGTTAATGTCTTATATGCGAGTGCACTTTAAAAATTTGTATGTTTTAAATTGTTTTGCTCTTTTCCAGCCGAGGACGTGCTGTGATTCACCAGGTCGGAATGTAGCACCCCGAGGGCTCGGCTGCTACAGGGGTATTGCACCTCAAACCAGAGGTGTGATATTCCACTCCCGGGTAAGGATGGAGTGTGGACCAGGACTCGTTTAGCTGCATGCACCACACACACCCCATTTCCGAGGGACAGCTCAACGGTGCTCCCACAGAAGTGCAGGCACGACAGCTTCTGTCCCTGGCTGGAGTGGGGAGGGGGAGGAAAACCCAGTGGTGTAGGAGCAGATAGGGGTGGGTCTCTGGGCATAGGTAGGAGCCCATTGGTTGCTAGTCACCTGGGCTCGGGTGCTAGAGGGAGGTATAAAAGGTGGGCATCATCTTAGGACAGTGTGAGTTCAGAGAGGAGTGCAGTCCGAGGAGGAGTGACAAGGAACAGAGCTGCTGCATGGGCTCTGCTCCCCAGGCAGGCCTTGTCAGGAGGCCGGGGCCTGAGAGAGAGAGAGAGAAGAAGGAACAGAAAGGAAAGTAAGAAAGGAACAAGAACATCAAGAAAGGCCCAGAGACACGAGGACAGAGGGAACCCTAAGGACCCAGGAGATTGCGGGTGACGGGTTGGCAGAGCAGGGTACCGGAACCCAAATTGGTGGAGGCAACAAATTCCTCAGCCAAAGACCGGAGGTTGTGACCACATCTTGGTGCGACCCCTCACTACATCCACCAGGAAAGCATACCATATAGGGTCAGGGAAACCGGTGATTGGTTTCGCCAATAGAAGGCCCGCGGAAGCTGGACAAAGGTGGGTCACTGGTGGGGATGGCCAGAGAAAGGAAAAGAAGGGAGCCCTGTGCCAGGCTCTGGAATTGCCTGGGAGTTGGTCGAGTCCCCTGCCTGGTGGACGCAGCACGGCTTGGGCAGTCATCGCCTGTAGGATTGACATGAATAACAACTGTGAGTAAAGCATTGGAAACTGCAACCCCACGTCTCTGTGCTTCTTCACCGCACCAGCACAACTGGTGCTGGGACACTTGCGCACCATCACTCCCATAATCTCCACACTAACTGCCCTGAGGCTATACTCCTCCCGTGGGGAGTCATCCCATTCTAAGCTGCACACATAATACCAGCCTCAGCGGTCTGCCCTGCAGCGGCGGTCCCCATTGACCGCAGTCCACGGGTGGCGTAGTCGGACAATATAACACTATTAAGACTGCCACTTGAATTGACCACCCTGGGCACGGACCGGGTCAACGCCACGGAGACTACAACCCACAGCATCCCACAGAAGGCCCGGTTCCGGGTTCCCCACGCAGCCCAGGGGGCGAGTCATTATGTTGCCTGGCTTTGGTGTGACAGTATTTGTATGTGATATTATTGGTCATTTTAAAACATTTATGTGACACATTTGACGTGCCCCCAGGGCCGTGGGGTACTCGGCAGCCGGGCCTCTGGTTTCCGGTGAATATCACGGTGGCTGGCCCGGTCCGTGACCCAGGGCGGTCAGTGAAAAGGGAAACTTCTATTATATGGGGTTTTTGGGATTATTCGTGACGCCACCTGTGGAATGCGGCTACGGGGTGCCGCCGCTGCGGAGAAGTCCTCTGAGGCAGTTGGTAGGGCAGCTTGTGATGGAATGGCTTCCCACAGGTGGAGCGGGCCTCAGGGCAGTGTGGGGGATGTACTGGATGGTGATGCAGGGGAGAGACGGCAGGACGGTCCCGGAGGAAGGATGGACACTCACACAGGGGTAAGCTTCAGTACCTTTACTGGTGATGCTGCAGGCACGGTCCAGGGTACTCCAGGTGAAGGGCGCACTTCTGGACTCTCCCCAGTGAGCGGGTATAGGGCCTCCTGATCCGTTGCTTTACTCTCTAAGCTTCTGGCCTGCCTGGAGCTGGGCCTAGCTTGGTTACTGTCTCTCTCTGCACCTGCTGACCAGGTGGTAGGGCCTTCTCTTTGGAGATCACTCTCCCTGGATGCTGGGACCTCTGTGACTCCTAGCCCTGGTACTGCAATCAGCATTAGGTGGACCAGGGACCTGTAGTTCTCTAGGGGTTCCGGTGGTTCCTACTGGGTGTAGAGTGTCCCTGTAGGCGCGGACCCGATGTCCGGTATATATATATATTGGGGTGAGCTTACTATTCTCCTCTGCCCCCTGAGTTCCACTCTCCTTTTCTCCTCACCGTCGACCACACTCGGGGCCCTCACTACTTGGCAGCTGGCGTGCTGCGTCTTCACCGCTCTTTGAGCGTCGGCACGCTCTCTGCTCACTCAGAGCTGTGTTCCTCTCTGAAAACACTAAACTGAAACTCAACTGAAGACTGAGCTGTCTGGCTCCACCCTCCTTTTATATATCCCTAACGGGCTCCCTCTGCTGGTCTGAGGTGGTAGGGTGGAGGTGTGTGAATGTGTGAGGGCCTCTTGTGGAGAAGTCCATCAATGCACCCTTCTGGGTTCTGTGGCACCAATGCGCAGCAGGGCACCACACATTCCATTAAAAAAATATATATAAAAATATACCTGAAAAGAGTACTGGATATTTTAAGAAATGTTTAATAGGTTAGAGTAGGGTAGGGCCCTGACAGAAGAGTCTACCTTGTCCTGGTGGCAGTTTAAAAATTATTTTGGCCAAAACAAAAGCTGCTAGCTATGTGTGTGATATGGTTCGATGGGAACTGTTAATGTGTGATTGGTTGAGGACGTGGTGCAGAAGTGGAGTATTTCCAGAGTGGGTAGAGTGGGTGGTGTGACTGTGGAAGGTTCGAGGGATGGAAAAGGAGCTGGGCTGGAGGCGGAGTCTCAAGGGGGCCCGAAAAACTTTGCTAGTATGGAGCCCTGAAATTCCTGGTGGCAGCCCTGCCTACAAGCCCTTTATACCCTCATGGGTGCCTCTGCATAACTGCAAAAAAAAGTGATTTATTCATGTCCCGTGATGGTACAGACAATAAAATGTATCTGTAATTGCCTAGGTGTGTGCCATCAATATAATGCACAATTTTTGGTCTTTTTAAAGCCTTGTTACTTCTAATTTATGAAGCAGCCAGAGGTAAATATGCATACCTCCCAACTTTCGAAGAACAGAAAGAGGGACAAATAATGCGTCGCGGCAATTTTGGCCACGCCCCTGGCCACACCCCAATCCACACCCATTTACCATTATCTTTTCTCCCCACAGGAAGAGTTGTCAGAGGGGTGCTGGTAGTGAGGAAAATTCAGCAGACTCCATAGACTGCAGGGTGCAGACCCAAATCCGGGACTGTCCACTGTATCCGGGACAGTTGGGACTAGAGATAAACAGATGGATTCCTGGGTCTCTGGTCCAGCATCCAGGTCACTACCACCTGGTGGGTGGATGAGAGGCCATGAATCTTTTATCTTCCGGGGCAGCGCAACGTCATCTGTGCGTCCTGCAGATGTCCGCACCAAACTACACAAGAACAATTTTCTTCCCCTTATTTGATGCATTTTGGGGCAGATGTGAAGCCGCGTTTTTAAGGTGCTTTCTATAGGACAGAAAAGCTTTGATTTTGCACTTAATGAAGTATCTGCGTTTTTTTAGGCTCCAGGTGTCTGAAGAGCGAGATGAGCGAGCGTGTATTGTTAACCCTTTCGGCAAGCACGCTCGGCATTTATGTTAGTGCCGCCACACACATGCAGCCGCTGTGGCTCAAACATAGATGCCAAACACACCGAAAATACTCTGCAAGCACCCAAGCGTGCTTGCCGAAAGGGTTAACAGTACACGCTCGCTCATCACTACTCTGCGGTTTTGGAGCATTTTCTCTATAGGCTTCTTCTGAAAAAAACCAATGAGGAAAAAAAAACTCTGCTGCATTTTTAATCGCAGAATGAAAGCTTTTCTGTCCCATTAAAAAGCGTTAAAAACTTTGCTTCACATCTTCCCCAAAATCACATCAAATAAGCAGGAAAAAGCAAAAAAGAAACGCAGCAAACACACAATAGTCTGAGAAGATTGTTATTGCGTCGTGTGGTGCGGACACCTGAAGAAAAAAAGAAGCAGAAACAACACGGCATTAACGCTACGTGTGAACACGGCCTCAGCATTACAGTTTTATTACATTTTTTATGGGTTTAATATAGAAAAAATATAAATTACGCCATTTTTTTACGCCATTTACCGATCCCCATAAATAATCTGATCGCTGTGTTCTGTGGGTCGTTACGATTACAGGGACACCAAATATGTCCATGCTATTTGCTGATTTGTGATATTCATTATTTTTTACAAAACTCATTAAAAATTACAATATTTACAGTATTTGATTATCAAGTGTTTTTCTTTATTATTTTTTAGCAATTTTATAGGATGAAAAAAATCTGGAATATTTTGAGGTTGTGGGTTCAAGACCAGGGACTCACAGAAAAAAAAATTGTAATTGCTCATAAATTTACTATTTTTATTTCTAGGACCAATATAATCATTTTGTTCTGCTCAGTATACAGGCACCATAAAATACATTGTTATACACAATGTATTTCTATGGACTTGTATGGGCTGCTTTTGTATGCATTGACTGCATTGTAGAGTCAAGTTAACTAAATCCTCCTATATTCACCTGAGCTGCAGCCTCTGGATACTGAGTTCCCGGTTCGTGTCCCAGCAAGTGCGGTCACAGAAGACTGAAAAGGTGAGTACTATAATTTAATTTATTCACTGACCAGTGAGCGGCCCCGCCCCCGAGGAGGAGGAGCTACATCCCGACATCGAGAGGTGAGTATAAATAGAAGCCGGGAGAACAGCTGAGCCGTGAGTGACGCGGGACTGAGCCCGGAAATCGGGATAGTCCCGCAGAGTACGGGATGATGGGAGCTATGAATATGATTCTGATGAGCCGCGACTCATGGGTCACTGTTGTGTGCTTGCCCCCCAGGTTAAAATTTGCCAGCCAGCCCCTACTGACACTTAATGATGGATATGTGTCTGCCTTGCCATGTTTTCACACCAGGCCCTTATGGACAGATTCATGATGGACCACTGATTTTGTGGCCTTCCTGACCCGTTCCTGTACAGTCCAGGTAAACTTTGTGTCTGGGCTCAGTAAAGCTTCAGTAATGATGTCTTCTCTGTTTGAGAGAAAACATCATTATGTCCAGCAGGTGGCGGCATCACAGATTGAGGGATTTGTGAGAAGTCTGCAGCTGCCGGCAGTATGGGGGTGCAGGAAGGAGCCCCAGCATCTGAGTACACAGGCTCACCACCTCCACAGCAGTGTCCCTGCTCCACAGCTGCCTGTGTATAAACCATGTCCCGTCTCCTCCCTCTCCAGTCATCACTAGACAGGCAGTCGGGACAGGCGGAGGGGGAGGACAGACATGGCAGCTGTACCATGTGTACCAGCAGTGGCAGGGGGCTGGCCAGCTCTCAGTCCTGCTATTTCCCCAATATCCTGCTGACCATTCACCTCTGCACTGCTCATGGCTGCTGTACTGGGAGCGGGCAGGTGTGTGAAGACCCCGACTGCTTCTGGAGACAGACCGCAGTGTAGGGGAGTATATAGCGGATGTAGTATATAGATTTTATAATAGTAAATAGTATGAATATGGTATATAGTGTATTTAAGTGGGTATATATTTATATATAGTGCACACAATAGCATGTAGTATATAGTGTACATGAGTGTGTATATGGTACACAGTATATGTAATATTGTGTACCTAGTGCATTGCACATGTTGTGCTCTCTGTAGGTACATGCATGCACGTGGACATTTGGACATTCTGTGTGTGTATATGTGCATATATATATATATATATATATATATATATATATATATATATATATATATATATATATATATATATATATATATATATATATATATATATATATATATATATATATATATATATATATATACAGGGTGGTCCAAAAGTAGGTGGACAGAAAGTGTAATAAGGTTATGAAGGGGGAGATTTATCAAACACTAAATTGCATCCGCCTGTCTGGATCATCCTCCAATAAATCATGAATTAGACGTGGACGATAAGCTTTCCACCCAATAGATTTCAGAAGCTCGTGAAATTCCCAGTTCCAAAGAGGCTCTTCTGTGGACTTTTTCGGACTCTGAACAAATGTTTCATCAACAAGTTGTTTATTATCTTCTGTACAGACTGTTTTGGGTCGACCAGTTTTTGGAGCATTAAGGATTGAGCCAGTGGCATTAAATTTATCACGAATGCGGTAAATGGTTTGTCTCTTTGGGGCTTGAGTACCAAATGTTTCAACCCAATTTGCTCTAACGGTTTCAGCATTTTGAGATTTCCAATACTCTGTTAAAATCCATTTTCTTTGATCTGTATCTAAATTATTTGCCATTATGTGTTATCTGAATTATCTGAAAAGAAAACAGATTTGGGGGAGATCTATCTGTGAAAACTAGATCTGTGAAACTGGCTCAGTTGCCCTTAGCAACCAATCATATTCCACCTTTCATTTTCCAAAGAGTCTGTGAGGAATGAAAAGTGGAATCTGATTGGTTGCTAAGGGCAACTGAGCCAGTTTCACTTTACACCATGTTTGATAAATCTCCCCCTTCATAACCTTATTACACTTTCTGTCCACCTACTTTTGGACCACCCTGTATATATATCTATATATATGCATATGCTGCTTGTGTACATCTGGTCAGGCCTGGGTTCATGAGCTGCCCTACATGGCAGATTTACAGTGGCAACTCCTGTAGCCAGACCACCCTTTGGAATAATGCTTTGCATTTGACATGATTTACCATGCATTCAGGACATTGTGGGCCGAGGCAGCAGCTTCTGACCCCTTGAGAATAGGCACCCGGGGGCCGTAAGCCTTGCTGCTTGTATGGAGTAAGGTGTTTTTTTCAGAATGCAGGGTGCTGATATATGCAACCTTATCAGTGAATGGTAAAATCAGATTGGCCGTCTGCAGAGAAGTGATCTGTAGGCTGATGTTCAGCACATAATACATTGATCATCCTCTCAGCGCCTAATTTTCATTAACTTATATTATCCACAATGTTCTTGTATCCATACATGTTATATGCACCTCACATCAACTGTATGTTACCTGTGGTGCAATCATCTATCTATCTATCTATCTATCTATCTATCTATCTATCTATCTATCTATCTATCTCTCCCATAGGTAACATACAGCCATGTTCCCAGGCTTTGGGTATGGGCACACAACAAAATTTTACAATTATGTTATCCCAATGAGTTTTTCAAACGGAAGACACTTCAGGAAATGTCAGCGTTTTTTTTCCTGACTTGTCTTTTGCAGGGTCATTTCAGATTTTTTTGGTGGCTTTTTTTTTTAAAATTGGATTGCACAAACTAGTGAGTGACTTCCTAGGAGAATCCACTTGACGAACGGTCAGGTCACTACTTTTAACCGCTCTGCATCTTTGAAAACCTGAAGCTGAAAAGTCTGAAGATGTGCACAGCAAGTCGTTTAATGCTGCAGGTCATATGTTTTCGCATTTATTAAGCACTTTTTCAGGTTATCAGCATATCCGCCTGAAAAAGATGTGTGTGTGGCGCCCCTGAGGGTTCGGTCGCCACAGAGGTACTGCACCTCACCCCGAGGTGTGGTGTCTCCCTTCTCTCAGGTAAGGTGGGAGTACTGCACAGAACCCCAAACACCTGCATCCAACACTACACTGCTCCAGGCCGGCTGGAGGGGCAACATGCAGAACGCAGCTGCTGAGCCCTGACCCTGGCTGGAGTGGGGGGAACCCAAAGGTAGGGGGAACCAGTAGTGGGTGTGGGTGGAGGAAGTAGATAGAGGAAGCACTTTAATAGGAGTATAAATAGGGAAGCCATCTTAGGGTGGTAGGCGAGTCATAGGGAGCAGTTCAGAAGAACAGCTCGGGACAGTTCAGAAGAACAGTCTGGGGGCAGAGTCTCATTAGGAGATCTGCTCCGCATGGAGGGCCAAGTCGGGAGGCCCAGGAGGGGAGCAGGGAGTAGGCTCCGTTCTAGAAAGGATCCCAGGGGGTACGGCGCGTGCAGGATGGCACCCCTAGGCCCGCATCGGTCAGAAGACAGAGGGATCGTTGCAGCATTCTAATCCCCGGGGGGGTCAAGTAGGTCCCGGATCCATCGTACAGGAAGGACTTCAGAGTACCCGAGTGGGGTTGAGAGTGGGCAGCACAGAGCGGGAGGGAGAAGGACCTAGTGTGAAGACGGTCAAAATAGGAACACGAGAAAGTGGGGTTCTGCCAGGTATTCCCAAGCTGCCTGAGAAAGGATTGAACCCCTGCCCAGTGAATGCAGCGCGACGTGGGAGGCCTGCACCTGTACGGTGCACCTGTGGACTGTCTGAAGAGTTGTGAGTAAAACCTTGGATGACTGCACTGTACTGCCTCCGTCCATTCTTTCATCGGTGCCATTGTTCCCTCCCTGCACTACAACGCCCAGCGCAACCCACTCTCCCTCACTCCACTGCACTGAGGCCTGCTCCACCTGTGGGGAGCCGTTCCATCACAAGCTGCCCCAACATCTGCCTCAGAGGACTGTTGCAGTGCTGGTGACCCTCACCAGACACCACAGGTGGCGTCACAAACTTTCTATAAATAAATCTCCCTTTTGCACTGACCGCCCTGGGTCATGGACCGGGCCAGCCACCGTGATAGTCCCCGCCAACCGGCATCCAGAGGCCCGGCTGCCGAGTACCCCACGGCCCTGGGGGCGTGTCATGTGCACATGCCGTTTCAGTGAATGCTATATCATGTTGCTGTATGCCTCTGCTATACCCAGTCACTGTATGCCTCTGCTATACTCAGTCACTGTATGCCTCTGCTATACCGAGTCGCTGTATGCCTCTGCTATGTCATGCCGCTGTTTGCCTCTGCTATATCGCAGCCCAGGATTAAGGTCACACAAGCCAGATGACGCCACAAGGAAGATGCAAAAAATCCAAATGATTCTATTTGCAACTTGCTTGTAATAATCGTGGCACCTTGCGGGTTGCAATGCTACCAAGCTCACTTACACTATGCTGCAATGTAGCAATGGCACAGAATGATCATTGGTCGTGTGTCTCAGCCAAGGTCACTGTCGCCCTGGTCTAATGTCACAGTTTGGGATTTCATGTGTATGAATGCTGTACATGCACAGTACAATGATGGGGCAGGATGAGGAGCTGAACCTGTGCCACTAACAGTGGGGTCTGCTGTCACATGCTGCTCTCAGCCTTTTAACCTCTTGGGTAAGTCTGTGTGCCCACTATGCGTTTTTTAAGTGTTTCTGCAGCGGCAATTCCGCCACGAAAACACTTAAAAACGCTTGGTAGAAGGTCTGCAATGTTCCCCAATGATAATCCGCATTGCGGAAAAATACGCAGCATGTCCATTAATTTTGCGGTCACGGAGCGTAATTGCCACCATTGACTTGCATTGAATCGCTTAATATCCGCATGACTACATGTGCACATGCGGATATTAAGCAATTCAATGTGCGGATGGTACCCGGGTCTGGAGGAGAGGAGACTCTCATCCAGACCCGGGTACCATAGTACCTGTAAAAAAAATAATTTAAAATAAAAAAAACATTATACTCCCCTTCTGATGGCCCCCCGGTCTCTTGTACCGTGCATCCAGGCTCCCCGGTGGCTCGCGATGGTGTAAAAGGACCTTCCATGGCGTAATTTAGTCATGTGACAGATCACGCAACCGCTGACGTCAGCGGTCGCGTGACCTGTCACATGACTAAATGACGTCATGGAAGGTCCTTTTACACCACCGTGAGCCACCGGGGAGACCAGAGAAGGAGATCGGGAACAAATGTTTCAGCAACAAGTTGTTTATTATCGGAAGGCGAGTATTTATTTATTTTTTTTTACCATTTTATTCTTTTTTTTTTAACTATTAACTTGGTCACACTATATAAGTCCATGTTGGTTGCATGAATGATGGGGCACTGACACCCCTTCCACTACAGCCAACCCACCAGATGGAGACCCAAATCTGAACATTTAAAAAAATTAGGGGCAGACACCATCAAAGTGGCATCAATTTCACCAGAGTAGAGCTACTGGGAAATATAGTATTTAAGAAAGAGTTCTCAAAATAATGGACAATCCCTTTAAGTGCTACAACATTCTAAAATGAGTTTAAAGAAGTTGTCCACTACGCCTCCCATTCAATTGAATTGCCCTATCCCATTGAATTGAATGGGAAGCAGACGTGCAGTACACCGCGGCGGCCACTACCTCTTGACGGCGGAGCCTTGCAGGTGAGCACTTGCGGCCGCCGCCGCCAGCACCGATAACAGCTGATCGGCGGGGGTGCCGCGTGCCGATCATACATTGATGCCCTATCCTAAGGATTGGGCATCAATGTAAAAGTAGTGGACAACCCCTTTAAAGGCCTCCCAAACAAGTCCTGCTCATTTTTATTGACACCCATGAAGTTTAAGTACATAATGTGGAATATCTCCTGAACTAAATGAATAAAGTGAATCTTTTTTTTGTATAGAGCACTCATGTTAAATACAAAAGAGTAAATGATAAAAAATAATTTAAAACCAAAAACAATGGGAGGGAAACATAGAAAAACCTAAAGCTTGCTGTGTCACTGGCATTGGCATCTTTTACAGAAATTTTATATGGAAACACATTTGACTTGCCTGTGGTAAATCAAAAAAAGAAATTCTCCAGTAATTGTCGGTGCCCATGTGACATGAATTAGCCAATGAATGATGACTTCACTGTTTTAAAAAGCCACATGTTAGGCCCTGTTCCTTTGTCACAATGGTGAAGACAAAGGAGCTGTCTGAGGACATCACAATTGCTATTATTAGAAAACTCAAAACTTCCCAAGGGTATGAGGCCATCTCCAAAGACCTTAGTATCCCAGTTTCAACAGTGTGTAGTGTTATTAAGAAGTTTGCCAAGCATGTAACAGTCAATAACCTCCCTGGACATGGGGGAAAGAGGAAAATTGACAAAAGATGTCTTCGATGGTTGGTGCGAATGGTGGAAAAATCACCAGGTCAAACATCCAAAGACCTAAAGGCTAACCTGGAGCAGTCTGGGATCATAGTTTCAACAAGTACCATACGCCGCACACTAAACCAGAGCTTTATGGGTGAAGGACAAGGAAGAAACCATTGCTGAATCAAAGGCATAAAAAGGAACAACTGATCTTTGCCAAAGAGTACCTTGACAAACCACAATCCTTCTCGGAAAATGTTCTGTGGACAGTTGAAACAAAATAGAGCTTTTTGGCAATGCAAAGCAACAGTATGTTTACAGACGGTGCAATGAAGCTTATAAGAAATAGAACACCTTACCAACAGTTAAACATGGTGGAGGATCCATAATGCTGTGGGGTTGCTTTGCTGCATCTGATACTGGAGGCCTTGCCCGTATCATAAGAATCATGAAATCAAAGCATTATCAAGAGATTTTAGAGTGAAATGTCCTAACCAGTGTAAGAAAAATTGTTTGAGTCGAAGATCATGTGTGCTCCAGCAAGACAATGACCCAAAACACACATCCAAAAATACACAGGAATGGTTGAAAAAGAAAAAATGGACTGTTTTAAAATGGCCAGCAATGAGTCCTGACCTCAATCCCATTGAAAATCTTTTGGGTGAGCCGAAATCTGCCATTGGGAAAAAGAACCCTGCAAACATTCAAGAGCTTGAGCAAACTGCAAAAGAAGAGTGGGAGAAAATTCCAGCTGTGAAGTGTAAGAAGCTTATAGATGGCTCTAAGAAACATTTGGAGGTTGTCATCAAAGCCATAGGGTGTGCACCCTAGTATTAATTAGGGGTGCCTTTATTGCTGCACATGCTGTTTCTTCTTTGAAATTGCAACATGGAAGTTGAAAAACAATGTTTTATTGTTGTATTACTTTGGACCACTAATTAAAAATAACTGAGGATTTAACTTTGGCACATTTCCATTTATTTCTGAAGATATTGTACAGTCTATGAAAAAAATGAAGGGGTGTCAATAATGGTGAGCAGCACTGTACATATTAGACTAAAGTTGCCTAAATCCGGTACACAATGTTGCAGGAGAAAAGATCCATTTCGTCAGAATTCCTGTGGCCAAACCTTTTGGTCTACGAGAGATGAGCTGTTGTCAGAAGTCAGGCAGCTGCATTTTTATACAGAACGTAGAGCACTTGGCCAAGCGTTCAAGTGTATGAGGGAGTTGGGGGTGAGAACTGTTGGTAAATGCTTCAGCTGACGCTATCTAATGAGCATTGCGGGCTGCCAAGCAACCTGAGCCGTGGAGTTGGTAAGCCAAAGTTTCGACTTCATCTTATAAATAATGAGGCTACTTAAATGGAAAATAAAACATTTATTTGAATACAATTTCTGAACAAATCATTGAAATTCCTATGAAATGTAATAATTATAATAGTCAGTACATATCTACTGAAAATAAATACTGTATAAAGCGATAGTATACCAAGAATATGCACAAAACTGTGTTTTTTTTAATGCTTTTAATTTTCTACCCTCATTTAAAAATAAAAAGTTATTACACCACAGAGTGAAGTATAGCAAAGTTTCAGGTAATGTACCCTTCGTCAGTATGAATAAGATATGTGTGGATGAAAAAAATGCAAATAATCCACTTTTACCAGTATATGAAGGTATGGGATTACTGGGCTGTCTAGGAATCCGAAGAGAGGTGGAAATTACCATTCCCCATAGGACAGCGGTGGGTAATCTTTTTTCTACCAAGGCCATTTGGATATTTATACCATCCTTTGGGGGCTGTACAAATTGTGCGCCAACTCCGCCCATAAAGTACGTCCTGACGCTGGCACTGGTGTCAGGACGTAATCTCTCATTGCATGCGCCTCAGCATCCAGTAGTGAACACTGCGTGTGTGTGCGCTCACAGAGCAAGAAGAAATTATTGGGCTGGTGACAGACAAAATACAGCTGCCGGCCCAAGAACTTTGGTCCCGGGGAATCTGCCTGGACGCTGGATCACAATTATCCTACTCTCTACGCTGAACACTTATATTGCGGTTACCATCTAAATCTCCAATTGACGTGATTCAGATGAAGCCCCCGAGGGATCCATTCACTATAATGAGACAGCAGAGTTACACTGGACTCCATCTGGCCTCAGTTCAGCGTCGTCCTTCTTTTCAGAAGTGGTCAAAACTGTGGCCGGCAGCACTTTTATGCATGCCTAATAAAAAGACAAACACTGCCGGATCATAGGCCAGATGGCGTCCACAGTGCTTTCATCTGCCTCACTATAGGGAATCTTCCACTGGGGTTTCCTCTGAATCACGTTTTTGAGAGATTTACACAGAAACCCCGGTGTAAGCGCTCAGCATAGAGCACAGGATAAATGTGAACTGAGCCTTACTGTGATCTTTGGGCGGCAGAATGAATTAATCAACAGAAGGTGAAGTTTTATTTATTTTTTACGCCGCTCCTCGTGCGTGATCAGGCGACTTTATTCTTCGGAGCAATTACAGCGATACCAGATTTATATCAGGTTTTTATGATTGACAGCTGTCACTTTTTATTTTAAAAACAAGTTTTTGCATCGTCATACTTTGAGAGCTATAATTTTTCAATATTTCTGCCGACAGAGTCATGTGACAGCTTGTTTTTTGCAGGACAGGTTGACGTTTTTATTGGTGCCATTTTTGAGCAAATGACATATTTTTGATCGCTTTCTATTCTAATGGAGGCAGAATGAACAAAAACCAGCAATTCAGGAACTGTTTTTTGGGGATTTTTGTATGCTGTTCTGCATGTGGTAAAATTGATAAGGTAGCTTTATTCTTCGGGTCAGTATGATTACAGCAATACCACATTTATTTAGTTTTTTATGTTTTGTACTTTTACACAATAAAAACTATTTTATAGAAAAAATATTTTTTTTTTGCATCGTTTTATTCTGAGAGCTGTAACTTTTTTTATTTTCCCCTGACGGAGCTGTATGGCAGATTGTTTTTTTGCAGGACAAGATGATGTTTTCAGTGATACCATTTTTATTTACATTCATCTTTTTGATCGTGTTTTAATCCACATTTTGTTTGGCGGTATGATGATAAAGCATAGTTTTTTGACTTGTTTTTCACTTATTTTTTTTATGGTGTTCACTGAAGGGGTTAACTAGCGGGACAGTTTTATAGGTTGGGTTATTCCTGATGCAGCGATACCAAATATGTGGACTTGTTTTGTTTATTTATTTTTTACACAGATAAAAGTATTTGCTGGAATAATATTTTTTTTTTGTTCCTTATTTTGTGATTTTTTTTTTTTATATTTTTATAATTTTTATTAACATTTTTTTTTTAACATTATTACATTGTCCCACTATGGGACATCAACTTTCTCTGCCCTGATCACTGATCTAACACTCTTTAGTGCATCTGCTCTGCAGAGCATTAGATTAGCATCTGACAAGCAGGAAGGTGTCTCAGCTCCTGCTCTCTGAATAGGCGCTGACAGGCCACCTTTCTGCAGGACCCTGAAGGACCCCTCGGCCATCTTAGGTCCGGGGGTCACCATGGAGACCATCAGTACAACGCGATTGCATCACATTGTGCTAATGGAAACAGACAGGGAGCTCACTCCCTGTGCGATGCCCTGCGATGTGCTGTCACTATTGACAGCGGCATCACAGGGATTAAATGCCCGTGATCGGTGCTAGCACCGATTGTGGGCATTGCTGCGGGGTGTCAGCTCTAACATAGAGCTGACACCCACACTCGATCATGGCGGCACTCAGTGTGAGCCCACACGATTGCGCTTTGCGGGAATGCAGCTCCCGCGGTGCCATATATATACCTGGTATGTCAGGAAGGGGTTAAAAAAAATTCCTTCATGATGGCGCCGCCCCTTAACCTGCCGCCCTAGGCACCCGCCTTCCAGTGCCTAGTGGCTAATATGGCCCTGCATACAATTTAATTTTTGTTACTTGCAGATCACCCATGATTTGGAGATTAGCTTGGAAGAAGTCTGTTCTAGAATCTTTAGACTAAACTGTCAAGTATATGTACTAACAATGGACCAAGAGGAAGCACGGAGGATGTAATCGTCTCACTAACAGTGGCCATACACAATAGAAAGAAGCATATGATGCTTGGACAAACATTGATAAAATCTTCCTGTAGTGAGTGATTGTTTTGATGATAAAGTTTTATACATATTTTTAGTTCATGTTGGTTAATAGACTTTTCATCTGGCCATACATTCTCAGGCATAATATGATAGAGCTTTCTAGGAATGTTCTTTTGTGGGATATTTTGTGCATGGACGAAAGATATTTTAGTATAATTCTGACAGCTATCTGGGTATGAACACTTTATACAAAGAAAACTGTCAGTCACTGATAGGGCAGCCCACTGGACCAAAAATCCCAGAAAGAGCAGAGGTTTAAATGATTAAAAAAAGAGGCAATTTGCATAGTTATTTCCCAGCGTGAAGACGGTCTAGCTAGGAACACAAGAGAGTGGGGTTCCGTCGGGCGCTCCTAATCTGCCTGAGGAAGAGCTGAACCCCTGCCTGGTGAACGCAGCGCGACATGGGAGGCTGACACCCGTACAGTGCACCAGTGGAACTGTCATAAGAACTGTGAGTAAAGACTCGGATGACTGCACCGTACTGCCACCGTCCATTCTTTCATCTGCGCCATCTTCCCCTTGCACTACAACGCCCAGCGCAACCAACAACACCTACTCTGCCCTGAGGCCCGCTCCACCTGTGGGGAGCCGTTCCATCACAAGCTGCCCTAACATGTGCCTCAGCGGACTGCTCCACCGCATTCCACAGGTGGCATCACGAACACTTTACAAATCCCCTATAAATAATCCCCCCCCATTTGGGTGGCTGCCCTGGGCCACGGACCGGGCCAGCCACCATGATATCCCCACCGGCATCCATCGGCCCGGCTGCCGAGTACCCCACGGCTCTGGGGGCGAGTCACCCGCATGGTTTTTTTGGGTGTCTAATAACCGTGAAACATATGGATGGAGACTCGAGCATGTCACTCAAGCACCCGCGATACATGGTGCATACCCGAGAACCCGATGCAAACTCAAGTAGCGAGCACTTGCGCTCAAGACTAATGACAACTTATTCAATATGCTGACCTAATGTTATCAAATTCTGTGTCGTACCTCTGGGTTCAAAATGTTCACTATATCCCTTGATAAAATCCTTGAGGGGTGTAGTTTCCAAAATGGGGTTACTTGTGGGGGGTTTCCAATATTTAGGCACATCAGGGGCTCTCCAAACGAGACATGGCATCCGCTCTCGATTCCAGACAATTTTGCGTTCAAAAAGTCACACAGTGCTCCTTCACTTCTGAACCCTGCCGTGCGCCCAAACACTATATTTTCCCCACATATGGAGTATTGGCGTACTCAGATGACATTGCACAAAAGTTTTTGGGGTCCATTTTCTCCTCTTACCCTTGTGAAAATAAAAAAATTGGGGCTAAAACATCATTCTTGTGGAAAAAGTTAGATTTTTTTATTTTCACGGCTCCATGTTATAAACGTCTGTAAAGGACTTGGGGGTTCAGGGTGCTCACCACACATCTAGATAAGTTCCCTGAGGGGTCTAGTTTCCAAAATGGTATCACTTGTGGGGGGTTTCCACTGTTTAGGCACATCAGGGGCACATGCGCTAATTATTCAAGCAAATTTTACATTCAAAAAGTCAAATGGCACTCCTTCCTTTCCGAACCCTGCCGTATGCCCAAGCAGTGGTTTTCCCCCACATATGGGGTATCTGCTTACTCAGGAGAAATTGCACAACAATCTGCATGGTGCAATTTCTCCTGTTACCCTTAGGAAAATGCAAAAGTGGGGCGGGAAAAATGTGGAAATTTTATTTTTAAAGCTCAATGTTATAAACTTCTGTGAAGCACCTGGGGGTTCAAGGTGCTCACCACACATCTAGATAAGTTCCCTGAAAGGTCTAGTTTCCAAAATGGTAAAATGGTATCATCACATCAGGGGCTCCCCAAATGCAACATGGCGTCCGCTAATTATTCAAGCAAATTTTACATTCAAAAAGTCAAATGGCGGTCCTTCCCTTTCGAACCCTGCCGTACACCCAAACAGTGTTTTTTCCTCACATATGGGGTATCTGCATGCCCAGGGGAAATTGCACAACAAATTTTGGGGTCTATTTTTTTCCTGTTACACCTGCGAAAATAAAAAAAAATTGGGTCTAAAGTAACATTTTTGTGAAAAAAAGTTAAATGTTCATTTTTTTTCTTCCACATTCCAAAAATTCCTGTGAAGCACCTGAAGGGTTAATAAAGTTCTTGAAGGTGGTTTTGAGCACCTTGAGGGGTGCAGTTTTTAGAATGGAGTCACTTTGGGGTATTTTCTGTCATATTGACTCCTCAAAGTGACTTCAAATGTGATGTGGTCCCTAAAAAAATGGTTTTGTAAATTTTGTTGGGAAAATGAGAAATCGCTGGTCAACTTTTAACCCTTATAGCTCCCTAATAAAAAAAAAATTTGGTTCCAAAATTGTGCTGATGTAAAGTAGCATGTGGGAAATGTTATTTATTAACTATTTTGTGTGACATGTCTCTCTGATTTAAGGGCATAGAAATTCAAATTTTGAAAATTGCTAAATTTTCACCAAATTTCCATTTTTTTCACAAATAAACGCAAGTGATATCAAAGAAATTTTACCACAATCATAAAGTACAATATGTCACGAAAAAACAGTCTCAGAATCAGGGGGATCCGTTGAAGCGTTCCAGAGTAATTACCTCATAAAGTGACAGTGGTCAGAATTGTAAAAATCCCACTATTTGTTGCATATTTAAACAATAACCAATTTAATTTAAAATTCACTAGTTTTTTCAATAAAAACTGTATTAATTTCTTGGATTTGAAATTAACAGTTTACCCTATTTTACCAATAGCTATCAAAACCTATAGGAAATCGAATTCAGGCCATACTATCCTGCATGAGCAGCCCAAGGTTAAATTATATATTTAATCGCATTAAAGGCACACTAGACAATGCACTATATACATAAGGGTTATGCATACATAATTGTCAGAGATGCAAACACAATAGAAGTGGTATAAAAGATATAAGCAGATATTAAGAGTCAGTTACCAGTCAGATGAAATGCCTGGCTTGTAGGGAAGGGGCTGCCACATGGGAGGCTTGTGGGTTCCTCTGTTGGGTGACTTCTCTTACAAGATGTGGCGTCGGGTTTCCGAACAGCTGTGCTATGTATCTCCCTATCCCTATGTGCTAGACTGGGTCAAGACCCAGGTGGACATTCCCCATGTTCTTGGGATTTCGGAAATCTATTCAGTGTATGGCTGGGACGTATAGTATTTCCATAACTCAATATCGAATTATAGCTGTCTGAAACAAAGGGAGACCGCATGGCTTGGATCCACAGGATCTCTTCCTGTAGCAGCTCCTCAGCTAGCTGGTGGGGGTGTAACTCCTTTGTTTGAAGCTGGCCAGGTGAGATATTTGTCACTACTTGTCTCTTGAACCCCCCCTGCTGCTACTCAGGGTCATGCAACTGCACACTGAAGGGCTTTATAATCATCTGCCAAATAGCATACAATGATTGACATGGAATTATATCTCCAATATTCTTCATACCTCCCCTTTAGAGGATGCTAGGGGCAGCACTTCCCGGTGTTCCCCCGCGGGCCCGCCTGCAACCTCCCCTTGTCGGGATAAACCGTCGGCATTACTGTGGTCGAGGCCTTTCTTGTGGCGAATGGCGAAGTGGTACAGCAGGAGCACGAGGCTCCAGCATAGCAACCTTTCATTTGTTCTTTATACGGCGTGTAATCAGCTAAGGGGGTTGTGGTCCATTTCCATGGTGAATTGGCATCCGTACAAGTATGGCTGCAGACCCTACAGGACCCACACAATTGGCAGACATTCCTTCTCCATCGTGGAGTAGGCCACCTTCCTCTACAGGAGCTTGCGGCTCAGGTACAAAACGGTGTTCATGGCCTGTAGTGTCGACCTGGCTGAGCACAGCACCGAGGCCAAAGTCACTGGCGTCGGTCTGCACTACAAACGGCCGTGTAAAGTCAGTGGCCTGTAGTACCAGGGAGCTACAAAGGGCCGTCTTCAGCACTCCGAACACCGTCTCACAGTTGCTTGTCCAATTGACTGCGGAGGGCAATTTCTTCTTGGTGAGGTCTGTCAGGGGCTTCTCCAGGCTACTGTAGTGAGGAACGAACCTCCTATAGTACACGGGGGTGCCCAGGAAGGACATCTCCTGTTTCTTGGTCCTGGGGGTGGGCCAGGATGCGATGGCATCCACCTTCCCGGGCTCCGGCTTTAGAGCCCCCCCTGCCTACCCGGGGTCCAAGGTAGTGGACCTCACCCATACCCAGCTGCGGGCACGTACCCATCGAGTCCACTGAGCAGCGTGTTGACCATCCGCTGAAAAGTGGCAGGGGCATTCTTCATGCCGAATGACATCACAGTGGACTCGTACAGTCCAAATGTGGTGATAAAGGCAGAGCATTCCCATGCCTCAGGGGAATCTGCCAATATTGCCAGCTCAAATCCATGATGGTCAGGTACTTGGTCCCGGCCAACTGATCGAGCAGGTCATCGATGTGCGGCATTGGGTATGCATCTTTGACTGTGACAGCGTTGAGCCCCCTGTAGTCTACGCAGAACCAGGTTGTCGGGTCCTTCTTTGGGATGGGGGGACTACAGGTGAGGCCCAAGTGCTGCTGAATGGTTGGATGACCCCCAGCTTCAGCATCTCATCAATCTCCTGGCGGATGTGCTGCTGTACCTCCAGGAAGACCCGATATGCTGAACGCTTGGGATATAGGCCATACAGGAGCTCAAAGGGGGAGAACCTTGTGGAGGCCTGTGGAACCTCCCAGTAGACAAATAGCAGGTGTGGGAGGTACCGCTCCCTGTTGAGCCCATGAGAGTCAACCAACATCTTAAGCATCTGCTTCAGGGTGCCATTGAACCATTTACAAAGGCCGTTGGTCTGTGGGTGGTACGGGCTGGTCACCAGATGTTGCACCTGTATTTGCTTACAGAGGGACTCCATCAGCTGCGACATGAACTGGGTCCCCCAGTCGGTGACCATTTCCTGGGGAAACCCCCCTCTGGATAAAATCTCTAGTAAGGCGGTGGCCACCTTGACAAGGCTACCGCTTCTGGGTGGCATAGTCTACTACCGTCAGTATGAAGCGTTTCCCAGAGTTGCTGGAAGTGGCCATCGGGACAAACAAATCCACACCCACCCTCCTGAAAGGCTCTTCAATGATGGGCGGAGTTACTAGTGGGGCTTTGGGGCGCTGCCCCATCACCCCCCCCCCTCTGATAGGTGTCACACGAACGGAAGTAGGCAGTCGCCTCAGCTTCCATCCTTGGCCAGTAGAAATGCTGGGTTAGCCTGGCCTTGGTTTTCGTGATCCCTAGATGTCCGGCCATTGGAATCTCGTACACCATACACAACAACTCCACCCTGAACAGATAGGGCACCTCTAACTGTCAGTCCCTGGGCCACACCTCCAGTGAACCTCACTGGACCATTACCCGGTACATCCGTCCTTGGTCTCAGACCACCCGCTTGAAGTCCAAGTCCAAGGGAGGCTGTACTGACTACTCCTTAAGAGCTTTCAGACTGTCATCAGTCGCCAACGCTGCCTGAAACCCCTGACTGGACGTGGCCAGAATAGACAAGACTGCCACATCCTCTGTCAGTTCCCTGGGACCTATCTCATCTCCTTAGTCTGACCTGGCAGCCACTTGGTCGGTAGGGGGAAAGCCATCGGACCCCCAAGGGGCCCCTGAGGCCCCAGTGCCACCACTGCGCATGACAGCGGCCACGGCCGCAGGTAACACCCACTTTCCCTCTGCTTCTGACCAAGTCGCTGGTCCAGACGGACTAACCTGGACCTCTGACATCCCAGTTGTGAAAGAACCCTGCAATGCTGCCTTACCTGAGAGCCTTACCTCTCCTCGGGCTGCCCGCCCTCACTTGCATGCTCCCTTTCCGCAGCTGTCTGCCCCCTGTCTGTCCCCTCTGTGAGAACATCACAGGACAAACTTTTCCAGCATGCCTGCTGGCCATACTCTAAGGCCTTATCACAGCTGGATTGATTGCACTCCTCCCCACCCCCCCCCCACCCCCCCGAGGAGAGAGGGACACAGTACATCACCAACCCAAACATCCCCATGAGTAGGCATGTTAATTATATTGACATTAACAGGGGTGGACAGAACATTGTCTGGAGGGTCAGGCCTTGGGGGTTCAGCAGCCACATAGGACACTAGCCACCCAAGTCTCTCCCAAGCAAAACATTTGTGGGAATATTCGGGGTTACTCCCACCTCCCGCACTCCCCTCCTGGTGCCCCAGTCCAAATACACCTTGGCGATGGCCTGTGTTAGACACATGGCTTTGAAGTGTCCCAGCTGTCTGCAGATACGACACAGTCGGGGTTCCCCTACCGGCGTGGAGAGGAAAGCTTGTGTAGGTGCTCCCTTGGGATTGGGGGCAGGGACAGCAGGCACCTCGTTCGTCCAGCCGGCAAGATTTTGGCCTCCGGGGTTCTGTTGTTGGAGTACTCATCAGCAAGTGTCACTGTTGCAGAGGCCCCCTTTGGCTTCCCGTAATGGAGGTACTGTTGGAGGTCCTACGGGCAGTTCCACAGAAACTGCTTAGTTGCGATGATCTCCTTCAGCTGCTGGATGGTGGTGAGCTCCAGTCCCATAGTCCATTGGTCAACTGCTCTAAGTAGGACCCACATGTGATCAACCCAGCTGTCTGCAGGACCCCGCTGTATACTCCGGAGCTTCTTCCAGTACATATCAGTGGTCAAGTTGTACTGCCGGACCAGAGCCTGCTTGATGTCCTCATAGCTCAGGGCGGTCTCACTGGGCAAGTACCCAAAGATATCCAGGGCCTTACCCCTGAGGCGAGGGGTTAAGAACCAGACCCACTGGTCCTCAGGCAGATGGTATTGATGGCAAGTTTTTTCAAATGCTAGCAAGAAAGTGTCCAAGTCCCCTCCTTTGTCCAGCAGGGGGAAGTCTGTAGCTTCTGGAGCCGGATCTCAGGGGACTTGCGAGTGGCTGAAGCATTTTTTGCTGGTGCTCATGCTCCCGCTGACGTTCTGCTATGAGGGTCTCGTAGGTGGCCTTGTCCCCAGCCTTGAGACTGACCAGGGCAGCTTGCATGAGGTCATCCAAGCGTGCCTGGCTGGGGGGATGGGCAGGTGGTCAGTGGCCCACTGCAGGACCGACTGCTGGCGTCTGTCTCCTTGGGGAGCCTGGGCGGGACTTCCTCTCTCCTAGAGCCGCATCATCTTCCATTTCCTCCCCACCCTCCGTAGCACCTCCTTGGTTCTGGTACCACTGGCCATCCTTGCACTCTAGGGTCACTGATACAAAACTGCAACCTGTTGCACCCACACACCTTATAATATTTGCACTCGGACTGTCTATTGCTGAGCTGATCTTAAGACCCCAGCAGCAAAGCTACTGCTGGCAGTCTTTAATGTCTGTGGGTATGCATTCCACACTCACACACTATTATCTCAATCCCACCGTGCTGCCACCACATATGAGGAATGGCACCAGAGAGATCCCGCAGAATCCCACCACTGCCACCACATTTGACGGTTCCCCATCGCGCGTGCCTTCACCTGTCGTCGCTATTACGTCACACAGATCAAGTGATACGATGTGTCATCGTGACCTCCCAGAGAAAAAGCAATAGGCCAAGAGCTGCATGAGTTTTTTAACCCCTTTGGGTCACCCCCCTTCTGCCCCCTGGGCTGGACCTACATCTCCACCCATGGCTTCTAGCAGCTATACACTCAAGAAACTAAGATGGGTCATAGTTCCTGTATGGACGGTCCTAGGGAGCCGGTTCTGGTGTCATCGGATCCAGCTGGGCCCCTGCTACGCGTGGAGATTAAACACAGTGGCCCTAGGGGTTTCCAAATGACTGTGCCGTGTATTTCCCTATCCCTATATGCTAGACTGGGTCGAGACTCATGCTAACATTCCCTATGTTCCTGGGATTTCAGAAATCTATTCGGTGTATGGCTGGGATGTATAGTATTTCCATAACTTGATATCTGTCACGGGTGTGTCAGAAGTGACCAACCGTCTCCCTGCAGTTGGTTGCAGAAGATCTCTTCATTTGGCATTACAGACACCTTCTTAGCTATCTCAATCTAGGACCCAGCGGCTACCTTCATCTGGCTAATTGACATCTAGGCTGGGTGATTAAATACTGGCTGTTGCTAGAGTGAGGTGCCGGTGATATTCACATGACCCCTTGTGAATGCTTGGGGCAAGTGCAGTTCTTACTTCCTCCCTGGTGCTAAGAGGACGTGTGTGCCATCACTCTGAAGTTGACTCAAACTAAGCTACTTCCTCCATGTCTGTCTCCCCTTGTCTTTAGTTGTCAGTGGGGATTGACTTGCGCTTATTCCCCCTTCCCTATCCAGAGCTAAGTGCTAGAGAAATACAGGGATAGGTTCCTGTGTGGCGATTGGTGAGGAACCAATATAGGGTCGGTAGGGGAGACAGGGTGATTGCAGATCAGCCTAAGAGGATTCCACTTCCCCCTTTCCCTATTGTGTGGGCTCCCGTTCTCTCATCCCTTCATGTTGCACTTTGTCTTTCTTACACTGTGCATGACATTATCACCAGCAATGCACATTTAGAGAGAAAAAAACCTGACACTTGGGTTTCATTGTGTTTTTTTTTTCAGGTGTGTTTTTTTTTCCTTTCTCCCTTGGTATGGTTTCAGTTGCAGAGCTCACAGAGCGGTTGCACAGTCTGTCTCTGGAGGTGAATCACTTCAGCTGTGAGGTTCAGCAACAGCATCAGCGGCTACGTCGCTAATGTGGGGGTCTCTGCAGGTAGGCCTGTCCAGCCTGAACCCAAGGTTGCGCTCCCGGAAAGGTTTCCAGGAGGTAGGGACAAGTTTTTCATTTTCAGCGAGGCCTGCAAACTGTATTTTAAACTTCGTCCTTACTCCTCCGGAAATGAGGAGCAACGGGTTGGAATTGTGATCTCTCTACTGCAGGAAGATCCTCAATTGTGGGCATTTTCTTTACCACAGGATTCGGTTTGTCTCCAGTCTGCAGAGCGGTTTTTCGGGGCTCTGACCCTCATCTATGATGACCCCTTGTGAAGGATTGGAGCAAGTGCAGTTCTTACTTCCTCTCTGGTGCTAAGAGCTAAGTGTGTGCCATCTCTCTGAAGTAGACTCAAGCTAAGCTACTTCCCCTGTGTCTGTCTCCCCTTGCTGTCTTTAGTTGTCAGTGGGGATTGACTAGTGCTCATCCCCCTTCTCTATCCAGGGCCAAGAGCTAGGGAAATACAGGGATACGTTCCTGTGCAGCGATTGGTGAGGAACCAATATAGGGACGGTAGGGGAGACAGGGTCATTTCAGATCAGCCTAGGAGGTCTCCACTTCCCCCTTTCCCTAGTGTCTGGGCTCCCGTCCCCTCATCCCTTCATGTTGCACTTTGTCTTTCTTACACTGTGCATGACATTATCACCAGCAATGCACATTTAGAGAAAAAAACCTGACACTTGGGTTTCATTGTGTTTTTTTTTCGGGTGTGTTTTTTTTCCTTTCTCCCTTGGTATGGTTTCACTTGCAGAGCTCACAGAGCCCTTATGGGACAGTCGTATCTCTAATATTAAAACCTTACCATTTGTCAAGTGACATACATATGGATAAGGGCAGAGAGACTGAACCCGTAGTACTCTGAACTGAAAGGTTCATTCTGCCTCTCGGGTCTTTGTCTCTACTACGGATTCAGTCTCTCTGCCCTTGTCCATATGTATGTCACTTGACAAATGATAAGGTTTTAATATTAGAGTTAGGACCGTCCCATAAGGTTTACTGTGAAGTGGTGGGATGGCTTTTACATTATTTTGATCAAAATTATGTTAACTAAATACCCTTTATTATTTATCATTATTTTTGCACTGTGCGATTTACCCATTTACTTCCAGTTATTTGGGTATTTTGCTTGTTTTTGGTTTTTCTCTGTCTAATGGCCTTATGTGAACATGCATTTACGTTTTGCATGCACATCAATTTACGTTTCAGTTCAGACTCCCAGGTTTTTTCTTTGCAGTATAGTGTGCTTTAGTGCATTTAACGGTGTGGCCGCCCTTTGTCTGAACTGAAAGGTTCATTCTGCCTCTCAGGTCTATGTCTCTACTACGTGTTCACTCTCTCTGCCCTTGTCCATATGTATGTCACTTGACAAATGGTAAGGTTTTAATATTAGAGCTAGGACTGTCCCATAAGGGTTACCGTGAAGTGGTGGGATGGCTTTTACATTATTTTGATCAAAATTATGTTAACTAAATACCCTTTCTTATTTATCATTATTTTTGCACTGTGCGATTTACCCATTTACTTCCAGTTATTTGGGTATTTCGCTTGTTTTTGGTTTCTCACAAATAGAAGTACGCCTGCGCCTGAGAAAATTAAACATTGACAAATCCCCTGGCCCAGATGGAATTCATCCATGGATACTGAGGGAATTGAGCTCAGTAATTGACAGACTGCTGTATCTCATATTCTTAGACTCTCTTGTAACAGGGGTGGTGCCACAGGATTGGAGGATGGCTGATGTGGTACCGATATTTAAGAAAGGTAAAAAGGTGGATCCAGTTAATTACTGTCCAGTAAGTCCGACATCAGTACTGTGCAAAGTTTTTGAGGGCATCATAAGAGATGACCTGCAGAGTTATATCACAGAAAATAATATAATAAAGGATAAACAGCACAGATTAATGAAAGATAGGTCATGTCAAATAAATATGTTGGGGTTCTATGAGGAGGTAAGTGCAAATCTGGATGTTGGTAATGCGGCTGATGTGATTTATCTGGACTTTGCAAAGGCATTTGATACTGTACCACATAACAGTCTTATACTGAAGCTACAGGAGAAGGACTTGAGTATTCTGGTTATAAGTAAGCTGAGCAGCAGTACTCAATGTCAGGCAGCAGCGGCAAAAGCAAACAAGATCCCACGATCCCAACGTATTGTTACCCCTTTATAAATTACTAGTGAGGCCACATCTAGAATATGGGATCCAGTTTTGGGATCCTCATTTTAAAAAGGATATTCAGAAGATAGAATCAGTTCAAAAATGGGCAACTAGATTATTGCAAGGGATGGAAGGCCTCTCATATGATGAGAGGCTGAAAAAGTTGGGCTAGTTTAACTTAGATTAAAGATGCCTCAGAGGAGATCTCATTTACATGAACAAATATACAGTATGTGTCGTCAGTACAAAGTACTGGCACATGACTTATTCCTTCCAAAGACCATACTAAGGACCAGGGGGCACTCATTACGGGTGGAAGAAAGGCGATTCTGGCAGCTTAATAGGAAAGGGTTCTTTACAGTCAGAGCAGTCAGACTGTGGAATGCCCGACTACAAGAGACAGTAATGGCAAGACACTATAACAGCTTTTAAAAAAGGGCTGGATGATTCCTCGATACACATAACATTGAGGTTTATAGTTAAATTAGTGAAAAAATGTACAATTGGTGGAGGAAGGTTGAACTTGATGGACCTAGGTATTTATTCAACCTATGTAACTTATCGGTAATTTGATTTCCCAGAACCCACGACAGCACTATATGAGAGGGAGAAGATCTCTCCTCAAGGACAGGAAAGCTACAGATTTAAAAGGCGAAGCCTCTCTTCTCGCTTCAGTGATTTACAGAGCATCAGAGGATCTCTGTTTAATTTGGTAGAGGACATACACATACAGTTGAAACCAGAAGTTTACATAAGCTATATAAAAAGACACATGCATGTTTTTCTCAATATCTGACATGAAATCAGAATAAACCTTTCCTGTTTTATGTCAATTAGGATTACCATAATTTTTAATATTTGCCAAATGCCAGAATAATGAATGTTTTAAGACATTTTTATTACTTACTGCAAAGTCAAAAATTTACATACATTTCATTAGTATTTGGTATCATTGCCCTTAAACTGAATGACTTGGGTCAAACGTTTGGGATATCCTTCCACAAGCTTCTCTCAATAGTTGGTCGAAATTTGGGCTCATTGTAATCCTAACTGACCTAAAACATGCATATGTGTCTTTTTATATAGTGTATGTAAACTTCTGATTTCAACTGTATATACTGTATATATATATATACACAGACACACACGCACATATGATGGGAAATACTTTTTTCCTCCATTTCCCTACTAACTAATATACACAGGTGCTTCTCACAAAATTAGAATATCTTTAAAAAGTTAATTTATTTCAGTTCCTTAATACAAAAAGTGAAATTCATATTATATATTCATATTATAGTCGTTACAAACAGAGTGTTCTATTTCAAGTGTTTATTTCTGATAATGTTGATGATTATGGCTTACAGCCAATGAAAACACAAAAGTCATTATCTCAGTAAATTAGAATACTTTATGACAACAGCTTGCAAAATGATTTTAAAAAACGAAATGTTGGCCTACTGAAATGTATGTTCAGTAAATGCACTCAATACTTGGTCAGGGCTCCTTTTGCATCAAAAACTGCATCAATGCGGAGTGGCATTGAGGCGATCAGCCTGTGGCACTGCTGAGGTGTTATGGAAGCCCAGGTTACTTGGATAGCAGCCTACAGCTCGTCTGCATTGTTGGGTCTGGTGTCTCTCATCTTCCTCTTGACAATACCCCATAGATCCTCTATGGGGTTAAGGTCAGGTGAGTTTGCTGGCCAATCAAGCACAGAAATACTGTTGTTTTTAAACCAGGTATTGGTACTTTTGGCAGTGTGGACAGGTGCCAAGTCCTGCTGGAGAATGAAATTTCCACCTCCAAAAAGCTTGTCGGCAGAGGGAAGCATGAAGTGCTCTAAAATTTCCTGGTAGACGGCTGCGCTGACTTTGGTCTTGATACAACATAGTGGACCTACACCAGCAGATGACATGGCTCACCAAACCATCACTGATTGTGGAATCTTCACACTAGACCTCAAGCAGCTTGGATTGTGTGCCTCTCCACTCTTCCTCCAGACTCTGGGACCTTGATTTCCAAATGAAATGCAAAATTGACTTTCATCTGAAAACAACATCTTGGACCACTGTGAAACAGTCCAGGTCTTTTTGTCCTTGGCCCAGGTAAGACGCTTCTGGCATTGTCCATTGGTCATGAGTGGCTTGACACAAGGAATTCGACACTTGTAGCGCATGTCCTGGATAAGCCTGTGTGTGGTGGCTCTTGAAGCAATGACTCCAGCAGCAGTCCATTCCTTCTGAATCCACCAAATTTTTGAATGGCCTTTTCTTAACAATCATTTCAAGGTTTTGGTTATCCCGGTTGCTTGTGCACCTTTTTCTACCACACTTTTTCCTTCCACTCAACTTTCCATTAATATGCTTGGATACAGCATTTTGTGAACAGCCAACTTCTTTAGCAATGACCTTTTGTGGCTTGCCCTCCTAGTGGAGTGTGTCAGTGGCTGCCTTCTGGACATCTGTCAAGTCAGCAGTCTTCCCCACGATTGTGGAGCCAAATGAAACAGACTAAGGGACCTTTTTAAATGCTTAGGGAGCCTTTGCAGGTGTTTTTTGTTAATTATTATAATTTACTGAGATAATGACTTTTGTGTTTTCATTGGCTGTAAGCCATAATCATCAAGATTAACAGAAATAAACATGTGAAATAGATCACTCTGTTTGTAATGACTCTATATAATATATGAGTTTCTCTTTTTGTATTGAAGAACTGAAATAAATTAACTTTTTGATGATATTCTAATTTTGTGAAACGCACCTGTATATTTCTTTTCTGCTTCAGTGAGCAATTCACTGCAGTTTTCTGCAGTGAGCAATTGCGAAAGGTAGAAATAGAACCCAAAGCCACATAAAAGGTAGGGAATAAAGAAGGGTGCTGTCATGCATTCTGGAAAATCAAATTACCAGTAAGTAATTATTTTTCTCATCCATACAACAGTACCATATGAGATATGACAAAGAAACCCTTAGGGAGGGACCACCGCTTGAAGATCCTTTCTCCCAAAGATCAGATGCAGCCAAATCCAACTGTGCTTAAAAAACATGGATGGTGAAGACCAAGTTGCTGCTCTACACATTTGTTCAAGAGAGGCATTGGTCCTTTCAGCCCATGAGGTAGATATCGCTGTTGTAGAGTGGGCTTTCAAATTTTCAGGAGAGGGGTGTCTGCCTGAAGAATAGGCTAGAGAAATTGCCGATCTAACCCATCTAGTAAGGGTCTCTTTGGACGCCGCCTGGCCTTTGTTTGGACCCTCAACAAGAACAAAGAGAGAAGTAGTTTTCCATCACTCAGAGGTGTTTTCTAAGTATTGTATTAATCACCTTCTGATGTCTAGGGAATGGAATCTAACCTCTTTCTCATTTCTGGGGTTATCAGAAAAAGAAGACAGAATGATCTCTTGAGACCTATGAAAGGCTGAGGACACCTTAGGGAGAAAAGCCGGGTCTGGTCTAATGACCACTCTATCAGAGAGAATATTGGTGAACGGTACGCTGACTGATAAAGCTTGTAATTCCCCTATCCTTCTAGCTGAAGTGAGGACCACCAGTAAGATAGTTTTATAGGTCTGGATTTTATTTTGTATATTCGCTAAAGGCTCAAATGGGGATTTAGTTAGGGCATCTAAGACTAGATTAAGGTACCATAGTGGAATCTGAGACACTGGTCTAGACATGCCTACCAACCTTATGAACCTCACTACCCATGGGTGGTCAGCAATTTTTTGGTCAAACAAGATGCCCAAGGCTGATATCTGTACTTGAAGGGTATTACCAGACAGACCCAACTCCAGTCCTTTCTGTAAGAATTCTAAAATCTCAGCCCATGATAGAGGGTTACTTAGAAAGGGATTCATCTCTGAGAATTTAAAAAAAACCCTCCATATTCCAGAGTCATGCAAAAATCTTAGTTGTTACCTTCTACTTACACTCCATAAGGGTAGAAACTGGATTTTTGGAAAACCCCTTTGACTCCAGGAACTGCCACTCAAACGCCATGCCATCCGATTGAAATTCTCTAACATTGGGCAAACCACTGGACCCTGGGATAGTTGATGCAGAATTTACGGGAGAACCCATGGAACCCCCACTGCCATTAGCCTTAGCCAGGTAAACCACACGGACGGTACAGTGAAACTGCGAATGGCTCATTAAATCTGTTAAATCACCAAAATAGTGCAATCAAGATCACTTCGGCTTGGGCCGACCAAATCTTAGGACTAACGGGATGAGGGAGATTGGTGGAAATGCATGCGCTAGCTCCTGCGACCATTTGTGGAGCAAAGCATTTACCCCATATGGGGATTTCCTCGGATCTATGGAAAAATATTTTTCCACCTTCCTGTTGGTTTTGGATGCAAAAAGGTCTACCTGAGGCTGACCCCATAGTGCTGCTATATTTCTGAAATATGGACTGGTTTAGAGACCATTCGTCCTGAAATAGCTGGTGAAGGCTTAGATAATCCGCTTTGATGTTGTCTTTTCCTTTTAGATAATCTGCTGACAGAGACAGGAGATTCTCTTCTGCCACCATCATGAGTTTCCTTGTTTCAGCCATCAGTGACCTGGACCTTGTGCCCACTTGTTTGTTTGTGTAAAATACTGCCGTCCTGTTGTCTGAAAGGATTTTTACATTTCAGTTTTTTAGGCAAAGTAATGCCTCTACTAGCGCCAACATGACAGCTGTCAGTTCCTTCAGATTTGAGGAAGCCTGTCTCAGAGCTGGTGACCATTGCCCCTGAAGCGCTCTGTTTTCCACATGAGCCCCCCCAACCGAAGGGACTTGCATCCGTGGTGATGACAGATGGATTCGGAATCTCCCAGGGAACTCCCTGTAAAAGATTCTCCTGACAGAGCCACCAAACTAGGGACTCTCATGTTGCTTTTGACACATGTACTATCTAGGAGTCCCATGTATCTTTTTCCTGCTTCCAGAACCTTCTACTGGAGCTTTCTGAAATGTGCCCGCATCCATGCAACTGCAGGAATGCACGACAATAGGGACCCCTGGATTGACATGGCCCTCTTCAGCGATACTATCGGATTGTTGATCAGAATGGAGACCATCTTAGTTATTTTGCCTATTTTCTCTTGTACGAATCTAGCAGAAACCCCAGAAATACTTGTCTCTGCTCCGGAATCATTTTGGATTTCTTTGCATTTAATAGCCATCTCAGGGAGGTTAGGACGTTGTTCACGTGATCTACTGCCAGACTGCAGACTGATCTTGTTTTCTCTACTATCAGGAAGTCATCTAAATATGGGATGAACAAGAAGTCTTTTTCTCAGATATGGGCCGACGTCTCCGCTATTAATTTTGTGAAAACCCTCTGGGCCATAGACAACCTGAAGGGAAGGGATTGAAACTGAAAATACTGTCAGTGTCCCTGGATGTTTACTGCCAGTCTTAGGAATTTTTGGTGTTCCTGAAGAATAGGTACATGATAATCCACATCCTGGAGATCTAATATTGCCATGAAGCATTTTGGAAAGAGGAGTTTCACCTCTGTTCCTATTGTCTTCCTTTTGAAATGTCTGATTTTTAAACAACAATTTAGTTCTTTCAAGTTCACAATGGTTCTTAAGGAGTGATCTGGTTTTTCTCATAAAAAGAAAAGACTGTAGAATCCTCTCCCTTTTTCTGACTCCTGAACCTGAGTAAGAACCCCCTTCTGCACTAGAGATATGGCTTTCTGCTCTAAGGCCTGTTGTTTTACTTTTGAGGACTAGATTTTGTAATCTGGAATTTTTCTGGTGGCTGGGAGCTGAACTCTTGCTTTAACCCCTGCCATATGGTATCTAAGATCCATCTGCTTTTTGAAATCTCTACACAGGCAGGAAGAAACATTTTTAACCTTCCACCTACCTGGGGCCCGGCGTCATTGCCTTCTTGGGTGATCAGCGGGAAAGGCGTCACAGTTAAATCCTTTCCCTCTCCTCTGGCCCTTCCATATTATGTTCCTGATTCTTGTAAAGGAAAACGGTCTTTTCCCTGTGGAATGAAAGGACCTTCGCTGAAAAGGATTAGTGGGGAATCCCTTTTTGGCATCTGCCCCCTTCTCCAGTATTTCATCTAAGGCTGGCCCAAAAAGGAATAGAATATCACATAATTTGCTTTTGATTGCAGATCTCCTGACCAGTTTTATAACCAAAGAGTACGGCGAGCAGAGTTGGATAGAGTGCATGAGTGGGCTGTGAGTTTTACTGGGTCTCCAGAGGCATCCGCTAAAAAATCCACCTCCTTCTGAATGGTCGGGAAACTGGGTAAAATTTGATCCCGCTGGCATTTGATCTTCATTGGTATTGAGCGAGCGTGCTCATTTAACCCTTTCACCGAGCACGCTCGGGTGCTGCCCGAGTATTTTCGGCGTGCTCGACAACTATGGTTTAGACAGCTGCGACACATGCAGGGATTGCCTATTTGTTAGGCAATCCCTGCATGTGTCGCAGCTAACAGCCGCAACACATACAGCTGCGGCGGCTCAAACATAGTTCTGGAGCAAGCCGAAAATACTTGTGCAGCACCCGAGCATGCTCGGTGAAAGGGTTAACCGAGCATGCTCGCTCCACACTAATCTTTATCTGAGAGCCAACTGATCCAACCATATAATCAGTGACCTTTCTGTGCAAGTAGTAGCGATATTTGGTTTAAATGTAGCCGCCCCTGACTCCCAGGCCCTTTTCAGAAAGCCTTCTGCTTTTTTGTCTAATGGGTCCTTTAAGAGCCCTTTGTCATCTAAAGACCATGCTAATTTACGTGATACGTGAGAGATGACCACATCAATTTTTGGGGCCTTTTCCCAACTCTCAGAGATATCTGCTTCAAAAGGGTACTTTCTTTTAACCCCTTTTGAAATGAAACCTCTTTTATCCAGCTTCTTCCATTCCTTTTTTTTTTAATCAGGGAGGATACATTCTTATGAACTGGGAAACATGTCTGTTTCCTCCCCTCCAATCCCCCAAGCATGACGTCCTGTACGGTTCTGGGCTCCTTAATGTCCTCAATTTTCATTGTGGCCTTAACTGCCTTGACTATTTTATCCGCATCCTCTGCTAGAAAACAAGGGCGGCCCTCGTTATCGTCCCAGGATGAAGATGAGACATCCGAATAAAACCTCTCTAATTCACCATCTTCTAAGTCCTCGTCTGAGCTTGTATCCAAGTTATTCACAGGAACGTAAGGCATCCTATTTTTAAGTCCCTTAAGGGAATTCCTAACCTCCGTCTTTACAATAGCTTTTAAGTTATTCATAAGGGACGAAGATTCTTCTGCCACTGTTTTCTCTATGCTGGGTTGGCACAACTTTTTGTTATAGGATGACAATAGCTTTACTTTACACAGCACTTGCCCTATAAAATATATCCAAGGGGCACAGCACTAGATTATAGGTAAAGAATGGGGTTATTTAACTCACCCACCCCAGTAGCAGGAAACTACCGTTCATAGAGGGGCTGCTCCTTCTGCAGGATCTTTGGCTTGGCTTTCTTTTTCCATTTTTTCCGCAGGATCTCTGGTAGTGCAGCTAAGAATGGTAGGGGAGGAACACCTTACGTACTAACAGGTGACATTTTCAACATTCTCGCCTCTTTGGCGGCTGCGGCCCTTAGCCACCACCCAGAAGTGACATCAGATGCCGGGCACTTCCTCCCTGCCGCGCATGTGATCACGTGATACGGCAGCTTTATTCAAGCCTGGATTGCGGCCAGCTCCTGTGAAACGGAGCGTCATGGGCCCCGGGCGAGTGTCCTAGACTGCGGGCTGCGCCCCCATTCTCCCCCCCATCGGACGATCTGCCGGGAATTCCCGCAATTGCAAACTTCAGCTGACAGATGAGGGGGGAAAATCCTGTCTGCCGCACCGGAGAGAATCCTATTAGATCCCCCCAGCATACAGCAGAATTTTACCTCTTCCCCTCCCTTCAACTAACGGAGAAGTGAGTCCGGAATCCCTGGCATCTCCAGGGCTGTAGGTCTCCCTCCAAGGACAGGAAACCACCGAAGCGGGAAGAGAAGTTCGGCCTTTTAAATCTGTAGATTTCCTGTCCTTGAGGGTGGATGCTTGCTCTCATATGGTGCTGTCGTGGGGATGAGAAAAAGTAGTGTTCCATACAAATTGTCCTATATGTTATGTAGAATATACGGGGCACGCCACACTTTTCTACTGTATACTCCTATGAGAATTTACTCTATGTTGCTTGTTATAGACAATGTATAAGCCTGGCAGTGAGGAACATAAACAAGGTGCTAACCCTATTGCTGTGCTACGAGTGGACTAAATTAAAATGTGCCTGTTTTTCCACATAAAACATATACAGGAATATGGTGAAACTACCATCATCTCCCACAAGTTAAAACTGTTTCAGGGCTCATTTAGACATCAATGTTGCACATGCGTGTTGAATCCATTTTTTTTCATGGATACATGTACCCTTTATAATCTATAGTGTCGTTCACATGTCCTTATTTTTCACAGACTGTGCCCCCATTTTTTTTTGGTAGAACAGATAAAAAAAAAGGGCAAATACAAGAATATGGGTCCCTGATTAATATTGCCAAAGATAGGAGAAGCTTTGAAATTATTCATCCATGATAAACACTGATGGTAAAAACGGGACACACTGAAGCACAACACTGCTGACAACAGTACCATTTTTTCACGTACATGTTTATACACTGACAGGTGAAAGAGCCCTTGGAGTTGAACACACTAGTCTAAAAGTACGTTCCCATGATCAGTGTTTGTTCAGGTTTTCCAGGGCAATCGGGAAGATTCGGGCAAAATACGAGAATTGGTGCATCTAATGTGATGCACCAATTTTGGGGGCGGCTGCAGGCTTGTATTTTCAGGCTGGAAATGGCCCAATAACTATGGACCTTTCCAGCCTGATTTATCTTGGCTGGTTATCAAAAATAAGGGGGACCCCACATCGTTTTTTTTAAATTATTTATTAGGTTAAACCAGGCTAAAAATACCTGTGTAAATGCACTAACAATGCATGTGCTTTTTATAACTGCATATTTTCCGCATTAGAAACTCTAATGCAAGTCTATAGGGAAATTCTGCACAGAAGACTCGCAAGAGAAATTGACATGCTGCGGCTTGGAACACTGCACTGCAGGTGATTTTACAGAGCGTAAAAAAGTAGTATTGTGGGCATGGAATTTCTATTAATCTCATAGACTCTGCTTGTACTGTATAATGCAGCATTTTGGACGCTGCATCCAGAACGCTAGTGTTACTGATAGCGGGCACGCAGCCTATTATACCCAGGAACTGTGCGGATTCTCATGCTCTGCAGCTTGCCTTCCAGTCTTTTTCAGTGAATGGTTCCTTTTCGGCAGCATCATGACAGCATTACGTGTACTGGAACTTTCTTTCACTCTTCACAGAGTGGTGAACAAGCGCAGATATAGACCTGCCCCACTTCCACCTAAGTGGAATCCGCCTATGCTGCTCGAGACAGATTACACTTGAAAGCAGGTTGGGGCCAGCAAGAGACAGTAAGGGGGCACATCAAGGGGCTGGAAGCTTGGGGAGTTCTTGATCTAGTGTAAGAGAACATTTTTAATAAAGTGATTTTTAGATGGTTAATGTACCATATTATTGTGAAGTGACCATTAAACATCATATGTTGTTAACATTAATATGATACACTAGAGGACATCAGTGTGAAGTTGACGCGCCCCTGGGCCTGCTGTGTCGCGCAGCGTCTCGCGCACGGGGGCTTACCCGGAACCGGATCAGATGAGGGTTGTAGTCTCCCGAGTGGCGGGGACCCGGTCCGTGCCCAGGGAGTCAGACTCAGTGTGTGGCAGTCTTGATAGATGTTATTTGAGTGTCGACTACGCCACCCGTTGATTTGCAGCTATGGAGCTGCCGCTGCAGGGCAGACCGCTGAGGCCGGTGTAGAATTGTGCAGCGTGATAGTATAACCCCCAACGGGAGGGGTATGGCCTCAGGGCAGCCGACGTGGAAGATGGGGGTAGCAGGAACCACTCAGAGACGGTGCGGTGTAATTCAGGGTCTTTACTGGTAACAACGATAGACCCTCCCGGAGTACTTGCTAGCGAACGGGGCCTGGTCAGTCCTTGAGCAGATGGGATCTCCCCTGGCCAGGCGGAGTTGTAGGCCTCCCAAACTGACTGTACTCTTCTGGCTATCTTGCTAGAAGCGGATATAAGTAGCCCACGTCCCTGAGTGTACTGTGTGGTGCTCACCCGTATGGCCGGTGACTCGGGGCCTTCTATTGGCTTCCGCTCCACGATGGCGGTGCTGGTCCCACACGTGTGACCGTGCCTTCGGGTTTCTGGGCCTGAGGACCTGAAATCCCCTGCCGGTCGGCTTCTGCTGCTGGGTAGGAGTTAGTCCCCACAGCCTCGGACGCCGGGTCCGGTAAGAAAGCTTCTCAGTCAGGGCGAGCTCTGCAGCTGCCAGCCCCTGACTCGTAGTAGTATTGCTCCCACTGAGCTCCAGCTGTTTCTTCCTATGACTGTCTCTTGTCTCTACTCTCCTTGACTCCTAACCCTGCTTCAGCCCCGGGTTTATATAGGGGAAGTTCTTCCCCTCCCAAGACTGGGCAGGAGGTGTGGCATGCACAGGATCCCTGACCAAAGGACCTCCCACCTGCTCTCAGACATAACATCTCTATCACTGTGGCAACCAGACACCTGGGGTGTCACATTCCCCCCTAGTGAAATTTAGTACTCCGGGACTAAACATATTTTAGAAAAACATAACAAGATAAAAACAATAATAATACAATAAGAAAAACATATAAAGATGGTTACGGCATGTCCGTAACCGGGTGCAGTCTTTGAAGAAAAGCAAGGTGTCCATTTCACCAAAACAGGGAGACGTAACCAGGTAGGGGTTTGTCCTACCCCGAGTCCTTAACAGTCTTTAGTCCGTCCTGGGTTACGCTCCAACTATGTACAAGGATTCCCGGTAAATCCACCAAGGACTCCTACAAATAACTAGAAACACAAAATTATACACAAGCAACAATACACAGGTAAACATAAATAAAACAATTTATACACTTCAAATCCTCCACCGTGCGGGTAACTGGCCTCTAGTGGCCCTAGTGGACCTACGGAGCTGACTGCCTAGCCCTGAACTACAGGGTGTAGGAGCTGTCAAGGGTAAACTGGGCAGCTGTCTACCGGCTCTTTGGCTCACTAGGGATATGGCAGGCTCACTGCAAGCAGAGGGTTGATCCTCCTGGTCTGCGGGTGTGGGGTCTTCTGCCTCCTGGACCGGCTGTTCTTCCAGCTCTACCTGTTGCTCCGTAGGTGCTTGGGATGCTGGTTGGAGGAAGGTGAGTACGGGTACCACAACTGCACCATTGACTTGAGTCCAAGACCGAGGGAAGTCCCCGAGCACAGTACTAACCATATCTTCCCTTTCCTCTACGGGTCGATGGTCTTCTTGTTCCTCTTCAGGGTTCCTCAGTTGTTCGGGACACTTCTTCAGGTGGTCCCGGGATACAATAGCTGTGGTTTCCCCTCCGTCTTTACTGATGGTACAAACCTTCGGGTTCTCGTGGCTTGAGGGCAGTACGGTGTACGGGTCCTTTTCCCACTGGTCGTCCAACTTGTGGAGCCGTCTCTTCCTCTTCAAGACCTGCTCTCCGGGTACCAGGGGAACAGCGGGAGCATACTGGTTGTAAGTTTTTTCTTGTCTTTCCCTAGCCTGACAGAGACTTCGCTCCACGCTCTCCTGTACTCTCCGGTACTGCTGCTGCCTCTCCATGTCCCAGTCTGTTTCTGGTGAAGTGTCCTCGGGTGTCAGGACTCCCATTTCCAGGTCAACAGGTAACTTACCAGGTCTTGCCCTCATTAGGTAAGCCGGGGTACAGTTGGTGGAACCTACCGGGATGTGGTTGTATAGGTCCACCAGATCGGGCAACTTCTCAGGCCACAGACTGCGTTCTTCCAGGGGCAACGTTTTTAAAAGATCCATTACCACCTGGTTCATTTTCTCACAAAGTCCATTAGTTTGCGGATGGTAGGGTGTCGTCCTTATCTTCCGGCAGCCATACAGATTGCAGAATTCCTGGAAGACCTCCGCTTCAAAGGCAGGTCCCTGGTCCGTCAGCACTTGGTCCGGGTACCCGTGTGGACGGCAAAAGTGCTGCTGGAAGGCTCTAGCTGCTGTTTGAGCCGTTAAGTCCTTGACGGGGACGACAACCAAGAACCGGGAGTAATGATCCACGATGGTTAACGCGTAGACGTAGCCACTTCTGCTTGGGGTCAGTTTTACATGATCCAAGGCTACCAGTTCCAACGGTTGCCGGGTGACGATGGACTGCAGGGGAGTCTTCTGGCTGGCACGGTCCTTCCTTCTCAGGTTGCACGGGCCACAGTCTCTGCACCACTTCTCAATGGTTCCCCTCATGCCTACCCAGTGGAATCGCTCGCGCAGCAGGAACTCCAGCTTCTTCCACCCGAAGTGTCCAGCTCCGTCGTGGTATGCCTCCATCACCATGGCTGCGTCTCTTCGTGGCACCACTACTTGCCAGAGTAGTTCATGCGTCCGGGAGTTAACCATTCTGCGGCACAACTTCCCCTTGTAAAGGAACAGTCGACTCTTCTCTGCCCATAGTTGTTTGGCTTCCTCCGGAGCGTCTGGTTCAAGGCAAGCCTCCGGGCGAGTCAGCATCTCCTTCACCAGTCGGACGGCAGGGTCGCTGTCTTGCGTTTCCGCCCAGTTGTAGTGAGGTAAGGGGTTCAACGTAGCAGCCTGCTTACTCCTTACCCGGTGGGAATACTGGATAGTCCCATGACGGTGGAACGCAGGGAGTTCAACTTCTTCCAGTCCCTCCGGATCTTCTCCTTCGTCCGGCAGGTTGGGCATCCTGGACAGGGCATCCGCGTTGGTATTGGAGCGTCCGGCCCGGTATTTGATTGTGAACTCGTAGTTGGACAGACGGGCCATCCACCTCTGCTCCAGGGCACCGAGTCTTGCCGTGTCCAGGTGTGTCAACGGGTTGTTATCCGTGTACACGGTGAACCGGGAAGAAGCGAGGTAATGCTTAAAGCGCTCGGTGACTGCCCATACTACGGCCAGGAACTCTAGCTTAAATGAGCTGTAATTCTCGGGGTTCCTTTCGGTGGGTCGCAGTTTTCGGCTGGCGTAGGCGATTACTCGTTCCTTCCCCTGCTGGATCTGGGACAGTACGGCTCCTAGCCCGATGTTACTGGCGTCGGTGTAGAGGATAAAGGGCTGGCTATAATCCGGGTACGCCAGGATTTCGTCCCCCGTGAGGGCCATCTTCAGCTGGCGGAAGGACTCTTCTTCCAGCTCCTCCCATTTGAAGGGCGGCTTCTGGTTCTTGGCCTTCCGGGACTGGCCTATCAGGAGGTCCTGCATAGGTGCTGCCTTTTTGGTGAAACCGGGAATAAACCTTCGGTAGTAGCCTACCAACCCGAGGAACTGCCGCACTTCTTTTACGCTGGAGGGGCTTGGCCATTCCTTAATTGCGGTGATCTTATCAGGGTCGGGAGCCACTCCGTCAGCGCTCACCACGTGTCCCAGGTACTGCACCTTTGGTTTCAGGAGGTGACACTTGGAGGGTTTCACCTTTAGGCCGTAACTCGCCAGAGCTTCGAACACTTCCGCCAGGTGTTTCAGGTGGTCCTCATACGTCTTGGAATATACGATGACATCGTCCAGGTACAACAAGACCGTCTCGAAGTTTCTGTGGCCCAGACAACACTCCATTAGTCGTTGGAAGGTTCCTGGTGCGTTGCAGAGTCCGAACGGCATGCAGGTGAACTCGCTAAGTCCCATCGGGGTGGTGAATGCGGTCTTCTCCCGGTCCGCCTCTGCTACAGGAACCTGCCAGTACCCGCTAGTGAGATCCAAGGTAGAGAAGAAGTTAGCAGATCTTAAAGCAGCCAAAGACTCCTCTATCCTTGGTAAGGGGTACGCATCCTTGTGTGTGATACGGTTGATTTTCCGGTAATCTACACACATCCTCATGGTGTTGTCTTTTTTTCTGACTAAGACTAGTGGAGCTGCCCAGGGGCTACAGCTATCCCTGATCACCCCAGCCTCCTTCATGTCTCTAAGCATCCCCTTGGCGTGTTGGTAGTGGGCAGGGGGTACGGGTCGATACCTCTCTTTTATAGGAGGATGGTCTCCCGTGGGGATGTGGTGTTCTACCCCCTTGACTCGCCCGAAGTCTAACGGGTGTTTACTGAACACTCTCTCGTACTCTTGAACCACCCGATAGACTCCTTGTTTCTGGTGTGCGGGAGTGGAGTCAGTACCCAGATGTAGTTGCTGACACCAGTCCTCCATGTTTTTCTTAGAGCCGTTACCTTCCTCCGGGTGAGATGGAGGCAAGGGTTCCACAGATTGTATAGAATTTTGGTTAATGGTATATAATTTAGCTAGCGTGGCATACCGGGGCAGATACACTTCCCTCTCCCCGATATTTATTATGCGAACGGGCACCCTCCCATGGCGTACATCAACCACCCCCCGTGCTGTCAAAATGGTGGGCCTACTGTCCGAGTAAACTGGTTCTACCATTGCCTGGTAATCCCTACCTCTCAGACCATTAGCTGCCCGGCACCAAATCATCATTTCACTTTTTGGGGGCATGGCAATAGGAAAAGGGTCACACATTCTTACGCTACCAATCTCACCGCCGGAGAGTTCCACCTGTTGCCGTCGCATCAGTGCCCGGATCTCTTTCTGGAGCACCCGCTGCTCGCCGGAGCTGGCGTTCTTGGCAACCTGCTGTAAAAGGAAAATCACCTCTGCAAGACAATTTTCAATTACATTAGTTCCTAGAGTTATTTTTGGGTGACTCTCATGTTTGTCAATATCTACAATGATCAGTCCCTGTGCTGCCAGTTCGACTCTACCGATTTTGATGGTCACCTCTTTAAATCCGATCTGTGGCACGGGCTGGCCATTGCTGGCGATGATACTCAAGTCATCGTCAGGGTAGCGGGTAATATCCGAGTCATTCCAGTACTGCTTAAAGAGCACGTACGGGATGGTGGTGACCTGTGACCCGGTGTCCAGTAGGGCACTCATGGGAATGCCATCCAGTACCACAGGCAAGACTGGACGTCCTCCCACATATCTGTCGCGCCAGTTCGATGGGCCTGGTGATCTTTTTCCTGGGGGTTGGCCCTCTACCCCAGGTTGTGCCCGTTTAAAGAACAGTACCTGGCCATATGTCCGGGTTGATTGCAGCGGCGGCAGATGGGTCGTCCGTCCTCGCTGTATCGGTCACTGGGTCTTCCTCTGGCCGGTGGGGTCCTCCTTGGTCGACGCCACGGGATGTCCTCCGGTCCGGATGCCAGCTGGATCTTCCCTGGAGTGGAAACCTGTAAAGACTGCACAGTTCGGGTTAGCGCAGCAACGCTCTTAGCTAGCTCTTGGACCTGATGGTGTAGGTCTGGAGCCGGGTCATTGTCCAAAGCCTGCGCATCAGCTCCCACAGGCCCTGCCGACAAGGGCGCCGCCTCCTGGTGGTAAGTAATAGCTGGGCGCCTGTGGGTCATAACGCCACCCGGTGCCGGTTCTCGGAGCACCCGGATGGCTCTGTCCTTGAACTGTGCAAAGCCCAGATGGGGATCCTGTAAGGCCATCGCCCGCAACTGAGTTCGGTGGGCATTACAATACAGTCCCTCTATAAATTGTTCGGTCAACAGCCTGTCCTCGTTTCCCACTCCATCAGGGTCGGTCTGCTTAATGGCCCTCAGGGCCTCTTGTAGGTTTAGTGCATAGTCCCTTATACTCTCATGCGCTCGCTGCTTGCACCCGTAGAATCTAAGCTTAATCTCGGCTGAGGTGCGGGTATCAAAGGTATCCTTCAGCCGGGTTAGTATCCCTGCGACAGTCTTCCTCCCAGGTGGCCAGGATTTTACTTCCCTTTTGGCTGCCCTGGTTAGTTGGGCCACCAGGATGCTCACTTTTTGCTCTTCTGTGAGGGGGTACACCTGGAAAAGGCTATCCAGCTTTTCTCTAAAGTCATGCAGGGTATGTGACTCCCCTGAGTACTGGGGTAGCCAAGCGGCTCCCGGGATATAGGGCATGGTGAAGGGCATAACTGCAGCAGCGGTGGCGCTGGCGGGGGTTGAGGCAGTGAAGCTCTCCTCCGTATCCGACATCTTCCTCCCCCCTAGTGGACCGTGGCCTACCTTGCGATGATCCTGTTCCGTAGGCCGCGGCTCCGCAGTAGATCGTCAGGGTTGAGGACCTTCCGTCGCGCTCCGGTGACGTCGGCGTCTGCTGGGCTCCTTCCAGGACCTTACGCAACGTCCGGACGTGAGGCGGGGCTTCAGTTCTCGCGCGCTTTCGAAGTCCACGCCCCTCTTCTTCCCGCGCGGCGTCCTCAAGATGGCGTCCAATGGCGGGAAAACTCCACGGATGGCGGGAAGAAGGCCGAAGATGGCGCCGGATGGCGGGAAAACTTCGCAGATGGCGGGAAGAAGGCAGAAGATGGCGCCGGATGGCGGGAAACCTCACCACTGGTAAGTTTGAACAGTCTTTGCTTTTCAGGCACGCAGTACCCGGTGGTTGCGGGCACGAAATCCTGCCGACTACGCCAAAGTTGACGCGCCCCTGGGCCTGCTGTGTCGCGCAGCGTCTCGCGCACGGGGGCTTACCCGGAACCGGATCAGATGAGGGTTGTAGTCTCCGAGTGGCGGGGACCCGGTCCGTGCCCAGGGAGTCAGACTCAGTGTGTGGCAGTCTTGATAGATGTAATTTGAGTGTCGACTACGCCACCCGTTGATTTGCAGCTATGGAGCTGCCGCTGCAGGGCAGACCGCTGAGGCCGGTGTAGAATTGTGCAGCGTGATAGTATAACCCCCAACGGGAGGGGTATGGCCTCAGGGCAGCCGACGTGGAAGATGGGGGTAGCAGGAACCACTCAGAGACGGTGCGGTGTAATTCAGGGTCTTTACTGGTAACAACGATAGACCCTCCCGGAGTACTTGCTAGCGAACGGGGCCTGGTCAGTCCTTGAGCAGATGGGATCTCCCCTGGCCAGGCGGAGTTGTAGGCCTCCCAAACTGACTGTACTCTTCTGGCTACCTTGCTAGAAGCGGATATAAGTAGCCCACGTCCCTGAGTGTACTGTGTGGTGCTCACCCGTATGGCCGGTGACTCGGGGCCTTCTATTGGCTTCCGCTCCACGATGGCGGTGCTGGTCCCACACGTGTGACCGTGCCTTCGGGTTTCTGGGCCTGAGGACCTGAAATCCCCTGCCGGTCGGCTTCTGCTGCTGGGTAGGAGTTAGTCCCCACAGCCTCGGACGCCGGGTCCGGTAAGAAAGCTTCTCAGTCAGGGCGAGCTCTGCAGCTGCCAGCCCCTGACTCGTAGTAGTATTGCTCCCACTGAGCTCCAGCTGTTTCTTCCTATGACTGTCTCTTGTCTCTACTCTCCTTGACTCCTAACCCTGCTTCAGCCCCGGGTTTATATAGGGGAAGTTCTTCCCCTCCCAAGACTGGGCAGGAGGTGTGGCATGCACAGGATCCCTGACCAAAGGACCTCCCACCTGCTCTCAGACATAACATCTCTATCACTGTGGCAACCAGACACCTGGGGTGTCACAATATTACAATGGAAGAGTACAGAGGGTAAATATTGCTTCTGGCATAAAATACTTTTGCTAAAGTTCTGAGTTAGTTCGCATGTACTAAACTTCCAATAGTCTGACACATGCAATCTTAGGCTATGTTCATACATCATGGTTTTTCAGCATTTTTTGATGCAGTTTTTCATGCAAATTTTCAGCTGTCTTTTGCAGTACCAGCAAAATCTATGAAAAATCTGAATTCTCTGTTCACACAGCATGGTTTTTTTTTTTGTTCAAGATTTGTGCCTTGCATATTTTTTTGGGAAAATAGAGTATGTCACTCCTTTCAGTGTTTAGGAAGTAATGGGTGGTGAAAAATACGCATCAAAATTTGTATCAACGTTTTTGATGCCAAAATAGACCTTGAAAAAAAAAAACACGCTGAAAAAACACCAAAACTGCAAGAAAAATCTTGAACAAAATACCCTTGAAGATCAGGTTTTGCTGCAGAAAATTGAGCCCAAAAAATCATGATTCGTGAACATAGCCTTAAAGCGCACCTGTCATTCCAAGTAATCTTTCAGAATGAGATGTAACGTGTTTACATATGGTGTAACTTTTTACTGCCCATTGTATGAGTTATATCCTGCATCAACTACAATTTCTCCCTTTTACAGGCTTATTTTCCAATTTACAGTCCTCTCTGACAATTAGGAGGAAACAAATATCAAAAAAGTAACTGGCACTTTCAAACAGAAAGTCAAGTGTGAACAGGTGCAAGCTAAGAAAGCCAATAAAGTACCTTCATTTTTTAACAGCAGTAATGCAATTCCAATTTCATATATTCAATGGTTAAGATGCAGTTTTACTTTGTTAATGATATAGCGGCAGTCTTAGCTTGCACTTGCCGGTCAGTTTTTTTCTATTTGCAGCCCACTCCCCCTGACTGAACACTCCTCCCATAAGCCTAAGGCATTTTCAAATAGAGCTTGATCCTACCTGCCCCTATAAATATAGGCTTTAATCCCAGGAGAGGCATCATGTTAGGTTTAGGGTCCCAACAAAGGGGTTCGTCTGCTCGCTGGCTATTGGGTTCTCCCAAATTGGCCAATTTGTGCACTCAGTATCATTTTTTTAACTTGTTTTCTACAGCAGTAATGTAATTCCAATTTCATATATTCAATGTTTACATAGCGTTTCAAATTACAGCTTTAACCCCTTTACAACCCAAGGTGGTTTGCACGTTAATGACCGGGCCAATTTTTACAGTTCTGACCACTGTCACTTTATGAGGTAATTACTCTGGAACGCTTCAATGGATCCCCCTGATTCTGAGATTGTTTTTTCGTGACATATTGTACTTCATGATTGTGGTAAAATTTCTTCAATATCACTTGCGTTTATTTGTGAAAAAAAAAACGGAAATTTGGTGAAAATTTAGCAATTTTCAAAATTTGAGTTTCTATGCCCTTAAATCAGAGCGATATGTCACACAAAAGAGTTAATAAATAACATTTCCCACAAGTCTACTTTACATCAGCACAATTTTTTTAATTAGGGAGCTATAAGGGTTAAAAGTTGACCAGCGATTTCTCATTTTTCCAACAAAATTTACAAAACCATTTTTTTTTAGGGACCACATCATATTTGAAGTCACTTTGAGGGGTCTTTATGACAGAAAATACCCAAAAGTGACACCATTCTAAAAACTTTATTAACCCTTCAGGTGCTTCACAGGAATTTTTGGAATGTGGAAGAAAAAAATAAACATTTAACTTTTTTTCACAAAAATGTTACTTTAGACCCAATTTTTTTTTTTTTCACAGGGGTAACAGGAAAAAATAGACCCCAAAATTTGTTGTGCAATCTCCCCTGGGCACACAGATACCCCATATGAGAGGAAAAACCACTGTTTGGGTGCACAGCAGGGTTCGGAAGGGAAGGAGCGCCATTTTATTTTTTGAATGTAAAATTGGCTTGAATAATTAGCGGACGCCATGATGCATTTGGGGAGCCCCTGATGTGATGACACCATTTTGGAAACTAGACCCCTCAGGGAACTTATCTAGATGTGTGGTGAGCACTCTGAACCCCCAAGTCCTTTACAGAAGTTTATAACATGGAGCCGTGAAAATAACAAAATCAAACTTTTTCCATAAAAATGATGTTTTAACTCCAATTTTTTTTTCTCACAATGGTAAGAAGAGAAAATTGCCCCTAAAAACTTTTGTGCAATTTCTCCTGAGTACGCCAATACCCCATATGTGGGGAAAATACAGTGTTTGGGTGCACGGCAGAGTTCAGAAGGGAAGGAACACTGTGTGACTTTTTGAACGCAAAATTGGCTGGAATAGAGAGCGGACACCTAGTCGCGTTTGGAGAGCCCCTGATGTGCCTAAGTAGTGTAAATCCCCCACAAGTGACCTCATTTTGGAAACTACACCCCTCAAGGATTTTATCAAGAGGTATAGTGAACATTTTGAACCCAGAGGTACGACACAGAATTTGATAACATTAGGTCATCATATTGAATAAGTTGTCATTAGTCTTGAGCGCAAGTCCTCGCTATTTGACTTTGCATCGGATACTCAGGTATGCACCATGTATCGCGGGTGCTCGAGTGCCATGCTTGAGTCCCCGCCCGCATGTTTCACGGTTATTAGACACCCAAATATAACATGCGGGGATCGCTCGTGCATGGCAGGCAATCCCCGCAAGTTTTTTTTGGCAGCGAAGCATATGGGGCGGAGACTCGAGCACCCGCTATACTCAATGCATACCCGAGCACCTGATACAAACTCAAGTAGCGAGCACTTGCGCTCAGCACTAGTTGCCATAAGGTCTTTTTTTTTTTTTTTTTACTTTTGAAAAAAATCCCAACCCTAACCCTAGCACAATCCTAACCCGAGAGTTTATGTTTTACGCCGTTCCTCGTGCGGTATAAGTGATTAGACGACTTTATTCTTTGGGTCGGTGCGATTACAGCGATACCAGAATCGTATCGGGTTTTTATGATTGACAGCTGTCACACACTAAAAGACACATTTTTTTTGTAAAATCTAGTTTTTGCATCGCCATATTTTGAGAGCTATAATTTTTCCATATTTTGGCCGACAGTCATGTGATGGCTCGTTTTTTGCGGGATGAGTTGACGTTTTTATTGGTGCCATTTTCAGGCACGTGACATTTTTTGATCGCTTTCTATTCCGATTTTTGGGAGGCAGAATAAACAAAAAACAACAATTGAGGAATTTTTTTTTTTTTTTTTAAATTTTTAATTCTGTTCCGCGTGTGGTAAAATTGATAAGGTAGCTTTATTCTTCGGGTCAGTACGTTTACAGCGGTACCACATTTATATAGTTTTTCTATGTTTTGGCTCTTTTACATAATAAAAGCAATTTTATAACAAAATTTTTTTTTGCATCGCTTTATTCTGAGAGCTATAACTTTTTTTATTTTTCGGCTGATGGAGCTGTATGGCAGCTTGATTTTTGCGGGACGAGATGACGTTTTCAGCGGTACCACTTTTATTTATATTCGTCTTTTTGATCGAGTGTTATTCCATTTTTTGCTTGGCGGTATGATGATAAAGCATTGTTTTGTGCTTTGTTTTTTATTTACCGTGTTCACTGAAGGGGTTAACTAGTGGGACAATTTTATAGGTCAGGTCGTTCCGGACGCGGCAAAACCAAATGTGTACTTTTATTTTATTTTTTTCATAATAATATTTATTGATGGGTACATTATATTTTTATTTTTGGTGGATTATTTTTTTTTTTCTATTTTTACAATTTTTTTTAATTTTTTTTTTCACTTTGACATTTTTTTTAACTTTTTTACTTTATCCCACTATGGGACGTTCACTTTTTTTATTCTGATTGCTTGCATAGCACAGGAATGGAGCACCATCCCTGTGCTATGCAGGCTGTCAGTGCTGCACAGGGAGAAGATAGTTTGGTCATGAACTGCGCATGACCAAAATATCTTACTGCTGTCTGGTGACCCGGATGTAGTCATGACGACATTTGGTCATCATGGCAATGTGGCGCCCCTGAGGGTTCGGCTGCCACAGAGGTATTGCATCTCACCCAGAGGTGTGGTATCTCACTCTCAGGTAAAGAAGATGTATGGCTCAGGACCCTAACACCTGCATTCACTACACCACATTTCCGGGGGATAGGGCGGGATTGCTCCTACGGGAGAGCACAGTCCCTGGTCCCTGGCTGGAGTGGGGGGAACCACCTAGAGAGGGGGAACTATGTAGTGGATGGGGTGGAGGACGTAGATCCTGGGAGCTCTTGTAGTAGGAGGTATAAAAGGAAGGAACCATCTTGGTTCAAGTTATTCAGTCAGTCAGTCAGTCAGTGTGTGGAGTTCCAGTCAGACAGACTGAGGAGAAGTCAGGGAGCAGAGGCTCTGCACGAGCTCTGCTTCACAGGCGGGCCAAGTTAGGAGGCCTGAGAGAGAGGAGAGGGAGCAGGACTGCTCCAGGAATGAGGAGTGAAGGGACCCTAGGGGACCCGTACGCCCGTTGCTACCAGGAGGTAGAGGGGTCTGGCCAGAACAGGGAATCGGGTCCCTCAACTAGTAGAGAAACCGCAAATGCTTAACTAGAAACCGGAGGCTGCAGTGTTTCAAGTGCTGTAGCCACAAGTCCACACCAGTCGCACTAAGAAGGTAGCCACATAGGACCCAGGGGACGGAGCATACGTCGCCCGCCAAGGCCCGAGGGTACCAGATAGAAGTGGCGCTGGGTGTGAGTTGCAGGAAGAGGCCAGAGGAAGGTACACAGAACGGGGGCCTGATAAGTGCTCTGGAAATACCTGAGGGTGGACTGAGCCCCTCACTGAGTACGCACAGCATGACGGGGGAAGATTGCTTGGTACCTGTAATCTGAACTACAGCAACAGTGAGTAAAGACCCTGGGACTGCACTATCTTGTCTCTGTGTTCCTTGCCGCACCAGCACTCACAGCACTAGAACGCCCTGCACAATCACCACCATCATCCAGTCACACTGCCCTGAAGCTACACTCCTCCTGTGGGGAGTCACATCACCTTGCTGCACATACCACCAGCTTCAGCGGACTGCTCCGCAGCGGCGGTTACCAATAAACGCATTCCACAGGTGGCATAGTCGGACATTAACATTTGTGCACATAGACTACCCCCTTGGTTTGACCGCCCTGGGTCACGGACCGGGTCGCCGCCACGGTGACTGCAAGGCCCGGCTCCGGGTATCCCCACGGCTCAGGGGGCGCATCAGCAACATCCGGGAAGCCGCGGCAGATCGCGCTGGAGGCCGGAAGAGGAGGTGAGTATTGCGATCACCTCCCCTTGCCACCGCAATGCTGCAATCGACTTTGATCACAGCATTGCGTGGGTTAATGTGCCCGGAGCGGAGCGGGACCGCTCCCTGCACATAGCACCCGGTGTCAGCTGTGACAATCAGCTGACACCCGGCGGCATTCGCGCCCGCACAGCCTGTGTGCGGGCGCGATCACAAAGACGTACTAATACGTATCAGGCTCTTAAAGCCCAGAGCGCAGATACGTATTAATATGTCTTGGGCTTTAAAGGGTGTGATGTAGCAGACATCCCTTTAATGGTTCAGTGTGTTTGAATGACCATGTACCTTCCCCTTTAATTGACTGGTCACATGACCGTGACATCACACAGGTCCTTATGCACACAGAGGGTGTGGACACATGACTCTGACATCAGTTAAGGTCCTATCTGTGGATATGTGCATGTGTGCTGCAAGATATAAAAACCCTGTGTGTTCCTGTGTGGGTGCGTTCCAGTGTGTAGGAGATCCTATGTGTTGGGAGCTCCTGTGTGGGCACCGTGTGAGAGACACGAGGCTGTTCCCTGTGTGTGGGGGGAACACTGCTCGTGTGAGGCTTGTGTGAGGCCTGGTGGACTCCGGTGGAGGTGAAGCCTGGATCCCCGTGTGAGAGTGTGGGGGATGCCAGTAAGCCTCGGAGTGCCACACAAACACCGCTCGTGAGAGGCCGTGTGAGAGACATGAGGCTGTTCCCTGTGTGTGGGGGAACACCGCTCCTGTGAGGCCTGGTGAGGCCTGGTGGACTCCGGTAGAGGTGAAGCCTGGATCCCTGTGTGTGTGTGGGATGCCAGTAAGCCTCGGAGTGCCACACAAGCGTCCTGGAGGGTGAAGCCTGGGTATCTGAAATACGCCAGTAAGCCTTAAGGGGTGGAGGGCTGGAGACCACGTGTGGTCAAGCCTTAGAGTCACAGTGGTGGCGGACTAAAAGCAGCTGAAAGTCGATAAAGGTAATACTCTTTATGTTATGGACATTTTCATGGACATTGTTTTATTACCTTGTGGGAGGCTGTAATTAGAGCCAAGTGGGCTGGTCTGCCACTTGGGCTCGTGGACATGTTGTATGAGAAATACGGTTTATGGAGATGTAATAAACTGTGGATTGTGAAAAAACAGCGAAGTAGTTGCTGGTAATAAACTGTGGATTGTGAAAAAACAGCGAAGTAGTTGCTGGTGTGCAGTGATTGACGCAGCAAGCGAGTATCCCCCAGGATAATAAGTAGCGCTGCCTTACATGTGGTTTGAGAGTGCGGGCAACTGCAGTCTGGTTGCTAGGGGCACTCTGCAGTCTGGTTGCTGGGAGCAACTGCAGTCTGGTTGCTGGGAGCAACTGTACAGGTTGACAAGTGGAGCATCTGGCTGCAACTCGGCAGGGTTGTGAAGGTCGTCGTCGCACTCAAACCTGGTTTGCTGTGGCTCGGCGCGGTTCACGAAGGTCAAAGCATCTTGCTGCAACTCGGCGGGGTTGCGAAGGTTGTCGCCGAACTCAAACCTGGTTTGCTGTGGCTCGGCGGGGCTCACGAAGTTCAAAGCATCTTGCTGCAACTCGGCGGGGTTGCGATGATTGACATCGCACTCAAATCCTGTTTTGCGGTGGCTCGGCGGGGCCACGAAAATTTTTTCGGGGAGAGCGGTGAAGTTCAAGTGTGAACAGTGTACCGTGATGGCTGTGAGCAAAGCAGCAGATGTGTCTGGAGCTATTGAGCGTTTGAAGGGCCGATTGGGACCAGAGCAGGTATTTGAGAAACTCTTACAGGACATGGTGCGGGAACCGCAGGAGCTGTGGGCACCGTATAGAATGGCGGCAGTGGACCATTCTATGGACTCTCCGGGGGCGCCCGTGTTGTCCCAGAGTGCCTGGGGAGGTGGTAAGAGGTCTTGTGAACTGAGTCCTAAGACTGTCGCTGATTTTTTGTGTAAAAATTACCCTGCCGGTGTGGTTGTTAAAAAGGGGGCGGAGTCTAAAAAGGGAGCGGATTTTCACAAGAGCGTAGAGTGTGGAAAACTGGAAATTGTTGATGATGGTGGGTTGGTACCTCCTAGAAATGACAATTTGACCGTTGAGAACGGGGTAGCTCCAGTGGAGGGGGTTGATGTCAAAGTGGGAGGTGACCTGGTAGTCCACAACATCATGGGGAGTGACACAGACCCGGTAGCTGACGGTGACACTACGGAAGCAGAAGGAGAGTTCAGTCAGGAGGGGATAGATGAGGTGAGAAAGTCAACTTCGCGTAGACGGCGCAAGGGTCACAAAAAGGTGGCTCCTGTAGTCTTGACTAAAAGTGAAAATAAAGAAAATGTAATGGTGTGTGCCATTGTTTCAAGTGTGAATCCTCCTTCAGAGGCAGAAGAGGAGGTGACGGACCTGGAGAACGTGTCCTCAGACCAGCGGAGCCTGGAGTCTGAACGGCAGAGGGTATACCAGGTTGTGAAGGACTTACAGCGAAGTCTAAAGGAAAGCAACGAGGAAGTTGTCCAGTGGAAGGAGATGTTCCACGCAATTAAGGAGGACCGCCGCAAAATCAAGGAAGAGGTTTTGCAGTTGAAGCTTGAGAAGGAGGCGCGGCAGGATGGAGGTTCTGGAAGAGATCCAGGCCTAGTACGACTGCGCGAACAGTTCAACCGGGAACTGTCTGACTCCAGGAAGGAGTGTGGTGAACGCAGTAGGGAACTGCAACAGAGTAAGAGAGATTATGAGGATCTCCTCAAGGTGAAGAAAAAACTAGAGAAGGATAAGGCGGATGCAGAGCAAGAGCGCCAAGTGGTTGAGACCACTCTGCAAGATATCCGTGAGGAGAATGATGATCTCCGGGGAAAGACCCTAGATCTGGAAGCTCAGGTGAAGGAGCTACAGATGTCCTGTGATGCTCTCCAGAAGGCGGAGACGTACCTTAAGGAAACAGTCAGCAAGATGGAAGCTGAGCGAGAGAAGATGGAGGAGTCCATCGGAAAAGCCACAGACCAGGGCCAGGAGTTGACCACTGGTGATGGGAGGTATGAAGCAGAAACCTCCTCGAGTGATGTGGGCTCGGAGGGTTCGGTGGATGTCGGAGCCGAGATCAAGCAGCTCAAGGAGTTGCTACAAGCCCAGTGGACGCAAGAGAAGCGTGAGAGACTGGCTATTGAGAGCCGAGTGGGCGCATTGGAGACGGAGAGGTCTGAGAGAGCTCTGCTGCTGGAAGAGCAGTTGAAGCAGGAAGAGCTTCAGAGATGGACTGCTGAGAGGCGAGTAACTGAGCTGGAAGTAGAAGTTTTAGAGCTGAAAGGTCGCCTAGCAAAGTGTCACGTGGTGAACGAGGTCTCCTTGGAGAAGGGAAAAGGCAAACAAGTTGCACTTACTCCCTTAGACCATGAGAAGGTGGACCTGAGGAGAGCGAAGAGTATGGTGTCGGAAGATAAAGGTGAAGTGGAAGTGGTCAAGACGAAAAGTTGTGAAGTTGTAGCTGTGAGTCAGATCAGGGGAAGCATCCAGGGTGAAGAAGCTGGAAGTCAGTTGAAACCTGAGCTGGTTGATCGTCTGGAAACCACTGGTGAGACCGAAACGTCTCGGTACAAGTGCCTCGTAGATGTACCCGAGGACTTGAGGGAAGAATGCACCCGTGAGTTCGTGCATGAGGAGTTTAAGAAGGCCGTGGGAGCCTGTAAGGTGTACTTGACCTCAGAGGCTAGACAGCTGGTGGTCCTGTCCACGACTGAAGTCACAGTGAAGAGGGTGGAGATCCTAAGTGACATACACTGGCGATGTATTCGCACGAAGCGGTTTCTCCGGTTGAAGACTGAGCAAGCCGCTAGACAACTGGAGCTGATGAGAAAGGCTCACAGTCTGCAAGAAGAGGTCATCCGGGTGCCTCGTGTTCTGGTGAGAGAGCTCATTGGGAGAAATGGCCGAGCCATGCAGATGATGGTGAAGAAGTCTGGTGTGGTAAAAGTAAGCAGTCCACGTGATCGTCAGGACTGGATGCCGGATGAAGACGGCATGGTGTCGTTCTACGCTGTAGGAACGGAAGAAAGTCTTGCAGATATGAGCATGTTGGTGGAGTACCGAGTGACCGACCTGCGAGAGGTGGAAAAGTTGAATCTCGCTAGACTGCGAGTGGATAGACAGCATCATGTGAGCAGCAGAAGATGGCAGCCATCTAGAAAGTGTGAGACCAGACAGAGAAAGGGCTCCCTAAATATCAGAGCAGCTGAGGTTAGGGACCTTTCAAGATGTCCTGGGAGTGGATTTGGAGGTAGTGAGACCTCCAGTGACTCAGGGTTGAGTGGCCCATACAATCGACCCAATAGAGGACGGAACCATGTGGAGTCACACTGTTGTATTGACCGCTGGGAGCGGGGGAGACCTGGTAGGGTTTCGACTGACCGCTGGGAGCGGGGGAGACCTGACAAGGTTACGACTAACCGCTGGGAGCGGGGGAAGTCTGACTAGCTTACGACCCGGAAATGTTACTTGACGGAGTCGATGACATTGACAGATGGTAGGTCCCTAAGGAGTGGGCTGATGTCAATGATTAATGTTCCAGGGGCTGGACAACGCAAGGGTCGAGTGCATGGTCTCAGTGTGAACTGTGGGATATAGACTGTTTTATATATTATGTGTTCAACTCCACAAGTTTGAACAGAGGGGGGGAATATGTGATGTAGCAGACATCCCTTTAATGGTTCAGTGTGTTTGAATGACCATGTACCTTCCCCTTTAATTGACTGGTCACATGACCGTGACATCACACAGGTCCTTATGCACACAGAGGGTGTGGACACATGACTCTGACATCAGTTAAGGTCCTATCTGTGGATATGTGCATGTGTGCTGCAAGATATAAAAACCCTGTGTGTTCCTGTGTGGGTGTGTTCCGGTGTGTAAGAGTTCCTATGTGTTGGGAGCTCCTGTGTGGGCATCGTGTGAGAGACACGAGGCTGTTCCCTGTGTGTGGGAGGAACACTGCTCGTATGAGGCCTGGTGGACTCCGGTGGAGGTGAAGCCTGGATCCCCGTGTGAGAGTGTGGGGGATGCCAGTAAGCCTCGGAGTGCCACACAAACACCGCTCGTGAGAGGCCGTGTGAGAGACATGAGGCTGTTCCCTGTGTGTGGGGGAACACCGCTCCTGTGAGGCCTGGTGGACTCCGGTGGAGGTGAAGCCTGGATCCCTGTGTGTGTGTGTGTGTGTGGGATGCCAGTAAGCCTCGGAGTGCCACACAAGCGTCCTGGAGGGTGAAGCCTGGGTATGTGAAATACGCCAGTAAGCCTTAAGGGGTGGAGGGCTGGAGACCACGTGTGGTCAAGCCTTAGAGTCACAGTGGTGGCGGACTAAAAGCAGCTGAAAGCCGATGAAGGTAATACTCTTTATGTTATGGACATTTTCATGGACATTGTTTTATTACCTTGCGGGAGGCTGTAATTAGAGCCAAGTGGGCCGGTCTGCCACTTGGGCTCGTGGACATGTATAAGAAATACGGTTTATGGAGATGTAATAAACTGTGGATTGTGAAAAGACAGCGAAGTAGTTGCTGGTGTGCAGTGATTGACGCAGCAAGCGAGTATCCCCCAGGATAATAAGTAGCGCTGCCTTACAAGGGGTTAACCCCTTACTTACCGGGGACGTATTAGTACGCATATTTGCGATTCCCCCCGTTCAGTGAGGGCTGCTGCGCTGAGCCCTCACTGAACGGAGCACATGTCAGCTGATTCTTACAGCTGACATGTGCCCGCAACAGCCGCGGGTGGAATCGCGATCCACCCGCGGCTGTTAACATGTTAAATGCCGCTGTCAATCTCCGACAGCAGCATTTAACGCGTGCTTCCGGGTAGCGCGTCATAAGCCCCGCCCACCGGCGACCCCGTCACGTGATCGCGGGTCGCCGATGGGCGTGCATGACAACCCAGGGTCTGCAGCAGACGCCTGTGGTTGTCATGATCTTGTCGCTATGAGCGCCACCTAGTGGTCGGCGCTCATAGCACAGGACCATTTCTGCTGCATGCAGGGAACCTGCTCGTCCCCTGTATGTAGCAGAGGCGATCGGATAGTTGCTGCTTCTAGTCTCCTATGGAGACTATAGAAGCAAGCAAAAAGTAAAAAAAAAAAGTTTTTAAAAATATAAAAAAATATAAAAGTTTAAATCACCCCCCTTTCGCCCCATTCAAAATAAAATATATATATAAAAAAAAACCCACATACACATATTTGTATCGCCGCGTTCAGAATCGCCCGATCTATCAATATAAAAAAAAATTAATCCGATCGGTAAACGGCGTAACGAGAAAAAAATTCTAAACGCCAGAATTACGTTTTTTGGTCGCCGCAAAATTGCAATAAAATGCAATAACGGGCGATCAAAATATCGGATCTACCCCAAATGTTATCAATAAAAACGTCAGCCCGGTGCGCAAAAAATAAGCCATCAACCAGCCCCAGATCACGAAAAATGGAGACGCTACGGGTCTTAGAATATGGCGCTATTTTTTTATTTATTTTTTTACCAAATTTTGGAATTTTTTTTCACCACTTAAATATAAAAGAACCTATACATGTTTGGTGTCTATAAACTCGTAATGACCTGTATAATAAGAAGGGCAGGTCCGTTTTAGCATTCAGTGAACGTGGTAAAAAATAAAAATAAAAAACAACTGTGGTATTGCACTTTTTTTGCAATTTTACCGCACTTGGAATTTTTTTCCCATTTTCCCGTACAGGATATGGTAAAACTAGTAATGGCGTTGAAAAGTACAACTCGTCCCGCAAAAAATAAGCCCTCACATGGCCACATTGACCAAAAAATAAAAACGCTATGGCTCTGGGAACAAGGGGAGCAAAAACGAAAATGCAAAAACGGAAAATGCTCCGGGGCTTAAGGGGTTAAAGGGAATCTGTCAGCAGGTTTTTGTTACCTCATCTGAGAGCAGCATGATGTAGGCAAAGAGAAGCTGAATCCAACGATGTATCACTTAGATTACTGGCTTCAGACCATCTCAGTGAGCACTGCCTCATTTATGCGATCCTGATCTAAGGACATCTGACTAGATAAGTGATCATTATATATATATATATTTTTCCCTATAACATCACTTGTTGCATTACTCTTGATGAACCCTCATAGAGAGGAGAAACGCGTTAAGTTGATTACAGGCGTATAGCTCTTACATCAGAAGGAGCATGAATGAGTTGACCATAGGTGTATAGCTTCTATATTGTAAGGATCATAAATAATTCTCTGATGTTTATTGTATACCATGAGATCAGTTGATCACGGGTGCATAACTTATATTTTCGAGCGCTTATTATGATCTGGTCCTCTTGTGTAACCCCCTTGGTATTCTAGTATATTTAACCTTGTCTACCATGTATTAAGGGAATAGCCTTTGATGTTACGGAGCTCAAACTGTGAGCCTCATTGATACCGAGATATCACATGATAATTGCCATTGCTATATTGCACGTGAAATTGAACCATTTGATTTTTCACTTTTTTTGTTGCATTTAAGAATTAGGGGATCTCCCTCTCCTGCTAGGGTGAGACAGGGATAGAAGGGAGAGCCGCGGAGGAGTGGGGTCGCCACAGACGAAGGATTAGGGCGCCAACCTCCACTGGCAGGTAGGGACATATTAGGAGTAAGAATAGGGATTTGTCAATTTAATACTAGATCACTCCCTGACATGTACAGCCGTTTCGGCTCACTATTTTTTCATCAATATTTATGGCACCTTGTGATACATCATCTGTTGTGGTCGGTCAGGTATCTATCGCCTTGCCATATTGTAGAGGTACTGGCTATGTGCATGTATTTTATTAATAATACGGGGGCCTAATAGAGTAAGAAGGGACAGACGCTGAGGAGCAGGGGCGCCATATGCGCAGGAGTTCAGGGTGCCAACCTCCGCAGTTAGGCAGGGATGAGCGATAGATTTTTATAGGGACAGTGTTAGTCCCTCACATGTAGTTATCACTTGGGTGTTCTTTTGTCTGTTGTATTTTATGAATTATTTATTAAAAGTTATATCTTATTAAATTTGGGCAAATAGTACAGCAAATACTGTTAATTTTAGATTACTGGCTTCACATTGATTACTGGGTGCTGCTGTTCGAACACAATCAGAGCTTTTAGATTTAGCAATTATTCAGAGCTGAAATGCTGCCCCCCTCCCCACTCTACCATGACGGGGACACCGAAATCAGCTGCTGGCTGGAGGAAGGCGAGTAGCATCATTTATTTAAATGCATCACAAACAGGGCACATTCGAGCAGGATGGGGGACATTTATACCGGGATGAGGCACATTATAACCGGAAGGTGACCTGGACACACTGCTCCTCACGGCTCTCCCCTCTCTACAGAATGTAATAGAACCTGTAACCTGACATCTCACTGTATTTTGAGATCATCTTGCTTTAACAAATGTGGATTTGAGCTACTTTTGTCAGTGTGAATGGCACAGCAGTGGGCTTTAGGGAAAGTGGTAATCATAAGAGAAAGAAGCAGATTTCTCAGATAAGATACATTACAAAGTACCTTATATATGTCTATACTATTGAATTACGCAAAGTTTGTTGACACCAGAGTGACCATTTAGTCGGCTGTATATGCACGTGTGACACCCCAGGGGTCTGGTTGCCACAGTGATAGAGATATTACGTCTGAGAGCAGGTGGGAGGTCTCTTGGTCAGGAATCCTAAGCATGCCACACCTCCTGCCCAGTCCTGGGAGGGGAAGAACTTCCCCTATATAAACCTGGGGCTGAGGCAGGGTTAGGGAGTTCAGAGGGAGAGTTGAGCCAGGAGGGCTGACAGGGAGCTGTGGCTCCGGCTGGGCCCAGCTCCTGGGCCATGCCAGGAGTAGAGAAGAAGCAGAGAAAAGAAGCAAATATAGGAAGAAACAACAGGAGCTCTGTGGGAGCAGTGTTACAAGGAGTCAGGGGCTGGCAGCTGCAGAGCTCGCCCTGACTGAGAAGTTATCACCGGACCCGGAGTCCGAGGCTGTGGGGACTAACTCCTACCCAGCAGCAGAATCCGTCAGGCAGGGGATTTCAGGTCCTCTGGCCAAGAAACCCGAAGGCACGGTCGCACGCATGGGACCAGCACCGCCGTCGTGGAGCGGAAGCTACTAGAAGGCCCCGAGTCACCGGCCATACGGGTGAGCACCACACGGTACACTCAGGGACGTGGGCTACTTATACTCGCTTCAAGCAAGGTAGCCAGAAGAGTATCGTTAGTTTGGGAGGCCTACAACTCCGCCTGGCCAGGGGAGATCCCATCTGCTCAAAGACTGACCAGGCCCCAATCGCTAGCCAGTACTCCGGGAGGGTCTATCTTTGTCACCAGTAAAGACCCTGAACTACACAGTACCGTCTCCGAGTGGTTCCTGCTACCCCCATCATCCACGTCGGCTGCCCTGAGGCCATACCCCTCCCGTTGGGGGTTATACTATCACGCTGCACAATCCTACCACCGGCCTCAGCGGTCTGCCCTGCAGCAGCAGCTCCCTGGCTGCACTCAACGGGTGGCGTAGTCGTCCAACATCTACCGCTAAAACAGCGCCACTTAGTCTGACTCCCTGGGCACGGACCGGATCACCGCCACGAGACTACAACCCTCAACAGATCCGGCTCCGGGTAAGCTCCCGCGTGCGCAACGCAGCGCGACACAGGCCCAGGGGCGCGTCACACGCACATTACTGCACCATAGACCAGTGGAGGAATTAGCCGCCAGGAACTGTTATAATATTTATTTATTCTCCAGCTCCATACAAACTGGATGTAGAAGCATAAACATAGTACATTTCTACCATTTTCAACAAAAATATAACCAATATGTACAATTATTGTATTAAAAATACAAAAGGGATACAGACTCTACCAATGTCTTTCTAAAAGACATACAGGTACAAGTAGTATCAAAAGCATGATGAAATCACCAGTTAGTTGTACATTCTGCACTTGACATCACAGAGCGAACTGAGGTTAGCAGTCCTATAATCTACCGTTATATGATGCTTTGTGCAATGTGAGATCGATCTGGCCTTGTGTCTGCCTCAATGCAGCAGGTCCATCACCTACATAAAAAAAGCTGGCAAATAAATGCATATTACATGTAAAATTACATAGGCATAACTGACAATGTGATATAGAGGGAAGGTCGACAAAAGCCATGATAACAGGATAGAAGCATTAAATAAAGCACTGTTGTCAGCTTCCACAGTGAAAAAAACACTGTCATTTCTTTCCTTGTTTTCTTTAAAGTTGTATACATATATATATATATGTTAAACCACTGATCAATATGATCAGTTTAGAGCAAAATGGAAAAAAAATGTTTAATAATCCAAGATCATAAGTTCCTCACACAGGAGTATTACTCGGATTGGCAGTTTTCAGGTATCCGGAGTCTGTGCAAAGGGAGAAAGATGGCGATTCAGTCATGAACGTGTAAAATAGCAGCTGTGAGCAGATGGATGCTACCCATTAGCCTTCTCTACGAGTGCAGTGTCCCACAATGACCATTCTCCATCCCCGTGTCATATACATGAATGTGCTGCATTGCTAGGTGATGCGCCCCCAGGGCCGTGGGGTACTCGGCAGCCGGGCCTCTTGTCGCTGCTGGGGGATATCACGGTGGCTGGCCCGGTCCGTGACCCAGGGCGGTCAGTGAAAAAGGGGATATCTTTATATGGGATTTTTGGGATTGTTCTTGACGCCACCTATGGTGCCTGGTGGGGATCACCAGCGCTGCAACAGTCCTCTGAGGCAGATTTTAGGGCAGCTTGTGATGGAACGGCTCCCCACAGGTGGAGCAGGCCTCAGGGCAGGGAAGTGGGAGCGTGGGTTGCGCAGGGCGTTGTAGTGCAGGGGGAACAATGGCGCCGATGAAAAAATGGACGGAGGCAGTACAGTGCAGTCATCCAAGATTTTAGTCACAATTTTTTAGACAGTCCACAGGTGCACTGTACAGGTGCAGGCCTCCCCACGTCGCTCTGCGTTCACCGGGCTGGGGTTCAATCCTTCCTCAGGCAGCTTGGGAATACCTGGCAGAACCCCACTTTCTCGTGTTCCTACTTTGACCGTCTTCACACTGGGTCTTTCTCCCTCCTGCCCTGCGCTGCCCACTCTGAATCCTGTTTGGATATTCTGAAGTCCCTCCTGTCCGTCTGAGTTACACAGACTTGCTTGACCCTCAGGGGATTAGAATGCGGCTACGATCCCTCTGTCTTCTAGCAGATGCTGAGCGTACGGGTGCCGTCCTGCACACGCCATACCCCCTAGGATCCCTTCTTAGAATGGAGCCTACTCCCTGCTCCCCTCCTGGGCCTCCAGACCAGGCCCTCCTTGTGGAACAGAGCTCCTTTTGAGCCTCTGCTTCCAGACTGTTCTTCTGAACTGTCCCGAGCTGTTCTTCTGAACTGCTCCTGTGGCGCCCTGCTGCGCAGTGGTGCCACAGAACCCAGAAGAGTGCATGGATGGACTTCTCCACAAGAGGCCCTCACTACATTCATACACCTCCACCTACCACCTCAGACCAGCAGAGGGAGCCCGTTAGGGACATATATAGGGAGGGTGGAGCCAGGCAACTCAGTCTTCAGTTAGTGTTTAGTCTGCAGTGAGTGCAGACAGTTTAGTGAGTGTTCAGAGAGGAACACAGCTCAGAGTGAGCAGAGAGCGTGCCGACGCTCAGAGAGCGGTGAAGACGCAGCACGCCAGCTGCCAAGTAGTGAGGGCCCCGAGTGTGGTCGACGGCGAGGAGAAAAAGGAAGGAGTAGTGAGGGGGCAGAGGAGCATACCAGGCTCACCCTGATATATATACCGGACACCGGGTCCGCGCCTACAGGGACCCCTTTACACCCAGTAGGAGCCACCGGAACCCCTGGAGAACTACAGGTCCCAAGTCCACCTAATGCTGATTGCAGTACCAGGGCTAGGAGTCACAGAGGTCACAGCGTCCAGGGAGAGTGATCTCCAAAGAGAAGGCCCTACCACCTGGTCAGCAGGTGCAGAGAGAGACAGTAACCAAGCTAGGCCCAGCTCCAGGCACGCCAGAAGCTTAGAGAGTAAAACAACGGATCAGGAGGCCCTATACCCGCTCACTGGGGAGAGTACAGAAGTGCGCCCTTCACCTGGAGTACCCTGGACCGTGCCTGCAGCATCACTAGTAAAGGTACTGAAGCTTACCCCTGTGTGAGTGTGTGGCACCCCTGAGGGTTCAATCACCACAGAGGTACTGCATCTCTTTAATGGGATGTGGTATCTCTCCTTCGAGGTAAGGATGGTGCAACTGTCAGGACCCCATCTCTACATCCAACACTACACTTCTCCCACCTGAAGGGGGGGCTAATAGGCACCAGTGTGCTGCCCCAGCTGGTAGGTGGAGTTGGGGGAACCAAAAGATAGGGGGAACCATGTAGCGGGTGAGCCATCTTGAGCTTATGGTCTTTTGATTGTGATCTCCATCACTGAACATGGCTTTCTGTGTGAACCTGCAGTTGATGGGAACACGGTCCTCGTACTCTGGCCTTGAGTCGAGGAGCGGGCAAGAGTTAACTTTTGTCTCTACCCGGTCAAGGTCCCTACCCAAGAAGGCCTGGAGCAGAGGAGTCTAGCTCCATCGCAAAAGGATCCCAAGGGGATACAGACGGAGCGGTGTACGCCACCTGTCCTCGCTATTCTGGCCTAGTCAGAGGGATTCCGGCAGCAAGAGGGGTACCGGCCCCCGACACCTGACTTTGCTACTTCACGTCCCAGTCAGGAAAGCCCGGAAGGCTCGGTGGATCCCACCGGGTAACGGACGGAGCGGAGTTGCCACCCGTACCTTTGTTCTGTGCATAGTCCAGAGGGAGACCCGGCCTTTCTACACACACACACACACGGACAGGAGAGGACTTAGTTTGAAGTCTAGGAACACTCTGGTGCAGGGTCCTGACCAAGGTACCTGAAATTCTCGGAGGTTGTCGGACCCCCGGTCCTGGTGGCCGCAGCGCGCCGTGAGGAGCAGGGAGAAGCATTGCAGCTGCATGCTCTACCGTGAGTAAAAACCCTGGAAGTCTACCCCTATGGCCTCCGGTCTCTTTATTTCTGCACTGCACAGCACCAGAACTTCTGACTATCACTCCCTCCATCCACTTCTCTGCCCTGAGGCCCTGCTCCTCCTGTGGGGAGTAGCACCAACTTCAGCTGCAACTACATCCTGCCTCAGAGGACTGCAGCAGCGCTGGTGGCCATCACCAGATCCCACAGGTGGCGTAGTAGATAGCAACCACTCAGCCCTGATAGCCCATTACAACCTTTTTATTGTGACGGCCCTGGGCACGGAACGGGTCCTGGCCACGACTGCCTCCCCAACATCTGACCCGGCTCTGAGTACCCCATTTCCCAGGGAGGGCTGTGAGCATTACAAGTGTCCATCCTTCCTCCAGGACCGTCCTGCCGTCTCACCCCTGCACCACCATCCAGTACATCCCCCACACTGCCCTGAGGCCTACTCCACCTGTGAGGAGCCATTCCGTCACAAGCTGCCCTACCATCTGCCTCAGAGGACTGCTCCGCAGCGGCGGCACCCCGTAGCCGCATTCCACAGGTGGCGTCACGAATAATCCCAAAAACCCCATATAATAGAAGTTTCCCTTTTCACTGACCGCCCTGGGTCACGGACCGGGCCAGCCACCATGATATTCCCCGGCAACCAGAGGCCCGGCTGTCGAGCACCCCACGGCCCTGGGGGCGCGTGAGCTTCTGGCGTCACAAACAGGATTGCGTGCCCGTTGCCACCGGTTACTGTGCGCCTTAAGAGACTGTAGTACTCACTGTGGTGAAGTTTTCCCCACATATCTGCTATTTTTCCTGTTGCCGCACGGGAAGAAGAGGGGCGTAACCGCTGGAAGCGCGCGAAGCCTATGACACGCCCCGCCCCTGACGTCGAACCAGGAAGCGTCAGGTCCTGGAAGGAGCCAGAGGGCGCTCTGACATCAGACGCGATCGACGCAAGGTCTTGGAAGAAGACCGTCGCCCGCGGAGCTGCGGCCTACCTGTTGAAGAAGGTAGGCTCCGGTTCACTAGGGGGGCGCAACCATGGCCGACAACCAGCAAGCCGCTGGAGCACCGGTTAACGCTCCTGATGCCCAGCTTGCGCCCGGCGCTGCACAGGCCGGAGCGGCCGCTCCACCAGCAGGGGTCATGACTCCGTTGATACCTATGGCCCTGCCGTATATCCCTGGAGTGAAGTGGTTCCTCCAGTATAATGGTAAGCCAGACACACTGTCCGGATTCAAGAGGAAAATATGCGGCATACTGGATATGTATTCTATGACTGGCAAGCAGAGAGCCGCTGTAGTGTTAGGACAATTGACTGGTGCCGCTGAGCGAGAAGTTGAAACCTGGCCAGCCGCCGACCAAGAATCAGTGTACATCATCTTTAAAAGATTGCAAACAGCGTTTGAAAACCGCACTGAGACAGATCTCCGGATGAGGTTCTACCAGTGTGTCCAGAAGCCTGAGGACAGTATCCAGGACTATGCCTGGCATTTGCAGGAGGCCCTGCGGGCCCTGAAACTGGTTAGTCCAGCTAGCATCCATGAGGAAAATAAAATGCTGATGGAACAGTTCATCCGGGGCTTGAAATCCCAGGAGGAGAGCAGAACTGTACGGTGGTGGGCCTTAGACCATCCAGATGCCACCTTTGACACCCTTAAGGACATGGCTGTAAAGGGCCTGCAGCCCCTGGAAACCATTGACTCTGCTATCCAGCGTTACGAGGGTGGGGCCACCCCAGTGCCTGCAGCACCCACTGCTCCTTCACTAACGGCCGAAACGAAGATGCAAACAATGCCACCAAGCGAGCTGGACAACCTACGCTCTGAAGTGCGCCAGCTAAGTAAAACCCTGGCCACTGTCCTGAGCACCCTGCAGCTACAGACAGAGCCTGAGCCGGAAGGAAAGATCCTGCTAGCCGACAGCACTGAGGATGTCCCCTGGATGAGAAGAAGGAGGACAACGCCACCCCTTAGGAGGACAATGCCACCCCGTGGGAGGACCCACGACCATCGTCGCCCTCCAGGAGAATTCATCTGCTATCGCTGCCAGAAGGCAAGTCACAACACGCGGACCTGCCCTTTAAATGAGGAAACCCTGGGGCCGAGGGCCGACACCCAGGAGTAGACCAACCAGGCCCATCAAACTAGTACCGCTGGTTCGTGGGAGGAAGACCTTTCCTGTCCATTGTGCTTGACGGCATCGCGACACCTGCCCTGCTGGACACAGGATCTCGGGTAACCATCATGCCTGATGTCCTCTACAAAAGGTTCTGGTCCATAGACGAACTTCACCCGCCAGATCCAAACCTTTCCGTGTATGCCTCTAATGGCCTCCCCCTTAACCTAGTCGGGGTTAAGGATGTGGCAGTAAAGGTGGGAAGAGTGGAACTGAAGGACCAGGGACTAATTGTAGTAGAGACTAATCCTGATGATACAAACTTGTATATGGTACTTGGCACAAATATTGTTAGTAACTGTTTGGGTGAAGTGTTGTTCTTGCTCCAACAGATGGCTGACACCGCCAGACCAGGGCAGAGGAGGGTGCTCCAGAAAGAGATCCGAGCCCTTATGTACCAGCAACAGGTAAAGCTATCAGGTGGTGAAATTGGTAATGTACGGGTGACAGACCCAATACCCATTGTAATTCCCCCGATGAGTGAGATGCTGATTTGGTGTAGAGCAGCAATAGGTCTCAAAGGATGGAGCTACCAGGCGGTAGTAGAGCCCCTTAGCTCGGAGCATAGACCTACTCTCTTGACTGCCAGAGGGGTAGTGGATGTACGCAATGGGAGGGTGCCCGTACGCCTCCTAAACTATGGGGAGGACGAGGTTAGATTACCACGCTACGCCACTGTTGCCAAACTGTACACAGTAGATAACAACTCCATACACACGGCGGAGTCCTTAACCTCACCAGACGAAGTGGAGGATAATGACCCGGGAACCCAGGTGGAGGATTGGTGTCAACAGCTCCATGTTTGGACAGACACCACTCCTGCCCATCAGAAACAGGGTGTACACCGGGTGGTTCTGGAATACGAGCAGGTATTCAGTAAACACCCACTTGACTTTGGGAGGATTAAAGGGGTACAACACCATATACCCACAGGTGACCATCCGCCCATCAAAGAACGTTACAGGCCCATACCACCTGCACACTACCAGAAGGCGAAGGAGATGTTGCACGACATGAAGAAGGCAGGTGTAGTAAGGGATAGCTGTAGTCCCTGGGCTGCTCCCCTGGTCCTAGTCAGGAAAAGGATGGAAGCATGAGAATGTGTGTAGATTACAGACAGGTAAATCGCATAACACACGAAGATGCATACCCTTTGCCCCGTATAGAGGAATCCCTGGCTGCATTAAAGCCTGCAAATTACTTCTCCACCCTTGACCTCACTAGTGGGTACTGGAAAGTAGCTGTGGCTGAGGAGGATCGGGAGAAGACGGCCTTTACTACCCCGATGGGACTCTGCGAGTTCAACAGTATGCCGTTCGGACTCTGCAACGCCCCCGGTACGTTCCAGAGATTGATGGAGTGCTGCCTGGGACACCGCAACTTCGAGACTGTACTGCTATACCTGGATGACGTGATAGTGTACTCCAAAACGTACGAGGACCATTTGAAGCACCTGGCAGAGGTATTTGAGTCGCTGTCCCAGTATGGGATGAAGCTCAAGCCCTCCAAGTGCCACCTGCTCAAGCGAAAGGTACAGTACCTGGGGCACTTCGTCAGTCCAGAAGGAGTAGCACCAGACCCAGAGAAGGTCACTGCCATCCAGAAATGGCCGGAGCCGAAGAGCCTCAAGGAGGTACGTCCGTTCCTGGGACTAGTCGGGTATTACCGGAGGTTTGTGAAGGACTATACCAAGAAAGCGGTGCCTTTGCAAGATCTCCTGGTAGGACAGTCCGGGAGAGGCAGAAATCCCCCTTCCAGTGGGATAAAGAGCAAGCTGAATCCTTTAAGGTGATGAAGGGGATCCTGACCGGCGAAGAGATCCTAACCTACCCTGACTACAGCCCACCGTTCCTGCTGTACACTGATGCCAGCAGCGAGGGATTAGGAGCTGTGTTAAGTCAGAAGCAGAATGGCCAAGAGAAGGTGATCGCCTATGCAAGCAGGAAGCTCCGCCCGACCGAGAGGAACCCAGAGAACTATAGCAGCTTTAAGTTGGAGTTCCTGGCCCTGGTCTGGGCCATCACCGAGCGGTTCAAGCACTACCTAGCCTCCAGTAAGTTCACTTCCTACACTGATAATAACCCCTTGACTCATCTAGAAACAGCCAAGTTAGGAGCCATGGAACAACGATGGATGCCTCGGCTGTCAAACTACCAGTTCACCATTAAGTATCGGGCAGGCCGCAAGAATGCAAACGCCGATGCCCTGTCCAGGATGTCTCACCAGTTGGACACTGAAGAAGAAGTGGATGACCTGGAGGAGATTGAGCTACCTGCCTTCCACCGTAATGGAATGGTCCACGAGCAACGAGCCTCCAGGAGGTATCGTGGTAAGACGTTAAACCCTTTGCCTCACCACAGCTGGAAGGAGACACAGGACAGCGACCCGGTTGTCAGCCGTATCAAAGAACTGATAACCCAGGAAGGTTCCTCCCTGGAGAAGGAAGCGTTTCCACAAGCCAAGCAACTGTGGAATGAGAGAAGCCAGCTGTTCATCTATGGAGAGAAGCTGTGCCGAAGGTACGTCAACCCGAGGACCCATGAGATGGCATGGCAGATCGTAGTGCCCAGGACGGACATCCAGATGGTGTTGGAGGCCTACCACGATCAAGCAGGGCACTTTGGCTGGAAGAAGCTAGAAACCCTACTGAAAGGTCGGTTTTATTGGGTTGGGATGCGCAGTTCCATAGAGAGATGGTGCCGGGATTGTGGACCCTGTAGCCTCAGAAGAAAAGACTACAGCCGCCAGCAGGCACCCCTGCAATCCATCAAGACAACTCGACCCTTGGAGATCGTGGCCCTGGATCATGTCAAGCTGTCACCCAGCAGGTTAGGATATTCCTACGCCCTGACCATGGTGGTTCACTACTCCTGGTTCCTGGTGGTCGCCCCCGTCAAGGATCTGACAGCAGAAACTGCGACGAAGATGTTTCAGGCGTACTTCTGCAGGCCCCATGGATACCCGGAGCAGGTGCTGACAGATCAAGGCCCTGCCTTTGAAACCGAATTGTTCAAAGAGTTCTGCCATCTGTACGGGTGTAAGAAGATCCGGACTACACCGTACCACCCCCAAACCAATGGGTTATGTGAAAAGATGAATAACATCGTCATCGACCTGTTGAAGACCTTACCGCTAGTGGAAAGAAACCAGTGGCCCGACAAGCTACCTGACCTGGTAGATTTGTACAACCACATACCTGTGAGTTCCACCAATTGTACTCCAGCATATCTCATGCGAGCAAGACCCGGAAAGTTGCCCATGGACCTGGAGGTTGGTGTAGTAGAACCCGAAGCAGATATGTCCACTGAGGACTGGGACACGACGCGACAGGAACAGTACAGGAGAGTACAAGCCTGTCTCGAAGACAGTCTGAATAGGGTAAGAGACAAGCAGGAAGCACAGTACAACAAGAGTGCACCAGCAGAACCCTTAGCACCTGGAGAAGTTGTGCTAAAAAGAAAAAGGAGAAACCACAAACTTGATGACCAGAGGGAGAGGGAACCCTACACTGTGTTAAATTCAAGATTTGATAACAGGAAGACCTGTCTAATTACCAAGGACGGAGGAAGAACAACTGCAACGGTATCTAGAGACCATCTGAAGTTGTGTCCAGGTCTGCTAAAGCCCCAGGAAGAAGTGCCTCTCATCGTACCGGAGGAGCCTAAAGAAGCAGTGTTACACACTGAATTACTGTAGGAGATTTCCTGGCAGATTGGCTTCAGCTAGGTGGAGCAGTAATAATACCTGTGATGCATTTCTACCAACAGCCAGCAGACCCTCCACAGCAAGTAGAACCTGTAAGTGCCCCAGAAGAGCCTGCTCAAGAAGAATCCCCGGAAGAAGGATCCCCGGTTGGAGCAGAGAAAGAAGGCCCAGCCAATGGTACACTTGCCAGTCCCATAGAGAGGTTAAGGCAGTTTTACAATCTACCCACACGTAGAACTGACAGGGTAGCAGACAGTGCAGACACAGATACCATCCACACTCCCTTACTACGCAGATCAAAACGTAGCACCAAAGACCAGGCCCCTGCCAGGTTTAGTGAATAAGTAGAAATACTTATAGTATAAATAGTTGCCCCTGGGGTATGTTATTCTTGTGTGATTTTCATGTAATTAATTACCCATAAGGTTATATATATATAAAGGACTCAGCGGCTGAGGACTGTGAGCAGCCCAAAAACTCTTATGTATGTAGTTGCACTCCCTGGAGTGCCCCTTAGTTGACCACGGAACAAAAACCCGCTTGGCGTGGCCGAAGACGTGGTCCAGCACCTGGATCTCCTATGCCCTCTAGCCACGCCCAGGGCCTACGTTGAGGGTTTTCAGGTGGGTCCCTCATGTGCCTCATGTTCTTTCACCGGTGAGATGGACACCATTAGCTTGTAAGACTCTGAGGATGCTCTATATCTGTATATACAGTATTTATTATGTTTTTATACCTGTAACGTTCAAGAATGTGCCTCCCATAAAGGGAAGATATGTTATTATTATTGTTAACCTGTTTTGCAAAAATGCTTCAGTCCAGGAGTACTGAGTTTTACTAGGGGGGAATGTGGCGCCCTGCTGCGCTGTGGTGCCACAGAACCCAGAAGAGTGCATGGATGGACTTCTCCACAAGAGGCCCTCACTACATTCATACACCTCCACCTACCACCTCAGACCAGCAGAGGGAGCCCGTTAGGGACATATACAGGGAGGGTGGAGCCAGCCAGCTCAGTCTTCAGTTAGTGTTTAGTCTGCAGTGAGTGCAGACAGTTTAGTGAGTGTTCAGAGAGGAACACAGCTCAGAGTGAGCAGAGAGCGTGCCGACGCTCAGAGAGCGGTGAAGACGCAGCACGCCAGCTGCCAAGTAGTGAGGGCCCCGAGTGTGGTCGACGGCGAGGAGAAGAGGAGAAAAAGGAAGAAGCAGTGAGGGGGCAGAGGATCATACGAGGCTCACCCCGATATATATACCGGACACCGGGTCCGCACCTACAGGGACCCCTTTACACCCAGTAGGAACCACCGAAACCCCTGGAGAACTACAGGTCCCAGGTCCACCTAATGCTGATTGCCGTACCAGGGCTAGGAGTCACAGAGGTCCCAGCGTCCAGGGAGAGTGATCTCCAAAGAGAAGGCCCTACCACCAGGTCAGCAGGTGCAGAGAGAGACAGTAACCAAGCTAAGCCCAGCTCCAGGCAGGCCTGAAGCTTAGAGAGTAAAGCAACGGATCAGGAGGCCCTATACCCGCTCACTGGGGAGAGTCCAGAAGTGCGCCCTTCACATGGAGTACCCTGGACCGTGCCTGCAGCATCACTAGTAAAGGTACTGAAGCCTACCCCTGTGTAAGTGTCCACCCTTCCTCCGGGACCGTCCTGCCGTCTCTCCCCTGCACCACCATCCAGTACATCCCCCACACTGCCCTGAGGCCCGCTCCACCTGTGGGGAGCCATTCCATCACAAGCTGCCCTACCATCTGCCTCATAGGACTGCTCCGCAGCGGCGGCACCCCATAGCTGCATTCCACAGGTGGCGTCACGAATAATCCCAAAAACCTCATATAATAGAAGTTCCCTTTTTCACTGACCGCCCTGGGTAACGGACCGGGCCTGCCACCGTGATATCCCCCGGCAACCAGAGGCCCGGCTGCCGAGTACCCCACAGCCCTGGGGGCGCGTCACTCCCTACTACACGTCTGGACTGAACCTCTCAACTGAACTACATTCTGAACTGCCACCCTTAGATGGATTCCCTATTTATATCTCCTATGATGGTGCTCCCTCTAACTACTTCCTCCACCCACACCCACTACTGGTTCCCCCTACCTCTGGTTTCCCCCCACTCCAGCCAGGGTCAGGGCTCAGCAGGAACCATACATTGCGTCTTGCCCTTCCAGCCGGCCTGGAGCAGTGTAGTGTTGGATGCAGGTGTTGGGGTTCCGTGCAGCACTCCCACCTTACCTGAGAGAAGGGAGACACCACACCTCTGGGTGAGGTGCAGTACCTCTGTGGCGACTGAACCCTCAGGGGCGCCACACTAGGGATAGCTAGATCATGACAATGGTTGCTGAACAGATTTATTTGTTTTTTTTTGTTTGTTTGTTTTTTTAAGATGAAAGATGAGAAAAAGCTACCAAATATGCTCAATATTAACAACTAGTAGCATTAATTGAATGTCCCAAGCTGCCGTTACTTTAATATAATCCAGTTCTTTTTTTCCAATTAAAAATCTCTATATAAACATAAAAAAATATGTCATAACTTAGATGTGAAATAACACTGTAAATATCCTGATGTAACAAAGACGCTCTCCAGACGTAAAGCGTGCACCTCTCATGACGGAGGACTGCGCACGCCGGGATCAGATTGTAACAGAATTGTAAACCAACTCAATAAACCTGTGTACAGAGACGATTGAAATGCAATCTCAGCTAAAGGTAAAAATAGCTGATAGAAGCACATGGCTAGCCGGCCGTACAAACAGTAGGCAAAGCTAGCTATGACTAAAAGTTAAAACCAAGAGTTTAAAAAAAAGAAAGACACCATCCAGGCATGAAGAAGTGCAATAGAAGGGATTGCTGATGTGGTGACTGACAAATGTGGAATGATACTGTGCAACATTCAGCCAGCTTCCATCAGATTTCAGCTTCCTGCACAGTTTCTCTCAAGCAACAACTCGCAGAGGACGAAAAGTGCCGCGGTGATGTCTTCACAGTATTTCACATGCCAGGGAGTGAAACAGAAGGATATTAGATGCCCAGTGCTGCTTATAAGGCAGAGGAGGAAACTGCTCCACAGACTCCAATCATTGGGCATCCTCTTGTGCTCTCCATTTCTGGTGACTTATCCTAGAACAGGGCAAGGTCCTAACCTCATACAGCCGACACTTGTTCATCATCTGCAAGAGAAAAAGGAATAAAAAGGGTAGAAAATATGTATACAAAAACATCATGCATCTGATCGAGCATTAGAATGTGCTACTATGTAAAGTGCATTAATATATGTATAAAAAACATGCAGAAGTCAACTCACAATAACGGAACGCACAAAAGGGAAGGCCATCAAGTTATAAAATAAATCAACAGGCCACCATATTTAATGAGAGTAGGAATTGTGGTCCCAAACATCCTGTAAATGTATTTTTTATCATTTCCTTACAATTTATCCAACAATTAACACTTCTTGTTTAGGTCATATGACCTGTGGTGAGGCCGGGAAGGGCCATCCTCATACAAGTGTGATTATGTGCCCATAGTATGTTCATGTGAGTCTGCACTATACACTGTGTCTTCTCCTCCCCCAGAGCAAAAAAGGTAGATTCTAGCTCCTTAAAATTCCAAACTTTATTCAAAAGGATTAAAAATGAATTCCATGTAGCAATAAATAGGCAACGCATTTCCAATGCACTTCAACATTCTTAGTTTTTGGCTCAGACAAAGAAAGCCGAAGTGTATTCAAAACGCGTTGCCTATTGACTGTTATATGGAATTCATTTTTAATACTTTTGAATAAAGTTTGGAATTTTACGGAGCTGGAATCTACCTTCTCTGCTGTGGATCTACTCGTTTGGTCATAGCGTATTCCTCTGCTCCTGCACGCCTTTTGTCTTATATGTGGAGCTGCTTTCACTACTTCTCTCACAATTTTTCTCCTACCCGGCCGGTGATTCCCCAGCTCCTCTGCCTGCTCCCAGTCTCAGCAAATGACCCAAGTCAACTTGAGACGATACCACACCATTTTAAAGCCAAACATGATTGCAATCCCCACTCTTTTATGGTGCGTAGTATTGATGTAATACACATGGGTATCCAGGGGGGCAATGTCAGGAAGACACTTGCCCAAAAAGAGTCACAATGGATCATGCGCTTGAACACAGTGACACCCAATGGCTTGAACGAGTCCCTAAGTTTCTCTCCTTTCCTTTAGCCACAATTTTATGCTGTACACCTCCATTCCCACATGTATGTATCCACACATGTGGGTTGGGTGATTTTAAGAGGATTATATCCATATGTGGTTTTAATTGGTTTTATATTGGTGTTCATTTTTTCCTTTTTTTCTCTTTTCATTAGTCCAAATCTATGAAAGTCCTTCCAATCCCATCTATGCCCGGAAAACAATGAGATTTGGATATAGCTTTTGGACCTCAAGCCTAGACGGGAGTTATGATTACCAGGACTCATGAGTGCTCACCAGTCATGCATATATGATCTTTTGGAGAGATTTATATTTATAATTGTACTGGTACTGGGAATGATTTTGTTATTCAGTATTTATAAACTTGGTTTTTCTTTGAATATGTCTTATCTGGCTTGCTTCTTGTCCTGCTGGTGTCCCCTCTGTTATATCCAGTCTTCCACAAGCAGTGACTTATGCTGTTCTTTGACGTGGTTGAGCGCGCGCCCGCGGTGTGGGTGGTGTCGCTCGCGCGCCTGGTCGTCTGCTGTCCGCCCTGCGCCTGCGTGGGATTTGTTCCCGCGCATGCGCGGTTGGTGGTCTGACAGCCGGGGCGCGCGAGCGGCGCTTTCCCTGGGCCGCGCGCGTGCGCCGTACATGGCATACTAGCCCCACATCATGTGATCCGTGAGGCACGCCCCCGGCATAGCTGGCCACTTCCGGGTGTGTGCCTCGCTGATCAGCTGTTTGTACTCCGGTCATTTAGGGGTTTGACATGTATATATACTGTATGTACCCTGGGATAATGTAAGGACATTACTCTTTGCCCTTGATAAAGTGGCCTGGGACGCCGCGAAACGTGCGTTGGCCTTTCACCTTAAACCACTTCCTCTCCTCCATTTGTGCTGCTTTTTTCTACCAGGTAATAAGTTTGCAAGATTAATTTGTTCCCTTGGCATATGGGTAGGGACATAGGATCTCATATCTATTAGACTGTTCCTCCTTTACTTTTTCTATTAAGTCAGTGGGACTATGTTATATATGTTAAACCAGGGATTGAAGCTTGAAGAGGACAATTTGCATATTCCAGGTGCCTTCTGGGAAAAGTGAAGAGTCTCCCTCAGCTAGAAGATCGTTGGGTACAGCCGGGACCAGCTGCTTGGAAAGCATCGCCAAACCAGGGATTGAAGCTTGAAGAGGACAATTTGCATATTCCAGGTGCCTTCTGGGAAAAGCGAAGAGTCTCCCTCAGCTAGAAGATTGTTGGGTACAGCCGGGACCAGCTGCTTGGAAAGCATTTGTTTATCCTAGGGTATCACAAGAAAGAAGACAGACATCAAGTCAGCAGGGACAAGGAGAAGCATGGCAGATGTGACAACCTACATGGTGAGCTGCAACATGTGCTACATGTTCACAGATCGACCAGAAGATGAAACCAACTTCACCTGCCAGAAGTGTAGACTACTGGCTCTTTTAGAAGAAAAGGTGCGGGGACTGGAAGAAAGAATTGCGACATTAAAACTCATCAAGGAAAATGAAGACTTCCTGGACAGAACAGAAGCGTCACTACTGGTCACGGAAGGTGAAGGAAGCATCAGAGAACCTCCAGAGGCAGACAAGTGGAGGCAAGTGACCAAAAGAAGCAAGAAGACCATGGAGACACCACCAACCACACAACTGAGAAACAGATTCCAAGGACTTGTGGAGGACGAAGATGGCACACCTAAGGATGAGGCACTACCAGCAAGCAAAGAAGAAAAGAGCACCCAGAAACACCCAGAAGCGACAAGAAAAAGGACAGCCAAGAAGGGAAGAAGAGTGGTGGTGGTGGGAGACTCACTACTGAGAGGAACAGAAGCAGCTATCTGCAGACCGGACATAACCGCAAGAGAAGTATGCTGCCTCCCAGGTGCGAAGATCAAGGATGTTACCGATAGGATACCGAAGCTCATCAGTTCCAAGGATGTCCATCCATTTCTTCTGATACACGTTGGCACCAATGACACGGCAAGGAAGGACCTACCGACAATCTGCAAGGACTTTGAAGCATTGGGGAAGAAAGTAAAAGAACTGGATGCGCAGGTAGTTTTTTCTTCTATCCTTCCAGTAGACGGGCATGGCGTCAGGAGATGGAACAGGATCCTTGATGTGAACAACTGGCTGAGACGATGGTGCAGACAACAAGGATTTGGATTCCTGGACCACGGTGTGAATTACCTCTATGACGGACTCCTTGCCAGAGACGGACTACACCTCAACAAACCCGGGAAACACACATTCGCCAGGAGACTCGCAACACTCATCAGGAGGGCGTTAAACTAGAAGAAGAGGGGATGGGAAGAAAAACGCCGGACACGAACATGAAACCAGAGAACATACTAATGAAAGATATGAAGTGCGACAAAGAAGGTCCAAGACAAGATACTTGGAAGGGAGGTAAGAAAATTTCTAATACAATCCACAGGGAGAAGATTGGAACAAGACAAAATCGTGTAAACTGTGTGCTAGCAAATGCCAAAAGCCTGACAAACAAGATGGATGAACTGGAAGCAGAAATATCTACAGGTAACTATGACATAGTGGGAATAACCGAGACATGGTTAGATGAAAGCTATGACTGGGCAGTTAACTTACAGGGTTACAGTCTGTTTAGAAGGGATCGAAGAAATCGGAAAGGGGGTGGAGTCTGTCTATATGTAAAGACGTGTCTAAAGCCTACAATACGGGAGGATGTATGGGAGGGAAATGAGGAGGTCGAGTCCTTATGGGTGGAGATACATCGGGCAAAAAACAATAATAAAATTATCATAGGAGTCTGTTATAAACCACCAAATATAGCAGAAGCCACGGAAAGTCTATTAATGAGACAAATAGATGAAGTAGCAAAAAATAACGAGGTGATTATTATGGGGGACTTCAACTACCCCAATATAGACTGGGAAACCGAAAGCTGTAGATCTCAGAAAGGAAACAGGTTTCTGTCAATTATCAACGACAATTATTTGTCACAACTTGTGCAGGAGCCAACTAGAGGGACGGCCCTTTTAGACTTAATATTAACTAACAGGCCAGACAGAATAACTGAGGTGCAGGTCGGGGGGCACCTGGGAAATAGTGACCACAACATTATACAATTCCGCATGTGCTTCAGTAGGGTGCCCAGCAAGGGAGTCACAAAAACACTGAACTTCAGGAGGGCAAAGTTTGATCAGCTAAGAGATGCCCTTCACCTTATAGACTGGGATAGTATCTTCAGTAATAGGAGCACGGATAGAAAATGGGAAATTTTCAAAACAGTCCTACATAGTCACTGTAGAAGGTACATACCTTATGGGAATAAAAGGGCTAGGAATAGGAGGAAGCCAATGTGGCTAAATAAGGAAGTCAAGAGGGCAATGAAAAACAAAAAAAGGGCTTTCGGTAAACTTAAACAAGAAGGCAGCGAGGAAGCGCTAATATCTTATAGGGAAAAAAACAAAATCTGTAAGAAACAAATAAGAATAGCAAAAGAGGAGACAGAGAGACTAATTGCCAAGGAAAGTAAAACGAATCCCAAACTGTTCTTTAACTATATAAACAGTAAAAGGATTAAAACTGATGGAGTTGGCCCATTGAAAAATAACCTGGGTAAATTCATAGAGGGCGATGAGGGTAAAGCAAACCTACTCAATAGCTTCTTCTCCACTGTTTTCACAAAAGAAAACATTTTATCGGAGGAAATGCAGAGTGATAAAGTAAACCCTCCGCTAAATATCACCCACCTAACCCAGGAGGAAGTTCAGAAACGCCTAAATAATATCAAAATAGACAAGTCACCAGGCCCAGATGACATACACCCCCGGGTACTAAAAGAATTAAGTAATGTGATAGACAGACCGCTGTATCTTATATTCAAGCACTCTTTATGGACAAGGACTGTCCCACTAGACTGGAGCCAAGCAAATGTGGTACCAATATTCAAAAAGGGGTCTAAAAGTGACCCTGGGAACTATAGACCAGTAAGCTTAACGTCTGTTGTGGGTAAATTGTTTGAAGGATTTCTTAGAGATGCTATTGTAGAATATCTTAATGATAATAACTGTCTAACTCCATATCAATATGGATTCATGAGGGATCGCTCCTGCCAAACAAACCTGATCGCCTTCTACGAGGAGGTGAGCTCACAGCTGGACCGGGGAGAGTCAGTGGATGTTGTATACCTGGACTTCTCCAAAGCGCTTGATACCGTGCCACACAAAAGGTTGGTACAGTGCCTACAAGTAGTATTCAACCCCCTGCAGATTTAACTGGTTTGATAAGATGCAAATAAGTTAGAGCCTTCAAACTGCAAACGTGAGTAGGTTTTATGAACAGAAGCATAAATCTTACAAACCAAAAAGTTATGTTGCTCAGTTGAATTTTATTAAATTTTAAACATAAAAGTGTGGGTCAATTATTATACAACCCCTATGTTTAATATTTTGTGGAATAACCCTTGTTTGCAATTACAGCTAATAATCGTCTTTTATAAGACCTGATCAGGCCGGCACAGGTCTGTGGAGTTATCTTGGCCCACTCCTCCATGCAGATCTTCTCCAAGTTATCTAGGTTTTTTGGGTGTCTCATGTGGACTTTATTCTTGAGCTCCTTCCACAAGTTTTAAATTGGGTTAAGGTCAGGAGACTGACTAGGCCACTCCAACACCTTGACTTTTTCCCTCTTGAACCAGGCCTTGGTTTTCTTGGCTGTGTGCTTTGGGTCGTTGTCTTGTTGGAAGATGAAATTACGACCCATCTTAAGATCCTTGATGGAGGAGCGGAGGTTCTTGGCCAAAATCTCCAGGTAGGCCGTGCTATCCATCTTCCCATGGATGCGGACCAGATGGCCAGGCCCCTTGGCAGAGAAACAGCCCCACAGCATGATGCTGCCACCACCATGCTTAACTGTAGGGATGATATTCTTGGGGTCGTATGCAGTGCCATCCAGTCTCCAAACGTCACGTGTGTGGTTGGCACCAAAGATCTCGATCTTGGTCTCATCAGACCATAGAACCTTGAACCAGTCTGTCTCACAGTCCTCCAAGTGATCATGAGCAAACTGTAGACGAGCCTTGACCTGACGCTTTGAAAGTAAAGGTACCTTACGGGCTCGTCTGGAACGGAGACCATTGCGGTGGAGTACGTTACTTATGGTATTGACTGAAACCAATGTCCCCACTGCCATGAGATCTTCCCGGAGCTCCTTCCTTGTTGTCCTTGGGTTAGCCTTGACTCTTCGGACAAGCCTGGCCTCGGCACGGGAGGACACTTTCAAAGGCTGTCCTGGCCGTGGAAGGCTAACAGTAGTTCCATAAGCCTTCCACTTACGGATGATGCTCCCAACAGTGGAGACAGGTAGGCCCAACTCCTTGGAAAGGGTTTTGTACCCCTTGCCAGCCTTGTGACCCTCCACGATCTTGTCTCTGATGGCCTTGGAATGCTCCTTTGTCTTTCCCATGTTGACCATGTCTGAGTGCTGTTCACAAGTTTGGGGAGGGTCTTAAATAGTCAGAAAAGGCTGGCAAAAGAGATCTTTAATCCACACATGTGAAGCTCATTATTCTTGGTGCCTGAACTACTTCTTAATACTTTTGGGGGACCAAACAGAATTCTTGTGGTTTGAGGGGTTGAATAATAAATGACACTCTGAATTAACTTTTAACGTTTTAAAAAAAATAAAAAATAAAAAAACAAAAACAAAATTTGCTGCAGTGCATTTCCCACTTCCAGGCTGATCTACAGTACAAATGTCACAATGCCAAGTTAATTCCGCATGTGTCAACCAGCTAAATCTGCAGGGGGTTGAATACTACTTGTAGGCACTGTATATAAAATGAGAATGCTTGGTCTGGGGGATAATGTGTGCAAGTGGGTAAATAGCTGGCTGAGTGATAGAAAGCAGAGGGTGGTTATCAATGGAGTAAGCTCAGGGTGTGTCAGGGTTACTAGCGGGGTGCCTCAAGGGTCTGTCTTGGGCCCTATATTATTTAATATATTTATTAATGATCTAGTGGAAGGGTTGCATAGTAAAATAGCAATATTTGCAGATGATACTAAACTTTGTAAAGTAGTTAATATAGATAAGGATAGGGCACAGCTACAGGAGGATTTAAATAAATTGGGGAGTTGGGCCAAAAAATGGCAAATGGGGTTCAATGCCGATAAATGTAAGGTCATGCACATGGGAAAGAAAAGCAGCAGTCACCCATACATATTAAATGGGAAACCGTTGGGGAAATCTGACATGGAGAAGGACCTGGGCGTCTTGGTTAACAGCAAATTAAATTGGAGTGCCCAGTGTCAGGCAGCAGCTGCGAAGGCAAATAGAGTCATGGCATGCATCAGAAGAGGAATAGGGGCATATGATGAGAACATTGTTCTTCCTCTGTATAAAGCGCTGGTAAGGCCGCACTTTGAATATTGTGCACAGTTCTGGGCTCCGGTGCTCAGGAAAGACATATTGGAGCTAGAGAGGGTACAAAGGAGGGCGACTAAGGTAATAAAGGGAATGGAGGGACTAGAATACCCAGAGAGGTTGTCAAAATTAGGCCTATTTACGTTGGAAAAGAGAAGGCTTAGGGGAGACCTCATAAACATGTATAAATACATCAGGGGGCAGTATAAAGATCTCTCCCATGACCTGTTTATACCAAGGATGGTGACAAAGACGAGGAGGCACACTATGCGTCTGGAGGAAAGGAGGTTCCTGCACCAGCATAGAAGGGGATTCTTTACGGTCAGAGCCGTGAGACTCTGGAACTCTCTGGGAGAGGAAGTGGTGATGTCCAACTCACTTAATGAATTCAAGAGAGGCCTGGACGCCTTTCTTGAGAACAATAAAATTACATCTTATGCTTAGTGATAGTCAATTAATCCAGGGATTTAATCTGACTGCCAGATTGGAGTCGGGAAGTGAATTTTTCCTCAATGATGTAAATTGGCCTATACTGCATGGGTTTTTTTGCCTTCCCCTGGATCAACGCTGTGGAATAGCTGCAGTGCATAAGAAATCGGCTGAACTGGATGAACGCTTGTCTTTTTTCGGCCTTATAAATTATGTTATGTAATATATGTGCCTATATTGTGATTGTTATTCACCCGCTTTAATTTACTATTTTTTTACTGCTAGAGTGGGTGTTAAACTATGAATTTCTTATAGGCACATTATATATACTTACCTGACTTTTCAGCACTTTTTCATCTGATTACCTCATTATCTTTATCTTTCATGTGTTTTATCGTGCACTATTGAATAAATACACTTTCGCAATTTATACTGAATACTTTTCCTCCTTTATTCATGCTGTTTCAGCGTGCCGGTGGACAGACATCTGTATTACAGATGGTTGCCCACTTTTTCTGTATATTAGATGCCATTTTTGGTATTCTTGATTAATTTTTCTGTGTTTTTCACAGCTGTTGCCATTACCAACATGGATTATAGAGCGCTTGACAGCACGTGGCTCACATTACTTGATGATGCATTAAAAGACAATTTTGAGGTTGAATCTGGGGGAGACAGAGATGTACAGGAGGCTGCGGCTAAATTTAAAGAACTTCTGAGGAAACGCACCAAGGTTTGGTGGAACCATGCGTTCCTGGAGAAATATCTCCAAAGGGAATTAATCCAGAGGGGACTTCGAGTCCAGGTGTTCCCCTCTTTCCCTATTGCGGACGAATTATTCAAAACTCGGTGGGAGGAACTATCGAACACTTGCTCCAAAGGATTTCTTACATTATTAAGAGACATGAATGCTGCTTCTTTGCAGGAAATAGAATCCGAGATTGAGGGTCTCCAAATTATCCTTAAAAGGGGACTGTCTGGTGAGTCATTAAAAAAGATGAATGAGGACATTGATACTGATTTACAAAAGTGGGCCCATGACATCCAAAGTCAGTAAAGCTAAGAAATTTCAAAGGGACATCTAGGATGAACAGAATCAGTGTGTGTACAGGTGGAGAGGCCAATTAGACCGCTCTCGATCTAAATATCGTAATTCATCAAACTCTAGATCGAGATCGAGGTCAATACAGTTGAATAAATTCCAAGAAGACTGCCACTCTATGACTTCAGTGGGTCCTCACACGTCAGGATTCTGTGCTCCTAATAAAATGCATACGAGACAGTCCAATAAAACGAAAGGACCTAGTCATGCTGGCTCTATGGTCTCCCCTCAGGGTGGGCTTCAGGTAATCAATCTGTCCTCACATTTATTATCTAGGGCACAGGTCAAGGTCCTGGGGAGAGGACTGTCTTTCTCTCCTACTAATGCTTTTAATTCTTTTTCAGCGATAAAGGATTTACATCTCTTTTCTCGCAAATTGATACTGAAAAAGTTGCACTACAGGGGTTCGGGAATCTTAGATGCTGCGACTGCCGAAGAGGAGGCCTTGAGGTGTTTGGATGAATTAGCTGACGAACACAATAATCCTCCACGAGGTGGGTTCCCTCAATCAATTATGCCCAAATCTACAAGATTTCCCCCCTTGTCTCTTTGCCCATCAGTGGATATTTTCACTAAACTTGTCACTGAAGATTTCTTAAAATTATCTACAAAATGTAAATTTGACAATCTTACACATCAACATCGTCATGCATTACAACAACTTCAAGAACTCAGTGACATAGTTATCAAGGGTGCAGATAAGGGGGGTAATATTGTAATCTGGCCTATCCAGAAATATGAACGTGAGGCACTTTGACAATTGAGGGACCCACATACCTACATTAGGATAACATCTTGCCCTCTGACCGACTTCTCAGCGAAGCTGCAGGATATCCTGACCCAAGCCCTTGAATGTGCAATTATATCGAAAAAAGTCTATGAGGGATTGACTGTTGCCTTCCCCAGGATCCCGACCTTTTACCTATTACCCAAAATCTACAAGGATCCCGTCGACCCTCCGGGACGTCTGATTGTGTCCGGCATTGGGGGGGCTGTGTGAGCCCATATGCAAATTCATTGATTACTATTTGAAACCCCTAGTGTCAAATTTACCTTGTTATGTAAAGGACGTCCTTACGAGGGTCGATGGCATCACTGTGGATGAAGGAACTCTTCTTGTAACTGCCGATGTTGAGAGCCTTTATACCAGCATTGCACATAATGATGAGTTGGATGCAGTCCGCCTCTTCTTGGAGGCCTCCGACCTGGATAGCCCCATGTGTGAACTTATCCTGGAGCTACTGGAGTTTGCCCTGACCCACAATTTTTTTGTTTTCAAGGACCAATTCTATCTGCAGAAACGCGGCACAGCCATGGGGGCGGCCTGCGCTCCCTCCTATGCAAACCTCTTCCTGGGGCAGTGGGAAAGAGAGATCTTTGACGGGGAGGGCGTGCCGGCCACCAACCATGTGCTGTGCTGGCTAAGATATATAGATGACATTCTATTTTTGTGGCGGGGTACTACCCAGCAGCTCGGGGAGTTCATGGACTCTCTCAGCGTGAACCGATATAATATCAAATTGACTTATACTTTTGATCTCAGAAGAGTGGACTTCCTGGATATCTCCTTGAGCGTGGATGCAATGGGGGTATACAGACGGATGTCTTCAGGAAGCCCACTTCAGTCAACTCTCTGATTCACGCTGGGTCTGCCCACAGTCCGACCACTATTGGTCGGACAGTTCCTGAGAATGAGGCGGATCTGCTCCACAGAACAGGGCTTTGAACACCAGGCACAAGACTTGAAATTACGGTTTGCACAGTGTGGTTATAGTCGGAGATGTATCAGAAGATGTATCAGAAGAGGATATGATAGGGCTAGAAAGACTTCCCGCATTTCCCTTCTCCACCCGAAGACATCAGCGTTGGGGAAAGATGATACCATTCGGTTCATCTCCACCTACAACCACGAGTGGGACCACATGAGAGCAATCCTTCAAAAACACTGGGGTATATTGATGATGGAGCCTGCCCTGAGGGGACACCTCAAAGACAGTCCATCTATGACACCTAGGAGATGCCGCAATCTCGGTGATATTTTGACGAGTAGCCACTACGTGGCACCCATATCATATCCATTTGGTTCGAGTGGTCTGGTATTGGGTAACTACAAATGTGGACACTGTATGGCATGCCCTAATGTCCTACGTTGTACACATTTCTGCTCGGCTGATGGCATGAAGACATTTGATATTAGACATCATATTACTTGTGGTACGTCAAATGTCATCTATTATGCTACCTGCAGCTGCTCACTTATTTATGTCGGTTTGACAAAAAGAGAGCTGCGGGTATGCATAAGAGAGCATGTAAGAGACATTGTGGCGGCCAGTTCAGTAAATGACCCAAGTCAACTTAAGACGATACCACGCCATTTTAAAGCCAAACATGATTGCAATCCCCGCTCTTTTATGGTGCGTGGTATTGATGTAATACACATGGGTATCCGGGGGGGCAATGTCAGGAAGACACTTGCCCAAAAAGAGTCACAATGGATCATGCACTTGAACAGAGTGACACCCAATGGCTTGAACGAGTCCCTAAGTTTCTCTCCTTTCCTTTAGCCGCAATTTTATGCTGTACACCTCCATTCCCACATGTATTTATCCACACATGTGGGTTGGGTGATTTTAAGAGGATTATATCCATATGTGGTTTTAATTGGTTTTATATTGGTGTTCATTTTTTCCTTTTTTCATTAGTCCACATCTATGAAAGTCCTTCCAATCCCATCTATGCCCGGAAAACAATGAGATTTGGATATAGCTTTTGGACCTCAAGCCTAGACGGGAGTTATGATTACCAGGACTCATGAGTGCTCGCCAGTCATGCATATATGATCTTTTGGAGAGATTTATATTTATAATTGTACTGGTACTGTGTTTGAAAATTATTTTGTTATTCAGTATTTATATACCTGTTTTTTCTTGGAATATGTCTTATCTGGCTTGCTTCTTGTCTGCTGGTGTCCCCTCTGTTATATCCAATCTTCCACAAGCAGTGACTTATGCTGTTCTTTGACGTGGTTGAGCGCGCGCCCGCGGTGTGGGTGGCGTCGCTCGCGCGCCTGGTCGTCTGCTGGCCGCCCTGCGCCTGCGTGCGATTTGTTCCCGCGCATGCGCGGTTGGTGGTCTGACGGCCGGGGAACGTTAGCGGCGCTTTCCCTGGGCCGCGCGCGTACGCCGTACATGGCATACTGGCCCCACGTCATGTGATCCGTGAGGCAAGCCCCCGGCATAGCTGGCCACTTCTGGGTGCGTGCCTCGCCGATCAGCTGTTTGTACTCCGGTCATTTAGGGGTTTGACATGTATATATATGTACCCTTGGATAGAGTAAGGACATTACTCTTTGCCCTTGATAAAGCGGCCTGGGACGCCGTGAAACGTGCGTTGGCCTTTCACCTTAAACCACTTCCTCTCCTCCATTTGTGCTGCTTTTTTCTACCAGGTAATAAGTTTGCAAGATTAATTTGTTCCCTTGGCATATGGGTAGGGACATAGGATCTTGTATCTATTAGACTGTTCCTCCTTTACTTTTTCTATTAAGCCAGTGGGACTATGTTATATGTGCCTATATTGTGATTGTTATTCACCCGCTTTAATTTACTAGTTTTTTACTGCTAGAGTGGGTGTTAAACTATGAATTTATTATAGGCACATTATATATACTTACCTGACTTGTCAGCACTTTTTCATCTGATTACCTCATTATCTCTATCTTTCATGTGTTTTATCGTGCACTATTGAATAAATACACTTTTGCAATTTATGCTGAATTCTTCTCCTCCTTTATTTAAGGGTGATTATGAGAAGGTGGGGATGTAGCTGGAGCTCCTTCACTGTCGCTCCTTCGGGCCATCATCCTGGAGCGTTGTAGTGCTACGTTGTAGTCTGGAGGCTTCCTAGATAACTGTGGGTGTCCATCAGCAAACTCTGCTATGGGGATTCCTACATATCCTGGCGGTGTGGGTGGCGGCTCTCTGTATCGCCCATCCTTCCGTGCTGTGGTAACACAATACACTACCATAAGAAACAATTATTGTCACAAGAGAAACCAAACAAAGGAGGTAAAACAAAAGCAAACTCTATAATGCCAAGTGAAAAGTTGTCGGGCAGCGCCTGCCTGCTCTTCATGTTCTGCAGTGTTGGCGGCTCTACACTACAGGGAGACTGGGGTGATCTAAAATCCATCTCCTGTTCCCCTACAAGCTCAGGCTGCTGCTCAGTCCCCCAGGGGGTGTTTTGTAGCTCTGACAGTCACTACAGCGAACTATAAAGTTACAGGTAAGTAAGGTCCGTCTATACAGACTGACCAGCGGCACAATATGATCGCCGATCAGTAAACTTTTACTACTCAGCGGTTATCGAAATATCAGCGCACACAGGCTGCCGTTACCATTAGCAGTGCGAGTCCTGATTACACAGGATTATGCACCATTGAGAATGATTATCTTATGCGCTGCACAGAAGATCATTTCACCTGATGATCAAGGGTTTTGCTCTTATAACGGGTAATCGGCAGCCTGTTTACACAGCAAGAGAATTGTGAAACAAGAGTTTTTAACCATGCTTGTCCATAACTATCTTGTAGGGTAAATGCTTAACCTTTAATTAGCTATAATAAAAAAGCATAAACCACATAATAAGGTGCTCATAGTGCCAGTGCTCATTAAATAATCATGATCTCACCCAGGACTTGATGACTCAGATGGATCCAAGATACGGAGACAGGTCAGCCAAATTACAGGAGTACAAACCAATGTTGACTATGTGCCCTGTTTGTCTCCTGCTCTGACAAGAGAAGTACCCAAGTGTAGCTTATATCAGTAAAATAACCCCAAACGGCTATGTGTGTGGGCACTGGTGGAGTCTTGGCTTCCTCGGACATATGAGATGTTAGGCTGCTGGTTTCTGCTTCAAGTGAAACATCTTTTCCACCTCTTCTCTTAATGGTGCCAGTGTCGCCTTCAGAGTCCTCACCCCAGCAGCCAGTGGATGATGCCCAGCTTGCTCTGGACTGTGCTTGATCTAAAGCCTCTCTTCCCTGATTGTGTCTGCCATACTTTGTGCTATGATCAGGAAAATTAACCTGGTCCAGATGAGTCCCTGGTGGCCAGAAACCTGCTCCATCTGATGTGCCATCATACTGAACATGACCAAACTGAAGAGTCTCCCAGCTACTCTGATGTTGTATAGTCTGTATATTGTCATGAGATCCACTAGAGCAAGATGTCCAACTACCACGTCCACTGTCCGCAGCATCCAGGGACGCCCTGTCACCCTGGTCCTGGGAGAGCTCCTCCATGCTGGGAGAAGACAGAACCGTCGCTGCAGCGTATAAGCCTCTAGTCTCTGCCAAATGCGTGTACGGGCTAGAACGAGAGGGGAAAATACGTTGTTACTCGGCAAGAAGGCCACATCACTAGCACATCGGTTCTTCTTATTTTACAACACACAATGAAATCTTATACTACGATGTATTAGACCTTTAGGAACAGAAAACTACCCGGTTTATATACACATTAATATATGTAGATGTTTTAGTTTTGCTTTACAGTTACACCATGCAGTAAAGCAAGTTACTACACACAATAGCATCATGACCTCCATTTTTTGATGGATCCAGACAGACCTCACTGACTTGGGTCTCATCAGGGTTTTATTATAGACCGCTAGAAAGACGCTGCAAGCTGCGCTATGCTTGATGTCAGAAATACCTTAAAAAGGTTGCTCAAGACTACAACATTGATGCCCTCAGTCTATGATGATCGATATCAGATCAGTGGGGTACGACATCCAGCACTCCCACCGATCAGTTATTAGCAGGTCCTGAGACCACCAGAAGTGCAGTGAATACAGTGCCAGAACAGGACAGCTCCATACAATGGCCATTCTCAGGTACTGCAGCTCAGCTCTCGTTCAGTGCTTAATATCAAGCACTGTACACTGTGTACTGTACAGTATATCAAAGAGCCACAGCTCCAGTAGTTAAATGATTAATGGGGATGCCAGCTGACAGACCCCACTGATATGATATTAATGACCTATTCTATTGGTCATCAATATCGCAGTCCGGGACATGCCCTTTAAATCTGATGACTTACCAGTGATATAAATGGAGAAACTGCTGAAATCTGGACAGCTTACACAATAAATCAGATTTTTAACAAATCAATCTAACTGAAAAATGTTTCAATTTCACGGCTGTGCCCGCTACCCAACGAGGTGGTATTATTGATGCAATACATACCCTATGCAGGGGTCCACTTCCATCATGGCTCTCCTGTCAGGCCGCACCACACCTAGATTAGCGTCCACAATGCTCACTGAATGCCTCTGCCGTCGATCATCATGCAGATGCATGCCGTCAAATGAGGAATTGCTAACAATACTGGAGCGGGAAGAGATCTCGCTGTGCCCAGAGTCGGAGAAGTTATCCACAGTGCCGCTGGCTGCCAAAGTGTAACCTGCAAAGCAAATTATTAACAAATGAAGCGATCGTGGCCTGCTGTGCCCACTATGTGCCGGCAATACTATCTCTACTCACACTGCAGTGAAAAATAGGTCTGGAAGTAAAGTGGCACCAAGTCATGTTTAATCATCACGAAGGAGCTGAGCTAATAGCCTTATGGAGGGGGTAAATATGTACTAGAGAGGTCTTTGTCCTTAATTAGGGGTTGTCCTCCGAGTTACTAGAAGTAGCACACCATCCACAGCTGCACATCAGTGCTAATGGCCGGGCTACCTACAGCATGGTTGGGTGAACATCTGGCCATAGTACCTTTTCTAGGAGAGCTCTGTGGCGAGGTGGGTGGAGAAGAGAGCTGCGATGAAGCATTCGATAGCGTGTCATCTGCCCCCTTCTTGTGGCGCTCTAAGCTTCCTTCTTCTGATAATGAAAGAATTTTCTTTAACGCTTGTGGTGAGTTGATGCCTTTTAGAGAGGACATATATCAGTATGAAAGAACCTGATCTAAGGGTATGGGGGTGAGGGTCTGTAACTGAATAGTTACAATGAAGCCTACATTTCTACTTTTCTTTACATTTGGTCACACTGGGGGTTATGTACAGCAAACTATTTCATAAGAAACTTTACAAAGTTGGCCTTCGCTTGGGACCCCTTCTCCTCTTGTACAGACCTGCAGGACACAGCACGTCCAGGTATTACATAGACGGACATTTGTATAAATGGCTGGCATGTAATGTTACATTTCCCCTTTAGCAGATGTGGCCTCAACTGCTGATTACACTAGACCATATGGGATCAGAAAATATGGGCTGAAACTGTGAAATTAACCCATAAAAGGGTTATTCCTACTAGAGCAAGTCATCCCCTATCCAGATAAAGGCACTCTGAAACCCATTCATTGTTTATGGGACTGCCGAAATTTGCAGTGTTATACTATTTTCTCCGGCAGTCCCATAGATAACGAATGGAATAGAAGTCGAGATCCTGAATCTCTGCTCCACTCAAAACAGCTGTGCAGGGCATAGTTACAGTGCTTCACAGCCCCAATGTAGGGATCACTGGGGGTGGAAGGCGGAAAGTCACAGTGGTTGGACCTCCAAGCAACCAGCAAGTTATCCCTTATCCTACAGATAGTAAATTATTCCCCATCTTGGGTATAACCCTTTAAGTCTCCAAACAAGGAGTTCTTACCTACCTGTAGAAAAACAGCATCTTGTCCATAGAGTCCATCGAGTCTATACTGCATGCCTTTAATTAACTCATCAGAAAAAAGAACTCCACTTGTATATCCTTGGACTCTCAGAAGTTTAATTACTACATGGAATTCAAATTGGATGGCCAATACTAATTAACCTCCTGAGCACTGTGCAGAGCTTTTTTTCTGATGTTGGCAGGGGTTGGGACCCTACTGATGTTCTCCAGCTACACAGAGTGCCATCAACTTCTCAATGGCTTAAAGAAATAGAGTAATTGCTTTTATTTCACCCGCAGAAGTGCCGCTCTCTTCATTCACTCAACTTTTCAATACTTTGACTTATACCAACAGAGCAAACTATGAAATAAACTCCACAGAGAGTCTATTAAAAGTAGTAAATAATTTCACTAACCGAAGGGAGGAAGATCCTTGACTGGCACCTTCTTCCTAGACGGATAGAGCGACACAGCGGGCACCTGCAATGCCTGATTTGGCTTTAATGTTGGCTGCAGCTTCTGCTGCGTTGCTGCCCGCGGTGCTACTGGTGATGTGTCAGGTTTCCCTGATCTCTTGTCACAAGGTGTTTTTGGCACTTTAAAAAAATAAAATAAAAATTAGTTAAAATAAAGTTTATAAAGACATTAGACCCAAAATCTGAACAATCAGTAGCGTAATGTAATGAATGCAGCCCTTCACAGCACACATCATAGGACTAATAGTCAAAGGGCTTAAAGCGACTTCCAACAGAGCAGATTGTGGCATGCTGCTTACATGTATTCGTTGCTGGCTCACACTGCACCGATAGAGTCTGCAGATTCTCTTCATCCATCTCAAGATCCAGATCGGACAAGTACTGCTTCACTTTGCGAGCCATCTGTGCATCCTCGTACAGTTTCTTGGCATTTAGGAAGGAGCTGCGTCGTACTCGCTTTTTGTGCCCTCCGGTCTGTGCCACATCGAGGACAGTGGCATTGGTGCTGCCCTGACTGAGTGACCTGGGAACAGAAGACCATTAACAATGAAATAAAGCCATTCATCTCATGACATGATGGAGAAAAATGTAGTCATGCAAGGGTGAAATGAGGGGGATTTATGCTACACATGCCTCATTCCAGTAAGTAAAGCTAGTATAGAAAAAATAACTAGTCAAACACTAGGAAAAACTATCTACTATGCAAAATATTTCCTCTAAACATTACCCACAGTCCAAAGCTGCAGCAATGGGCTCAGGTAACCGGATCTCAACCGATGTGCACAATGCAAAGCTGCAGCTTGGACCTTAGCCATCAACTGGATCATTAACGGGAAAAGCTCATGCTGAAAAACTGTCTGCTTTACTGCAGTTACTGGTGGCGGGTGATGAAAACGATTACAGTGTTAACTACATGTTCAGTGGTCAGTAAAGTAGCTGGTTAGTGTATGAAGCGGTCCAGGGTGATGACCATGCATTATGGACCTTACTGAGGAGGATGAAGCCATCACTATGAGCTACCTTCTGCATCAGGTGTCACTTACCAAGCCCCGAGAACAAGTGTAACTACACAAACTAGTACTTTTTTTGGTAGGGATGGTTAAGAATGCGTGTGAGAGTAGATATATGGTAAGTCAGGAGTGCTGGGTCCTGTCTACTCGGACACAACGGCTTAGAAAGTTGTACACTTTCGGCACCAGTCCGGCATCCATAGCTGGATAGAAACCAGCATACAGCGTATTTGTTCCAGCTCTAGAACCAAATGCAACAACTGATCTGCTGGAAACACCTTCACATAACTATGGGATCAGTTCTGGCATTTGTTTCCCTACTATGAAGCCAAGGTAGGAAAAAAAATAAAATGGAAACAAGGATCAATCAGATGTTAAGGACCTTTAATCAAGATGTCCCACTGCCATGGCTGACACCAAAAGCAGTGATGCATCTGAAGAAGCATTTCTAGGCCATGTGTAAATGCTTCATTTGTATATAATAATGTAGAAACTGGGACCAACTAACACTAGATCAGCTCAATAAATCATTAGTCTGCTGGCAAGAGGGTTAAAAGGTAACACAAAGCGAAAAGCATAAGAAAGGAAATAATGCGAATGGAAAGGATGGAAATAATATGTGGCAGTGGACGACATGGGCACCAACAAACTCACCCCAAACTTCTCCACTTCTTCTTTCTGCAAGTGAGAACCATGGAGGAAGAAGCAAGTGTATAGAAAGAAACAGGGAGAAAGAAAGATCACAAGCTCAGAAAGAAAGGCCCAGACCACAAGACAAGACTCACGGGCAGCCAACAGACACTTCCAAATGGCACACATAGGAGAGCATTACCACTTGTGGTTTAATACCTCCAAGTCCCCAAACACAAGAGAGTTATATTTGTTAGATCTAATAATATATATATTCATATTCATGTCTTGAGACCCCACTGATCACTCAAAAAAAAGTTCTGAAAAGAAAGTCTGTGTGCACCCGGGTTGTGCAGGAGTTACGTACTTCTGCATAGGCAGCTGCCCATGTCAGATTTTTTTTTGTCTTTTTAGGAGATTGGTGGGGACTCAGGACCTGGACCCCCTCCAATTAACAGCATGATGAGTGGGGGAGGGAATAAAGAATAAAAAAAAAAAAAAATTATAGGTGTACTTTATTTTTAACAGACTCCTGAATTCCTCCATGAATCTGTTAAAAAGAGTTCTTTATTTTTTTTATATACCGTAGCACCAACATATTCTGTAGCGCTTTACATACATTATCATACATAAATATTCAATTTAAAGTTCAAAACTAATGAGTATTGTGCCACCCAAGCAGTACATTCTTGACAATTTTGCAAGCAGAAAAAGACTAAAAAACATAAGCTCACCTTGTACGGAACATCAGGGCAGGGTCCATGTTCACAGAGGCCATTCTGCCAACATGGCGAATTTCTTTTGCAATCATCCTTAGTTTCTCAAAGTTTACCAATCCTTCGACTTTTGAGTCATTGCCTGGATGGAAAAAAAGACATCTAGTTTCCAGGATTCCTGTAAGTCCATATAAAGAATGCATCCAGAAATGTATTAATATGATCACCTTCATGTAGGAAAGTGAGGTCTTTCTTAATAACAGGAAACAGAGGGATGATGGGCGGTTGGAGGTTCTGGCTGTTTAGTACATTCCGATATTTTGCCATGTTCCTCGATGGGTCAAAGAGGTCTTGCAGATCTTGAAAAAGTTTTTCATATTTACTAGGGAGTTTTTCCCATGTTGTTCTTAGTCTTGACACTGGAGCCAAATTTAAGCCACTGGAATAGAATGAACAACAATAATAGGTATATTCTGGATATTCCACGTTCCCACATCTGAACCTACAAAAAGTGGTTACAATAATGGCACCTCCATTGGCCGAGCATCAACGGACCTATAGTAGCCTGTATATACTAAAGTACAAAGCTCGCTCAGTATTTTTATTTTCTGTAGGCCTAATGATAAACTGTGTAAACTGGGAATATTCTAATCTGGGCAAAAGTTATTGTGAAGGAGGGTGAAGAGGTGAGCTCGATCATCAACTATTGTCTGACATGGTGCCATGTTATCTACAGTATATAGGCATAACTAATCATTGTAATCCTGCCTGTGATGATAATGAGACTGCTGAAAAGACCTCTGTACAGGACAAGTAGGAATCTATGAAAATTGCAAGATTTCTGTTTAAATATATTAGATATTATATGGAAAACTGGGGAAAAAAATAATCACAAAATTGCCTATTGTTCAAATCAGGTTTTGTGATAAGTCTGCTTTAAATCACAGATATAGCTGCTATTCTCTTGTTACAAGCCATAGAAAAGGCATGAGCAAACCACACATCTTTTTAGCTCAATTATACCACAGATAATAAGACATTCATTTTACCTAATAATTGCAAACATCGAGTTGAAATTTTTGCACTCTCTACAGTGCAGCGCAATCTTGATAAAATGTTTGATGATCTTCATTCTCTTAAGCTGATTAGTCTCTCTCAAAATTTCAGAAGCCACCCAAAAAGTTTCTTGATTGATCACGTCTTCAAAGTTCTTGAGGTTGACGCAACCAGTTTTTGACTTGAGTTTGAAAAGGTCGTCAATGTACTCTGTTGGCTCAATGTTCCGGAAAAGCTCAAAATTCCTCATTGACAGCTGCGTTGCCACCTCGATAGTACTTAACTGAAGCAAAGAAATCTGACTTTCCCTTAGCAAGTCCTGGGCGTCTTCGTCTGAACATAGCGTTTCTGTCTCCATGTTGTTTTTAAGATAATACCTGGAATAAGTAAACTGGGTTAGCTGCAAGTTTTAGAAGAGGCTGCATGGACTGGGCATCCAAACAATTAGCACATTAATAATCCTAAATATAAAAAGATACAAAAAAAAAATATATATATTTTTTAAAAAACTTATACATACACACACGTATATATACTGTAATATATATATATATATATATATATATTTAAATACAGATACTTATATACATACATACGCACATTCAAATACACATCCAATCAATGTAATTGCAAGTTTTAGCCACCAGATGGCAGCAGGCCCTAAGAGTTTTAACTTCCATCTCTGCAATAGGATTACATCCCCATCTGGATAATTTGATAATCGTGTTTCGGGGCTGATGCAGAAAATCTAACAGGTTTAGCATCAACTCAAAGAGAAAACAGACATCCAATACAAAATATGCAATGCTGATTTGATTAGATACCACAAATTCAACCATACCTGCCGCTGAGCTGGATTCTGTCAGCTAGCTTAGACAGCTGGTCTGGGAGCCGCCTCTGCTTGATGACACCTTCAGGAGTGACAGATACCTCACACAGAGAGTAAGACTCAGGTACCGCAGTCAGGGCAAACTCCCTGATAGCCTGGACTACCACTTCCTTTGCAGTGGTGTCTTTGCTTATCATTATATAGCGGCTTTGTTGGTCGGCCTTAAATACTCGCAGTACTTGATCAGGGAGATCTAGAGGAAGGAGGAAAAGACAATGTAAAGCACAGTACAATTTAGGTAACACATAATATATGTATTTTCAGATTAATAACAATGTTCAATAGTTTTCGTTTGGCCTTCATCTAAACTTTATTTGCGGAGTATAAAAAAAAGAAAAAAAAAAGAAAAGATTTTGGGAGAAAAAAATGTGCTTCTATGATTTAACCACTAGATGGCAATCTAGAGTTACAAATTGCAAATTTCTGTTTGTGGAGACAAGAACCTTCATCAAATAGCAAAAAGACAGGCTAGCCTCTCCCATACCAGCAATGGCAGCACAAAGAAAGCAGCCAGGTGCAGTCACTTACACAAAAAAGATAAGCAACATGGTCTCTAGGTGTCTTACATTGAAGGCTGGGTAATATGACAGATTAGTATAGTTACTACTGACATACTAAATATAAGGCTGAATTCAGACCTCCATGCATCATCCGAGTACGGACTACGATGCAGAGACTGGCCGCCATTCTCCTGACATAAGCCTATGAGACAGTCGAGTTCAGGAGACTTGCTGCGTTTCATACTCTGCCCCAGATTCACAGGTGTCTGAATTCGGTCTTACAATTGCACGGCCCTTGCAATTAGACACAAGTGTGGAAACGTATCATCCAGTGTGCTCCTGAAATGGAGCTGGGCTCAGCTATTCTCTACAGGTTTGCTAATTCATCTACACGTGTTAGATAGGAATTTTGTTGTACGGTCGCTAAATAACATAGAAAGCAAATGCTAACAAAAACCACACACTTCTGTCTTGCATTCAATTATCTAATCTTTCCACCAGTCCGTGTCCTATAACCTATGATGAACGCTCTTGTTAAACCGGCTAAAGATAGTCTAAAAATGTGGAAAAATAAACAGTGGGAATAAGCCGGCAGCGGCTGCAATCAGAACATCCGCAGCGCAGGATGTGGCGGCTCAGTCACAGACGCAGGGGCCGCGCGCTCCCACCTGGGGTGGTGGTGAAGTCCAGTATGCGGTGATGAGACTGCAGTAAATCCGGGTTGCTGGATGACAGGGTCCCGCTGACTGGGAGCGTGGCCGGCATGTGCTTGGTTTGCCTCAGGCCAACAATGCTGTCATCTTGAGACTGCCCGATTCCAATGTCACTAAGAAACAAAGACAGCAGATGTAAGTGCATGTACATATCAGAAGTAGAGAGAAGGACGAGAACTAGGCAAGATGGAGAAAGACATGTACTATGGAGAACCTTTGTCAATTCTCAGTCAGATATCATTCCTGACTATGAAAAGCAGCTTTAGGTTGGGAATAATAGCGGCCTGCCAAACCAATGTCCAGCCAACAGTGGTTTTGAATCGTTATTGATGATCTATCCTTAGGAAAGGCCATCAATATCTGATTGGTGACGACGTACGGCACGGATGATGATCAGCTGTTACCGCCACCAGCCGGATGTTCTCAGATGCTTCCAGAACACACAGCGCCCTCATTTCTATAGTGGCTGTGGCCGGGTACTGCAGACCCACCCCCTATTCAAATGGCTAAAGGAAGATCCGCAGTACCCGGCTGCAGCCACTACAGAAATGATGTGTGTTACTTTAGCATCCAAGATTTAACAACTGATCGGCGCAGTTGCTGTGTGTCACACCCCACCAATCAGATATTCATGGCCTATACCAAGGATAGGCCATCAATAAAAAAAGTAGTGTCCAACCCCTTCAGGGGCGGTTACACGGTGCGTATTTGAGGCAGAATTGCCTTCAGAAAATTTACAGTGCAATACAGTACCCAACAAGTGTGGATTTTAGTGCGGAAAATCAGCATTAAATCCACAACTTGAGCATGTAACCTAAAGCCAACATGTAATTGGCTAGTCAAACTAGTGATATGGTTAATTAAGTCCCGGTTTTGTAGCGACCTGATGTTCCAGCATGGATAACTCAAGCATTGAAGCCACATACAGACCAGCCTGACATTACACTGGGAGTATCTTCACACCAAGTACATTGGCACGCCCACAAAGCACTTCAAGGCTAATTTGCATGTGATTTCAAACTTTTATTTGTTAGCACTTGCACACTGGATTACTACAAATCAGGTGTCGCTTTTATATTTTTCGTAGTACGAAGGTTCTCACAGGTTCCCTTTAACAGGAAGGTTGGGTGAGCGAAGACTACAGACCTGCTGCTCCAAAGGCTCCAGCACCCATCGGAGCGATGTCACCCAGCAGGGCATAAGACCCACTCATTGTGCTCAGAAAACAAAATGCCTTCAAGAGGTAAATGTATTTTCACCCGACACTGCTAAGATTACTACAAATCCTCCCGAGTGGAAACGTCTCCATATCTATTTGGCCAGACGTAGGACAATGGGGTCTGAGCTTAGGGACACAGAAAATCTGTTCATCACACACTCTTACTAGGTATACGGGTGCCAGTATTGGGTAGCTAGGTGCTTTTGGTCTCATTGGTGCTCCTCTCCATTCATTGCTCATGCTATAGCCAGAAGCAGAAGCGCACTGTAGTTGGGGGCTGCATACTGCGTACTCAGTGCAAACACAGTGTCCTAGTGTCTGACAAGTCATGGCTATTTCCTACTGATTCATTCATATAAGAGAAATTACTCCCAAATAAACAGACCTTAAACCCAGAGACCTGTAATCCAGGAACACAATGTGACTGGGAGCGGTTCACAAGAAAAGCCATTCCCGGTCCCATTGAAGGCCGCCCTAGATCAGCACTGAAAAGCCCATCCGCAGCACAAAGAACGTTTATGACTTTAGGGCTGTAAAGAGGACTAGAAGGGGTGTGCTCTATAATTAGGGGCTCTCAGCCTATACACGTATTGTCAGACCAGCACAACAACTAGAGATTTCTGTAACACGTGAGACTCCACAGGAGCGAAACCTAGGGATTACCAGTAACACAGGGCGATTTCTCCATAAACCCCATACACAATCATACACAATCACTGTGATAAAGGGCAGCAGTACTACATTGGATGCATCCAGTAATATGGAAGATATGGCTCTGTCAGGACAAAACATCCAGAGATTTGCTGGATTATTGTACTATAATGAGAATATTAATAGCTCTACTACTATCACTTGAATCGCTGAGGTCCTATTCATCGACTGCTCATATAATCCCGTCCTTTTCAGATTTAGTGTGTATGATACAAGACGTGTAAGCAGTGTCTATACATTACCAGCTTTTACTACACAAATAGCTGCCAATAATGACCTTTAGTGGACTACATCTTGCTGTCCACCTCAGGAAGGCGCAAACGGCTGAAAATTATGTCCAACAGAGCACACCGTAACGCCGTCCGTATCACTATAGTCAATGGACCCAAAACCAGTTTTGCTTTAGACTAAAGCCCCGACCGAGGGGAGCAACTGAACATTTGCTAAAACGCTATGTGAACACAGTCTGATTGTCGCTTCTATAAGGAAAATATTCTTAATAAAAACAATTTAAGGATGAGAAGAACTTCTCCTTACTTGTAAGGCTTCTGAGGCAGAATGCTGATCCGGGTCTTATCGAGAATCTTCTTCAGCTTGTTCCTCCCTCCTACAGTATTGGCTTTACCCTTCTTGCTGACTTTTTCAAGTCCAATCACTTGTTCAACATCAACTGCGAGATCAGGAATAGAGAACCGACTGGCCTTCTTGATATCTCCGATTTTGGGTAAATGTGGGGCACTATTTCTCTTTTCTTCCAACATTCTTGCTAGAAGCTCTTTAAAGACTGGAGAAAGAAAGACACCAGGGAAGAGCAAAAATTAAGTGTCAGAGTCTGTTTCATAGATCGTATACAGACCATATATTCATGATCACATGTAGGAGAAGCTTAGGATGGCATTGTGCATTGCTTTGCTTTTCCTAAAAAGTCACTTTACAACCGATTTGCTGCCTGTGATGAATGCTACCTCCATGCAGTCCACTTACCAAACAGATTGGTTTTCACAGTGATAGACAAGTGAGTGTTATTCTTCAGGATCTCCATAGCCTTTGTGAGCTGAATGTTTTCAAAGTTCTGACCGTTCACCTCCAATATCTGAAAGTAAAGGGCAAGTAACCCGACGTGATTAATAATACAAGCGGTGACATTTACCTTCCTGAGAAAGAGCTGTTTGGGGCAGCTTTTTTTCCCTTTAATGTATAGGGATTGCAGAAGTAATAGACTTAATTGACATGAATTATTGAACTGGCTCTTTCTTCCCTTTCTTTCTCAGCAGTAAGCAGTAGAGATTTCTCGCAGAGAAGGTGGTCTTACCGTACCTGATCCCCTCTCTTTAAGCCAGCCTCAACAGCCTTGCTGCCAGGATCCACGCTGTCAACAAAGATACCAAACCCCTTGTCTGACCCCCCCAGCAGGGTGAAAGGCAAAGACGCCTCTCGCGAGGGCTTTGTTAGTGTTATCAATCTTCTTTTTGCCTTGGCAGCACATGCAATATTTAATAACCTCAGATGTCCACCCATTTTCTGAAAGGTAAAATTAAGGATCATTAAAATCATGGGGAAAAAAATAAAATAAGAATCTAGAAAAATATAGACATTACCTCTCGTTCCAAGTTATTTTCAAATTCCTCTAAAAATCGAGTCATAGCAGGGTCACCCTCAAAGTCATTAAAGTGATTGTTGACCCACAGCAGCACGACTCGAGTCACCTGCAAGGTAGAGGAGCCACGCTCAGCCAAATAGCACTAATAGATAGAAAATACAGTCATCAAATTACACCACGGAAACAGCAAAGCACCATTGGGATATAACACAATGACCAATCTAATACTTTAAAGTGAATATCCATTATGGAATCCCACCCTGCTTTTCATAGAAATCAGTGCAGAACTGTAAACCTATTTAAAGGGAACCAATCGATTAATTCATGCTGCACAAACCACGAGCAGCAGTAATCAGGGCCTGGCTGCATGATGTTTTTTCTGAAACGTCCTGACCAGGGACCATAGGGAGTGACGAGACTAGTCTGGTACGGCCCCTGGCTGGCCGCTCCCCGCACCACTCTCTAGTTGATTGACAGGTCTTTCTCATGTCTACCCACTGACTGACAGGTCTCTTCCATGTGTTTACGTAGGGACAGCCCTTAGTCTCATATCTCTAGCCAAGTTCCTTGGTCAGATATTCAGATTATATATGATCTAAAAATTAACATGGCTGTAAACGAGCAGCCAGGCTCTGATTCATGCCGCATGGTTTGGGCAGCATGAATCGAATAACAGGTTCTTTTGAAGAATGATCGGAGCTCAATTTGTTTGATAAAATTAACTTAAAGGGGTTATCACATCTCCAAGATCCTATCCCAATATGTGTAATATTATTAGCAAATACCTCCAATTAGAAATTCAGTATTGTTCTTCTGATTAGCCATGTCCCTTACCCCATATGTAGGGCATTGCAGTAGCTTAGGTATCCATGGTTACGACCACTCATATAATGTCTGTTAGTTTTTAGTGGTCATAACCATGGATACCTAAGCTACTGCAATGCCCAGCACATGGGGTAAGCGACATAGTGAATCAGAAGAACTATACATTTCTAATTGGAGGTACTTGCTAATATTACTATCATTACACCTACTTCATGTTGGGATAGGATCTTGGAGATCGGAATATCCCTTTAACAATACAGTACGTAGTGAGCTCCCTGTAGTGGTGGCTCCAGCTCCATTCAGTTTGGCCTTTCTGTAACTTACAGCTCTATATCAGTAAAGCCGGGCTCCGACTGCTCTAAAAATAAAGAAATTAATCAGCACCCACTTTAGATTCTAGCAAATGGAGATTCGCCTTAAGCAGTAAGAGGGTATTTGCACACTCCAGTAAAGTAGCAGTATGCAGCCTTTTTTACATATCTCACAATTATAACATTTTTTCTAACCTTGTCCCTAAGGCTAGAGTCATTAAACCACTCCAACAACTTCTTCCCAACTTCCATGGGACTTGACAAAAATGTTCTGTAGGTGAGGAGGAAATCTTCTATGTATGTGGGGTCCACCACAGAATGTTCTTCTACGAGATGCATAGTTAGCCGCTCAGCAGTCCCCTACAGAAAGACGATCAAACATATAGAAGATAGTAAGCAACACAAAACACGTATCTGGGAACCAAAAGATATGTGCTGCAAGTGCAGCTTCTCCGTCACTCACCTTGATGACGATGTGGCCTTTCCTGGTGCCAGTACGATCTAGCTCTCTGTGCTCTTTCACCATCACTATCTCGCCTTCCTCCTCCACTTTTTGCATGTTCTTCTCCACCTGGTTCAGGATCCGGCAATAGTCTTGCTGAGCTATGAAAACAAACTGGAAAGAAGGCAGTGATTAATATAAAGAATAGAAGAAATGTAAGATATATTTATATTCATGGTAGAGTAAAATAATTTTTGGATCTCAAATGGAAAATACATGGCTGCAGAATAGAATTATTTTTTACACACACTACTCGCAAAAAAAACCCCTGCAGAGCAGAATTATTTTTTTGGACCAAAAATGAAAGAATAGAGTTATTCTTTTGGCACACTACTCATACAAATACTGCTGCCGAGTACACAGAGGGTTTTTGGAATATTACTCCCAAAGGCAGGGGTGCAGAGTACACACAGAGACTTAAAGGCATAGTACTCCCACGGGCGGGGGTGCAGAATACACATAGAGGCTTAAAAGCACAGTACTTCCAAACGTGGCGGTGCAGAGAACACACAGAGGCTGAAAGGCATAGTACTCCCATAGGCGGGGGTGCAGAGTACCCACAGAGGCTTAAAGGCACAGTACTCCCAGAGGCAGGGGTGCAGAGTACACACAGAGGCTTAAATGCACAGAACTCCCACAGGCAGGGTTGCAGAGTACACACAGAGTCTTAATGTTAGAACCCTCCTGTTTGTTTTTTCCATCTTGTGTTTTGCGGTCACGTGACCATCTGCCTTTATATTCCATCTCCGCCCTTTTGGCTGTGCTGGACTTCAGTGTTTGACTGTTTCTCTAGCCAGGTGCTTCTGTGCCTTTCTCTGTCAGTTCGCTTGGTCCTTCTGGGACCCCTAGTACCTTTTTGTCAGTTTGTCTTTTTGTGTTTTGCAACTACCTCTCTGTTTAGGAGGTGTCCCATTTTTGTCCCAGTCCTTAGTTCTTTTAGGGACCCCTCCCTTTATGCTATAGGTCTTTGTTCAGACTAGCCAAGGACTAAGGCGGGTCTGTTTGCTAGGAACAGGCAGCCCGCTACATCGTAGGGATTCAGCTTAGTTTTACTGTAGGGACAGCTTTCCCCTATCTTTCCTCAGTTCATGTTGCCGATCATAACAGTAAGTCCAGCCCAAAAAACTAAAAGGAAAGAAATTCGGGGATCAGTATGGTTTCCGTCCAGGATTTGGCTCAACGCCTGCAGGGATTGTCTCTGGAGGTGGCCGAGCTTCAGCAACACGTGAGTAGCTGTTCTGGAGCGCATTTTGTCAAACCCAAGGTAGGACTGCCTGATGTTTTTTATGGTAAACAGCAAAAAATGTTTTCCTTTAAAAATGCTTGATTGTTATATTTTCGTTTGAGACCAAGGTCCTCTCAGAATGAATCACAGCGCATTGGTTTTATTATGTCACTTTTGCGCAATGAACCACAGGGGTGGGCCTTTTCTCTCCAACCTAATGATCGGTGTTTAAGGTCTGTTGAAGAATTTTTTTCTGCTATGGGGCTATTATATGACGATTCTGATCGAGTCTCATCTGCTGAGGCAGAACTCAGGCGTTTGAATCAGGGGTCAGGTGATGTTGAAAATTATTGCACACTCTTCAGGAGATGGGCCTCAGAAGTTAAATGGAATGATCCTGTGCTGAAATGTTTATTTCTTGCTGGTCTGAGTGAAAGGGTTAAGGATCTGCCAATTGCATTCCCTGCACCTGAGACTTTGCAGGATGCCATGCAATTAGCTGTTGGTGTGGACAGGAGACTGAGGTCCAGGGTGAATGAGGTAAACACTCATGTAATGTCAGTTCCTAGTTCCCAGAAAATCTGCTCTGACGGCAGAGAACTGATGGAGGTTGGGGCGAAGTCGCTCCTCTCTCAGGAAAGAGACTGGAGGTTCGCCGAGGGATTGTGTCTTTATTGTGGTAAAGCTGACCATTTGATTAAGTATCGTGAGCTTTGTTTAAGTAAAGAAAAAAAAAAGGTCAGTTAAGCCCGTATAGCTTGTTTACACTCTGCAGGCGTATTTCTTTCTGGGAGTACTACTTTGCAGGGAGGCTTGATTGAATTTCAGGTATTTGTGGATTGTGTTTCAACACTTAATGTGATTGATAAAGGGTTTTTGGAAAACCTTAAATTGAAATCCAAACCTTTGTCATCACCTATTTCTGTGATTGCAATTGATAACACTCCCTTGAAATGTATTACTCACAAGGTTGCTGCATTTCCCCTCACTATCAATGGAGTTCACCAAGAAATTTTGGACTTGGTTGTTTTAGATAATTTACGCTCTCCAGTTGTTCTAGGATTGCCTTGGTTAAAACTGCACAATCCTTTACTGGACTGGTCTTCTAATGTGATTAAGTCTTGGAGTCCGAAGTGCTATGATAAATGTTGTAATGGTTGCATTGCGGCTGTGGAAAAAGGGAAATTACCGGTACCTATTCAAGATTTTTGGAGTCTGTTCCGGGAGCTACGCTTCCCAAGAGTCGCTTGTTTAATCTGACTATCCCTGAAAGAAAGGCCTTGGAGGAATACATACAGACTAGCCTGGCTGCTGGTCACATTAGACCTTCTAAGTCGCCTGTGGCAGTTGGATTTTTCTTTGTTAAAAAAAGAACGGGGGTTTACGTCCATGTCTGGAATTTTGTGAAATTAATAAGATTACCGTACGCAATTCCTACCCATTGCTGTTAATTCCTGACTTGTTTAACCAGTTAGTGGGGCCAAGTGGTTCTCTAAAATTGATCTCCGGGGGGCATACAATTTGTTACGAGTGACGGAGGGTGATAAATGGAAAACTGCTTTTAACACTCCGGTAGGTCATTTTGAGAATCTGGTGATGCCTTTTGGTCTTACCAATGCACCTGCATTTTTTCAGAACCTTATTAATGACATCCAGAGACCTTTGATTGGTAACAATGTGGTTGTGTATTTGGATGACATTTTGATTTATTCATCAGATCTAGAGTCCCATTGGCAGAGTGTACATGAAGGTTTGCAGTTATTGAGTGATAATTCACTCTTTGCTAAGCTGGAGAAATGTGAGTTCGCTGTGCAGAAAATTAGTTTTTTGGGCTACATTGTCTCCAGCGAGGGCTTTGAGATGGACCCTGTGAAGGTTCAGGCTGTGCAGGAATGGCCTAGGCCTATTGGTTTGAAATCTATACAGAGATTTTTGGGTTTTGCCAATTATTACAGGAAATTCATTAAGAAGTTTTCTGTAATTGTTAAACCTCTAACCAATCTCACCAGGAAAGGTGCGAATACGGCCCAGTGGACTACTGAGGCCATTGAAGCATTTGAGTATCTCAAAGAGAGGTTCAGTTCTGCCCCTATCCTTATGCAGCCTGATGAGACCAAGCCTTTTTAGGTCGAGGTCGATGCTTCATTGGTGGGGGTTGGAGCAGTTTTGTCTCAGGAGAACAAGGGTGGAGTACATCCTTGTGCCTTCTTTTCGAAAAAATTTTCGGAAACTGAACTGAATTATGATGTTGGAAATCGGGAGTTGCTGGCTATTAAACTCGCGTTTCAACATTGGCGTCATTTTTTGGAAGGCGCTAGATTTCCTATTCAGGTTTTCACAGATCATAAGAATTTGATCTATCTGGATGCTGCCAAGCACTTGAATGCCCGTCAAGCTAGGTGGGCGCTTTTCTTTCTCGGTTTCATTTTTCTGTTACCTATATCCCTGGTACTAAGAATGTTAAAGCCGATGCTTTATCTCGCAGCTTCTCTCCTACAGTCTGTGCCGAGGAGGAGGAGAGCATTTTACAGAAAGGAGTTGTGGTGGCGGCATTGGACTCCGTGTTGGAGAATGGGATTCTGAAAGCTCAAGATGATGCTCCATCTAACACTCCCCATGGGAGGTTGTTCGTGCCTAGAGCCTTTAGGAGAGATTTGTTTGTGAAGTGTCATGAGTCTCGGTTGGCAGGTCATACAGGAATTTTGGAGACTAAGAGACTTATCAGTCGCAGTTTTTGGTGGCCTGGATGGCAGAAGGAAGTCATCAAGTGGGTGCGTCAATGTACTGTGTGTGCTAGGTCAAAGGCTTCACATACTCCTGCTGCGGGGTTGCTTTGCCCTCTGGAGGTTCCTAGTGTGCCTTGGACGCATCTCACAATGGATTTTATTACTGATCTTCCTGTGTCCAAGGGTTTTACTGTCATCTGGGTGGTCGTGGACCGTTTTAGTAAGATGTGTCATTTGGTTCCATTCATTAAGTTGCCCTGCGCAAAGACACTCACTAAGGCGCTTGTTAAGGAGATTGTCAAGCTCCATGGCGTTCCCACGGATATTGTTTCTGATAGAGGACCTCAGTTTGTGGCTCGCTTTTGGCGTGCTTTTTGTGACAGGTTGAGAGTCCATTAGTCATTTTCGTCTGATTATCATCCTGAGTCTAATGGACAGACTGAAAGAAAGAACCAGGATGTTGAACAGTTTTTGCTTTGTTTTGTGGCGGACAATCCAGAGGTGTGGTCTGAGTTTCTGCCTCTCGCAGAATTTGCTCTTAACAATCAAACATCCTCCTCTGCTGGGTGTTCTTTTTTTTGTTGTACTGGGAGACATCTGTCTTTTGGTTCGTTCTCCAAATTGGGGTCGGCGGTGCCGGAGGAGGAGAATTTTTCCGGTGATTTGGAGAGAGTTTGGACTAATGTATGCTGCAACCTTCAAGAGACTAACAGAAGTCCAAAAAGTATTTTGACAGGAAATGTAAGGAGGTTTTGTTTACTGTGGGTGACATGGTTTGGTTGTCCTCAAAGAACCTGCGGTTGAGGATTCCCTCTAAAAAACTTGGTCCTAAGTTTGTGGGTCCATTTAAAGTGCTTCAGGTTGTTAACCCGTCTGCTGTTAGGTTGGATGTCCCTACTTCCTGGAAGATTAATCCTGTGTTTCATGTTTCCTTGTTGAAAAAGGCTGATGTATCTGATAGGGACGCCACTGTCACAGTTCCTCCTGTGGTAGAAGACGGCGTATATGAAATTTCTCGTATCTTGAATTCTAGATGGCATAGAGGAAGATTACAGTATCTCGTCTCCTAGAAGGGTTTCGGTCCTGAAGACAACTCCTGGGTAAGGACGGATGAAGTCTCTGCTCCTAGGCTTGTTAAAGCTTTCCACAAGAGGTTTCCGGATAGGCCTGGGCCTGGAGGATCTGGAGGATCCTCATAAAAGAGAGGGTACTGTTAGAACCCTCCTGTTTGTTTTTTTCATCTTGTTTTTTGCGGTCACGTTACCATCTGCCTTTATATTCCAGCTCCGCCCTTTTGGCTGTGCTGGACTTCAGTGTTTGACTGTTTCTCTAGCCAGGTGCTTCTGTGCCTTTCTCTGTCAGTTCGCTTGGTCCTTCTGGGACCTCTAGTACCTTTTTGTCAGTTTGTCTTTTTGTGTTCTGCAACTACTTCTCTGTTTAAGAGGTGTCCTATTTTTGTCCCTGTCCTTAGTTCTTTTAGGGACCCCTCCCTTTATGCTATAGGTCTTCGTTCAGACTAGCCGTGGACTAAGGCGGGTCTGTTTGCTAGGAACAGGCAGCCCGCTACATCGTAGGGATTCAGCTTAGTTTTACTGTAGGGACAGCTTTCCCCTATCTTTCCTCAGTTCATGTTGCAGATAGGCAGGGTTGCAGAGAACACACAGCGACTTTTTGGCACAGTACTCCTACAGATATAGGTGCAGGGTTCCTACAGCAGCTTTTTGTCACAGTACTCCCACAGGTATGGGTGCAGAGTACACACAGCAGCTGTTTGGCACAATACTCTTACTGAGACACGTGCAGAGAAGACAAAGAGGCTTTTTTGCACAATACGCAGTCTATTTCTGTCCCTCACTCCAGCTGAGTCCTGTCAATACACGAATCAGAGCAGTACGCTGGCCATTTGCAGCCATGCCAATACTTGGCATGGCTGTGATGACTCAGGAAGTGCCCACAGCTGCAGCCTTTCAACAAACTTTATTAAGCATCCGAACTCAAACAGCAAATCGGACATCCTATTAAAAGTCTGTGTTCCGGGTTCGGTGTCGGACACTAAGTGTCCAATATTAACCCTGAAGTTTATAGTTCGGGTTCGCTTATCTCTAGCGATGATGTCAGTAACGTTATTTCCTGTGAGACATTACCACGAGTGACCTATGCTGCATAGGTCACTCGCAGTCATGTCTCATGGGTGATGACGTTACTAACGTCATCACTCGTGAGATACGACCGCAAGTAGCCTATGAAGCGTCATGCTCAGAACGACGCTCCATAGGTTGCCAGAGAAAATCATGGGATGTCAAGGGAACGACAATGAATTATGTCAGAATTGCTGGGATTATTTTTTGATAATATAAATGGGTAAACCAGCGAATGTGTAGGGGGAGTCTTAATTGAAATAAACTTTTTTTCTTTTATGTGTGTCTTTTTATCTTTAAATACGGGGTTAGTAATGGGGGCGTCTGATAGACACCTCTCCATTACTAACCCTAGGCTTGATGCCAGCTGTCATTACATAGCTGATATCAACCCCCAAAAATATTTCCTCGATTGCCACCACACCAGAGTAATCGGGAAGAGCCGAGACTAAGCGCCAGAATTGGGGCATCTAATGGATGTACCATTTCTGGGGTAGCTGAGGGCTGGTCTTATTATGCTGGGAAGTGCCCAATATCCATGGAACTTCCCAGGCTATTAATATCAGCCCGCAGCTGTATGCTTTGCTTTAGCTGGTTATTAAAAATAGGGGGGACCCCATGTCATTTATTTTGGTCCTCCATTTTTAATAACCAGCAAAGGCTAAACAGACAGCTGGTGGCTGATATTAATAGGCTGGGAAGCTCCATAGATATTGGCCCCTTCCCGGCATAATAAGTTGTCTGCTTTCCCTTGGTTGGTTATTAAAAATAGGGGGGAACCTTTTTTTAAATTATTTATTTTACACTGTGCGCCACCCATGATCTGACATTTATACAAGCCTGGTCATGTGTTGCAATAATTGTCATGGCTGTGAAGGCTCCGCAAGTGTCCACAGCTTAAAAGCTTGTTGACTGGCTGTGCTGCAGCCTTTAAACAAACTTCATTTGGCACCAAACCCGAACAGTAAAACAGACTTCTGCGAAAAAGTCTTCATTTGGAGTTTGGTAACGGACACCGGTACTGACCCTGAACTTTACAGTTCGGGTTTGCTCATCCCTAATAGTGAGTGCTGACTGTAACACCTCCCTGTACCACCCCAATGGCTGAAAACAAGCTTCTGGAGGGAGATTAAAGTTGTATTTTTTTTTCTGCAGCTGTGCTTCCACTAAGCCTGTTAGACATGACTTAAAAACTATTTACATGCAGATTACCACTATATCTGCAGGTAAATAACATTTTTGGAGGTGACAGGTTACCTTTAAGAAATGTCATTGTTGTGTGCCTACACTTTAGTACATTTCTAAGCATGTTACATATTCACAGATATGAGAGCTCGTATTGCTCACTGCTCATCAGACTTTCTACTTATATTGCAGCATGAATGTGGGCTAATTGAAGTGAACATGCCACATGTTTAATTTATAAGTGATCGAATTTTAATGATCCGTCTGGGAAACCTAAGTATATTTCAATAATCTGACTACATCCATTTGCTTTACTGTATGTGATGTGAGTGGTCACATCATAGTGAAGGTGGTGTTTCTTGTCTGCCTATTATTTAGAAATTATTTTATATGTACGAATTATCTTTATGTAAGGAATATAAACATTACTATAAATGATCCAGTGATGCAGCAAGTCTCAAACTGAACATGAAAATTGTATTGTATTGCAAAGTCGCCAATATAAGAGTGAATAATAAATGTTGTGCTAAACAGTGCTTCTCAAACTTTGATAAATGAAAAGATTTTGGCAAAAACTTAAAGAAGCATTCCTATCAAAGTTTTCATCTTTTACAAGATACTTCTTGTTTCTACATAGTGCAGAGAAAAGAGAAGAATTAGCTGGGTAGAAGGACAAAATGAGCAACTGTAAGTACGCAGTGCTGTATAATATGATGATTGCAATATATTAATATGATACAAATTTTGATGGGAGGAGTGCTTCTTTAACCAATAGTGAAGCCCAGGCATCATCACCTTCTGGCTGGTAAGGCCCCAGAGGAAAAAAAAAGTTGCAAAGCTCTGGTCTAAATTGTACTATCCATACATGACTAATCAGCTGCCTGAAATTATTATGCTTCTTTATAGAGCATCATCATATTCCACAGCACCTTTACAGACATCATCATCACTGTTCCCATGAGGGTTCACAATCTAAATTAATCTATCATTATGTCTTTTGAGAGTGGGAGGAAACCAGAGAACCCAGAAGAAACCCAAGCAAACTTCCTGCAGATGTTGGCCTTGATTTGAACTCAGGACCTCAGTGCTGCAAAGCAACAGTGCTTACCACTGGGCCATTGTGCCACCCATACATTAATACAGAATACTGAATAGTGATTATTTTGTATCACCTCATGACCCATTAACAATATTTTACATATAAGCCATGTGCACACGTTGAGAATTTGCTGAATTTTTTATCTCAGTATTTGTAAGCCAAAACCAGGAGTGGTGAAAAAATGCAGAAGTGGTGACGTGTTTCTATTCCTCTGATTGTTCCACTTCTGGTTTTGGCTTACAAATAGTGTTGAGCGATACCTTCCGATATCAGGAAATATCGTATCGGATTGGATCGGACCGATACTCAAAAAGTATCGGATATCGCCGATTCCGATACCGGAAACCAATGCAAGTCAATGGGACACTAATATCGGAATGAAAATAAACCCTTTCTTTCCTTGTAGGTTAATTCTACATGAAGTAAAACAACTAAGAATAATGTAGAATGTATGCGAAAAGCCGGCAATTCATCAGCGCATACACCGGTACCCGACAATTTACAACAGAAAGAATAGAGCTTCACACATAGATTAGAAAGATAGAAACATGTCAGTCACATATATATGAAGTACAGTGACAGTGTTGGTTACTGTACTTGTCATTTAGTGTTAAAATAAAGGATTTATTTAAAAAAATAATAGTGTTTTCATGCACCGTCTCTTTAAAAAAGCCGGCCGGCAATTCAGCAGCGGTACCCGACAATTTATAACAGACAGAATAGAGCTTCACACATAGATTAGATAGATAGAAACATGTCAGTCACATATATATGAAGTACAGGGACAGTGTTGGTTACTGTACTTGTCATTTAGTGTAAAGGATTTATTTAAAAAAATATTAGTGTTTTCGTGCCCCGTCTCTTTAAAAAAGCCGGCCGGCAATTCAGCAGCGGTACCCGACAATTTAGAATAGAAGGAATAGAATATCATACATAGATTAGATAGATAGAAACATGTCAGTCACATATATATGAAGTACAGTGACAGTGTTGATTACTGTACTTGTCATTTAGTGTTAAAATAAAGGATTTATTTTAAAAAAAATTGGCGTGGGGTTCCCCTTAATTTTAGTCTCTAGCGGAGGTTAAGCAGACGGCTGGGGCAGATGTTTGAAGCCTGGGAAGGGGGTAATACCCACGGAGCTTCCCAGGCTACTAATATCAGCCCCCAGCTGAATACCTAGCCTTTACTAGCTATTAAAATGGGGGACCCCCCCAAAAAATGACGTGGGGTCCCCCCTATTTTAATAGCTAGCAAAGGCTAGGCAGACAGCTGGGGGCTGATATTAATAGCCCAGGAAGGGAGCCATGAATATTGGCCCCCTCCCAGGCTAGAAACACCAGCCGTCAGCCGCCCCAGAAATGGCGCATCCATAGGATGCGCCAATTCTGGCACTTAGCCTCGCTCTTCCCACTGCCCTGTAGCGGTGGCAGTGGGGTAATAGGGCTGGGGTTGATGTCAGCTTATAATGCCAGCTGACATCAAGCCCAGGTTAGTAATGGAGAGGCATCTATAAGACACCCCCATTACTAACCCCATAGTGAAAGTTAAAAAAAAAACACAAACACCCAGAATAAAGTCCTTTAATTGAAATAAACACACAATTCTTTATTGTTCTAAATTAAACCATACTTACCGTCACGCCCATTCCAGCTGAAGCCAACGATCTCCTGCAATAAAAGAAAAATAATAAAGCAACCTCATCCTTACCTTTCCATGGTTCCCAGGACGGCTCCAGCTCTGCTACATCGAGATGACAGGCTGGACCGCAGCAGAACGCTGCCATCCAGCCTGTCATCCCGCAGACACTGAGAAGCGCAGGCTTGCTTGCGCTCCTCAGTGTCTCTCTGTGACGGCATCCAGATGAGCCGACAATGAACTCGGCTCACCTCATGCACGTCACTGACAGCGTGGGAGAATTCTCACGCTGAAGCGCTGAGTGCAGGAGAATTTTCCCATGCTGTCAGTGACGTGCATGAGGTGAGCCGAGTTCATTGGACATGACCTCACCTCATGCACGTCACTGACAGCGTGGGAAAATTCTCCTGCACTCAGCGCTTCAGCGTGAGAATTTCCCCACGCTGTCAGTGACGTGCATGAGGTGAGCTCATGTCCAATGAACTCAGCTCATTTCATGTACGTCACTGACAGCGTGGGAGAATTCTCACGCTGAAGCGCTGAGTGCAGGAGAATTTTCCCACGCTGTCAGTGACGTGCATGAGGTGAGCTGAGTTCATTGGACATGAACTCGGCTCATCTTTATGCCGTCACAGAGAGACAGTGAGGAGCGCAAGCATGCCTGCGCTTCTCAGTGTCTGCGGGATGACAGGCTGGATGGCAGCGTTCTGCTGCGGTCCAGCCTGTCATCTCGATGTAGCAGAGCTGAAGCTGTCGTGGGATCCATGGGAAGGTAAGGATGAGGTTGGTTTATTATTTTTCTTTTATTGCAGGAGATCGTTGGCTTCAGCTGGAATGGGCGTGATGGTAAGTATAGTTTAATTTAGAACAATAAAGAATTGTGTCTTTATTTCAATTAAAGGACTTTATTCTGGGTATTGTGTTTTTTTTAAATACTTTACTAGAAATTCATGGTGGTCATGTCTAATATTGGTGTGACCCCATGAATTTCGGGCTTAAGGCCAGCTGATAATGCCAAGCTGGCCTTAACCCCTTTATTACCCAGTGAGCCACCGCACCAGGGCCCTGGATGAGTTGGGTACAGCGCCAGAAGATGGCGCTTCTATGAATGCGCCATTTTCCGGGGCGGCTGCGGACTGCAATTTGCAGCGGGTGGGGCCCAGAAAGCTTGGGCCTCCCTGCGCTGCAGATTCCAGCCCCCAGCTGCCTAGTTGTACCTGGCTGGACACAAAAATAGGGCGAAGCCCCACGTATTTTTTTTTTTAATTATTTCATGAAATTCATGAAATAATTAAGAAAAAAAGGGCTTCCCTATATTGTTGTGTCCGGCCAGGTACAAATAGGCAGCTGGTGGTTGGGGGCAGCCCGTTCCTGCCTGCTGTACCTGGCTGGACACAAATATAGGACGCAGCCCCACATCAATTTTTTTTTAATTAATTTCATGAATTTCCTGAAATAATTAAAAAAAAATTGACGTGGGGCTTTGCACTTAATTTGTGTCCAGCCAGGTACAGCAGGCAGGAACGGGCTGCCCCCAACCACCAGCTGCCTATTTGTACCTGGCCGGACACAACAATATAGGGAAGCCCTTTTTTTCTTTATTATTTCATGAATTTCATGAAATAATTAAAAAAAAAAATACGTGGAGCTTCGCCCTATTTTTGTGTCCAGCCAGGTACAACTAGGCAGCTGGGGGCTGGAATCTGCAGCGCAGGGAGGCCCAAGCTTTCTGGGCCCCACCCGCTGCAAATTGCAGTCCGCAGTCACCCCGGAAAATGGCGCGTTCATAGAAGTTGGATGCTGTACCTGGCTGGCATACAAAAATATAGCAAAGCCCACGTCAAAATTTTTGGGAAAAATTAATTAAAAAATAAATAATAATTTAGGGACTGCATCTTTATTAACTCCTCAAATGTCATTTAGTGTTAAAATAAAGGATTTATTTAAAAAAAAAATTGGCGTGGGATCCCCCATAATTTTAGTCTCTAGCGGAGGTTAAGCAGACGGCTGGGGAAGATGTTTGAAGCCTGGGAAGGGGGTAATACCCACGGAGCTTCCCAGACTACTAATATCAGCCCCTAGCTGAATACCTAGCCTTTACTAGCTATTAAAATGGGGGACCCCCCAAAAAAATGACGTGGGGTCCCCCCTATTTTAATAGCTAGCAAAGGCTAGGCAGACAGCTGGGGGCTGATATTAATAGCCCAGGAAGGGTGCCATGAATATTGGCCCCCTCCCAGGCTAGAAACACCAGCCGTCAGCCGCCCCAGAAATTGCGCATCCATAGGATACGCCAATTCTGGCACTTAGCCTCGCTCTTCCACGCTGCCCTGGTGCGGTGGCAGGGGGTAATAGGGCTGGGGTTGATGTCAGCGCCAGCTGCCATGAAGCCCAGGTTAGTAATGATGGGCGTCTATAAGACACCCCCATTACTAACCTACAAAGTGTTAAAATGAAAAAACACACTACACCCAGAAAAAAATAATTTATTTGAAATAAAACACACAATTTTATTTAATTCTTAGTTTACTAAAAAAAAATAGTTACCTGTCCACGTTCCTGCGCTGATCTCCCATGCACAGCTGTCACATCTGGAGATGGTGACAGCTGTGCATGGCTGCTGTAAGCTCACACTGCCGGGAACACGTCCGCTCCCGGCAGCGGGAGCCACTGACTGAGGTCACTGGAGTGCATTCAGGCAGCGCAGCTCCGGAGACCTCCTTTACGGCACTGCTGTACCGTGGGAATTTCTCATGATACAGCAGGGCCGTAAAGGAGCTAACCGGAGCAGCGCTGCCTGAACTCCGGTGAACCCGCTTATGCAGTGACGGGGCTGCTTTATGGCCCCATCATTCTAGCGGCGGCAGCGGTTCAGAGCGGTCACATTCTATGTGGCTGCTCTAAACTGGAGATCATCGTGGGACACTCGTGGACTACTACGGAGGGGTAAGGATAAGGTTGTGGTTTATTATTTTATATTTTATTAAAGGAGATCGATGGCTTCGGGGAATTAGGTGTCTAGGTGAGTATAGGTGTAGTTTTTTTTTTTTACTTTATTTTAGGTGGCGATCGGCGGGGACAGGTAATGTATGAACTAATTTATTGTAGGCAACCACTGGCCACCAATGACATGTATTTAACATTTATTGGGGACACAGTAGGGCAATTTAAATAGCAGGATCAGGCTGATGGGAACTACTGCTCCCATCGAGCTGATCCTGCTGGCACGAGTGGACGGGGGACAGACATAGGCCGATGGGAGTAGTAGTGTCACATCGGCCTATGTCTGCCTGCACGCACACACCCGCACACATCGCACAGACACAGCGCACACCCGCACACATCGCACAGACACAGCGCACACCCGCACACATCACACAGACACCGTGCACACCCGCGCACATCGCACAGGCACCGCGCACACCCGCAGACATCGCACAGACACCCCACACACACCCGCAGACATCGCACAGACACCGCGCACACCAATCATGACGGGTCTGGGAGGTGAGGCTGACCTGTGCGACCGTGGGAAAGTTCATGTGAGTTCATGCAATGCAGTCAAGCATGAACTCACATGAACCCTCTGAGGGCACCGCGGTGACTTCAAATGAACAGCTGATCGGCATCACCTGATACCGCAGCTGTTCATTTGAAATAACCGGCGGGAAAGCGCAGCACAGAACGGGAAAGCCGGCGGTGAAGTCTTTTCACTGCCGGCTTCCCCGCCCGGGTCCTTCGCTCCCCGCTCCTTGGTGCTGCGCTCCCCGCCCGGTCCTAACTTACGATCGGGATGGGAGGTGGCGAGGGGAGCGGAGGATCGGGGTGGGAGGCTGCAGGGAAGTAGTATGGGGTTGTGTGCTTGTTTAAAAGCCGGCGGCTTTTTACCGCGTGCCGGCTTTTAAACAATCAGGAGAATTCTCCCACGCTGGGATGGCATTCTGATGACAGGCTGGATCGCAGCTGAGCGCTGCCATCCAGCTTGTCATCCTTCAGAGAAACGGCAGAGCGCAGGCATTATGGGAACTTCCGATTCCGGTATTCGATATTGTAAAAGTATCGGAATTAAGTATCGGAATTCCGATACCGCGAATATCGGCCGATACCCGATATTTCAGTATCGGAATGCTCAACACTACTTACAAACCCTCAGGTAAAACAATTCATCAAATACTCAACACGTGCACGTCGCCTTATTTAAATTAGGTTACTTGCGCTTTTTCATTGCGTTTTTGTGTGCGTTTTAAACTAATTTTTGATGCTGTGTTTTTTGTCTCTTTTTGGTGTCATGCTTTAAATAAAGCTGCTTAGTTTTTGATATTTCCTGATATTTGGCCGCTTTGATAAAACTTTTTTGACACACTTAGTTGATGATGCATGCATTTTTTATGAATTTCCGCCGCGGAAATGCACTAAAAACATTCACACCTAATGAAAGTCTATGGGGAAATTCCGCACAGAAAACTCAGCGTACCCACAAGAGAAATTAACATACTGCGGATTTGAAACATGCACCGCAGGTCCGTTTACACTACGTGAAAAAAAGCACAATGGGCATGAGATTTCTATAAATCCCATCCATTTTCTGAAACTATAAGATGCTGAGTTTTTGACGCAGCAGAAATACGCAGCATCAAAAACGCACCAAAAGCTCATTGTGGGAATGTAGCCTTATAGGTTTACATCCATAGTAACATTTTAACCTTAAGATTGCAGCATTATTTTTGTAATTGTAGAAAAAGTTAAGAATGTTCAGATTTTGTTACATTTATGAAAAATCAACTTGTCAGGTTTTATATATCAGAAATTAGAGTTGCCTTATTGTGAAAACCTCTTTTTCCAGAATAATGTTGACCAGTGTACTGAGATTCCCCTGGCAGCTTAGAGATGCTGCCAGTCAAGATAAATCAATGCATTTGCCCAATTTTTTAGCAGCATTTGAATCAATTTCATCGAGCTAACCATCTGGCTCATATTAACTCCCTTCCCAACACTCGAACAATTACAGATTTTGAATCATTCATTTTCAAACAAGCAATACACGAATGTTCAGTGTTCTCATACAGAATAATAAACTCAAGCTTCAGCAAGAGTTTCCAAATCTCTCAGAAAAAATAAACTCCAAACTTTATTTAATATTATTAATGCTTCAAGGGACACCTAGGAACAAGCCTTACATTTGCATTTTGTTCAGTTTAATCCTTAGAAAATAGAATAGATATTTTGAGGCAAAGTGTAAAAAATGCTTTTATTTGTTGATTCTGGATATCACTTTATATTCATTATATAAATGTAAAGTTGCATCTGCATAATATTGTTTAACCCCTTAACGACCTTGTCAGTAATAGTACGTAGCTGTGCCCTGGTACTTATGAACCCGCTACGTACTATTATGCGCGCTGTGAACGCGCCCACACACAAGTGTTGCGGGGGGATCGCCGCCGGGTGTCAGCTGATTGTCACAGCTGACACCCAGTGCTATGTGCAGGGAGCGGTCCCGCACCATTCCCTGCACATTAACCCCCGCAATGCTGTGATCGAAGTCAATCGCAGCATTGCGGTGGCAAGGGGAGGTGATCGCTATACGCACCTCTCCTGCCGGCATCCAGCGATGTCTGCGGCGGCTTCTGGATGTTGCCATGACAACCCGATGCGCAGTGCATGACCAAAGTAATGTCTCCCTGTGTGCAGTGCTGACAGGCTGCATGGCATAGGGAGCTGCTGCTCTCTATGCCATGCAGCCGATCAGGCTGCAAAAAGTGAAAGTTCCATGGTGGAACAATGTATAAGAGTAATAAAAAAAGTTGAAAAGTGATAAAAAAATATTGTAAAAATATTTTGAAAAAAAAATGAAAAAAATAATCCCCAAAAAATAAAAATATATTGAACCCATAATATTTATTTATTATGAAAAAAAAAATAAACCAATAAAAGTACACATATTTGGTATCACCGCGTCCGGAACAACCTGCCTATAAAATTGTCCCACTAGTTAACCCCTTTAGTGAACACGGTAAAAAAAAAAAACGAAACAAAAAACAATGCTTTATCAACATACCACCAAACAAAAAATGGAATAACACGCGATCAAAAAGACAAATGTAAATAAAAATGGTACCGCTGAAAATTGTCCTGCAAAAAACAAGCCGCCATACAGCTCCATCATCCGAAAAATAAAAAAGTTATAGCTCTCAGAATAAAGCTATCCAAAAAAATTATTTTTTCTAGAAAATAGTTTTTATTGTGAAAAAGCGCCAAAACATAAAAAACTATATAAATGTGGTACCGCTGTAAACGTACTGACCCGAAGAATAACGCTGCATTATCAATTTTACCACACGCGGAACGGCATAAAAGCCCCCCAAAAAAAAATTCCTGAATTGCTGTTTTTTGTTTATTCTGCCTCCCAAAAATCAGAATAGAAAGCAATCAAAAAATGTCACATGCCCAAAAATGGCACCAATAAAAACGTCAACTTGTCCAGCAAAAAAAAAGTCATCACATGACTCTGTCAGCCAAAATATGGAAAAAATATAGCTCTCAAAATATGGCAATGCAAAAACTAGTCTTTGCAAAAAAAGCGTCATTTAGAGTGTGACAGTTGTCAATCATAAAACACCGATATGAATCTGGTATTGCTGTAATCACACTGACCGAATAATAAAGTCATCTAATCACTAATACCTCACGAGATACGGTGTAAAAAAATAAACTCTTAGGGTTAGGGTTGTGATAGGGTTAGGGTTGTATTAGGGTTGGGGTTAGGGTTGCATTAGAGTTGGGGTTAGGGTTGGGTTAGGGTTAGGGTTGGGGTTAGGGTTGGGCTAGGGTTAGGGTTGGGCTAGGGTTAAGGTTGGGCTAGGGTTAGGGTTTGGGTTGGGGTTAGGGTTGGGGTAGGGTTGGGTTAGGGTTGGGGCTAGGGTTAGGGTTGGGCTAGGGTTAGGCTAGGGTTAGGGTTGGGGTTGTATTAGGGTTGGGGTTAGGGTTGGGATTTTTTCAAAAGTAAAGAAATAAAATAATGATGACGCGACCAATGTTGAGCTACTTGAGTTTGCATCGGGTGCTCGAGTATGCACTGAGTATCACGGTTGTTCGAGTGCCATGCTCAAGTCTCTGCCCAATATGCTTCGCGGCCAAAAAAAACTTTGCTGGGATCGCCTGCCATGCACGAGCGATCCCCGCATGTTTTTTTTTGGGTGTCTAACAACCGTGAAACATGCGGGGCAGGGACTCGAGCATGTCACGTGAGTACCCGATGCAAACTCAAGTAGAGAGCACTTGCGCTCAAGACTAATGACAACTTATTCAATATGATGACCTAATGTTATCAAATTCTGGTGTACCTCTGGGTTCAAAATGTACACTATACCCCTTGATAAAATCCTTGAGGGGTCTAGTTTCCAAAATGAAGTCAGTTGTGGGGGGGTTTCCACTATTTAGGCACATCGGGAGCCCCCGAAATGCGACATGGCGTCCGCTCTTGATTCCAGATAATTTTGCGTTCAAAAAGTCACACAGTGCCCCTTCCCTTCTGAACCCTGACGTGCGCCCAAACAGTGTATTTTCCCCACATATGGGGTTTTGGCACACTCAGGAGAAATTGCACAACAATTTTGAGGTTCTATTTTCTCCTCTTACCCATGTGAAACTAAAAAAATTCGGGCTAAAAGATCATTTTTGTGGAAAAAGTTAGATTTTTTTATTTTCACGGCTTCATGTTCTAAACTTGTGTGAAGCACCTGGGGGTTAAGAGTGCTCACCACACATCTAGATAAGTTCCCTGAGGGGTCTAGTTTCCAAAATGGTGTCACTTGTGGGAGTTTTCCACTGTTTAGGCACATCAGGGGAACATCCGCTAATTATTCAAGCAAATTTTACATTCAAAAAGTCAAATGGCGCTCCTTCCCTTCCGAACAATGCCGTACGCCCAAGAAGTGTTTTTTCCCCACATATGGGGTATCGGCTTACTCAGGAGAGATTGCACAACAAGTTTCATTGTGCAATTTCTCCTGTTACCCTTATGAAAATGCAAAACTGGGGGCTGAAAAACATTTTTGTGGGAAAAATGTGAAAATTTTATTTTCACGGCTCCATGTTATAAACTTCTGTGAAGCATCTGGGGGTTCAAGGTGCTCACTACACATCTAGATAAGTTCCCTGAGGGGTCTAATTTCCAAAATGGTGTCACTTGTGGGGGGTTTCCACTGTTTAGGCACATCAGGAGCTCTCTAAATGCAACATGGCATCTGCTAATTACTCAAGCAAATTTTACATTCAAAAAGTCAAATGGCGCTCCTTCCCTTCTGAACCCCGCTGTGCGCCCAAACAGTGTTTTTCCCCACGTATGGGGTACCTGGGTGCTCAGGGGAAATTGCACAACAAATTTTGGGGTCCATTTTTTCCTGTTACCCCTTAAAAAATTGGGGTCTAAAGTATCATTTTTGTGAAAAAAGTTAAATATTAATTTTTTTCTTCCCCATTCCAAAAATTCATGTGAAGCACGTGAAGGGTTAATAAACTTCTTGAGTGTGGTTTTGAGCACCTTGAGGGGTGCAGTTTTTACAATGGTGTCATTTTTGGGTATTTTCTGTCATAAAGGCCCCTCAAAGTCACTTCAAATGTGATGTGGTCCCTAAAAAATGGTTTTGTAAATTTTGTTGAAAAAATGAGAAATCGCTGATCAACTTTTAACCCTTATAGCGCACTGATAAAAAAAATTTTTGGTTCCAAAATTGTGCTGATGTAAAGTAGACATGTGGGAAATGTTATTTATTAACTATTTTGTGCAACATATCTCTCTGATTTAATGGAATAAAAATTAAAATTTTGAAAATTGTAACATTTTCAAAATTTTCGCCCAATTTCCAATTTTTTCAATAAACACAATTGATATCGAAGAAATTTTACCACTATCATGAAGTACAATATGTCATGAAAAAACAATGTCAGAATCAGTGGGATCCGTTGAAGCGTTTCAGAGTAATTACTTCATAAAGTGACAGTGGTCAGAATTGTAAAAATTGGCCTGGTCACTAACGTGAAAGCTCCCTGGGGAGTAAAGGGGTTAACTAGTTAAGTTTATATACAGTGAGTTTACTGTAAATAATAAATAACTATAATGTAACTTTAATTAACTCTTAGTGGTCCAAAAACACAGGCACAATTGTTCGTCTTTGCATTTTTATGTAAATGTTCCATGTCCGGCTGATATCAATTGAGCTTGAAAATTACTATGAGGGACTCAATCAAGACTGATGTTTCCTACTCTGTGGCGTAGCATGTGTTGCCAGCACAGGGGGCGAAGCATCCGTTACATAGTTACATAGTTAGTAAAGCCGAATAAAGACTTGCGTCCATCAAGTTCGACCTGTTAGTTCTGTAATTGCTAAAGTTGATCCAGAGGAGGGCAAAAACCCCAAATGATTTAGCCAATCTTCACCTGAGGAAAAATTCCCTCCCGACTCTGAAACCAGCAGTCAGAATAAATCCCTGTATCAACCTACTATTTTATTCTATTTTTAAGTATATGCAGAAATCTGCCTGGTATCTAGAAAAGCATCCAGTCCCCGCTTGAACTGGTTTAGTGAATCCGACATTACCGTCTCCTCACTCAGTGAATTCCATATTCTCACTGCTCTTACCGTAAAGAACCCCTTCCTATGCTGGTGCTGAAACCTTTTCTCTTCCAGTCTTAGTGAATGCCCTCTTGTTACCGTAATATCCCTCCTTTTGAACAAATCCCGGGCAAGGTCTCTATACTGTCCCCTAACATATTTGTACACATTTATTATGTCCCCCCTCAACCTTCTCTTTTCCAGGCTGAATAGTCCTAGTTTTGCCAACCTCTCTGGGTATTGCAGTCCCTCCATTCCCCTTATTAATTTTGTTGCCCTCCTTTGTACCTTTTCAAGCTCATTTATATCCTTTATATCCCATTTATATATCCCATTTATATCCGTTGGCAATCCTTAAGTCCCTTCCACCAGTCCAGTATTAAATCCCTTATCCCCCAAGAACACATATTGTAATTTTTTGGAAAACACTGATGTAACTATAGTTTTTCTGCTTTGACCTCCTATATTTTTGTGCTTTAAGTAGAAATCAGACATAAAAATGTATAAATGAAAGATATACTTTTTTTTTTAGTTTTTATTACAATTTTTATTGTTTTATTTAATAATTGTATGACCTCAATCAAACCCATAGATAGAACACTATCTCTAATCCTAGCTCTAATCCAAGCCCTAAACCTAACCTTAGCCATAATCCTATTCTTAGACCTAGCCCTAACTGTAGCACTAACCTTAAGTGTATCTCTACCCTGAACTAATTCTTAGCTCTAACACTACCTAGGATTAGAAAAAGTGTGACACATAAAAGCAGCCGTTTGTAATGAATGAAGACAGTATTTAGTCATGTGCTCTACGCCACACATGAATCAATATTGTTTTCATTAGATAGTCATTTTCTGATATCTCATTTGCTGCTTATGCAGAGCACACCAGACAAGATGAGTTTGTCATGGACTGTTGTGCTCTGCATAGGCAGAAATCAATATGAGAAAGCTCACTTCCTTATACTGAGCTTTCTCATATTGGTCACTGCCCATGCAGTGCATAGCCGCCAAAAACAAAATCATCTTGATTTCTTTGGATTCACTAAGTGCTGAGGTGCATAGTGCATAAAGTTGCCAATGCTCTGCCTGCTTCATAATGGCAGAGTTTCAAACTTCCACCTCCATTTGCATCAACACAAAAACTATGCACTTAGAGCTTCATAGCATTAATTTTTATGCCAAAGCAGCTGTATCCAAACCTCCCGCTATGTAATTTACCATGCAAATAGACAGCGTGTATGAAACTCTTAACACATCAGGATGACAATCAGAGTGTCAGATATTAAAAATAAAACACCCCTGTAGTTTGTGTGCTAAATAGTCATAATTAAAAAATGTATATATTTATTTCTATCAGGGTTTGAACTCTTAACACTGTAATTTCAGAGGCTGATGCCTTACCATTAAGCTATCCAGTCAAGTGATACTGATGAATGGCTTTTCTTGTCTTATGAGATCAACCATGAAAATACTCAGGATGACTAAAAGTCATTGTGATTCTGATTCTGATGTTTGAAGAAAGTCACACATCAGACTCACACATCTAAATCAAACATCATTTGAATTTGGCTTGCTTGCAGTTTGTGCATAAGTCCCAATGAGTTTTAGACAAGTTTGCACTGAAAATCATATAACCAAATAGAACTCCTAGGTTTTTACACCTGAGTTTATGGCTCAATGGTTAGTGCATTGGCTTTCGGACACAGAATTTTGGGTTCAAGTCCCATCAGCGAACAGTTACTTTTTTTTATTATTATTATTACAGTTGTAAAAGTTACTTGTCAAAGTCACTTTTCAGAATCACTTGTCAAAGTCACTTGTCAGAATCACTTGTCAAAATCACTTGTCAGAATCACTCGTCAGAATCACTCGTCAGAATCACTCGTCAAAATCATTTGTCAAAATCACTGGTCAGAATCGCTCGTCAAAATCACTCGTCAGAATCACTCATCAAAATCATTTGTCAAAATCACTGGTCAGAATCACTCGTCAAAATCACTTATCAAAATCAGTTCTCAGATGGTACTTAACCTCAAACTGACATCATTCTGATGTTTGATTTTGATATCTGATCATGTCCTAAAATGGACACTGTACAGGGGTGTACAACCCATTTAACAAACATGGCTGTACCAAGAGCCATATTAGCATCAATATTGCAAATAATTGACAAACAATAGTGCCAGTCCATAATCAAATATTAATAGCATATACCGTAATGATAATACCACCATACTGATCCATAATCAAAACCATTGTACTAAAACTGATATTACCACCATACAGTGACCATTTAATGATTACATTGGTTTTAAACTATTATATGACTTGCTCTTGGGTTGATTTTTGTTAGTCAACCACACCTTGGCAAAGAAGTAATGGCCTTCAATTTCCTCCATTAGCACATAACATGTATGACTGTGGATTAGTAGAGTGTAAACTCTTTAAAAATGTTTTTTCAACCTTTTCTAGCCTGATGAGCATCAACAATTCTTCTTCTGAGGTCCTCAGAAATCTCATTTGTTCGAGCTATTATACACTTCCACAAACGTGTTGTAAAAATCAGACTTTCATAGCTCCCTGGTCTTCAAGTATTATAAGTTTCCCCCTCACATGATTGATATTCTATTGATTGAAAATATCAGACTCTAATTTTGCCTTCAAATTATCTGCTAATAATAAATGTTCGCATACTTTTGCCACTCACAAACACAATATTGAATAATTTTTCTCAATGAAAAAAGTTACAACTTCAAATATTTTCTACTTTTACGACTTGTTTGAAAATCTGAAGAAATTTTAGGTCAAATTTATACAGAAATGTGGAAAATTCTGAAGGATTCACAAACTTTCAAGCACAACTGTATATAAACACATCACTTTTCTAAATAGGAATAGCTTTTAACGTGAGATTTTTTATGAATGTCTCATTTCTATTATCTGTAGAACTTTTTCTTCTTTCAAGAATTCTATAAAGTAAGTCAGTGAAGAAAATAAATGTGCAAAATTAAATATATAGGAACTCAGACATTAGAGGCCATTTGCAAAAATTGTATTACCCAAAATGTTTTAGTAAAAGGGATGAAAAAAATATTACGAGTCATATTTATGAACATAATTTTTTTTAAATGATTTAATCAAGGCCTTGTGCAAAGTACATTTTGATGTGTCCCTGCTTACCTTTTCTCTTTACTTGAGATAGCCTTTGATGAGTGACACAACATGAACAAATTAAAAAAAAAAATGTTACATGTGACGCGCCCCCTGGGCCAGTGTTGTTGGGGATACCCGGAGCCGGATCAGATGGGGGTTGTAGTCTCCGAGTGGCTGTGACCCGGTCCGTGCCCAGGGTGTCAAGCTCAGTGTGTGGCAGTCCTTATGATGTTACTAGATGTTCTTTTGTGTCGACTACGCCACCCGTTGATTTGCGGTCAATACGGCCGCCGCTGCAGCAGGGTCCACTGAGGCTGATGATGTGAGTGCAGCTTAGATAGTATAACCCCCAACGGGAGGGGTATAGCCTCAGGGGGTCAGTTGCAGAGGATGGGGGTTGTGGTGGTGCAGCGAGGATGGAAATGAGACGCAGAGTCGGGCTGTGCAGTTCAGGGTTTGTTTACTTACTGCAGTTGTTCTGGTCACTCCGGCCTTAAGTGACCACCCGAGCCGTGCTGCGTCCACCAGGTCCTGGACTCGGCCAACCCCCAGGTGATTCTGGAGCGTGGTCCTGAGCTCCCTTTCTGTCCTGTCCTCTTCTCTGGCCTTCCCCACCAGGGATCCACCTATGTCCGGCTCCCTCGGGCCTCTTGGTGGTAAACCCTTGTCTCTGGGTTCCCTGACCCTATTCCTGGTCTGCCTTCCGGGTGGATTTAGTGGGTGATCGTGGCAGATCCTGCCCACGACCTCCGGTTCCTGGCTAAGGTGTGCTGTAGCCTCTGCCAGCTTGGGATCCGGTACCCTGTTGCCAACTCTTCACCCTCTGGTCTAATTTGGGCTCTTGGAGTTCCTTCTTTCTCCCCCTCTGGGTCTTTCTTTCTCCTCTCTCTCTCTTGGCCTTGGAGCTGCTCTTCTCCTCTGCTCTCTTCCTCTGCTCTGCTCTGACAAAAGACTGACAGACTGACCCTGATCTAAGATGGTTCCCACCTTATATACTCCCTCTATGTGTGAGCTCAGGTGACCAGCACCCAATGAGCTCCTAGCTTTACCCAGGCTGCTCCCCCTATCTGCCCCTACACTACTGGGATGTTCCACCCCCCTCCCACTCCAGCCAGGAACAGACACTGTCGTACCTGCACATTTCTCTAGTGGGAGTACCATCGGTCTGTTCCCCGGAAATGGGATGTGTGTAGTGCATGCAGCCTACTGAGCTCAGTTCCACACTCCATCCTTACCCGGGAGTGGAATACCACACCTCTGGCTTGAGGTGTAATACCCCTGTAGCAGCCGAATCCTCAGGGTGCTACATTCCCCCCTGGTAAATCACAGCACGTCCTCGGGCTGTAAGATATAAACATCCACAAACATACATTTTTTTCATAAAACATAAACATATAAAACATATAAAACATCATCAGCAGCAATAAACTTTTCATATAAACATTCTTGTTTCTGGTTCCTCCGGTCACGGTGCAACTTGTGACCGGGTAAGTGCAACAGTCTCTTGTAGAAAAAACAACAGTTTCCTATAAAACCGGTAGGGGGCGCCTTAGAAAGCGCAACTATATACAGGGGATATGGCCGCTCTCAGTCCTCGGCCAGGTATTAGGAAAGGAATGACCGCTCTCAGTCCTCGGTCAGTGGGAATAGGGACACACGGGGTTAACAGTTCACTCTTGGCTGGTCCCAACGGGGACTATATTTTAACTAGAACAGTTCTTATACCCTGACGGGTAACTTTATACAGTCTCTCTCTACCGTACTTCAACGACGGCGTCCTCCTGCTCTTTCTTTGGATTCTTCAGACCCGTCCGGGTCCTCTTGCTCCTCCTCACACCGCAGCTTCTCCTCCGTCATTCGATGCACATGGAGGGCGTAGGGTCCCTTGGCACACTTGTGCCGGGTGAAGGTGACCTCGTCCCCTACATACAGGTCACGACCTCTGTGTCCCTCCGGCAGATGGCTTTCTACGTCTCTGCGGGTTACAAAGACGTCGCCGGGGGTATGATGGTCTCTAATGAAGCCCCATCCGTGCTGCATGTTGAATTTTATCACAGTCCCGGTGGAAGGGGGACCATGAGCTGCACGGGGATTCCTCCTGGTCCGGCTCTTCTGCTCCGCGCTCCTTATCTGCGCTTGCTGTTCCCGGACCCGCCTCTCTCTCCGCTCCCTCTCGAAGACCTCGAGCTGCTGCCGGCAGCACTCTGCACGCTCTGCTGCGGCCGCCCGAGTCTCCTGAGTGAACCCCATGAGGTCTTCTCCAGTGGGGTCCCACTCAAACTGTGCCTCCTCCAGCGGGGGCGAGGTCCTCTTTACAGGCTTCGGAGCCGGAATCAGGGGCTCGCACATGGGCCTTGCTCTCTGGAGTTCCAGCTGAATGTACTCCTGGGGCCATATGAAGGGCTGCCCATCCGGGCACGTATGCTGGGCGAATAGATCTTCACCCAGGTGCGGCACTCGAGATGTTGAGGGCGCGTTGATGGTAGCGGCGCCCGGGTTGACCAGGCCTTGCGACCAGGCCTGGGGCACCTTAAAGGCAAAGGGCACCGTAAGAACGGCGGCGCCCTGGGTTATTCGGCCCTGCGACCAGGCCGGTGGCTCCGCGGAGGTAGGGGGCGCTGTTGGTATTGCGGCGCCCGGGGGTACTAGGCCTTGCGACCAGGCCGGTGGTATTTCCTGCTTGGCCACTCTCGAGGTCGAGGCGTGTGACGTCACAGGGGTCGCGGCCGCGGTTTCCGGTTGAGGCCTAGTCGGCGGCGGTGACGATGCAGCGACGGGCACGGCAGGGGGAATTTCGGGCTCTGCGACGGGGAGCTGGGGCAGGAACGCGGTTTCCCGGCTCGGGGTAGAGACGTCCCCTTTACCTGCCTCCGTCCGTTCAGCTCCCTTCTCGGCGCCGTCTCCTGCCTTCATTCCTCCTGCGCCATCCTCAGAGGCGGTCTGTCTCCTCGTCTCGGGTGGCGTGCTCCGCTGACGGGTTTCGGTCTGCTGGGCCATCTCTCGGCTCCACTCCGCCAACGTCTCCCGCTGCACCCGGGCCATCCTCCGTGCGAGGCCCTCCAGCGCGGTCTGTGCACACTCCCGGTCTCGGGGGAGCTGTGCTAGGATCTCCAGCAGGCCTTCTGGAGTGGCGACCTGCAACAGGCTCCTGACCACTGGGTCGGTGCTGCCTGACTCTCCCTCCAGACGTCTTGTCTCCGGGTGCGCTCTCTCCAGACTGCTCCAGGCGACACCCATCTTTGTTCTCTTGTTCTGTCTCCGCCCACATTGAGGGTGGTCCCGGGGCAACTTTATGATTGTCAGTTCCAGGGGCAGTTCTCTTACGCTGATGGACACTTCCAGCATCACAGTCTCTGTTGGTGGGCGCGGTTTCCGCTTTTGGCGCCATTCTTCGTCCTGGCCCACGATGGGAGGTGGCCTCTTGCCACCCTCTGGCACGCCCATAATGGCGTCCGCTCTTCCAAGGCGGGAAATCTTTGGAAATGGCGGGAATCGTCTCCCAGTGGCGGGAAACTCCATGGATGGCGGGAAAAAGCTGCAAATGGCGGACAACCGGCGGGAAACGACCTGTGATGGGGCCCGATGGCGGGGACCCTCCGGAACCGGCAGGAGACTTCTTTTTAAGGTAACGATGAACTTTTCTTCAGGCACGCAGTACCCGGTTGTTGCGGGCACGTGATCCTGCCGACTACGCCAAAGTTGACGCGCCCCCTGGGCCAGTGTTGTTGGGGATACCCGGAGCCGGATCAGATGGGGGTTGTAGTCTCCGAGTGGCTGTGACCCGGTCCGTGCCCAGGGTGTCAAGCTCAGTGTGTGGCAGTCCTTATGATGTTACTAGATGTTCTTTTGTGTCGACTACGCCACCCGTTGATTTGCGGTCAATACGGCCGCCGCTGCAGCAGGGTCCACTGAGGCTGATGATGTGAGTGCAGCTTAGATGGTATAACCCCCAACGGGAGGGGTATAGCCTCAGGGGGTCAGTTGCAGAGGATGGTGGTTGTGGTGGTGCAGCGAGGATGGAAATGAGACGCAGAGTCGGGCTGTGCAGTTCAGGGTTTGTTTACTTACTGCAGTTGTTCTGGTCACTCCGGCCTTAAGTGACCACCCGAGCCGTGCTGCGTCCACCAGGTCCTGGACTCGGCCAACCCCCAGGTGATTCTGGAGCGTGGTCCTGAGCTCCCTTTCTGTCCTGTCCTCTTCTCTGGCCTTCCCCACCAGGGATCCACCTATGTCCGGCTCCCTCGGGCCTCTTGGTGGTAAACCCTTGTCTCTGGGTTCCCTGACCCTATTCCTGGTCTGCCTTCCGGGTGGATTTAGTGGGTGATCGTGGCAGATCCTGCCCACGACCTCCGGTTCCTGGCTAAGGTGTGCTGTAGCCTCTGCCAGCTTGGGATCCGGTACCCTGTTGCCAACTCTTCACCCTCTGGTCTAATTTGGGCTCTTGGAGTTCCTTCTTTCTCCCCCTCTGGGTCTTTCTTTCTCCTCTCTCTCTCTTGGCCTTGGAGCTGCTCTTCTCCTCTGCTCTCTTCCTCTGCTCTGCTCTGACAAAAGACTGACAGACTGACCCTGATCTAAGATGGTTCCCACCTTATATACTCCCTCTATGTGTGAGCTCAGGTGACCAGCACCCAATGAGCTCCTAGCTTTACCCAGGCTGCTCCCCCTATCTGCCCCTACACTACTGGGATGTTCCACCCCCCTCCCACTCCAGCCAGGAACAGACACTGTCGTACCTGCACATTTCTCTAGTGGGAGTACCATCGGTCTGTTCCCCGGAAATGGGATGTGTGTAGTGCATGCAGCCTACTGAGCTCAGTTCCACACTCCATCCTTACCCGGGAGTGGAATACCACACCTCTGGCTTGAGGTGTAATACCCCTGTAGCAGCCGAATCCTCAGGGTGCTACACATGCATTACTTAACCAACAGGAAAGGAAGGAAAGGACACATCTACAACTTTTTCTACTGCCATTCAGCTAACTGTAAGCCATAAGGCTTGTTCACACAGTGAGTTTTTTCTGTACGTTTTTTAAGGGTTTACAGTACCAGCAGAATGAGAATTCTGAAATTTTATGCACATGCTGCTTATTTTTTCATTGCAGATTTGAAGCGGTTACTTGTGTATTTTTCATTTAGTTTTTTATTGCATTTTGTTACATGTGTTTTGATGGCATTTACACAGCAGAAACGCACTAAAGACGCACATGTTTTTACCTGTGGATTTATCACATCTGATGCAATTTTATGGGGAAAGCCCACACAGAAAACTCAGCGTAGACACAAGAAAAGTTGACTTGTCACAAATTTCAAACACGTATTACATGTCAGTCAGTTTATGCTGCACAAAGAAAATGCACAGTAGGTATGAGATTTCTATAAACCCATCCACTTTGATGCAATTCTAGGATGCAGCATTTTTCGCTCAGAGAAAATATGCATTATCAAAAACTCCCCAAAAACTCATAGTGTAAACTTGACCTAATAGGTGAAATGTCACTCACTAGGGGAAAAGTTTCATTTTTTGGCATTCCAAATACAATGTGACAGATTTGATTTATAGGGGTATTTTGCACTGGAAAGTGTGAATTATATATTAGAGATGAACATATATATTGAAATTCGAACTCACCTCATTTGACAAATTTTTCCAAATAATTTGATTTGCAATAAATAAACTCACAAGTACTACAATTACCTGAAAGGATGTATATAACACTTTGAAGGTGCCTAGGACCATACCCAACCTCTTTAACGCAAACACAGCTTTAGACCATGGCCCCACTATCAGTATTTGGTCAGTATTTTTCCTCAGCATTTGTAAGCCAAAACCAGGTGAGGATCAATCTGAGAAAAGGTATACTAGAAACATGTGCACCAATTCTGCATTTTGACCCACTCCTGGTTTGGCTTACAGATACTGAGGAAAAATACTAACCAAATACTAAGAGTGGGGCCATAGCCTAAGTAATGTTAAAGTGACCACACCATAGAACTGATGGTAATATGGTAGTAACCAATAGCCAATTAAATAACACCATGAACTGACAGACTTTTCCTGTTTTAAATTTGACAATCGTGGCCTGCGTTTGGTAGCACTACTGCCCTGACGGCTGGTGGCAGTGGCAGTGGTGCTTCTGATGCTGCTAGTAAGGGTTGCCAACTTGACTTTTTATTTTTTCCAAATAGCTCAAAAAATCACAGAAAGCCAATTTATTTTATGGACACATTGGAAAACCATAATAAATAAATCATTATGATTATCAGTGACACATGTCTACAGCCCATAATTCTGGCATGGAGATATCATCTGCATTAATTGTAAACTGTTAAATGATGTTAATTACAGCCAAAATAATTTGTATATGTTTCTTCAACTTCAAAAAAATCACGGACACCTACATTTTTTTTTACGAGGAGGGCAAAAAGTGACCAATTTTTATGGACCATCTTGGAATTTCTGGATGGTTGGCAACCCTGCTGCTAGTGGCTTCCACACTCCTAGCCATAGTATGTTTTTTTTTCACACTGCCCCTTCCATTGATATTGCCTATTTTTCTTTTACTGATCATTTTGTACAATACTAGAATTAGCTTTTGATAATATTTTTAACTTTAATTATTCAGCCGTTGCCAAAAAGGATGTATTGGGTCACATTCACACATTCAATATTTGGTCAGTATTTTATATCAGTGTTTGTAAGCCAAAACCAGGAATGGGTGAAAAATACAGAAGTGGTGATGTGTTTCTATTATTCTCTGATTGTTCCACTCCTGATTTTGGCTTACAAATACTGATGAAAAATAATGACCGAATACTGAATGTGTAAACGTGGTCTTAGGGGTATGTTCACATGACCATATTTTAAGTCCCAGTGCTGTCTGTGAAAAAAACTGAATTTACTTGGATAGCACTTGGACCAATGTTATTCAGCTAGATTGTGCTCTTGACATGTGTCTGTATGAAAAAATAGCAGCATTCACCAATCTCTTCCGTATTTCAGATAACACATGCCTATTCAAGTTATGGGTGTGCAAAAAAATTAGATCATCTACATTGCATCCAAATTTTGCAATTCTTAATGTAGGAAACTGTATTGGGTCTTGTAAATTTTATTAACTGTAATATAAAAACATGCAATATAGAGACTATACAAGTCTATATGCAATACAGAGTCTATACAAGTTGCATATAGATGACAATACAGATGAAAAATCATCCATCTTTCTGGATGAATGTCAGACAATTTTTTTTAATATACTTGTTTGAACTCAGCCTAGAAAATGCTAGGAATTTTAAATGTACAGAAAGAAAAATGTAGCAGCAGGCCCATGGCTTGTATGATTGTCAAATTTCAATAGAAAAAAATTGCAAAAACAGATATGCACAGTAAAATGTTCACAATTAAAAAAAATATATGTTTTCAACAATATTCAACCCACTTCGCAAAAATGAGAAATGCTAGTTAGGTTCACATCCAAAAAGCCAAAACCAGCAACAGGGTGCTGTATTAGTGTTAAGTGTGAGGATGTAAAAATTTGGCTAGTAAAATAAATGAGCAAAAAAATGTGTTTCTTACTTCTGCTTTCTAGTGCATTAAAAATATAAAAATAAAATGTGTAATTGTAATTTAAATACAGCAGAACAAATGCCAGCTACACCATATACCTAATTAATCATACTGCAGTCTGGCTCTATTGCTGCTAGCACCTCTCCCATCTCACTCGCCCTGTCAATTGAATTTTTATTATTCACATACTACTACTCAGATCTTTTTCAATTCTGCAGTTGTTCAACATATTACTGACTGGAGTATTTGTATTTGTGCAAAGTTTTAGAGCTTTCTCCTCTTATCTTTATTGCTGAGCTGTGAGTTCTGACATTCCCTACTATTGTAAGTCACCCTAAAATGACTGCTACACTCCCTGTCTCGGCTTTCATACAGACTACAACAGCTCCAACAGTAAGATGTGATGTGACAGCTGCAAGGAATTGTGGGAAAACCTGTGCAGTTGTGCTTAAGCTAATGTCAGCATTCTGTGACTGAGATAGAATGTTCTGAAATGTGTAAAAAGGTGACAGTTATTTTTTGGGTGATTTTCACCTATTATAAATTTTTCAAATTCATCAGGACCTGCAAATTTCATAAAATTTGACTAGATTTTGATTAATATCAATTCAATTCAATCAACTCTAATACCTAGCATCCCTTTTGAAGCATTTATTTCATATGTCCTAAATGATTTATGCAGATCTACACCAATAAGTGTACTTCCAGTACAAGGAAGAAGTCTATGGAATTCTCCTCCAAAGTATTTAGTGAGAGTTAAAGGAGTTGTCCACTACTTTGTACGATTCCCCCAATGTATTAACCCTGTGATTATAAGTCTCTTTGTAATTACCTTTGGTAATCTTTATTGCCTTTGAGCGGCGCTATCCTTGGCTGCTCACAGGAGCTCAAAGGAGCTCTCAATGTAAGAGAAAAAAAAGAAGAAATCCATCAGAGATAACAGAAATATTAGGAGTAGCCAAATCAACAAGTTGTTACAGTCTGAAAACAAAAAAAACAGCGCACTGGTGAGCTTGGGAATTCAAAAAGGCCTGGACATCCATGAAAGACAACATTGGTGGATGATCACAGAATTCTTTCAATGGTGAAGAGAAACCCCTACACAACATCCACGCAAATGAAGAACACTCTCCAGGAAGTAGATGTTTCAGTATCTAAATCTACCATAAAAAGAGAAGACTTCATGAGAGCAAATAAAGAAGGTTCTCCACAAGGTGCAAACCATTAATCAGCCTTAAAAATAGAAAGACCAGATTAAACATCTAAAGATGCCAGCCCAGTTCTGGAAATGCATTGTTTGGACATATGAAACTAAGATCAACCTGTACTGGAATAATGGGAAGAAGAAAGTATGGAGAAGACTTGGCACAGCTCATGGTCAAAAGCACACAACATCCTCAGTAAAACATGGTGGAGGCAGTGTGATGACATGGGCATGCATGGCTCCCAATGGCACTTGGTCACCAGTTTTAATTGATGATATGACTAAAGGCAGAACCAGACAGATGCATTTTGAAGTGTACAAGGTGATACTTTCTGCTCAGATTCAACCAAATACAGCAAGGTTGACTGGATGGCACTTCACAGTACAGATGGACAATGATCCAAAACATACTATGAAAGCAACCGGGTACCTTTTTAAGGCAAAGAAGTGGAATATTCTGTAATGGCCGAGTCAGTCACCAGATCTCAACCCCATCAAGCATGCATTTCACATGCTCAAGACAAAATTTAAGGCAGAAAGACCCACAAACAAGCAACAACTGAAATCAGCTGCAGAAAAGACCTGGCAAAGCATCACAAAGGAGGAAACCCAGTGTTTGGCGATTATGGCTTCCAGACTTCAGGCAGTCAATGACCACACAGAATTACCTGCAAAGTATTAAAAAGAAACATTTTATTTACGATAAAGTTAATTTGTCAAATTTCCTTTGAGCCTCTGAAATGAGGAGGCTTTGTAGAAAAATGGTTGCAATTCCTAAACGTTTCACGGGATGATCTGTTCAAACCCTTAGATTAAATCTGAAAGTCTATACTTCAATTGCATCTCAGTTTTTTATTTAAAAAAGTGGCGTGCAGAGCCCAAATCACAAAGATTCTATCACTGTCCAAATATTTATGGACCTAACTTGTAAAACTTATCAAAGAAATGTTGTTCTTTATCCACTTTTGAGGAACTTCTTTTCCTCTTCCATGCCTCCTGAACACGTCATCCACTATGATCAAAACAAAATCTAGATTAAAACAAGACAGACTGCCAACTCATTGTGTTGTCCAATATCAGCTGCCAGTTGAAGTCTATGGAGTGGGAAGGAGGGCACTGGGAGAATAAGGAAATGGAGACACTAGCAGATGGTGCTGGAGCTTTCAAGTGTATTTTTCACCCCAGAACTGGATTCACAGCCATATTGCTCAATACTTATTCATTATGTCCTCCATGCTTCTGCTACTTTTGAGGATGTGCTACACAAAGACAGGGGAGTAAGAATTTCTCATGTCTTTGTAGTGTACAGAGGGTCATCATCGCCAGTAGTCTCTATCCTGTGTCGGATTGGAGTATCAAGAACCCATCAGTAGAATTGACTCTAGGGACCCACTGTATAGCTACATGCAAATATTACCTGAAAGCAGTTATCTACATTAGAGCGGAGATGGATTCTGCAAATGATGACACAGGCACAGCTACAGTTATAGGAAAAAGTTTGGGCACCCCTATTAATCTTAAACTTAATGTTTTATAAAAATTGGTGCTTTTGCAACAGCTATTTCAGTTTGATATATGTAATAACTGTTGGACACAGTAATGTTTCTGCCTTGAAATGAGGTTTATTGTACTAACAGAAAATGTGCAATCTGCATTCAATCAAAATTTGACAGGTGCATAAGTATGGGCACCTCACCAGAAAAGTGACATTAATATTTAGTAGATCCTCCTTTTGCAAAAATAACAGCCTCTAGTCGCTTCCTGTAGCTTTTAATGATTTCCTGGATCTTGGATGAAGGTATTTTTGACCATTCCCCTTTACAAAACAATTCCAGTTCAGTTAAGTTTGATGGTCGCCGAGCATGGACAGCCCTCTTCAAATGATGCCACAGATGTTCAATGATATTCAGGTCTGGGGACTGGGATGGCCATTCCAGAACATTGTAATTGTTCCTCTGCATGAATGCCTGAGTAGATTTGGAGCGGTGTTTTGGTTCATTGTCTTGCTGAAAGATCCATCCCCTGCGTAACTTCAACTTTGTCACTGATTCTTGAACATTATTGTCAAGAATCTGCTGATACTGAGTGGAATCCATGCGTCCCTCAACTTTATCAAGATTCCCGGTGCCGGCATTGGCCACACAGCCCCAAAGCATGATGGAACCTCCACCAAATTTTACTGTGGGTAGCAAGTGTTTTTCTTGGAATGCTGTGTTTTTTTGCTGCCATGTATAACGTCTTTTTGTTTGACCAAACAACTCAATCTTGGTTTCATCAGTCCACAGGACCTTCTTCCAAAAAGAAATTGGCTTCTCCAAATGTGCATTTGCATACCTCAGCCGACTCTGTTTGTGGCGTGCTTGCAGAAACGGCTTCTTTCGCATCACTCTCCCATACAGCTTCTCCTTGTGCAAAGTGCGTTGTATAGTTGACCGATGCCCAGTGACACCATCTGCAGCAAGTTGATGCTGCAGCTCTCTGGAGGTGGTCTGAGGATTGTCCTTGACTGATCTCACCATTCTTCTTCTCTGCCTTTCTGATGTTTTTCTTGGCCTGCCACTTCTGGCCTTAACAAGAACTGTCCCTGTGTTCTTCCATTTCCTTACTATGTTCCTCACAGTGGAAACTGACAGGTTAAATCTCTGAGACAGCTTTTTGTATCCTTCCCCTGAACAACTATGTTGAATAATCTTTGTTTTCAGATCATTTGACAGTTGTTTTGAGGAGCCCATGATGCCACTCTTCAGAGGAGATTCAAACAGGAGAACAACTTGCAAGTGGCCACTTTAAGTAGCTTTTCTCATGATTGCATACACCTGGCTATGAAGTTCAAAGCTCAATGAGGTTGCAAAACCAAAAAAAGTGCTTTAGTAAGTCAGTAAAAAGTATGTAGGAGTATTTAAAACAAGAAAATGATAAGGGTGCCCATACTTATGCACCTGTCAAATTTTGTTTGAATGCAGATTGCACATTTTCTGTTAGTACAATAAACCTCATTTCAGGGCAGAAACATTACTGTGTCCAACAGTTGTTACATATATCAAACTGAAATAGCTGTTGCAAAAACACCAATTTTTATAAAACATTAAGCTTACAATTAATAGGGGTGCCCAAACTTTTTCATATAACTGTATTATGCCCACACTATAACTATCATGTACAATTATAGAGGTTTGAATTAAAGGCATCTCTGCCACAGTGTAATAGTCTTTCACAGGATAGGAATTGTTTAAACTTTTTTTCAAGTATTTAATCTCCAGAACACAGAGAGAGTCTTCTCGTTATTAATAACAAAGAGAACAAGTTATCTCTACTCTCAACACAATAGCGTTGACTAGGGCTAATTCTAGCTATTATCATTTTGCCATACATAGAATTGGCATAGTGACAAAATTATATCAAATTTATTTCTATATACTAGTACCATAAAACATCTAATTACTATCAGGATGCAGTGCCTAATAATAATGTGATTTGTATCCACATATCACAGCCATATGGTGTCTATGCAATAACAGCTTGCAACGCCTACACCTTTACTAATAGTTGTATACAGTTTCATGCTACATTAATAGTTCTTGTGTTTAAAGGGAATATGTCACCACCTTCATACTGCCCTCTGTAAAATAGTGACAGACATGTTTTCTGCATCATGCATATTATGTCTGCCTGTGAAAGAGTTTTTTGTAAAATTTACACTTCATTACTTGCTTGTCTGAAGTCCTCTGAAGAAAGTGCACATGCTCCTTTGTACTGATGACTATTGTGCTAACACTGCCACTACACGATAGCTGACGACTGACAGCTTACTTTCGCTGCACAGTAATAAAATCACAGCTGTCAGTCAATGACAAAGTGGTGAGCAGAGCCCCGGGTAATGAATACTGGGGGCCTCATCTTGTGTAAATTTTACAAAAAGTAAATCATAAATGTGACGGGCACAGCGACGTCACAACCATATTATACCACCAAAGAACGCAGCATAAAGACTTCTTTTAAGGCTGAATTCACTCTACATTAGTAGTGACCATTTCATGAATACACTCAGCCCAATTTACCTAAAGGAGACTAAAAGTGTGTCATGTGACAGAAAAATGAACATTGCTGTGTAATGTGAAAGAAGCATGATGTAGGGGCAGAGACCCTAATTTTGGTGATGTAGCAATTATGAGGCAGCTGGCTGTAGTTTCAATATAATCAGTGCTTTAGCAACAGGAGATAGCAGTTATCTGGTGCCATGAAGTCCTCCTGCTTTGTGTAACCATGCCCCCATCGCCGCTTAGTAGTAGTGTTGAGCCACCCCCGTAGTGTTTGAGTTCGGTTCGGTTCGTCGAACACCCGTGTGTTCGCCGAACTGTTCGTCGAACTGTTCGTCGAACACCTTCGATCACCGTTAAAACCAATGGCAGGCAAACAAAAACACATAGAAACACATAGAAAACACCTTCAAAGGTGTCCAAAAGCTGACAAACTGCTCAGAAGACACAACTAACACATGGAAAAGTGACAAGTACATATAGTCATGCGAAAAGAAAAGAGGTGGAGGAGTAAAAGGAGGGGGAGACACAGATATAGGCATGTCATGCCCTTCTAAAATCCAAAAAGTGAGAAGCCGACACGGCCAGTCCGTTCCTGCCCGTGCCACCTCTGTGTCGCCGGGTTTGTGCCAGAGCCGCGGTGGACACTGACGGCCAGCCCCCCTATCCCAATACTGGTGCCTGTCCGCCGGTGGGTCGAGGCCCCCCACGGTGGGGGGGGGAGTAACATCTGCAGAAGAAAGACCATCTTCCAGCCAAACTAAGATGTCGACTTCTTTTCGTGGACAATGTGATACGATCCCATTCTTACGGACACGCCCATCGCTACAAATTCTAAATGAGGCACAAAAACAGCAGGTGCTTCAACGGATATCAAGTGCTCCTTCAAGTGGGCTCTCCATCACCTCAATTTCAACATCACAAATACTCCAGTCCTCAGAGGTGTCACCCCAATCGCACTTGCTTCCTCACAGCTCCCAAGTCTCCAGCTGCCCGTCTGAGTATGGGGTAGCACAGATGGTTGAGTCTGCACAGCTGTTTACTCATACTATAGCCTGGGAAACGGAGGTCTGCTCCAGAGCTTCTGTTAATCCAGATGAGGAAATGATCTGATCTGATGCCCAGAATCTTTATAAGTCGGATCCAGGACCAGATGAAGAAGGTTCTGAGCATAATGTAGACCCTTGTTCCCAAACTGTAACTCCTGTTGGTGGAGACAATGATGAAGACGATGATGAGACTCAAATACCTGATTGGAGCGACAACTTGACTTTTCGGTCAGGGCAGGAAGAGGTTGGCTCTGAGGACGACGGGTGTGATAACACACAGGGTGATGATGACGAGGTTGGAGATCCCACTTACTGTCAACCCACAGTCAGCCAGTCAATGAGGTCAGCAGAGGAGGTGGAGGAGGATGTGACTAGCCCTGGGGATGGGGATGACTCGGTACCCGGGCATTTGCCTGGCCTTGGGGATGTCGCGGTGGTCGGCTCCCTGGCCCGTACCCTGGGGCTCTCTTTAAAAGGGTGGATAATTGTTAATTTTATAAGAGTTCATGACGCCACCTGTGGTATCTGGTGACAAGCACCAGCGCTGCAGCAGTCCACTGAGGCCGGTGATAAGGCAGCTCGATGGTATAGCTCCCCACAGGTGGACCTAGGTCTCAGGGCAGCGTATGCAGGGGGAATGCAGGACAGGCAACACCCAGCTGGGTCAGAGCAAGAACGGGAACGGACACGGTAGTCACTTCAGTACCTTTTACTGGTGGAAATTCAGGCACATCCCGGAGCACTGTAGGGTGAAGGGTGCATATCAGGATCCTCCCCAATGAGCGGGTGTAGGGCCTCCTGTTTCTTGCCTCTGCGTAGTAAGTTTCTGACCTGCCTGGAGCTAGGCCTAACTTTGTCTCTGTCCTGCGCTGGCTGACCTTGTGGTAGGGCCTTCTCTTGGAGTTCACGCTCCCAGTATGCGGGGCCTAAGCGTCTCCTGGCTCTGTTACATATCAGCACCTTAGCGATCCTGGGACTTGTAGTTCTCCAGGGATTCCGGTTATGCCTTACTGGGTCATAGAGATACCGGTAAGCTCGGATCCTGTGTCCGGTAAATGCTTCGGGGTGAGCTGGTTAAGCTCCTCTGCCCCTTATGTACTAACTCGCCACTCGCCTTCGGCCTACTCGGGCCCTCACTAGGCTATACACACTAACGGCAGATTGCCGCGCTTCACTGATCTTACGGCACCGGCACACCTTAAGCTCTATCTGGGCTCCCTGAATCTAGCAAGCAGGAGCCTCGTGCTCCACTGGTGAACTATTAACTGCGTTCTCTAGACTAGACTGAGCTCCACTGCAGACTGACCTCTCTTAGGCTTCTCTACTGCAGGAACTCTTCAGAGGAACTGAACTGCCTAGCTCCACCTTCCCTATTTATATCCCTAACGGGCTCCCTCTGCTGGTCTGAGGTGGAAGGTGGAGATGTGTGAATGTTTATGGGGGCCTCTTGTGGAGGATTCCATCAATGCACTCTTCTAGGATCTGTGATACCAAGCGCAGCGGGGCATCACAGATGCTATTGACGACAAGGTTAGGTTGCGCCTTCCTGAACAGAGACGGAGTACTGGAAGCACGTCAACAACTACATCCTCAACCACAACTCTGCCTCTGACCACCAGTCGTAGTGGCTCTTCAGGTCACATGGGCTTTAAGCCTTGCATAGCCTGGGCATTTATTCAGATCGATAAGGATGACCCAACTCGTGTTATCTGTAATATTTGTCACCAAAAGCTAAGTAGAGGCCAAAAAATCCATAGTTTGAGTACTTCATGCATGTACCGTCACATGGATATGAAGCATAAGTTGCAGTGGGAAGCTCCCTGTGCTACAATGCGGCCTAGCTGGCTGGGCCAACCACCGTCTGCCCCATCTTGTGCATCCGCAGCCTCTTCATCCTCTGTGACTGGGGGGACAGCAGTCACACATGTTTTTGGACGCAGACCTGCCACCTCTTTACCCGCAACAGCCAGTGTGATTGGCAGGTCGTCAGTTCATTGGGAAGTGGAAACACCTGCTAGTGTTGAGCACTCTCCGACATCGAGAGCACCACCTTTGGATCAAGGCAACCTAACATGTCCGCCTGCATCTTCCTCACAGACCGGCAGTTTGCCAGGGACACCCTACTCAACACCGTCTAAGCACAACAGCCTGCCCTCGGTCCCTCAGATGTGGAAAAGTAAAAGACCATTTCCTCCTAGCCATGAGAAAGCTAAGAGGTTGAATTTCACCATCTGCAAGCTGTTGGCTACAGAAATGCTGCCTTTCCACCTGGAGGACACAGAGGATTTTCAAGACCTTATGTCCGTCACAGTGCCCCAGTACCAGATGCCCAGTCGGCACTACTTCTCAAAGAAAGGTGTGCCTGCGCTCCACTAGCATGTCGCACACAACATCACAGCTTCTTTGAGAAACTCTGTGTGTGACAGGGTGCACTTCACCACAGACACTTGGACGAGAAGGCATGGACAGGGGCGTTACATGTCGCTGACTGGGCACTGGGTAACTATGGTGACAGCAGGACAAGGGGCTGCTGTCCAAGTCTTACCGTCCCCACGAGTTGTGCGTCAATCCTCTTTATCTCGAAGTTCCTCCACTGCTTCTGCCTCCTCAACCTCCTCTCGGTCCTCCACCTGCACCCAAAGCCTGTCTGGTAATGCCACCTGCTTTCTAACTGCGCAGAAGGAATCCTGCACACCTCCTTACTATGCTGGCAGCAGGGCTCAACGGCATCAGTGTTTACTTTGAAATGTCTGGGAAATGTGAGTCACACAGCTGAGGAGTTGTGGTCAGCTCTGGAGACCCAGTTTCATGAAAGGTTGTCTCCACTGGACCTGCAACCAGGGAAGGCCATGTGCGACAATGCTGCAAACCTGGGTGCGGCACTTCGCCGGGGCAATGTCACACACGTGCCTTGTATGGCTCACGTGTTGAACCTGGTTGTCCAGCAATTTTTAGCCCACTATCCCGGACTAGATGGCCTTCTGCAGAGGGCACGGTTGCTGTGTTCTCACTTCCGCCGTTCGCATCCCGCAGTTCAACGACTTACATCTCTACAGAAGTCGTTGGGCCTGCCAGTTCACCGGCTGAAATGCGATGTGCCGACACGGTGGAATTCAACTCTGCACATGTTGCAGCGACTGTGGCAGCACCGACAAGCCCTGGTGCAATACGTTCTGACGTATAGCCTGGGCCAACGAGATCCAGAGGTGGGGCAAATCACGCTGCAGGAGTGGTCTCAGATCAGGGACCTATGAAGTTGACGCGCCCCCTGGGCCATGGGGTACCCTGAGCCGGGCCGGTAGACGCTGGGGGTTGTAGTCACTGTGGCGGTGACCCAGTCCGTGACCCAGGGCGGTAAATCCAAGGGTAATTTGTATATATGGATTTTATAATGTCTGACTACGCCACCTGTGGAGTGCGGCCAAAGGGGCCGTCGCTGCGGAACAGTCCTCTGAAGCTGGTGGTTTTGCAGCAACGGTATTATTACTCACCACAGGAAGAGTGTAGCTTCAGGGCAGTGTGGGTGGATGATGGTGGTTGTAGTGCAGGGAGTCAGTAATGAACACAGAGTCCGTGTGATGCCGTCTCAAGATATTACTCACAGTTGTTGTAGTCCAGATTACAGGTACCAGAGCAATCTCCCCCGTCGTGCTGTGCATACTCAGTGAGGGGCTCAGTCCACCCCCAGATAGCTCCGGAGTACTTAGCAGGACCCCCTTCTGTGTGTCCTTTCTCTGGCCTTCTCCCTGCACCTCACACCCAGTGACACTTCTATCCGGTATCCTCGGGCCTTGGCGGGTGACGTGTGTTCCGTCCCCTGGGTCCTATGTGGCTACCTTCTTAGTGAGACTGGTGTGGACTTTGGCCTGCAGTACATGAAATGCAGCAGCCTCCGGTTTCTAGTTGAGCCTTGCTGTTTCTCCGCTAGTTGAGAGACCGGTTCCCCTTATCTGGCCTGACCCCTCTACCTCCTGGTAGCAGCGGGAGTACGGGTGGCCTTCTGCACGGCCCGTAGCCGTAGGGTCCCTTCGGTTCCTGGAGCCTTCCAGCTCCCACTCCTCTCTTCTCTCCTTCAGTCCTGGGCCTCCCAGGCTAGGCCCGCCTCCGGAGCAGAGCTCATGCCTAGTCTCTGCTCCTGTCACTTTTCCTCCTCTGTCTGGCTTACTCTTTCTAAGATGGCTTCCTATTTATACTCTCCTTGTCATGTGCTCCCCTAAGCTGCTCCCCTAAGCACCCACTACATAGGACCCTCAAACCAGCTAGGGACCTGGGACTGTGCTCTCCCTTAGGAGCAATCTCGCCCTACCCCCACTGCGGGTATGTGTTGGATGCAGGAGTCAGGGTCCCGAGCCATACGCCTTCCTTACCTGAGGGTGAGATACCACACCTCTGGGTGAGATGCAGTAACTCTGTGGCGACTGAACCCTCAGGGGCGCCACACACCCTTCTGCACAGTTTTGAAATGGCGACGAAGATGTTTAGTGCTGACGACGATGCCATTATCAGCATGACTATTCCGGTCATTTACATGCTGGAGCACACATTAAACAGAATTCAGAGTCAGGTGGTGGGACAAGAGGAGGTGGAGGAAGTAGAGGAGGAGTCGTATGCGGAAGGGATAACATCTCCAAGGTCCAGACGGTTGGCAGCACCAAGGCGGCAGGCATGGAAGGGTGGGGGAGAGGGATTAACCAGGGCGCATGGTAGCAGCCAAACTGTTGAGGAAGGTGCAGGAGCCGAGGAAGAAGTGGAGGACGAACTGGCGATGGGCATGGAAGACTCATCAGATGAGGGAGACCTTGATCACATTTCTGTTGTGCGAGGTTGGAGGGAGAGGGCAGAGGAAGGAAGCATGATTCTTACCTCGCTACCAACACAACAAGGACTTGGTACTTCTGGATGCGCAAGACACATGAGTGCCTTCTTGCTGCACTACCTGCAACATGACCCCCGGATTGTCAGAATTCGAAGTAATCCCGACTACTGGGTTGCCACACTCTTAGATCCCCGGTACAAAAGTATATTTGCCGAAATAATTCCTGCCATAAAAAGGTATTGACGAATGCAGGAGTATCTGCAGACGCTGTTGCAGAATCTTACATGTGCTTTTCCACAAAACACCAGTGGTGCACGTAGTGAATCTCACAGTTCTAACTTGCCAACGGTGGGACTGTCGAGTCTTCATCACTCAAACAGTAACAGTAACACAGTATCTGCTGGTAACAGCAATTTTGTGGAATCATTTCACCACTTTTTTAGCCCATCCTTTGCAAGGCCACAGGAGACAAGAAGTCTGACACATAGTCAATGCCTAGAGAGGATGGTACAGGAGAATCTCCAAGTGAACATCGAAGCCATGACTGTGTCACTGGACCCTTGCTCATTTTGGTATTCCAATCTGGAATAATCGCCGGAGCTCGCCACTCACGCCTTGGAGATCTTGTCATGCCATGCAGCCAGCGTTCTCTCTGAACGTGTGTTCAGCGCTGCTGGTGGTGTGCTGACAGATAAGCGCACGCGGCTGTCCACTGAGAATGTAGACAGACTCACGTTCATAAAGATGAACAAATCATGGATTCGCAAGGACATTTCTACCCCTGTGTCATCCTTGGGAGACTAAAAGCTTGGGGATTTGGTAAAATCACCTCACCAACCGTTTTAAGCAACAGTGGGGCAATTGATGCCACTTAACCCTAGAACGCATGACCATAAAAATCTACACTTTCACATACCTGGGGCCCTTTAGGCCCGTGTGCAAATAACATGGAATAACTCAAACTCAAATGACAAACAACTATATACATGAAGAATACCTTGAGTTTCAAAATTCTAACTAAAGTAATCTTGCAGAAAATAGAAAACAATTAACTGGGCGGGCCTGCAAGGCCACAGGTATGCGTTCTAGGGTTAAGTGGTGTCTGTGCCACAATTTTGGGAGTCCCCTTGCTGTGTCTTACGTGACGTTGGCATCGTCAATTCCAGGTGGGTTGGGTCGCACCCCCCCCCTTTTAACTGTAAGAAACTACATACACTATGGCTTGGGGTAACACAGATGGTTGAGTCTGAAGAGCTGTTTACTCAGAGGTCTGCTCCAAATCTTCAGTGTCTGCTAGTCAGCGTAGAATTTTTAACTGCATCTAGCCTAGGCAATACTTTGGGCGTAGTAGCCTAGCTGCGAAGCAAGCTGCACCGCCTGTGTATCTAATAAGAATTTTTAAATGAATCTAGCCTAGGCAGACTGTGGGGACCCCCAACCAAACCCAGACGCTCAGCCCCCCTACCGCCCCCCTTTCATGGACAATACAATAATGTAACTCTTACAACTGGATGGGTGAGGATCGGTCACAGCTTTATTAACTCTTTATACTCATTCCATTAGAAAGGCATTTTATTTCTAAAATAATTCAGCTTGTTGCAGCATGCCCTGGGTCCCAACTCCGGCAAGTTGGCCAACAAGTGTAACTCTCCAACATGTCCTTTCTATTTCCAGGCCATGGAGGATCCAGCGTACTCGTATGCAGGACTCTGACCCCCACCCATCACTCTTAACGCTTGTTCCACTCCGTCCTGGAGTCCTGACAGGAATATGTCCAGTCCAATATCTATTAAGTGAACACCGTCGGGCCGTATGAGGCCTGCTTTATCTCCTTCCAGTTGTCGGTGTCGTATCACTACACCGCCTCTGTCTCTTCTAAATTTTGCCATCCGAATATTTATTACCCGCCTTGTCCATTCGATGGCCGTGATGTCTCGCGCACCTTGCCATACCGCTATCGGCACAATCTCTGACCATACTATAGCTAATTTTGTGAAAAATTCTCTGAAGCGCTCAGTGTCTAGTTTCATTATTGCCATTAGTTATGTGCTCTTGTGATGACCTAGGTTGTTTCCCCCGGCCTGTATAACTAAGATGACCGGACCTCTTGCCTCTCTCCCTACCTTGATTACCTCCATTAGTACCTGTGGCCATAGCAGGCCTCTAATACCTCTCCAGTTGAAATATGTGTTATGAAACTCTAATTTCCTCCCGCCTGGGCGGACTTTCGCCCTTTTTTGTGTCCAATATATATACGAGTGGCCTATCACTCACACTGTTGGCTTAGCGTCACCTGTAAAAGAAACAAACCACGTTAGGATAACAAGTCCGGTGTAGCGCTGGCGTCCCTGCCCTCTGCTAGGCAGGGACGCTGCTCCCCTCACCGCTCTGCTCCGTGCCCGGCGTCCTCTCCCCGCTCTGCTGTCAGCGCGCGCTCCTGCCCGGCGTCCTCTCCCCGCTCTGCTGTCAGCGCGCGCTCCGTCCCGGCGTCCTCCTCCTGCTCTGCTCTCGGCGCGCGCTCCTTCCCGGCCCCTGTGCTTAGGGCGCGCGCGCGCGCGCTCCCCTCCTCTTAAAGGGGCCGCGCGCGCCGCCCTAAAGAGTCCCCGGCCAATGGCCGGAGGACTTCATCATATAAAAGGCACCTCCTCCAAAATGGAGGTGCCCGAGCAATGTTGTTTGCACCTGTGTCTCACCTGTGCTTCAGCCCTCAGGTCCCGTTGCCAGTTACCTGCCAGTTACCTGCCAGTTACCTGCCTGATTCCTGCCAGTTACCTGCCTGATTCCTGCCTGAATACTTGTTACCTGTCTGCCAGTCTGAGGTCCGACGGTCTGCCTTACTACTCCTGTCAGTCTGTCTAAGGACCAGCCTGCCCGCTCACCTGGGAGCGCATATCAGCTACCTGCCTGCTTGCCTGAGGTCCGACGGTCTGCTTTACTACTCCGGTCAGTCTGTCTATGGACCAGCTTGCCCGCTCACCTGGGAGCGCTTCTCCGTTACCTGCCTGCTTGCCAGCCCGGAGGTCCCGTTGTCACGTGCGGTGACCACCAGCTATTCCAGAGACTCTTGCCCGCTCACCTGGGAGCGCTTCTCCGTTACCTGCCTGCCTGCCAGCCCGGAGGCTCCGCCGTCACGTGCCGTGACCACCTGCTATTCCAGAGACTCTCGCTTGCTCACCTGGGAGCACCCATCTACCATCTGCCTGCTAGCCTACCCGGAGGCTCTGCCATCACAGGTCGTACCTACCCCTTACCCAGAGACTGCCCTGATCACTTGCCGTATCTCCCTGTCCGTTCACCCAGAGACTGCCCTGATCACTTGCCGTATCTCCCTGTCCATTCATCCAGAGACTGCCACCCGCTCCCTTACAAGGGCCGCCCCCTTGTATAGTAGCTCAGAGGTTCCGCCTCCCGGACCCGTTACAGTTTGCTCGGGCCATGGAACCCGGTGGCACCCAAGCTCCCTCGCTCTCGGACCTCTGTCTTGAACTGTCCCGTCTGAAGTCCCAACAGGAGGCCATCCTGGGTCATCTGCGGAATGTTAATACTCGCCTGAACACTCTGTCTGATCCACCAACAACCTCCGCCAGTACCATGGTATCCTTTTCCGGACCCCGGCTCTCTGCACCTCCTCGCTTCGGAGGCGACTCCGTCATGGCTTGGGGCTTCATAAATCAGTGCACCCTGCATTTTGAACTATTATCCCACCAGTTTAACTCCGACCGAGCCAAAATTGCCTTTATCATGTCCCATCTCACCGGGGAGGCCCTGGCCTGGCTAAATCCTCTATGGGAGAGAGGAGATCCCCTGGTGTCCGACTTGCCTGCCTTTCTCATGGCTTTCCGGAAAGCCTTCGACGAACCCGGACGGAGGACCTCATCCGCATCTTCTCTGCTTCGCCTCCGTCAGGGAAGCCTCACCGTGGGCCAATATGCCATACGGTTCCGTACCCTTGCCTCGGAGCTGGCCTGGGATAACGAAGCCCTGGTATCCGTCTTCTGGGAGGGTCTGTCCGGCCGTATTAAAGATGAACTTGCTGGTCGGGACATTCCTACCACTCTCGATGATCTAATAACCCTTGCCACCCGGATTGACCTACGGTTCCAGGAGCGTGCCAAAGAGGTCACCCGTGAGAGAAGGATTCCACGTCTAGCTCCTACTTTCCAGGAACCCGTCATTCCTTCCGTTTCTCCACAGGTACACTCTCCTGAGCCTATGCAGGTCGACCAGACCAAGATGGTCAAATCCCGTCAGGATTTCCGCCGTGCCGAGGGGAGCTGCTTCTACTGTGGCAGTAAGGAGCATCTGATCCGTGCCTGCCCGGAGAGGTCGGGAGAACGCCTGTATCTAGGTTCACTCAGAGGGGTCGATCTAGACAAAAATAAATCCTCTCCATCCCTGCTGTTGTCAGTCTCAATCATCTGCGGGGAGAATCGTTATTCCGAACTAGCCCAACTTGACTCTGGAGCAGCCGGAAATCTTATTTCACAGTCCCTGGTGGAGAAATTCCGCATCCCCACCAAACCTCTGGCTGTACCCTTGTCTGTTGTTGCCGTGGATGGGGGCCTCTTACCTCGCCCCATCCAATTCATCACCGAATCCATTACTCTGCAGGTGGGAATGCTGCATTCAGAGAGTATCTCCTTTCACGTTCTGCCTGGTCTCCCTCACGCCCTCTTGCTAGGTCTGCCTTGGCTCCAGAGACATGCACCCGTGCTTGACTGGCAAACCGGAGAAGTCCTTCACTGGGGACAGGCCTGTCATAAAACCTGCCTGGTTCCCGTCCATTCCGTCCGTCCCTCTCCTATCCCAGCTAATCTACCTGGACTTCCGATTCCTTATTGGTCTAGTGCTGATGTCTTTGTTAAGGAGGAGGCAGAGACATCACCACCTCATAGACCATGTGACTGCCCCATCGATCCCGCCAGAGTAATGCAGGTGGCTCCCGTGAGTCTAAATTGTCTCCCTCCTGGTAAGACGTTCGTATCGGTACCTGATCGGGAGAGAATCCTACACTGGGGTCATTCGTCTAAACTAGCTGACCACGCCGGTCGGAAAAAGACCCTCCAGCTTATTACCCGACACTACTGGTGGCCTAACCTGCACAAGGATGTTATGGACTTTGTTTCTGCCTGTGTGTCCTGCGCCCGCAACAAAGTTCCGAGACACCTGTCGGCCGGCCGCCTTCTTCCTCTGCCAGTACCTGCTGCCCCCTGGCAGCATTTAGCGATGGACCCTCCTCAATTCCGTCCTGGGGATAAAGTCTGGCTCTCGTCCAAATATGTCCGACTCAAGATCCCTTCCTATAAGTTAGGGTCTCGGTTCATCGGCCCACTGGTGGTCATCGGTCAGATCAACCCGGTAGCCTATAAATTGAAACTCCCGGCCAACTTACGGATCCCTAACTCCTTCCATGTATCTCTCCTCAAACCTGTGGTACTTAACTCTTTTTCTAAGTCTACAGGTACGCCTCCTGCTCTGGTTTCTGCTGAGGACAAGTTTGAGGTAGAGAACATTCTTGCCAGCAAAAGGGTAAAAGGAAAGACCTTTTTTCTGGTAGATTGGAGGGGGTTTGGTCCTGAGGAGAGAACGTGGGAGCCCCGGGAGAACATCCATGCCCCTCTCATCCTAGCTAAATTTCTGTCTGGCCTAGAAAAGGGGGGGCCTAAAGGGGGGGGTACTGTAGCGCTGGCGTCCCTGCCCTCTGCTAGGCAGGGACGCTGCTCCCCTCACCGCTCTGCTCCGTGCCCGGCGTCCTCTCCCCGCTCTGCTGTCAGCGCGCGCTCCTGCCCGGCGTCCTCTCCCCGCTCTGCTGTCAGCGCGCGCTCCGTCCCGGCGTCCTCCTCCTGCTCTGCTCTCGGCGCGCGCTCCTTCCCGGCCCCTGTGCTTAGGGCGCGCGCGCGCTCCCCTCCTCTTAAAGGGGCCGCGCGCGCCGCCCTAAAGAGTCCCCGGCCAATGGCCGGAGGACTTCATCATATAAAAGGCACCTCCTCCAAAATGGAGGTGCCCGAGCAATGTTGTTTGCACCTGTGTCTCACCTGTGCTTCAGCCCTCAGGTCCCGTTGCCAGTTACCTGCCAGTTACCTGCCAGTTACCTGCCTGATTCCTGCCAGTTACCTGCCTGATTCCTGCCTGAATACTTGTTACCTGTCTGCCAGTCTGAGGTCCGACGGTCTGCCTTACTACTCCTGTCAGTCTGTCTAAGGACCAGCCTGCCCGCTCACCTGGGAGCGCATATCAGCTACCTGCCTGCTTGCCTGAGGTCCGACGGTCTGCTTTACTACTCCGGTCAGTCTGTCTATGGACCAGCTTGCCCGCTCACCTGGGAGCGCTTCTCCGTTACCTGCCTGCTTGCCAGCCCGGAGGTCCCGTTGTCACGTGCGGTGACCACCAGCTATTCCAGAGACTCTTGCCCGCTCACCTGGGAGCGCTTCTCCGTTACCTGCCTGCCTGCCAGCCCGGAGGCTCCGCCGTCACGTGCCGTGACCACCTGCTATTCCAGAGACTCTCGCTTGCTCACCTGGGAGCACCCATCTACCATCTGCCTGCTAGCCTACCCGGAGGCTCTGCCATCACAGGTCGTACCTACCCCTTACCCAGAGACTGCCCTGATCACTTGCCGTATCTCCCTGTCCGTTCACCCAGAGACTGCCCTGATCACTTGCCGTATCTCCCTGTCCATTCATCCAGAGACTGCCACCCGCTCCCTTACAAGGGCCGCCCCCTTGTATAGTAGCTCAGAGGTTCCGCCTCCCGGACCCGTTACATCCGGTCTTATGTATCTCGCCAAACACGTGGATCACCATCTCCCTATCCTCTGAACTTCCGTTTCTGACAGTCCTGCTCTTGCTGCTTCCGTGGCCGCACCTATGCGGAATGAGTGTGTCCCGTAATCTTTGGGGTGGTTCCCTGCCGATGTTATGCATTTATTAAATATAGCTTGGAACAGGTATCTTGATAATGGCGTTCCATCAATGTGTGATAGGAAGAAATTACTTTGTGATCTGATGGTTAGATATGTTTTTACTATTGTTACCCGACTCAGTGTACCGTTTGTGGGTTGTAGAAGTACCCAAGTACCCCTGCCCGCTGGAACCGTTTTCGATTGGTGTATGCGTAGACGTATTGCATTATTGGCTATGACTACGTCCTGGTGTAATAAGCCTCCACTGGTGGTAATTTTGGATTGAGGAACTAATTCGCTTATACATAGCGCCCCGAAGAAGGCGATCACAAATGCAGTAGACATTAGTGTTGCTTCAAATTGTGAGTGTCATGTTAATGGTGTTAGGGATATTATGTGAGAAATCAGTTTTAGTGACACGGGACGGGACGTCTACATTCCTGACTTGGCTGACCCCTTTTCCACCCTTTTATGGATTGTCTGATGATGAATCTTTGTCACATCTCCCCAATTCAGTAGTTGGAAGTGAAATGCTACTCCGGTCAGACACCGCTGCACTGACGCTCCTGATATGCCCCTCATCATTAGCTGGTGGAGAAATTCTATGGTGACTTTTGATCTGGCTTGTTCACATTGGTCAACCCGTCTGCCTGCTACTAGTCGTGTCCACTCTTCCCATGCCTTACCGTATGCTTGCCACGTTGACGGGGCAACTGACGCTCTGATTAATGGCATCAACTATTCACCACTAGATCCCATAGGGAGGGTGGGCAACTGTTGCCCGATGGGTGGGCGTTGTGGAAGAGCTCTGTGAAAATCTGCCAATTGAATTGTTATAAAGCGTTAGCAGCAGCTTTATACCCCTCAGCATAGTGGCTAGCGCGGACCCATACATTGTGTTTTAGGCACAGGAATGCTAGCCTGCGTAGTAGGCCTAGCACTGGGAGAGACGATGATGCCATCTTATTAATGCAGTGCGCTAGGCTGGTGTTTTGTGTTATGAAGCGTATATTTTTGTTAGCCAGGCGCGCGCCCCATATTTCTATTGCTACCACTATTGGGAAAAATTATTTTCAGGGCTAGATGCAGCTAAAAATTATTATTAATTTCAAAGCTGGTGGAGCTTGGTATAGATGGCCTAATACAATGAGTCCCACACACTGCTAGAAGCCCAAATATTTTTTCAGAGCTAGATGCAGCTAAAAATTATTTTTAATTTGCAACCTGATGGAGGTCAGTATAGATGAACTAATAGACCCAGTCCCACACACTGCTAGAAGCCCAAATATTTTTTCAGAGCTAGATGCAGAAAAAAATTATATTCAATTTGCAGCCTGATGGATGTCAGTATAGATGGACTAATAGAACAAGTCCCACTCACTGCTAGAAGCCCAAATATTTTTTCAGAGCTAGATGCAGAAAAAAATGATATTCAATTTGCAACCTGATGGAGGTCAGTATAGATGGACTAATAGACCAAGTCCCACACACTGCTAGAAGCCCAAATACTTTTTCAGAGCTAGATGCAGACAAAAATTATTTTTAATTTGCAACCTGATGGAGATCAGTATAGATGGACTAATAGACCAAGTCCCACACACTGCTAGAAGCCCAAATATTTTTTCAGAGCTAGATGCAGATAAAAATTATTTTTAATTTGCAACCTGATGGAGGTCAGTGTAGATGGACTAATAGACCAAGTCCCACACACTGCTAGAAGCCCAAATATTTTTTCAGAAGTAGATGCAGAAAAAAATTATATTCAATTTGCAACCTGATGGAGGTCAGTATAGATGGACTAATAGAACAAGTCCCACACACTGCTAGAAGCCCAATTTTTTTTTCTGAGGTAGATGCAGAAAAAAATGATATTCAGTTTGCAACCTGATGGAGGTCAGTATAGATGGACTAATAGAACAAGTCCCACACACAGCTAGAAGCCCAAATATTTTTTCAGAGCTAGATGCAGATAAAAATTATTTTTAATTTGCAACCTGATGGAGATCAGTATAGATGGACTAATAGACCAAGTCCCACACACTGCTAGAAGCCCAAACATTTTTTCAGAAGTAGATGCAGAAAAAAATGATATTCAATTTGCAACCTGATGGAGGTCAGTATAGATGGACTAATAGAACAAGTCCCACACACTGCTAGAAGCCCAAATATTTTTTCAGAGCTAGATGCAGAATAAAATTATATTGAATTTGCAACCTGGTGTAGGTTAGTATAGATGGACTAATAGAACAAGTCCCACACATTGCTAGAAGCCCTAATATTTTTTCAAAGCTAGATGCAGAAAAAAATGATATTCAATTTGCAACCTGATGGAGGTCAGTATAGATGGACTAATAGACCAAGTCCCACACACTGCTAGAAGCCCAAATACTTTTTCAGAGCTAGATGCAGATAAAAATTATTTTTAATTTGCAACCTGATGGAGATCAGTATAGATGGACTAATAGACCAAGTCCCACACACTGCTAGAAGCCCAAATATTTTTTCAGAGCTAGATGCAGATAAAAATTATTTTTAATTTGCAACCTGATGGAGGTCAGTGTAGATGGACTAATAGACCAAGTCCCACACACTGCTAGAAGCCCAAATATTTTTTCAGAAGTAGATGCAGAAAAAAGTTATATTCAATTTGCAACCTGATGGAGGTCAGTATAGATGGACTAATAGAACAAGTCCCACACACTGCTAGAAGCCCAATTTTTTTTTCTGAGGTAGATGCAGAAAAAAATGATATTCAGTTTGCAACCTGATGGAGGTCAGTATAGATGGACTAATAGAACAAGTCCCACACACAGCTAGAAGCCCAAATATTTTTTCAGAGCTAGATGCAGATAAAAATTATTTTTAATTTGCAACCTGATGGAGATCAGTATAGATGGACTAATAGACCAAGTCCCACACACTGCTAGAAGCCCAAACATTTTTTCAGAAGTAGATGCAGAAAAAAATGATATTCAATTTGCAACCTGATGGAGGTCAGTATAGATGGACTAATAGAACAAGTCCCACACACTGCTAGAAGGCCAAATATTTTTTCAGAGGTAGATGCAGATAAAAATTATTTTTAATTTGCAGCCTGATGGAGGTCAGTATAGATGGACTAATAGAGAAAGTCCCACACACTGCTAGAAGGTCAAATATTTTTTCAGAGCTAGATGCAGACAAAAAATTATTTTTAATTTGCAACCTGATGGAGGTCAGTATAGATGGACTAATAGAGAAAGTCCCACACACTGCTAGAAGGCCAAATATTTTTTCAGAGCTAGATGCAGATATAAATTATTTTTAATTTGCAACCTGATGGAGGTCAGTATAGATGGACTAATAGAGAAAGTCCCACACACTGCTAGAAGGCCAAATATTTTTTCAGAGCTAGATGCAGAAAAAAATTATATTCAGTTTGCAACCTGATGGAGGTCAGTATAGATGGACTAATAGAACAAGTCCCACACACAGCTAGAAGCCCAAATATTTTTTCAGAGCTAGATGCAGATAAAAATTATTTTTAATTTGCAACCTGATGGAGATCAGTATAGATGGACTAATAGACCAAGTCCCACACACTGCTAGAAGCCCAAACATTTTTTCAGAAGTAGATACAGAAAAAAATGATATTCAATTTGCAACCTGATGGAGGTCAGTATAGATGGACTAATAGAACAAGTCCCACACACTGCTAGAAGGCCAAATATTTTTTGAGAGGTAGATGCAGATAAAAATTATTTTTAATTTGCAGCCTGATGGAGGTCAGTATAGATGGACTAATAGAGAAAGTCCCACACACTGCTAGAAGGCCAAATATTTTTTCAGAGCTAGATGCAGACAAAAAATTATTTTTAATTTGCAACCTGATGGAGGTCAGTATAGATGGACTAATAGAGAAAGTCCCACACACTGCTAGAAGGCCAAATATTTTTTCAGAGCTAGATGCAGATATAAATTATTTTTAATTTGCAACCTGATGGAGGTCAGTATAGATGGACTAATAGAGAAAGTCCCACACACTGCTAGAAGGCCAAATATTTTTTCAGAGCTAGATGCAGAAAAAAATTATATTCAGTTTGCAACCTGATGGAGGTCAGTATAGATGGACTAATAGAACAAGTCCCACACACAGCTAGAAGGCCAAATATTTTTTGAGAGGTAGATGCAGATAAAAATTATTTTTAATTTGCAGCCTGATGGAGGTCAGTATAGATGGACTAGTAGAGAAAGTCCCACACACTGCTAGAAGACCAAATATTTTTTCAGAGCTAGATGCAGACAAAAAATTATTTTGAATTTGCAACGTGATGGAGGTCAGTATATATGGACTAATAGAACAAGTCCCACACACTGCTAGAAGGCCAAATATTTTTTCAGAGTTAGATGCAGAAAAAAATTATATTCAGTTTGCAACCTGATGGAGGTCAGTATAGATGGACTAATAGAGAAAGTCCCACACACTGCTAGAAGCCCAAATATTTTTTCAGAGCTAGATGCAGAAAAAAATTATATTCAATTTGCAACCTGATGGAGGTCAGTATAGATGGACTAATAGAATGATGCTATGCCCAAAAGATTTTACTTCACTAGGTTCAGTAAAAAAATTGGTATTCTATACACAGGTGGTATGTCTTGCAACACAGATAGGCTACTCCACTGACTAACACACTCTGCAATAGGCCAAAAAGGATTAGCTTTGCTAGATTCAGCCAAATGCTGTGAAAAAAACTTGCACAGCACTGGCACAGACCTGCCTGGCAAAAACTGATAGGAACTGATGTAACCTAGTCCTGAAAAGGACTGCAATTACAATTAGTCTTTACTCCCACAATCTATCTATTTAAGAGCACAGACCTGCCTGATAAAAGTCGTAGGAAATGCTGTAACCTAGTCCTTAAAAGGACTGCAATCACAACTATTCCCTACTCCCAAGCTATCTGTAGATTTGTGCGAAAATTGGCTTGAAATTAACAAGGTATAGCGCACACAGCAACAGCGGTGCCGTCTAACACGCAGCTGCAGCAGTGAGAAAATGGTGGCGACAGGGAAAATGGCTGGGTCTTATAGGGCAAGGACATGTGACATACACTGCCAATGACACATGCCCTTGCTTGTGTGAAAAAAAGCACTTCGCTCCGTGTGTGCGCTGCTGATAGGCTGACAGATTGCACCTCCCCACTGTAAATGCGGGAAAGAGAAAAAAAAATGGAGTTCTTCATTATTCCTGCAGAGATCCATCCCCTGCCCCTCCCCCCACCCCGCTGTACACTCAAACTGCGTATTAACATTAATTTTCATCATTACTGAGAAAAAATCCAGCTATGATTTTGGTGCACGAACAGTTATCGAACATAACCTCGAACAGCCGAATTTTTCTCAAATCGTTCGTGTTCGCCGAACGGCTCGAACACCGCCCAAAACAGCTCGAATTTGAGATTGGCGAACAGTTCGAGTAGAACAACGCTCATCTCTACTTAGTAGCTTTCTACCTATGCACAGTGTACACAGAAAGCTGCCAATCAGTGGGGTTATACAGAGCTCAGCATTCAGAGAACTGCTAGGTCTCCAAAAGAGAAAACACTGATTTCATCAAAATGACAGCATGCAGATTAGAAAGTGATCCATCCTTTGAATCAGGGGCTTTAACCCCTTAATAACATCTGACGTACTAATACGCGTCTGTGCCCTGGGACTTAAGAGCCAGACCCGTATTAGTACGTCATGGCGATCGCGCGCGCACACAGGCTGTGCGGGCGCGATCGCCGCCGGGTGTCAGCTGATTGTCACAGCTGACACCCGGTACTATGTGCAGGGAGCGGTCCTGCACCACTCCCAGCACATTAACCCCTGCGATGCTGCGATCGAAGTCGATCGCGGCATTGCGGGGGCAAGGGGAGGTGATCGGCGATACTCACCTCCTCTTCCGGCTTCCAGCGCAGTCTGCAAAGGCTTCCCGGGTGTTGCCATGACGACCCGATGTCGTCATGACAGCATCCGGGTCACCAGAGAGCAGGAAGATTGCTTGGGCATGTGCAGTGCATCTCCAAGCAATCTTCACACTGTGCACTTCTGACAGCCTTCATGGCATAGGGATGGTGCTTCATTCCTGTGCCATGCAGGCGATCAGAAAAAAAAAAGTGAAAGTCCCAGAGTGGGACAAAGTAATAAAGTGTATAAACTGTGTGAAAGTGGAAAAAAAAAAAAAATGTGCAAAAATATTATAAAAAAATAAAAAAAATAATACACCAAAAATAAAAATATAATGTACCCATCAATAAATATTATTATAAAAAAAAACAAAAAAAAACAATAAAAGTACACATATTTGGTATCGCCGCGTCCGGAACAACCTGACCTATAAAACTGTCCCACTAGTTAACCCCTTCAGTGAACACGGTAAAAAAAAAAAAAAAAAAACGAAGCAAAAAACAATGCTTTATCACCATACCGCCAAACAAAAAGTGGAATAACACGCGATCAAAAAGACGCATATAACTAAAAATGATACCGCTGAAAACGTCATCTCGTCCCGCAAAAAACAAGCCGCCATACAGCTCCATCAGCCGGAAAATAAAAAAGTTATAGCTCTCAGAATAAAGCTATGCTAAAAAATATTTTTTTCTATAAAATAGCTTTTATTGTGTATAAGCGCCAAAACATAGAAAAATGATACAAATGTGGTACCGCTGTAAACGTACTGACCCGAAGAATAAAGCTACCTCATCAATTTTACCACACGCGGAACAGAATAAAAAAACAAACAAAAAACAATTCCTGAATTGTTGGTTTTTGTTTATTCTGCCTCCCAAAAATCGGAATAGAAAGCGATCAAAAAATGTCACGTGCCTGAAAATGGCACCAATAACAACGTCAAGTCATCCCGCAAAAAACGAGCCGTCACATGACTGTCTGCCAAAATCTGGAAAAATTATAGCTCTCAAAATAAGGCGATGCAAAAACTAGATTTTACAAAAAATACGTCTTTTAGTGTGTGACAGCTGTCAGTCATAAAAACCCCATATGATTCTGGCATTGCTGTAATCACACCGACCCGAAGAATAAAGTCGTCTAATCACTTATACCACACAAGGAACGGCGTCAAAAATAGGGTTAGGATTGGGCTAGGGTTAGGGCTGGGTTTGGGGCTAGGGTTGTGCTGGGGCTAGGGTTGTGCTGGGGCTAGGGTTGTGCTGGGGCTAGGGTTGTGCTGGGGCTAGGGTTGTGCTAGGGCTAGGGTTGTGCTAGGGCTAGGGTTGTGCTAGGGTTAGGGCTGGGGTTGGGATTTTTTTCAAAAGTAAGAAAAAAAGATGACGATATGGCGACTAGTGTTGAGAGCAAGTGCTCGCTACTTGAGTTTGCATCGGGTGCTCTGGTATGCATTGAGTATCGTGGGTATTTGAGTGATATGCTCGAGTCTCTGCCCCATATGCTTCGCGGCCAAAAAACTTTACAGGGATTGCCTGCCATGCACGAGCGATCCCCGCATGTTTTTTTTTGGGTGTCTAATAACCGTGAAACATGCGGAGCAGGGACTCGAGCATGTCACTCGAGCACACGCTGTACATGGTGCATACCTGAGTACCTGATGCAAACTCAAGTAGCGAGCACTTGCGCTCAAGAATAATGACAACTTATTCAATATGATGACCTAATGTAAACAAATTCTGTGCCGTACCTCTGGGTTCAAAATGTTCACTATACACCTTAATAAAATCCTTGAGGGGTATAGTTTCCAAAATGGGGACACTTGTGGGGGAGCTCCACTGTTTAGGCACATCACGGGCTCTCCAAACGCGACATGGTGTCTGCTAACAAATTGAATGGAAAATCGGTCAAATTGTTAGCGGACGCCATGTTGCGTTTGGAGAGCCCCTGTGTGCCCAAACATTGGAGCTCCCCCACAAGTGACCCCATTTTGGAAACTAGACCCCCCAAGGCACCTATCTAGATGCATAGTGAGCACTTGGAACCCCCAGGTGCTTCACAAATTGATTCGTAAAAATGAAAAAGTGAAAAAAAAAACACTTTTTCATTTTTATGAATCAATTTGTGAAGCACCTGGGGTTCCAAGTGCTCACTATGAATCTAGATAGGTGCCTTGGGGGGTCTAGTTTCCAAAATGGGGTCACTTGTGGGGGAGCTCCAATGTTTGGGCACAGAGGGGCTCTCCAAACGCAATGTGGTGTCCGCTAACAATTTGAGCCGATTTTCCATTCAATTTGTTAGCGGATACCATGTTGCATTTAGAGAGTCCCTGTGTGCCCAAACATTGGAGCTCCCCCACAAGTGACCCCATTTTGGAAACTAGACCCCCCAAGGCACCTATCTAGATGCATAGTGAGCACTTGGAACCCCTAGGTGCTTCACAAATTGATTCGTAAAAATGAAAAAGTGTTTTTTTTTTCACTTTTTCATTTTTACGAATCAATTTGTGAAGCACCTGGGGGTTACAAGTGCTCACTATGCATCTAGAAAGGTGCCTTGGGGGGGTCTAGTTTCCAAAATGGGGTCACTTGTGGGGGAGCTCCAAAGTTTGGGCACAGAGGGGCTCTCCAAACGCAATGTGGTGTCCGCTAACAATTTGAGCCGATTTTCCATTCAATTTGTTAGCGGATACCATGTTGTATTTAGAGAGTCCCTGTGTGTCCAAACATTGGAGATCCCCCACAAGTGACCCCATTTTGGAAACTAGACCCCCCAAGGCACCTATCTAGATGCATAGTGAGCACTTGGAACCCCTAGGTGCTTCACAAATTGATTCGTAAAAATGAAAAAGTGTTTTTTTTTTCACTTTTTCATTTTTACGAATCAATTTGTGAAGCACCTGGGGGTTCCAAGTGCTCACTATGCATCTAGAAAGGTGCCTTGGGGGGTCTAGTTTCCAAAATGGGGTCACTTGTGGGGGAGCTCCAAAGTTTGGGCACAGAGGGGCTCTCCAAACGCAATGTGGTGTCCGCTAACAATTTGAGCCGATTTTCCATTCAATTTGTTAGCGGATACCATGTTGTATTTAGAGAGTCCCTGTGTGTCCAAACATTGGAGCTCCCCCACAAGTGACCCCATTTTGGAAACTAGACCCCCCAAGGCACCTATCTAGATGCATAGTGAGCACTTGGAACCCCTAGGTGCTTCACAAATTGATTCGTAAAAATGAAAAAGTGTTTTTTTTTTCACTTTTTCATTTTTACGAATCAATTTGTGAAGCACCTGGGGGTTCCAAGTGCTCACTATGCATCTATAAAGGTGCCTTGGGGGGTCTAGTTTCAAAAATGAGGTCACTTGTGGGGGAGCTCCAAAGTTTGGGCACACAGGGGCTCTCCAAACACAACATGGCGTCCGCTAATTATTCAAGCAAATTTTACAACCAAAAAGTCAAATGGCGCTCTTTCCCTTCCGAGTCCTGCCGTGCGCCCAAACATTTTTTTTCCCCAAATATTGGGTATCTGCGTGCCCAGGGGAATTGCACAACAAATTTTGGGGTCCATTTTTTCTTGTTACCCCTGTGAAAATAAAAAAAATTGGGTCTAAAGTAACATTTTTGTGAAAAAAGTTAAATGTTCATTTTTTTCTTCCACATTCAAAAAATTCCTGTGAAGCACCTGAAGGGTTAATAAATTTCTTGAATGTGGTTTTGAGCACCTTGAGGGGTGCAGTTTTTAGAATGGTGTCACTTTTGGGTATTTTCTGTAAAAAAGACCTCTCCAAGTGACTTCAAATGTGATGTGGTCCCTAAAAAAATGGTTTTGTTAATTTTGTTGGAAAAATGAGAAATCGCTGGTCAACTTTTAACCCTTATAGCTTCCTAACAAAAAAAAATTTTGGTTCCAAAATTGTGCTGATGTAAAGTAGACATGTGGGAAATGTTATTTATTAACTCTTTTGTGTGACATATCGCTCTGATTTCAGGGCTTAAAAATTCAAATTTTGAAAATTGCAAAATTTTCAAAATTTTTGCCAAATTTCTGTTTTTTTCACAAATAAACGCAAGTGATATCGAAGAAATTTTTCCACAATCATGAAGTACAATATGTCACGAAAAAACAATCTCAAAATCAGGGGGATCCGTTGAAGCGTTCCAGAGTAATTACCTCATAAAGTGACAGTGGTCAGAATTGTAAAAATTGGCCCGGTCATTAACGTGCAAACCACCCGCAGGGCTTAAGGGGTTAACCCTATATTATGATGCTCTCAGATTACATAGCAAAAATCTAGCAACAGATTTGCTTTAAATATCACGATTTCCGGGGAACGTGCACTGGCTCACCTCAGCCCACTGCGATGCGATTGCTGGAGACCAGTGGGTTGCTATGGCAGTTGAAGGTCACATGGCTGCCAACTCTGTCATCCTGTTAAAGGGGTTGCCCGGTCAAAAGCGATAAGTCTGCAGTCACTCCACCGGAGATTCGCCAGTTTCAGACCTGGGACGGGAGGGTATGCATGCGTTATACATACTCCTGGCCAGTGGGCACAGACTCACTTCTATACACTTCTATTGAGCAAGGCCACAACTCGTCTAGTGACAAGAATGGCCAGTGGGCCAGAAAATAGTAAAATTGATGCTTTAATCATATTTCTTTCCATAAAGTGTTAATAAAAGTTTGTTACTACGTTATATTTGTACACCAGGATCCAAGTTGATTTCACTGAGAAATAAAAAACTTGTTCCCAAAAAAACAAGCCTTCATATAACTTTGCCTAAAAAAACTAGAAAAGTCATGGTCATGTAACATGACTAAAAAAAAGGAAACAATGTTTTGTAATGAAGGTCAAAACTGGCTATGACGCCAAAGGGTTAATGCAAACACAGCTTAATTAATGTCCAAGTGACTTCAATCTAATTGGCCAGGGGAAAACTGATAGTAACCAATGCTAACCAACAGTATGCATACTGGTCTTATGTTGGACTATTACAACAAGAAAGTGTGCAAAAATTTTTTTCTTCACACTATCTAAGTATATAAAATATCTGGCTGACCAGGAAGCACAGCTTCTTTCTATTATTAAGATGCTCATACTGTAGTATATACTGTAGGGAAAATAAGTATTTGATATGTTGCAGATTTTGCAAGTTTTCCCTCCTACAAAAAATGGAGAGATTTGTAATTTTTATCATAGGTAAACTTCAACTGTGAGAGACAGAATCTAAAAATAATTACAGAAAATCACATTGTATGATTTTTACATAATAAATTTGCACTTTATTGCATGAAATAAGTATTTGATACAGTAGAGAAAACATTTGTTTGCAATTACAGAGGTCAGAAGTTTCCTGTAGTTCTTGACCACGTTTGCACACTCTGCAGCAGGGATTTTAGCCCACTCCTCCATACAGATCTTCTCCAGATCTTTCAGGTTTTGGGGCTGTCGCTGGGCAACATTCAGTTTCAGCTTCCTTCAAAGATTTTCTATTGGGTTCAGGTCTGGAGACTGGCTAGGCCACTCCAGGACCTTGAAATGTTTCTTACGGAGCCACACTTTAATACAAGAAAACTTCTAGTGAGAAGCAGTAAACCCCATATGAAAATCAAAAGACAATATTCCATATTTTTCATATTATTCCATATTAGATACTGCCACCTAAGACCTATGTGTCAACAGTTCATCATATCACACTATGAAAACAAGGGAAGGGCAAACCCAAGAGCCCAAGAAAGGGGAACTGAGCCAAGAATTATACAAAATACAAACACTTTATTAATAAAATGACATCTCAGTTGAAATGGTGAAGAGAGTGCATATACACACATCCATGTGGAAAACACTGCAGAAAGCAGCACTAGGTCACTATAGATAATAGCAATACATGAGGAAAGCCACTCCAATCGTCAATCAATAGCCAATTCATAAGGGAAGCCCTCATCTCAAAACTTAATGGTACACGGTCGCAGTAACATAAGAACCTCAATTGAGAAAGGCTGTTTGGCCGAAACACGCGTCGGGGCACGGCAGCGGCCCGTAGGCACACTTGCGCGGTCGTGACTTATTATTATATGAATATTCCCTTAGTATTGATATTGAGGTCCTTATATTACTGCGACCGCGTGCCATTAAGTTTTGAGATGAGGTCTTCCCTTATGAATTGGTTATTGAATGATGATTGGAGTGGCTTTCCTCATGTATTGTTATCTATAGTGGCCTAGTGCTGCTTGCTGCAGTGTTTTCCACATGGATGTGTATGTATGCACTCTCTTCACCATTTCACCTGAGATGTCATTTTATTAATAAAGCAGCCACTCTTTAGTTGCCCTGGCTGTGTTTTTCGGGTCATTGTCATGCTGGAAGACCCAGCCATGACCCATCTTTAATTCTCTTACTGAGAAAAGGATGTTGTTGGCCAAAATCTCATGATACCTGACTCCAATGCATCCTCCCTTCAATAGGGTGCAGTCGTCCTGTCCCCTTTGCAGAAAAGCACCCCCAAATTATGATGTTCGCCCCACCATGCTTCACGGTTGGGACGGTGTCCTTAGGGTTGTACTCATCCTTCTTCTTCCTCCAAACACGGCGAGTGGAGTTGATACCAACAAGTTCTATTCAGCTCTCATCTGACCACATGACCTTCTCCCATGCCTCCTTTGGATCATCCAGGTGGTCATTGGTGAACTGCAAACAGGCCTGGACATGTGCTGGTGTGAGCAGGGGGACTTTGCGTGCCTGCAGTATTTTAATCCATGAAGGCGTAGTGTGTTACTAATGGCAATGTTTGAGACTGTGGTCCTAGCTCTCTTCAGGTCATTGACCAGGTCCTCCCATGTAGTTCTGGGCTGATTCCTGACCTTTCTCAAAAGGAGGCGAGATCTTGCATGGAGCCCCAAACCGCGGAAGATTGAGGGTCATCTTGTATTTCTTCAATTTTCTAATATTTGTGCCAACAGTTGCCTTCTCACCAAGCTGCTTGCATGTTGTCCTGTAGCCCACCCCAGCTTTGTGTATTTTGTCCCCGATTGTCCTTAGACAGCTCTTTGGTTTTGGCCATGATGGAGATGTTGGAGTGTGATTAATTGAGTGTGTGGACAGGTGTCTTTTATACAGGTAACAAGTCCAAACAGGTTAAATTAATTAATGAGTGCAGAGTAGGAGGACTTCTTAAAGAAAAACTAACAGATCTGTGAGAGACACAATTCTTGCTGGTTGGTAGGTGATCAAATACTTATTTCATGCAATAAAATGCAATGTAATTACTGTATGTAAAAATCATACAATGTGATTTTCTGGATTTTTTTTAGATTCTGTCTTTCACAGTTGAAGTGTACCTACGATAAAAATGACAGACCCCTCCATTTTTTGTAGGTGGGAAACCTTGCAAAATCGGCAGTGTGTCAAATACTTATTTTCCCCACTGTATCTAGGTGTAGATGACCATGTATTCTTTCATCTGAGAGAATCATGTTGATTGCAAATCTGATCAGCGTTCAATCAGAGTTTAATCATAGCGTGCTCCAATTCTCTCACTTGAGGAGAAGATGGAGAAAAAAGTTTCCTCATCTTCTCTATTTTGTCAGTCCATAAGAATAGGACTGCATTCAGATCTCATCCTGGTGTAGTCCAATGATTTCCACAGAATTATTGACTTTCATGGTTGAGTGCGATCTGAATATTGGATCAAACTTGGGCATGCAGAGATTATTTCCTTGGACAGGCTGAATATGAGGAAATATGCTATCATGTGTACGGGCCAATAGAATAACATTGTTCAGAGTGCGATCCAATGTTTTGGAGGAGAAAATACGGCCATGTGCACGAGCTTTATCACAGATCAATCAATTTGTAGTCACACTGACACATCACCACTCTATCACATGAATCTATGGATTATTATTCACAGACTGAGACTATCACTCTCTTTTTCAATGTGCTTCAGCACTGCAGTGGTACATCAAAATTAGATTTCAAACATTTCTATCTCTATTCAGGTTGAGCTGTACACTATTACCTCCCATCCTTAGGGCAGAGTCAGACAGCCGTATAAATCGGAGCAAGATCGGAACGCAGTGCACACACTGGCCGTCAGGTCTCGTGACCCGAGCGTGACGACTAAATAGAAATACATGCAGCTGTCACGCTCTGGTTGGGAGAGCCACCGGCTAGTCCATGTACTGCAATGCATTCCCATTGATACGGCTGTCTGACTCTGCCCTTAGCTGTAAAATCCAAAAATTACCCTTTTTGGCCAGCCCTCATCTTTTATACTGTCTGTGATAGTCCCCCCTGATTGGCTGTGCTAAATCATGTGATGTGATAGCTGCAAGGCATTATGGGGAAGCCCATGTTGCTGCGCCTGATGTCACACTTTGGATTTTGCAGACTTCATCAGTGTGTGAAATGTTGGCAGGATTTTTTTTTTTGCAATTCTCGTGACGCGCCCCCTGGGCCGTGGGGTACTCGGCAGCCGTGACCCAGGGCGGTCAGTAAAAAGGGGAATAATAGGGGATTTGGAAAGTTCGTGACGCCACCTGTGGAATGCGGCTAAGGGGTGCCGCTGCTGTGGAGCAGTCCTCTGGAGCTGGTGATATGGCAGCAGGGATGGTGTGGCTCTCCACAGGTAGAGCTAGCTCCAGGGCAGCGTGGGGTGTAATGGATGGTGGTGCAGGGGAGAGACAGCAGGACGGTCCCGGAGGAAAGACGGACACTCACACGGGGGTAAGCTTCAATACCTTTACTAGTGATGGTGCAGGCACGGTCAAGGGTACTCCGGGTGAAGGGCGCACTTCTGGACTCTCCCCAGTGAGCGGGTATAGGGCCTCTTGATCCATGGCTTTACTTGCTAAGCTTCTGACCTGCCTGGAGCTAGGCCTAGCTTGGTTACTATCTCTCCTTGCACATGCTGACCTGGTGGTAGGGCCTTCTCATGGAGATCACTCTCCCTGGATGCTGGGGCCTCCATGACTCCTAGCCCTGGTACTATAGTCAGCGTTTGGTAATCCTGGGACCTGTAGTCCTCCAGGGATTCCGGTGCTTCCTACTGGGTGTAAAGGGGTCCCTGTAGGCGCGGACCTGGTGTAGCTTGCTTAACAGCTGGGCTACTCTGCTGACTAGCAGACACTGCTACTAGGCCCAAAGTATTGCCTGGGCTAGATGCAGTTAAAAATTTGTAATTAGATCTACAGGCAGTGTAGCTTGCAAAACAGCTGGGCTACTCTGCTGACTAGCAGACACTGCTACTAGGCCCAAAGTATTGCCTGGGTTAGATGCAGTAAAAAATTGTTATTAGATACACAGGCAGTGTAGCTTGCTTCACAGCTGGGCTACTACGCTGACTAGCATACACTGAAGCTTTGGAGCAGACCTCTGATTCCCAGGCTATAGTATGAGTAAACAGCTCTGCAGACTCAACCATTTGTGTTACCCCAAGCCATAGTGTATGTATGAGGGTCAGTCAATAAGTAATGCCTCCTATTTTTTTTCTCCTTTTAATTGGCAAGAAATTCAAATGCAATTACATAGGTTGAAAACCACAACATTAAAGATTAATCTGTCATTTTTCAATATAATCTCCATTCATTTCCACAGTCTTGGTCCACCGTTTAACAAGGGCATGTATTCCAGCATGGTAAAAAGCATCTTGGGACCCACCGTGCACAAACTTTTCTGTATCCCAGTTGTCCAATAATTTTCATCACACTGCCTTTACTGAGGCAGATAATGCCACACAATTCATCTGCAGTCACCACGAATGATGTCATCAACTCGCTGAATGTTGCTTGGAGTCACTGCGGTTACTGGCCTGCCACTCCACATTTTGTCAGCCAACGGTGATGGCCCTTCAGCTGTGTTACAGTGATGAACCCATCGTCTAACAGTACTGACATCCACTGTTGCATCACCGTACACATTTTTCAGTCACTCATGAATTCGAATGGGCGTTTCACCTTCTGCATGCAAGAATTCAATCACAGAATGCTGTCTAATACGAACATCGATGTCAGCCATTTTGCAAACGGATACAGTCCTGCCACCTGTTGGTGCAGGAAGTTGCAATTGCTGTGGATTGGAGAAGAAGGTTTGAGGAATTGTGCCAAATTCGAATAACTACCTTATTTAAGGAGAAAAAAAATAGGAGGCATTACTTATTGACTGACCTTCGTAGTTTCTTATAGTTAAAAGGTGGGGGGAGCGACCCGACCCACCTGGAATTGACGATGCCAACGTCATGTAAAACACAGCCTGGGGACTCCAAAAAGAGTCTCCATTTTTTCCAAAAATTGTAGCACAGACACCACTTAAGTGGCATCAATTGCCCCAGAGTTGCTTAAAATGGTTGGTGAGGTGATTTTCCAAAATCCTCAAGCCTTTAGTCTCCCCAGGATGACACAGGGGTAAAAAAGTCCTTGTGGATCCATGATTTGTTCATCTTTATGAACGTGAGTCTGTCTACATTTTCAGTGGACAGCCGTGTGCGCTTATCTGTCAGCACACCACCAGCAGCGCTGAACACACGTTCAGAGAGAACGCTGGCTGCGGGGCACGACAAAATCTCCAAGGCGTGAGTGGCGAGCTCAGGCCATTTTTCCAGATTGGAAGCCTAAAATGAGCAAGGGTCCAGTGACACAGTCATGGCTTCGATGTTCACTTGGAGATACTCCTGTACCATCCTCTCTAGGCGTTGACTATGTGTCAGACTTCTTGTCTCCTGTGGCCTTGCAAAGGATGGTCTAAAAATTGGTGAAACGATTCCACAAAATTGCTGTTACCAGCTGATACGGTGTTACTGTTACGGTTTGAGTGATGAAGACTTGACAGTCCCACGGTTGGCAAGTTAGAACTGTGAGATTCACTACGTGCACCACTGGTGTTTTGTGGAAAAGCAGATGTAAGATTCTGTAACAGCCTCTGCTGATACTCCTGCATGCGTGAATCCCTTTCTATGGCAGGAATTATTTCGGCAAATTTACTTTTGTACCGGGGATCTAAGAGTGTGGCAACCCAGTAGTCGGGATTACTTCGAATTCTGACAATCCGAGGGTCATGTTGCAGTTAGTGCAGCAAGAAGGCACTCATGTGTCTTGCGCATCCAGGAGGACCAAGTCCTTGTTGTGTTGGTGGTGAGGTAAGAATCATGCTTCCTTCCTCTGCCCTCTCCCCCCAACCTCGCACAACAGAAAAGTGATCAAGGTCTCCCTCATCTGATGAGTCTTCCATGCCCATCGCCAGTTCATCCTCCACTTCTTCCTCAGCTCCTGCATCTTCCTCAACAGTTTGGCTGCTACCATGCACCCTTGTTAATCCCTCTCCCCCTCCCTCCCATGCCTGCCGCCTTGGTGCTGCTGACCGTCTGGACCTTGGATATGTTATCCTTTCCACATACGACTCCTACTGTACTTCCTCCGCCTCCTCTTGTCCCTCCACCTGACTCTGAATACTGTTTAAAGTGTGCTCCAGCATGTAAATGACCGGAATAGTCATGCTGATAATGGCATCGTCAGCACTAAACATCTTCGTCGCCATTTCAAAACTGTGCAGAAGGGTGCATAGATCCCTGATCTGAGACCACTCCAGCAGCGTGATTTGTCCCACCTCTGGATCTCGTTGGCCCAGGCTATACGTCATAAGGTATTGCACCAGGGCTCGTCCATGCTGCCACAGTCGCATGCAACATGTGCAGAGTTGAATTCCATCGTGTCGGCACATCGAATTTCAGCCGGTGAACTGGCAGGCCCAACGACTTCTGTAGAGATGTAAGTCGTTAAGCTGCGGTATGCGAACGGCGGCAGTGAGCACACAGCGACCGTGCCCTCTGCAGAAGGCCATCTAGTCCGGGATAGTGGGCTAAAAATTGCTGGACAACCAGGTTCAACACGTGAGCCATACAAGGCACGTGTGTGACATTGCCCCGGTGAAGGGCCGCACCCAGGTTTGCAGCATTGTCGCACATGGCCTTTCCTGACTGCAGGTTCACTGGTGACAACCATTCATGAAACTCGGTCTCCAGAGCTGACCACAACTCCTCAGCTGTGTGACTCACATTTCCCAGACATTTCAAAGTAAACACCGCCTGATGCCATTGAGCCCTGCTGCCAGCATAGTAAGGAGGTGTGCAGGATTCCTTCTACGCAGTTAGAACACGGGTGGCATTACCAGACAGGCTTTGGGTGCAGGTGGAGGACCGAGAGGAGGTTGAGGAGGCAGAAGCAGTGGAGGAACTTCGAGATAAAGAGGATTGACGCACAACTCGTGGGGACGGCAAGACTTGGACAGCAGCCCCATTGTCCTGCTGTCACCATAGTTACCCAGTGCCCAGTCAGCGACATGTAACGCCCCTGTCCATGCCTACTCGTCCAAGTGTCTGTGGTGTCACACACAGAGTTTCTCAAGGAAGCGGTGATGTTGTGTGCGACATGCTGGTGTTGCGCAGGCACAGCTTTCTTTGAGAAGTATTGGCGACTGGGGATCTGGTACTGGGGCACTGCGACGAACATAAGGTCTCGAAAATCCTCTGTGTCCACCAGGTGGAAAGGCAGTATTTCTGTAGCCAACAGCTTGCAGATTGTGAAATTCAACCTCTTAGCTTTGTCATGGCTAGGAGGAAATGGTGTTTTACTTGTCCACATCTGAGGGACCGAGGGCTGGCTGTTGTGCTTAGACGGGGTCGAGTAGGGTGTCCCCGGCAAACTGCCGGTCTGTGAGGTAGATGCAGGCGGACATGTTATGTTGCCTTGATCCAAAGGTGGTGCTCTCGATGTCGGAGAGCGCTCAACACCAGCACTTCCAAATGAACTGACGACCTGCCAATAACACTGGCTGTTGCGGGTAAAGAGGTGGCAGGTCTGCGTCCAAAAATATGTGTGACTGCTGTCCCCCCAGTCACAGAGGATGAAGAGGCCGCGGATGCACAAGATGGGGCAGACGGTGGTTGGCCCGGCCTGCTAGGCCGCATTGTAGCACAGTGAGCTTCCCACTGCAACTTATGCTTCATATCCATGTGACGGTTCATGTATGAAGCACTCAAACTATGGATTTTTTGGCCTCTACTTAGCTTTTGGTGACAAATGTTACAGATAACATTAGTTGGGTCATCCTTTGGAATCTCAAAAAATGCCCAGGCTATGCAAGCCTTAGAGCCCATGCGACCTGAAGAGCCACCATGACTTGTGGTCAGAGGCAAAGTTGTGGTTGAGGATGCAGTTGTTGACGTGCTTCCAGTACTCCGTCTCTGTCCAAGAAGGCGCAACCTAACCTCGTCATCACTAGCATCCTCCTCCACCTCCTCTGCTGACCTCATCGACTGGCTGACTGTGGGTTGACAGTAAGTGGGATCTCCAACCTCGTCATCATCACCCTGTGTGTTCTCACACCCGTCGTCCTCAGAGCCAACCTCTTCCTGCCCTGACCGAAAAGTAAAGTTGTCGCTCCAATCAGGTATCTGAGTCTCATCATCGTCTTCCTCATTGTCTCCACCAACAGGAGTTACAGTTTGGGAACGAGGGTCTACATTATGCTCAGAACCTTCTTCATCTGGGCCTGGATCCGACTCATAAACATTCTGGGCATCAGTGCAGATCATTTCCTCGTCTGGATTCACAGAAGCTCTGGAGCAGACCTCTGATTCCCATGCTATAGTATGAGTAAACCGCTCTGCAGACTCAACCATCTGTGTTACCCCATACTCAGACAGGCAGCTGGAGACTTGGGAGCTGTGAGGAAGCAAGTGCGATTGGGGTGACACCTCTGAGGACTGGAGTATTTGTGATGTTGAAGTTGAGGTGGAGTAGAGCCCACTTGAAGGAGCACTTGATATCCGTTGAAGCACCTGCTGTTTTTGTGCCTCATCTGGAATTTGTAGCGATGGGCGTGTCCGTAAGAAAGGGATCATATCACATTGTCCACGAAAAGAAGTAGACATCTTAGTTTGGCTGGAAGATGGTCTTTCTTCTGCAGATGTTACTGTTACTTTACCACCTACCTCACAGAGTATTTCCTGGGTTAGATGCAGTAAAAAATTAGAATTAGATACACAGGCGGTGTAGCTTCCTTCACAGGTGGGCTACTCCGCTGACTACCAGACACTGCTACTAGGCCCCAAAAGATTTCCTGGGTTAGATGCAGTAAAAAATTAGAATTAGACACACAGGCGGTGTAGCTTCCTTCACAGGTGGGCTACTCTGCTGACTACAACACAGCTACTAGGCCCAAAAAGATTTACTGGGTTAGATGCAGTAAAAAATTAGAATTAGATACACAGGCGGTGTAGCTTCCTTCACAGGTGGGCTACTCCGCTGACTACCACACACTGCTACTAGGCCCAAAAAGATTTCCTGGGTTAGATGCAGTAAAAAATTAGAATTAGATGCAGATACACAGGCGGTGTAGCTTCCTTCACAGGTGGGCTACTCCGCTGAATAAAAGACACTGCTACTAGGTCCAAAAGGATTTCCTGGGTTAGATGCAGTAAAAAATTAGAATTAGATACACAGGCGGTGTAGCTTCCTTCACAGGTGGGCTACTCTGCTGACTAACAGACACTGCTACTATGCCCAAAAGGATTTACTGGGTTAGATGCAGTAAAAAATTGTTATTAGATACACAGGTGTTGTAGCTTGCTTCAGATGGGCTATTTCACTGACTACCAGACACTGCTACAGGCCCAAAAGGATTGGCTGGCTTAGATGCAGTAAAAAAATGGTATTAGATACACAGGTGTTGTAGCTTGCAACACAGATAGGCTACTCCAATGACTAACAGACAGTGCTACACAGTTATTAGATACACAGGTGGTGTAGCTTGCTTCAGATGGGCTCCTCCACTGACTACCAGACATTGCTACAGGCCCAAAAGGATTGGCTGGCTTAGATGCAGTAAAAAATTGGTATTAGATACACAGGTGGTGTAGCTTGCAACACAGATAGGCTACTCCAATGACTACCAGACACTGTTACAGGCCCAAAAGGATTGGCTGAGCTACATTTCGCCAAATGCTGTGAAAAACACTTGCACAGCACTGGCACAGACCTGCCTGGCAAAAAGTGCTATGAACTGCTGTAACCTAGCCCTCAAAAGGGCTGCAATTACAACTAGTCCCTACTCCCTAAACCTATCTCTCTATGTAACTGGAAATTCGCTCGCAATTCACACAGTTATACTGTATAGCGCCCACAGCAGCAGCGGTGCCATCTAACACTCAGCTGCAGCAGTGAGAAAATGGTGGCGACGGGGAAAATGTCTGGGTCTTATAGGGCAAGGACATGTGACATACACAGCCAATGACACATGCCCTTGTGTGAAAAAAAAGCACTTCGCTACGTGTGTTCGCTGCTGATAGGCTGACTGACTGCACCGGCCCACTGTAAATGCGGGAAAGAAAAAAAAAATGGAGATCAGCATTATTTCTGCAGAGATCCATCCCCTGCCCCTCCCCCCGCCCACTCTACACTGAAACTATCTATTAACATTGATTAACAGTAGTGATGAGCGAGCACTAAAATGCTCGGGTGCTCGAGGCTCGGGTTGAGCACATTAGAATACTCGGGTGCTCGACCCGAGCAACGAGCCCAATGTAAGTCTATGGGAAACTCGAGCATTTTTCTGGCGGTCCCCCCCGGCAGTCTGCAGAAGGTCAAAAATTGCCCAAATTGATGGGAACAGTGCTCAATTAAACGTCAGGCAGGCAGAATACATAGGCAGACAGGCAGGCAGGGTATATAGGAGGGTGCATGAAAAACATAGCAGAGCACTTGGAACACACTAGTGCCCTCCGATTTTCATGCACCCTTCTCTTTAAAAAAGCCGGCCGGCAATTCAGCAGTGGCATACACCGGTACCCAACAATTTAGAACAGAAAGAATAGAGCATCACACATAAATTAGATAGATAAAAACATGTTAGTCACATATATAATAAGTACAGTTACAGTGTTGGTTACTGTACTTGTCATTTATTGTTAAAATAAAGGAGTTATTAAAAAAAATATTAGTGTTTTCATGCACCCGTCTCTTTAAAAAAGCCGGCCGGCAATTCATCATCGGTACCCGACAATTTAGAACAGAAAGGAGCATCACACATAGATTAGAAAGATAGAAACATGTCAGTCACATATATAATAAGCACAGTGATAGTGTTGATTACTGTACTTGTCATTTAGTGTTAAAATAAAGGATTTATTAAAAAAAAAAATTGGCGTGGGGTTCCCCGTAATTTTAGTCTCTAGCGGAGATTAAGCAGACTGCTGGGACAGATGTTTGAAGCCTGGGAAGGGGGTAATACCCACGGAGCTTCCCAGGCTACTAATATCAGCCCCCAGCTGAATACCTAGCCTTTACTAGCTATTAAAATGGGGGACCCCCAAAAAAATGACGTGGGGTCCCCGATATTTTAATAGCTAGCAAAGGCTAGGCAGACAGCTGAGGGCTGATATTAATAGCCCAGGAAGGGTGCCATGAATATTGACCCCCTCCCAGGCTAGAAAAACCAGCCGTCAGCTGCCCCAGAAATGGCGCATCCATAGGATGTACCAATTCTGGCCCTTAGCCTCACCTTCCCACTGCCCTGTAGCGGTGGCAGTGGGCTAATAGGGTCGGGGTTGATGTCAGCTTATAATGCCAGCTGACATCAAGCCCAGGTTAGTAATGGAGAGGCGTCTATAAGACACCCCCATTACTAACCACATAGTCAAAGTTAAAAAAACCACAAACGCCCAGAATAAAGTCCTTTAATTGAAATAAAGACACATTCCTTTAATGTTCTAAATTAAACCCTACTTACCGTATCGCCCATTCCAGCTGAAGCCAACGATCTCCTGCAATAAAAATAAAATAATAAACCAACCTCATCCTTACCTTTCCATGGTTCCCAGGACAGCTTCAGCTCTGCTACATTGACATGACAGGCTGGAGCGCAGCAGAACACTGCCATCCAGCTTGCCATGCCACAGACACTGAGAAGCTCCTTAGTGAAGCTCCTCAGTGTCTGGCTGTGACGGCATCCAGATTAGCCGAGTTCATGTCCAATGAACTCAGCTCACCTCATGCACGTCACTGACAGTGTGAGAGAATTCTCCTGCGCATGCGGTGCCAGCAAATGACATCACCGCTTGAGCAGGAGAATTCCCCCACGCTGGGAAGGCATTGAGATGACAGGCTGGATCGCAGCAGAGTGCTACTATCTAGCTTGTCATCCTTCAGAGACACTGCAGAGTGCAAGCATGCTTGCGCTCTGCAGTGTCTCTGAAGCGCTACCTGCAGTGTCTCTGAAGCGCTGGATCGCAGCAGAGCGCTACCATCCAGCTTGTCATCCTTCAGAGACACTGCAGAGCGCTTGCTGATTTATCGGCTATTACTGCCCCTTCCATGCTTGCACTCTGCAGTGTCTCTGAAGGATGACAAGAGAATGCCAAGAGTGTGCAAAGCAGTCATCAAAGCAAAAGGTGGCTACTTTGAAGAACCTAGAATATATGACATATTTTCAGTTGTTTCACACTTTTTTTGTTAAGTATATAATTCCACATGTGTTAATTCATAGTTTTGATGCCTTCAGTGTGAATGTACAATTTTCATAGTCATGAAAATACAGAAAAATCTTTAAATGAGATGTGTCCAAACTTTTGGTCTGTACTGTATGTGACTGACATGTTTCTATCTACCTAATCTATGTGTGATGCTCTATTCTTTCTGTTCTAAATTGTCGGGAACTGATGATGAATTGCCGGCCGGCTTTTTTAAAGAGACGGGTGCATGAAAACACTATTATTTTTTTTTAATAAATCCTTTATTTTAACACTAAATGACAAGTACAGTAACCAACACTGTCACTGTACTTATTATATATGTGACTGACATGTTTCTATCTATCTAATCTATGTGTGATGCTCTATTCTTTCTGTTCTAAATTGTCAGTACCGGTGTATGCCGCTGCTGAATTGCCGGCTTTTCATGTTTCACTGTGAGCACTGTTCCCATCGATTTGGACAACCACTGTAATGCCACAACGACCATGGCTGTGGCATTACAGTGAGTGGCAGACAATCCCTCCATGATTGGTGCTCTAAATAGCGCCAGACATGCAGGACGGGGACCCGAGCTCCCGCCCGAGCATCTCAAAAGTACTCGGCGAGCTCCGAGCATCTCGAGCACTGAGATGCTCGGGCGAGTACCGAGCAGTGGCGAGCATGCTCGCTCATCACTAATTAACAGTATTACTGTGAAAAAATCCAGTTACACTTTTGGTGCACGAACAGTTATTGAACATAACCTCGAACAGCGAATTTTTTGCAAATCGTTCGGGTTCGTCGAACGACTCGAGCACCGCCCAAAACAGCTCGAATTTGAGATTGGCGAACAGTTCAAGTTGAACACCGCTCATCTCTAATAGCGACCAGCCAAATGAATTACAAAGATGTTTCATGATTGCCTGAATAGGAGCAGTTTATATAAAGCAGGTTTCCATTCCTGCTCATAAAGGTTAAGAAAACATTATTGACATTCAAGCAAAATCCTTGACAGCCTGCAATACACATAACCGATTAATGAGTGGTCACTGGTCACACACACGATATGGACAAAAGTATTCATCCACAGTCACACTTCACCTCCCGGAGCTTTTATGACATTTGATTCTAAATCCGCTGCCATTATTATGGAGTTAGTTCCTCCATGTCAGCTATAACAACTTCAGCTCTTTTGGGAAAGCTTCCTAGAAGATTTTGGAGTGAGTGTGCAAGAATTTTTGTCCATTCATCCAGAACAATATTTGTGAAGGTCTGGCTCGCAAGCATTGTTCTTTTTCCTCCCAAAGATGTTCTATGGGGCAAAGGTGATGACTCTGATCAGGCCAGCAAAGTTCTTCCACACCAAACTCACCAAGCCATACTTTTATAGCCCTGCTTTGTGCACTTAGTCGCAGTCTTGCTGGAACAGAAAAGGACCTTCCCCAAAATGTTCCTTCAAAGATGGAAACATACAATTTTCTAAAATGTCTTGGTATGCTAAAGCATTAAGATTTCCCTTTACTGAAACTAAAGGCCTAGGCCAAGCCCTGGAAAAAAGCCCCATAGCCTTATTCCTCCTCCACCACAACCTATGCCATCAAGCTCTGAATGCACAGATTTTGTGTTGATATTAATGCAAAAGGAGGTTTAGAACTCTGCAGTTATTGAGTGCTGACTTGTATGCACTTTTTTACATCTCAGTACTCAACAACCCTATTTTGTAAGTTTACGTGGTCTACAACTTCATAGTTGAGTTGCTGTAGTTACTAAATGTTTCCACTTTAAAAAAAAAAAACAGTCTCTGTTAAATGTAGAATATTTGGGATGGAGAAATAACATAAACAGATTGGTTGCATTCCTGGCATCCTATTACAGTACCTGCATCTACTCCGGCTTCGGGAATACTGCCCTGATAGCTGGCTCAGATCCAGAGAGGTGAATGTGACACATTGCAGTTCTCACCTCACGGCAGCAAGCTCTGCAGCATTGCAGATAAAAACATAGTTTAAAAGCCGCCGGGAACCGAGCCGTATCGAAGGCTATTTGGACAGGTAGGTTCCCAATAGCTTCTCCCCCCCTCTCCCCTTGAGTGATATGTCACTATACTCGAACACAGGGAGAGACCTGTCGCTCAAGGGGAGCGGGCAGGGAGAAGCCACCCGGAACCCACCTGTCCGATTAGTCTCCCAATACACTCGGTCCCCAGCACCTATTAAACTATGTTTTTCTCTAAAACGCCACAGCATTTCAAAGTTAAACATATACGGCTAAAATCATCCAGACAGTGTCTGATCCATGCTGTCCGTGGATCAGGCAATATTATCAGCTGTCAGGTTCCCTTTAACATAAGAAACTGTATTCAGCCTTGTAAGTTTTAACAACTGCTGATATATAAAAATGGATGCCAAGCAGATTGGATATGGATGACTATACAGATAAAAAATCGTTCACATTTTTGGGATGAAAATCAGACAATTATTTTATACGCTCATGTGAACTTATAAGCATCTTAAAATCATGTGGAATTTGGTAAAACAGTATATTGTCATAGTGTTCAAATTTTCAGTCAACAAAGAATAGCAACCGTATAAGTGACAGATTATTGTTTTTTCTTTATACTATTTGCATATGCTTCACATTCTTGGACATATTGTTTGTTACTTTGATGACAGATAAGAAGCAAGGATTTCACTTTTTACAGTTGTCTTCAAGCAGTTTGTAAAGTGGCATTCTCAAGCTGAGCATCCATTTGCTGCTCTGTCAGTCGACTCCTACTATTGCACTTTTCCCTCATTTCATTAAAACGTCAGTGGTGCATCTGCTGGATACTTTGACTTTAGCTTGAGGACTGTGATAGACCTTGTGGCTTTCAAGACATATTCCTCTATGTGCCTGGCCTAGGGCCTAAGGGCAAAGTTCTGACAGATATGCGGTATGTGGTCCACAGGACCAGGGAGTCATTTTCATTAACCTAATAATATGACAGGGTACATTAGGTATTGCAAAGTCTGTAAGTTTAGTGAAAGCAGCAAACGTGTGCATTATAAACTCTGGAAGTTACAGCTGCAAATTGGAGAACAAGATTGAATCAAATAATCTGCAGGAAACAGTATTTAGAGTAACGCCAGTCTTCACTTTACCGCTATTTCACTTTCCCCTTTCAATAGTTCTAATGCCAATTCTTTTTTCATATGTTTGAGTGCCCTCTGCTGGACATCTATGACTATTTCAGTCTCTAATAAAATACATAATGTTTTATTTGATTTTGATTTGTCATCTGTTGTAAGATTAGAAAATTGATTAAACTAGGACACTTTGCTAATATTTATGCTAACTACTCTTAATAATCATTTTTATAGGGCACATTTGATCCACCAGTGAAGTTTGCCAGGTTCGGCGACGTGTCCTGTAGAATACAGGATGATCAACACTGCACTTATGCAAAGTGTATTCTACTATTATATATCTATTAATTACCTGTAGTCTAAATCCTCCCCAAGTATAACACAGAGTGAAAACACTTTAATGCCTCACTCAGACGTCAGGTTTGTTGGCATGAGAAAAAAGGACAGATTTTCATCAATGATGTTCATCAGTGTCATCAGAGTTTCATCAGTTTTTTCCATGAGTGAGAAAAAAAAAGTTTCTCCACCTTTTCCTATCTATCAGTCAGTGAAAAACGGACAGCACACATAAGGCATTCGACTGCTGTACGATTTTTTCACCCACAGACTTTCAATGACAAGTTCGATCGGACACTCGGATCAATGTCAGACATGTCTGCAATTTTACATGGACCACTCGGTCTGCAAATTGTCACTGACATGTGAACAGCCCATAGAGTATCACAAGTCCGAATTTTATCTGTCAAAAACACGGATGAGATGTGACTTAGCCTCATATTACAACTGGCCATATACAGTGGGTACAGAAAGTATTCAGACCCCTTAAAATTTTTCACTCTTTGTTTCATTGTAGCCATTTGGTAAATTTTAAAAAGTTCATTTTTTCTCATTAATGTACACTCTGCACCCCATCTTGACTGAAAAAAACCCAGAAATGTAGAAATTTTTGCAAATTTATTAAAAAAGAAAAACTGAAATATCACATGGTCATAAGTATTCAGACTCTTTGCTCAGTATTGAGTAGAAGCACCCTTTTGAGCTAGTACAGCCATGAGTCTTCTTGGGAATGATGCAACAAGTTTTTCACACCTGGATTTGGGAATCCTCTGCCATTCTTCCTTGCCGATCCTCTCCAGTTCCATCAGGTTGGATGGTGAATGTTGGTGGACAGACATTTTCAGGTCTCTCCAGAGATGCTCAATTGGGTTTAGGTCAGGGCTCTGGCTGGGCCAGTCAAGAATGGTCACAGAGTTGTTCTGTAGCCACTCCTTTGTTATTTTAGCTGTGTGCTTATGGTCATTGTCTTGTTGGAAGGTGAACCTTCGGCCAAGTCTGAGGTCCAGAGCACTCTGGAAGAGGTTTTCAACCAGGATATCTCTGTACTTGGCCGCATTCATGTTTCCATCAATTGCAACCAGACTTCCTGTCCCTGCAGCTAAAAAAGACCCCCATAGCATGATGCTGCCACCACCATGTTTCACTGTTGGGATTGTATTGGGCAGGTGATGAGCAGTGCCTGGTTTTCTCCACACATACCGCTTAGAATTATCACCAAAAAGTTCTATCTTCATCTCATCAGACCAGAGAATCTTATTTCTCATAGTCTGGGAGTCCTTCATGTGTTTTTGAGCACACTCTATACAGGCTTTCATATGTCTTGCACTGAGGAGAGGCTTCCATCGGGCCACTCTGCCATAAAGGCCCGACTGGTGGAGGGCTGCAGTGATAGTTGACTTTGTGGAACTTTCTCACATCTCCCTACTGCATCTCTGGAGCTCAGCCACAGTGATCTTGGGGTTCTTCTTTACCTCTCTCACCAAGGCTCTTCTCCCACGATTGCTCAGTTTGGCTGGATGGCCAGGTCTAGGAAGACTTCTGGTGGTCCCAAACTTCTACCATTTAAGGATTATGGAGGCCACTGTGCTCTTAGGAACCTTGAGTAATGAAGAAATTCTTTTGTAACCTTGGCCAGATATGTGCCTTGCCACAATTCTGTCTCTGAGCTCCTTGGGCAGTTCCTTTGAGCACATGATTCTCATTTGGTCTGACATGCACTGTGAGCTGTGAGGTCTTATATTGACAGGTGTGTGCCTTTCCAAATAAAGTCCTATCAGTTTAATTAAACACAGTTGAACTCCAATGAAGGAGTAGAACCATCTCAAGGAGGATCACAAGGAAATGGACAGCATGTGACTTAAATATGAGTGTCTGAGCAAAGGGTCTGAATACTTATGACCATGTAATATTTCAGTTTTTCTTTCTTAATAAATTTGCAAAAATTTCTACATTTCATTCTTTTTCCAGTCAAAATGGGGTGCAGAGTGTACATTAATGCGAAAAAAATTAACTTTTTAGAATTTACCAAATGGCTGCAATGAAACAAAGAGTGAACAATTTTAAGGGGTCTGAATACTTTCCGTACCCACAGTACAATTTTTTACCAGTATGGATCCCATTCACATGCATGCAGGTTGAGTGCAAACCTTCTTCCATCAGCAAGGGCATTGAAGATGAAACAAGGCTGGGTCTTTCAGCATGACAATGATCCCAAGCACACTGCCAGGGCAATGAAAGAGTGGCTTCCTTAGAAGCATTTCAATGTCCTGGAGTGGCCTAGCCAGTCTACAGATCTAAACCCTATAGAAAACCTTTGAAAGGAGTTGAAAGTCTGTGTTGCCCAGCAACAGCCCCAAAACATCACTGCTCTAGAGGAGATCTGCATGGAGGAATGGGCCAACATGCCAGCAATAGTGTGTGCCAACCTTGTGAAGAATTACAGAAAACGTTTGACCTCTGTCATTGCCAACAAAGGATATATAACAAAGTATTGAGATGAACTTTTGTAATTGACCAAATACTTATTTTCCACCAAAATTTGAAAAAAATGTCTTTCCAAATCAGACAATGTGATTTTCAGGATTTATTTTCTCATTTTGTCTCTCATAGTTGAGGTCTACCTATGATGGCAATTACAGGCCTCTCTCATCTTTTTAAGTGGGAGAACTTGCACAATTGGTGGCTGACTAAACACTTTTTTCCCCACTGTATAGCCACACACACACATATATACCTCTTACATAGCCTCCTTTATTATGTATATTGCTGTCCCTTATTACACAGTGCCCTCTCTTGTTATTTACAGCACCATCCATTACATATTGGATTATTTATAGCCCCCTGTCTTTATTACATACAGTCCGCTCTTGTTAGATCTATAATGCAATAACGGCTGATGGAGCATGGGAAAGCTTCTTTTCGGATGGAGGAGCTGATGGACTGGTCTTTTTGTCACCGGCTGCTCCATCAGCAGTCATTATATATATAACAAGAGACAACTATCTGCTATTGTACATAACAGCAGAGGAAGATATATAATAAGAGACGGCACCATATATAACTAGAGAGGACGGTAGGTAATAAGGGACGGTGTTATATATAATGAAAGATGAAACTGACGCGCCCCTGGGCCTGCTGTGTCGCGCAGCGTCTCGCGCACGGGGGCTTACCCGGAACCGGATCAGATGAGGGTTGTAGTCTCCGAGTGGCGGGGACCCGGTCCGTGCCCAGGGAGTCAACTCAGTGTGTGGCAGTCTTGATAGATGTTATTTGAGTGTCGACTACGCCACCCGTTGATTTGCAGCTATGGAGCTGCCGCTGCAGGGCAGACCGCTGAGGCCGGTGTAGAATTGTGCAGCGTGATAGTATAACCCCCAACGGGAGGGGTATGGCCTCAGGGCAGCCGACGTGGAAGATGAGGGTAGCAGGAACCACTCAGAGACGGTGCGGTGTAATTCAGGGTCTTTACTGGTAACAACGATAGACCCTCCCGGAGTACTTGCTAGCGAACGGGGCCTGGTCAGTCCTTGAGCAGATGGGATCTCCCCTGGCCAGGCGGAGTTGTAGGCCTCCCAAACTGGCTGTACTCTTCTGGCTACCTTGCTAGAAGCGGATATAAGTAGCCCACGTCCCTGAGTGTACCGTGTGGTGCTCACCCGTATGGCCGGTGACTCGGGGCCTTCTAATGGCTTCCGCTCCACGATGGCTGCGCTGGTCCCACGCGTGTGACCGTGCCTTCGGGTTTCTGGGCCTGAGGACCTGAAATCCCCTGCCGGTCGGCTTCTGCTGCTGGGTAAGAGTTAGTCCCCACAGCCTCGGACGCCGGGTCCGGTAAGAAAGCTTCTCAGTCAGGGCGAGCTCTGCAGCTGCCAGCCCCTGACTTGTAGTAGTAGTGCTCCCACTGAGCTTCTGCTGTTTCTTCCTGTGACTGTTTCTTGTCTCTACTCTCCTTGACTGACTAACCCTGCTTCAGCCCCGGGTTTATATAGGGGAAGGTCTTCCCCTCCCAAGACTGGGCAGGAGGTGTGGCATGCACAGGATCCCTGACCAAAGGACCTCCCACCTGCTCTCAGACATAACATTACATTACTGTGGGAAACCAGACCCCTGGGGTGCCACAAAACTATGTAACTAAGGATGGCGCTTTGCATAATAACTGAGTACACTATCTACGAAGGGACTGTGCTATACATACTAAGGCTACATTCCTGTATCCGTGTGCAGTGTCGGTGTGCTGCCCGCTTTTACAGATGCACTGAGCATGTCCTATTCTAATCCTCAAAATCAGATCAGAACAGGACATTCTCTGACCCTCACGGATCTCATTCTCAGATCTGTGATTTTCATGGATGTGTGAATGGATCTATAAAACTTTACCAGTCCGTGGACCATCCAATAAAAAAATCTGGCAGCACACAGACATTTCACACAAATGTGAGAATGCAGCCTAAGGGCTTTTAGAAATAACATTATCACTCCAAGTCACACAGTGCAGTAAGCGGCACTTACCGCCTACGTCTCATCTGATCAGAGTCAGTTTCTGCTGTTTCTTCTCCATCTGATCAGACCTTCATGTCGACATCTCTCAGCCATGACTCGTCTTGTCACGATGATCTCCAGCCTAGAAAATAAATTCACATATATTGTATATATACACATGCTTTTCACCCGCACTGTGCCCCTGACAACAGATATGTACCACCCCCCATTATATACTATTAGCCACTTAGTAATCAAAATATAAAGTGATAAGCAGCACTGTGCCTTCACCGCCCAATAATATAAATTATTCCGTCTCTGTGACTCTCCCCAATTAACTGTAAGGCTATGTGCACACCGAAATATACAAGGCTTTACAGTACCTGCAAAGTGAAACCCTCATCAATGCTCTCTACCAGCACCCCTGTCATTGCTCTGTCCCAGCACCCTCATCATTGTTCTCTCCCAGCACCCCCATCATTGCTCTTTCCCAGCCCCCCTATCATTGCTCTCCCCATACCCACCATCCTTATCATTGCTCTCCCCATCCTCATCATTGTTCTCCCCATCCCCACCATCCTCATCATTGCTCTCCCAGCCCCGTCATTGCTCTCCCCAGCCCCGTCATTGCTCTTTCCAGCCCCATCATTGCTCTCTTCAGCCCCGTCATTGCTCTCCCCAGCCCCATCATTGCTCTCCCCAACCCCGTCATTGCTCACCCCAGCCCCGTCATTGCTCTCCCCAGCCCCATCATTGCTCTCTCCATCCCCATAATTGCTCACCCCAGCCTCATCATTGCTCAGCCCAGCCCCGTCATTGCTCTCCCCAGCCCCATCATTGCTCTCCCCAGCACCATCATTGTTCACCCCAGCCCCATCATTGCTCTCTCCAGCCCCATCATTGCTCTCCCCATCCCCATCATTGCTCTCCCCATCCCTGTCATTGCTCACCCCAGCCCCATCATTGCTCACCCTAGCCCCATCATTTCTCTCCGCATCCCCATCATTGCTTACCCCAGCCCCATCATTGCTCACCCCAGCCCCGTCATTGCTCACCCCAGCCCCATCATTGCTCTCCCCAGCCCCATCATTGCTCTCCCTCACCTCCTCTCATTCTCCTGTTCCTCTCCCCAGCTTTTTAGTATAAAAATAAAAAACACACAACTTACTTCTCAGACCACTCCCCTGCAGCATCCTCCTCGTCTCCGGTAACTTTCTTCCTGACACAGGCCTGCGCTGCATGATGACGTCATCAAGCAGTGTGGGCCTGTGTGAAGGAGGAAGCGCCGGGCAGGAAGCAGAGGTGAGGACGGGTCCCTGCAGCTCCGCTCCGCTGCTTTTTTCCTCCTATCAGCAGCGGAGCTGCAGGGATCGCTCCCTGACCGCCGCATATGATGAGGGCAATCTGGCCATGGCCCCCCGGAGCCTAGGGCTCCGAGAAGCAGGCCAGATTGCCCTTATCATTAGCCGCCAGGCAAGGGGCCCCCTGCACCGCCGGGCCCGGTGCAGTTGCACCGGCTGCACCGGCGGTATGTCCGCCCCTGTGTATATATATATATATATATATATATATATATATATATATATGTATATATATATATATATATATATATATATATATATAAAAAAAAAGAAAAAAGAAAAAGAGCAGCACAAGCAAACAACTTGTAAATGGGTGGGTGCCTGTCCTCCAGTTAAATACCAAACCTTCTTACATATGAAAAAAATAGTAGAAACAGCACTCCAAAAATAGATGATTTATTAGCTCAGCAAGAGCTGTGGCAACGTTTCGGCTGAATACAGCCTTTTTCAAGGTTCATGCTCATGATTACGTGGCATGACTGGTTATTTGCTAATTTAAACTTTGAAGTGTTTCCAAAAAAGATTAATTGCTTGTTCATCTCTATGTGGATGGACTTTGATATGATTAAATAAAGATGGGCATTTACCATGGGGATAATTAATGCTTTGCTCAGCAAGGCAATTATAGTAAAAATCGCTGGCTGGCGACATAGAACTAGCTAACAGACTATTTTTACATTCACAATTTACATCATTACTAACTCCACATAGAATGGACTTTTTGTGCATACATTTCTGCCCTAACTAAGGTATTTACTATATAGATTTAAAAATAAAATAAAGAAAGTAGGTTTCTTTTATTTTAATCTGATCTATTTATAAGCTAGTTGCGAGTTCCGTACATTTTTTTTCAATATATTTATGTTCTGATTTCTATTTTATTTTGGAAAATGAATGTAGGCCCATTTACACTTGCTGACCGTGGCTGTTAAATGACTGCTAATTGACTATATACCCCGTAATCTGCGGACAATTAATGGCAGACCTTAACTTTGTGTGCACAGAGTTATCATTGATATCTCTTTTTATACAGGATAATATGCTGACAATAATGATAATTTTAAAAATGCCATGAATGATCCAATGTCCAGACAAACAAGCATTTAGATCACTCAATTGGTGATTGTTAAGCGTGTTTATACAAGCTGATAAATGGCGAACCAACGTTACAATAAACACTCATTCCCCATTATCAACTTGTTTAATGGGCCTTTCCTTTTTTAGTATTTAAATTTATTTATTTAAATAAGTAGACATAAATAAAACAATTTAATGCAAATCAAATTTGTGCAAAATTTTTAGGAATTGGCTGAACTCGGCAAATTCAAACAATTGTCGATTCACTTTGCGAGAATCATCTCAAATAGCTGCCACCATTTTACACAAGATTTGCATGAGACAGAGAATGATCACATGACCTCTTTTGGATTGTCTTCAAATTTTTGTATCACATGGTATAGCTCAGCCAATCAGGAGGGACCATCATAGCTTGTATAAAAGATGAAGAGGAAAATACAGCAGCCATTTTGATGTGAATCTGTATAGTGAGTTGAGAGCACTGCTTAGCATAGAGATAGTAGAGAAAGCAATAAAACACTGAAAAAAATGAATAGAGAGTATGTGTTAAAGCACAGCAGTAAAGAAGATTACTGCGTGAGTAAAAGAGAATTGTCATACACGTTTTTCACGTCAATTGGAGGTTTTGGAGTTGTGAGGCTCTGAGACTTTCTATCATGGTTTTTATGTCATGTTGTGCTTGGATCTTGTTTTTTTCCCTGTAGCCATCTTGCTTTCTGTTTTGTGCATCCATTTTGCCCTCAGTTATAATGGAGTCTTCAGCCTCTATGTCTCCACCCTGTTTTTCTGCCATTTGCATTTAAGCAGCCTCAGCTGTCAGTTCAGTGATTCTGAATCCTGTCTGCAGCCAGTCTGTAACATTGCTTCCTGAAGCCTCTGGACTAAGCTCTTCAAGTCAGCTTCACTCTCTGAGGAATCCTCCTTGTTAACCTGCATGTCTGAGGTTTCCCTTTATGGATCTGAGTCTTCTTACCTGCTGGATCACTGGACTATTGGTTTACTCAAAGGACTTCTCAGCACCTGTAAGAGAGACTTTGCTTATTGCTTAAAGATTGTCTTTTGTTGTTGTGCTTTTTGCAACCCCGGGGAATCCGGGGTTAATCCAGTACACCAGGAGGTGTTCTCTTTTGCTCAGAGACATGTATTTTACTGTGCATCTGCTTGTATGACGTAATACAAGAATATCACTTTATCAAGATCTGTGTTTCTGGTACTTCCTTTTCACTAATGCATAGACTCCATATACACTGAATTCTACACATTACAAGATTCAGAAGCCACAAGATGGAGTCAGCTGGGTCTGGGAGTATTGATGCCCGCATCAAGAAACTTTATGAGGTGACTAATTCAATTCTCACTGATTTGCAGACTTTAAAGGCGAACTTTGCAGGTTTGCAGGATCGTAGCGATCACAGCCTACAGGTGCTTGGTCAAAATTTTCGTGATTTCTGCACCCGGACTGAAGCGCTGGAGGAGTTAGTTCGTGCACCGGTGGCTCCCTCGGTTTTGGGCCTCCCCAAGTTACCACCTTTTCGCTTTGGTGAAGAAGGAGAAAAATTCAGGGGATTCCTCAATCAATGCAAACTGTTTTTTGCTACCAAGGCATCACAATACCCTACTGACCGATCTAAGGTACTAACAATAATCATGCTTTTCACTGACAAGGCCCTAGCGTGGGCGAACCCTTTGATTGAGACTAATGATGCATGTCTGGATGATCTAAATACTTTGATGTTGGCCCTGGGGCAAATGTTTGATGATCCCAATCGCAGTGCTACGGCAGAAGCTGCCATGCTAACCTTGCGTCAAGGTAAACGCTCAGTAGCAGAATATGTGCTGGATTTTAGGAGATGGGCCCTCGACACTACTTGGAATAGCTCCGCCAAGAAATCCATTTTCCGGAAGGGATTGTCTTCTGTAGTTAAAGATGAACTCGCCCGTGCTGACCCTCCCACTGCTTTAGGAGATTTCATCAATTTCTGCATCCGGATCGATGCCCGTCTTACTGAACGTAGACAGGAGAGAAGGTCCGCAATTAATCGTGTTAACAGATACCTTCCTTCCTCTCCAACTAGAGACTTTGTTCCTCGGACTCCTCGAGAAGCTGAACCTGAACCCATGCAAGTGGACTCTCTACAGAAACGGATCAGTGACGCATGCAAGGAGCATCGGTTGAAGGAGAATCTATGTTTCTACTGTGGTAAGTCCGGGCACTTCATTATAAACCGTCCCAGCCATTCCCATAAGGCTACTGCTGCAGTTATACACTGTGAATGCTGTGAAAAGGGGTCTGTGATGGCGGCTCGGGAACTCTTGTCCGACCCAGCTGCACCTATAGATAATTGACTATTCAGACTTTAACTCTGTCACATCTGAGCCCGATTCACATGTCAATGCTGCAATTTTTCCAGTTTCCTCTGCTGTGTCTCGTCCGAACTGCAACAAGAATAGTTCTCATTGTTTTCTTTCTATTAAACTCTGGATTAATGCTGTTTGGGTGTCCACTTCAGCTATGATTGATTCTGGAGCTAGCGGCAATTTTATGGACATTTCCTTTGCCCAAAGACACGGAATACGTTCTGTGAAGAGGACGACCCCTGTACAGATGGAGACAGTGGATGGCTCTCTGTTAAGTTCAGGAGCCGTGGATCTGGAGACGGGACCCCTCAAGGTTTTCATGGGGAAAGGTCATCTAGAGAGACTGTCTTTTATGCTCATCACTTCTCCACATTTCCCCATTATTTTAGGATTACCTTGGTTGCAGGTTCAGAACCCTACAATAAATTGGGAAACCAAGGAGCGGCATTTCCCGGAGAAGAAGACAATTCCCGGGTTTATGGTTTGCTCCACTCCGGTAATTTCCACACCATCAGTCTTCAAGCTGCCGCCCATGTATAGTGAGTATGCTGACATCTGTGATAAGAAGAATGCTGATCAGCTTCCTCCCCACCGTCCCTATGATTGCCCAATTGAACTATTGCCAGGTGCCGCAATACCCTTTGGTAATATTTACCCTCTGGCAGATCCAGAACTAAAGGCGTTGAAAGACTATATCAATGAAAATCTAGCTAAGGGCTTTATACGTCCCTCTTCTTCCCCTGCAGATGCACCCATCTTTTTTGGAAAGAAAAAGGACGGATCTCTTAGACCCTGTATAGATTATCGGGAGCTTAATAAGGTCACCGTCAGGAATCGCTACCCACTACCCTTGATCCCCGAATTGTTGGAGAGAGTACGACAGGCTAAGATTTTTACTAAATTAGATCTTCGTGGGGCCTACAATCTGGTCCGCATTAGGCCAGGTGATGAGTGGAAGACAGCTGTCAGGTCACATTACGGACATTTTGAATATCAAGTCATGCCGTTCGGCTTATGCAATGCACCAGCAACATTTCAACATTTAGCCAATGACATCTTCAGGGATCTTTTGGATACATTTGTGGTGATTTATTTGGACGATATTTTAATTTTCTCTAATTCCATAGATGAACATCATGAACATGTGAGGACGGTCTTGGGACGTCTAAGAATGCACCACCTCTATATCAAGCCTGAGAAATGCGAGTTTCATGTAACTAAGATTCAGTTTTTGGGGTACATAATTTCTTCACCGGGAATAACCATGGACGTGAGGAAGACTCAGGCTATTCAGGACTGGCCAGTGCCCAGGAATGTGAAAGAGGTTCAGCGCTTCATCGGGTTTGCAAATTTTTACAGGCGTTTTATCAGGAACTTTTCTGAAATAGTGTCACCCATCACTCAGCTGACCCGTAAGAAGTCTACCTTTGCCTTGACCTCTCAAGCCCAAGAAGCGTTCTCCTGTCTTAAGGCTAGATTCTCGACGGCACCCATCTCGGTACATCCAGATCCTGAAGTCTCTTTCATAATAGAGGTGGATGCTTCGGACTGTGCCATTGGAGCTATACTCTCCCAGAGGACAGGTGAGAACAGTATCTTACATCCCTGTGTTTTTTTTTCTCAGCGATTGTCGTCAGCAGAAAAGAACTATGATGTAGGGAACAGAGAACTGCTGGCCATTATCGCCGCCTTCAAGGAATGGAGACATCATCTTCAAGGAGCATCTCAGCAGATAGTTGTACTGGCGGACCATCGCAATCTGGAATTCATTAGGTCGGCCAAGTGCCTGACCCCTCTTCAGGCCCTCTGGAGTCTTTGTAAATCAATTTAATTTTGTAATTTCCTATAGGCCTGGTTCCCGCAATGGAAAGGCCGATGCATTATCTAGGATCCACTCAATTGAGACCACTCCAATCATGACACCTAAGACCATTCTACCTGATTCCAAGGTCCTAGGGGTGATCCATAATCAAGATTTATTAAACGACATTAAGGAAGCTTATCAACTGGATTCCTTGTTAGAACAACCTTCTAACGAGGTAAGTCTGACTTATAAGAATGGTATGTGGATGCAGGGGCAATGCTTGTATATACCTGAGACTGTCAGATTGAGAGTACTGCATCTAGTTCATGACTCTAAGATGGCGGGTCACAGAGGAAGTCTAAAGACTCAGGAGATTCTATCCTGTTTCTTTTGGTGGCCCACATACAGGAAGGATGTCCTAAATTATGCTGCTTCTTGTGAAGTCTGCGCCAGATTCAAGACACCACGTTCCTCACCTACAGGTCTATTGCAGCCCCTGTCCATCCCATCCCGCCCTTGGGGCTCAATTTCTATGGATTTCATTGTGGAGTTGCCAACCTCTCAAGGGAAAAACACCATTTTGGTGGTGGTGGATCGTTTTACAAAGGCAGCTCACTTTATTGCCTGTACCGGTTTACCTTCTGCCAAACAGACATCTGACTTAATCATTCAAAATGTGTTTTGCCTACATGGAGTACCAGATGAGGTCATTTCTGATCGGGGGGTGCAATTTACTTAAAAATTTTGGCAGAGTTTCTGCGCTGCTTTAGACATTAAAGTTAATCTCTCTTCTGCATTTCACCCCCAGATGAATGGACAGACTGAACGTACCAATCAGACCTTGGAGCAATATCTTCGCTGCTTTATTTGCCATCTGCAGGATGATTGGTTGGATCTTCTCCCATTGGCTGAGTTTTCATATAATAACTCACAGAGCGCTTCCACAAAGCAATCTCCGTTTTTTGCCAATTTAGGCTATCATCCAAACATTCTTCCTCGGTTTCCCATAGATACGCCTCTACCAGCTGTGGCCGACAGAATTTCTTCCCTGCACCAGAATCTGGAGGTGTTAAAGGAAAATCTGGAATCAGCTCGGGGAAAGGTATAAAAAAGCAGCCGATAAATTTCGAAAGCCAGCACCAGCCTTCAAGGTAGGAGATTTAGTATGGTTGTCAACCAAGAATTTGAACTTAAGAATTCCATCATCTAAACTTGGACAAAAGTACGTGGGTCCTTATAAGATTAACAAGATTATAAGTACAGTGGCTTATCGTCTTCAACTTCCTAAATCTATGAGAATTCACCCAGTGTTTCACGTGTCTTTACTTTAGGCAGCCGTTCCTAATATGTTTCTTGGACGGTCTCCTTCCCCTCCTGATCCAGTGTTGATCGATGGACAGGAAGAATTTGTGGTGGAAAAGATTCTGGACTCTAGGCTGCACAGAAATCGTCTCCAATACTTGATCAAATGGCAAGGCTAGTCAGTGGAAGATAACTCTTGGGAACCGGTTGACAACATCAGTGCCCCCTGTTTACTCCGCCAGTTCCATCAGAGGTACCCAGACAAACCTGGTTTGGAGCCGGCCGGAGGCCGTCCTCAAGGGGGGAGTAATGTGAGGTTCTGAGACTTTCTATCGTGGTTTTTATGTCATGTTGTGCTTGGATCTTGTTTTTTTCCCTGCAGCCATCTTGCTTTCTGTTTTGTGCATCCATTTTGCCCTCAGTTGTAATGGAGTCTTCAGCCTCTATGTCTCCACCCTGTTTTTCTGCCATTTGCATTTAAGCAGCCTCAGCTGTCAGTTTAGTGCTTCTGAATCCTGTCTGCAGCCAGTCTGTAACATTGCTGTAGCGTCGGCGTCCCTGCCTCCTGCTAGGCAGGGACGCTGTTCCCCTCACCTCTCTGCTCCGTGCCCGGCGGCTTCCTCCCGCTCTGCCTGCAGCGCCCGCTCTCCCCCGGTCACTGTGCTTAGGGCGCGCGCGCTCCCCCTCTCTTAAAGGGCCCGCGCACGTCGCCCTAAGGAGTCCCCGGCCAATGGCCGGAGGATCCCTCCATATATAAGGCACCTCCTCCAAAATGGAGGTGCCCGAGCAATGTTGTTGCACTGTTCACTACTCTGCTTCAGCCCTCAGGTCCCATTGCCAGTTACCTGCCAGTTACCTGCCAGTCTCCTGCCAGTTTGCTGCCTGATTCCTGCCTGTCATCCGCTTTCCTGCTTGCTAGCCTGAGGTCCGACGGTCTGCCTTCCGACACCTGTCAGTCTGTCTATGGACCAGCTTGCTCGCTCACCTGGGAGCGCTCACCTGCTACCTGCCTGATAGCCTACCTGGAGGCTCCGCCGTCACGTGCTGTGACCACCTGCCAGTCCAGAGACACTTGCCCGCTCACCTGGGAGCGCTCACCTGCTACCTGCCTGATAGCCTACCTAGAGGCTCCGCCGTCACGTGCTGTGACCACCTGCCAGTCCAGAGACTCTTGCCCGCTCACCTGGGAGCGCTCACCTGCTACCTGCCTGATAGCCTACCTAGAGGCTCCGCCGTCACGTGCTGTGACCACCTGCCAGTCCAGAGACTCTTGCCCGCTCACCTGGGAGCGCTCACCTGCTACCTGCCTGATAGCCTACCTGGAGGCTCCGCCGTCACGTGCTGTGACCACCTGCCAGTCCAGAGACTCTTGCCCGCTCACCTGGGAGCACTCATCTGCCATCTGCCTGCTAGCCTACCTGGAGGCTCTGCCGTCACAGGTCGTACCTGCCCATTTACCCAGAGACTGCCCCGGTCACTTGCCATGACCTCCTGCCCGTTTACCCAGAGACTGCCCCGGTCACTTGCCGTGACCTCCTGCCCGTTTACCCAGAGACTGCCCCGGTCACTTGCCGTGACCTCCTGCCCGTTTGCCCAGAGACTGTCCCGGTCACCTGCTGTGACCGCCTGCCTGTCTTCCCTGGTCGCCACCCGCTTCCTTACAAGGACTGCCCCTTTGTATAAGTTGTTCAGAGGTTCCGCCTCCCAGACCCGTTACAGTTTGCTCGGGCCATGGAACCCGGTGGCACCCAAGCTCCCTCGCTCTCGGACCTTTGTCATGAACTGTCCCGACAGAGGTCCCAACAGGAGTCCATCCTGGGTCACCTGCGGAATGTCAATACTCGCCTGGACACTTTGACTGCCCCACCAGCAACCACCGCTAGTGTCATGACTCGCAGCCCGGCTGCTCCGCTGCCCACCAATACCATAGTTTCCTGCTCTGGAATCCGGCTTTCTGCACCTCCTCGCTTCAGAGGCGACTCCGCTCAAGCTCGGGGCTTCATTAACCAGTGCACCCTGCACTTTGAACACCAGTCCCACCAGTTTAATTCCGACCGGGCCAAAGTAGCCTTCATCATGTCCCATCTCACGGGAGAGGCACTGGCTTGGCTAAATCCTCTATGGGAGAGAGGAGACCCTCTGGCGTCCGACCTGCCAGCCTTTCTCACGGCTTTCCGGAAGGTCTTCGACGAACCCGGACGGAAGACCTCATCCGCCTCATCTCTGCTACGCCTCCGTCAAGGGAGTCTCACCGTGGGCCAATATGCCATACGGTTCCGTACCCTTGCTTCGGAGCTGGCCTGGGATAACGACGCTCTGGTGTCCGTCTTCTGGGAGGGTCTGTCCGGCCGTATTAAAGATGAACTCGCCGGTCGGGACATTCCTACCACTCTCGACGACTTGATTACACTTGCCACCCGGATTGACATCCGGTTCCAGGAGCGCGCTAGGGAGGTCACCCGTGAGAGGAGGATTCCACGTCTAGTCCCTACCTTCCAGAGACCCGTCGCTCCCCCTGTTACTCCCCAGGCACACTCACCTGAGCCTATGCAGGTCGACCAGACCAAGATGGTCAAGACCCGTCAAGACTTACGTCGTGCCGAGGGGAGCTGTTTCTACTGTGGCAGTAAGGAGCACCGGATCCGTTCCTGCCCTGAGAGGTCGGGAAACGCCTGTGTCTAGGATCGCTCAGAGAGGTCGACCTAGACAAAAGTAAACCCTCTCCATCCCTGATGCTGTCTGTTTCTATCCTCTGCGGAGAGAACCGCTATTTTGAACTGGCTCAACTTGACTCTGGAGCTGCTGGAAATCTCATCTCTCAATCCCTGGTAGAGAAATACCACATTCCCACCAAACCTCTGGCCGTACCTATATCTGTCGCCGCCGTGGATGGGGGCCTCTTACCACATCCCATCCAACTCATCACCGAATATCTGACTCTACAGGTGGGAATGCTGCATTCCGAGAGCATCTCCTTTCATGTTCTGCCTGGACTCTCTCACGCACTATTGCTTGGCCTGCCTTGGCTCCAGAGACATGCACCCGTGCTTGACTGGCAGACCGGAGAGGTCCTTCGCTGGGGACAGGACTGCCATAAGACTTGTCTAGTTCCCGTTCATCCTGCCCGTCCTACTCCTACCCCAGCCAATCTGCCCGGTCTTCCGGTTCCCTATTGGTCTTATGCGGATGTCTTCGATAAAAAAGAGGCAGAGACTTTACCTCCTCATAGACCATGCGACTGCCCAATCGACCTGATGCCCGGTTCTACTCCTCCCCGTGGGCGAATCTACCCTTTGTCCGCTGCTGAAACCCGGTCCATGTCTGAATATATTGAGGAGAACCTGGCCCGGGGATTTATCCGGAAATCTACCTCCCCGGCGGGAGCAGGCTTCTTCTTTGTCAAAAAGAAGGACGGCTCACTCCGTCCATGTATAGACTATAGAGGCCTAAACCAGATTACTGTGAAGAATAAATACCCCCTTCCGCTTATTCCTGAATTATTTGACCGTCTGAGGGGGGCTAGAATCTTCACCAAACTGGATCTCCGTGGGGCATATAACCTGATCCGTATCCGTCAGGGGGATGAGTGGAAGACGGCATTCAATACCCGGGACGGCCACTATGAGTACCTTGTGATGCCCTTCGGTCTCTGTAACGCTCCTGCCGTCTTTCAAGAGTTGGTCAATGACATCTTCCGTGATCTTCTCTACTCATGCGTGGTGGTGTACCTGGACGATATCTTGGTCTTCTCTCCGGATCTTCCTACTCACCGGAGGGACGTTCGTCAGGTCCTGCTCAGGCTCAGGCAGAACCACCTCTACGCTAAATATGAGAAGTGCATCTTTGAGCAGACCTCTCTTCCATTTCTGGGCTACATAATCTCTCAGACTGGTCTACAAATGGATCCTGAGAAACTGTCTGCCATCCAGAAGTGGCCCCGACCAGAGGGGTTGAAGGCTATTCAGCGGTTCCTGGGCTTCGCCAACTATTACCGCCTGTTCTTCTCGGACCGCCCCTATCTCTGCTCTCACCCGTAAAGGTACGAACCCCAGAGAATGGCCGCCCGAAGCAGAGGAGGCATTTCTTTCCTTAAAACAGGCCTTCCTCTCCGCCTCGGTGCTGCATTGTCCGGACGGCAACAAACAATTCTTCCTAGAAGTTGACGCATCCTCCTCCGGAGCTGGGGCGGTACTTACCCAAAAATCTTCTTCCGGAAGAAAGGTAACCTGCGGCTTTTTCTCCAAACTTTTCTCCTCTTCTGAGCGCAATTATTCTATAGGAGACCGAGAATTGTTGGCCATTAAGATGGCACTGGAGGAGTGGCGTTACCTGCTCGAGGGGGCTCTCCACCCAGTAATAATTTACACTGACCACAAGAACTTGGCATATCTCCAGAGCGCCCAGAGACTTAACCCGCGCCAAGCCCAGTGGTCTTTGTTTTTTGCCCGCTTTGATTTCATTCTTCATTTTCGTCCGGCTGACAAAAACATCAAAGCTGACGCCCTGTCCCGATCCTTTCTGGTGTCTGATCTTGAGGAGGAGCCTAAACACATCATCGATCCCGCCAGAGTAATGCAGGTAGCCCCCGTGGGCCTAAATCGTCTCCCTCCCGGTAAGACGTTCGTAATGGAGTCCGATCGGGAGAAGATTCTACACTGGGGTCACTCGTCTAAGCTAGCTGGGCACGCCGGTCAGAAAAAGACCCTCCAGCTTATTACCCGGCACTACTGGTGGCCTACCCTGCACAAGGATGTAATTGACTTTGTTTCTGCCTGTGTGTCCTGTGCCCACAACAAAGTTCCGAGACACCTGCCTGCCGGCCGCCTTCTTCCTCTGCCTGTGCCTGCTGCCCCGTGGCAACATATAGCTATGGACTTCATAACAGATCTCCCCGTCTCTGCCGGTTGTACGGTCATTTGGGTGGTCGCTGACCGCTTTTCCAAAATGGCTCATTTTATTCCCCTGCCAGGCCTCCCGTCTGCTCCCGAGCTAGCTAAGGACTTTATCCGCCACATCTTCCGTCTCCATGGTCTGCCTCTCCACATCGTGTCGGATCGTGGGGTTCAGTTCACCTCACGCTTCTGGAGAGCCACATGTAAACTGCTCGACGTCACCCTGGACTTCTCCTCCGCTTACCACCCACAGTCCAATGGTCAAGTGGAGCGGATCAATCAGAATTTGACCAGTTACCTCCGGCACTTCGTTAATGCCCACCATTCAGACTGGGTGGATCTCCTACCATGGGCCGAGTTCTCTTACAACAATCACGAGAGCGAATCTTCTTCTAAATCCCCGTTTTTTGTAGTCTTCGGTCAGCATCCTCGGATCCCTTTTCCTGTCTCCACCTCTGTGGACAACCCGGCCGCGGAATCTCTCGTTAGCAAATTTTCCTCCATTTGGGAGAGCACCCGATCCGCACTCCTTCAGTCATCCGAGCGGATGAAGAGACACGCCGACAAAAAACGCCTGGATTCCCCACAATTTCGTCCCGGAGATAAAGTCTGGCTCTCATCCAAATATGTCCGGCTCAAGATTCCTTCCTGTAAGTTAGGGCCTCGGTTCATCGGCCCACTGGAGGTTATCAAACAGATCAACCCGGTGGCCTATAAATTGAAACTCCCGGCCAACTTTCGGATCCCTAACTCCTTCCATGTATCTCTTCTCAAACCCGTGGTACTTAACTCCTTTTCCAAGTCTACAGGTACGCCTCCTCCTCCGGTTTCTGCTGAAGACGAGTTTGAGGTAGAGAACATTCTGGCCACCAAAAGGGTAAGAGGAAAGACCTTTTTTCTAGTGGATTGGAAGGGGTTTGGTCCTGAGGAGAGAACATGGGAGCCCCGGGAGAACATCCATGCCCCTCTCATCCTTGCTAAATTTCTGTCTGGCCTAAAAAAGGGGGGGCCTAAAGGGGGGGTACTGTAGCGTCGGCGTCCCTGCCTCCTGCTAGGCAGGGACGCTGTTCCCCTCACCTCTCTGCTCCGTGCCCGGCGGCTTCCTCCCGCTCTGCCTGCAGCGCCCGCTCTCCCCCGGTCACTGTGCTTAGGGCGCGCGCGCGCTCCCCCTCTCTTAAAGGGCCCGCGCGCGTCGCCCTAAGGAGTCCCCGGCCAATGGCCGGAGGATCCCTCCATATATAAGGCACCTCCTCCAAAATGGAGGTGCCCGAGCAATGTTGTTGCACTGTTCACTACTCTGCTTCAGCCCTCAGGTCCCGTTGCCAGTTACCTGCCAGTTACCTGCCAGTCTCCTGCCAGTTTGCTGCCTGATTCCTGCCTGTCATCCGCTTTCCTGCTTGCTAGCCTGAGGTCCGACGGTCTGCCTTCCGACACCTGTCAGTCTGTCTATGGACCAGCTTGCCCGCTCACCTGGGAGCGCTCACCTGCTACCTGCCTGATAGCCTACCTGGAGGCTCCGCCGTCACTTGCTGTGACCACCTGCCAGTCCAGAGACTCTTGCCCGCTCACCTGCTACCTGCCTGATAGCCTACCTGGAGGCTCCGCCGTCACGTGCTGTGACCACCTGCCAGTCCAGAGACTCTTGCCCGCTCACCTGGGAGCGCTCATCTGCTACCTGCCTGTTAGCCTACCTAGAGGCTCCGCCGTCACGTGCTGTGACCACCTGCCAGTCCAGAGACTCTTGCCCGCTCACCTGGGAGCGCTCATCTGCTACCTGCCTGTTAGCCTACCTAGAGGCTCCGCCGTCACGTGCTGTGACCACCTGCCAGTCCAGAGACTCTTGCCCGCTCACCTGGGAGCACTCATCTGCCATCTGCCTGCTAGCCTACCTGGAGGCTCTGCCATCACAGGTCGTACCTGCCCGTTTACCCAGAGACTGCCCCGGTCACTTGCCGTGACCTCCTGCCCGTTTACCCAGAGACTGCCCCGGTCACTTGCCGTGACCTCCTGCCCGTTTACCCAGAGACTGCCCCGGTCACTTGCCGTGACCTCCTGCCCGTTTGCCCAGAGACTGTCCCGATCACCTGCTGTGACCGCCTGCCTGTCTTCCCTGGTCGCCACCCGCTTCCTTACAAGGACTGCCCCCTTGTATAAGTTGCTCAGAGGTTCCGCCTCCCAGACCCGTTACAATTGCTTCCTGAAGCCTCTGGACTAAGCTCTTCAAGTCAGCTTCACTCTCTGAGGAATCCTCCTTGTATGTCTGAGGTTTTCATTTATGGATCTGAGTCCTCTTACCTGCTGGATCTCTGGACTATTGGTTTACTCAAAGGACTTCTCAGCACCCGTAAGAGAGACTTTGCTTATTGCTTAAAGACTGTCTTTTGTTGTTGCGCCTTTTGCAACCCCGGAGAATCCGGGGTTAATGCAGTACACCAGGAGGCGTTCTCTTTTGCTCAGAGACTTGTATTTTACTGTGCATCTGCTTGTATGACGTAATACAAGAATATCACTTTATCAAGATCTGTGTTTTTCGTACTTCCTTTGCACTCATGCATAGTCTCCATATACACTGAATTCTACACATTACAGGAGTACTGTTGATTCATGGCAAATTGATTTGATACAAATCAACATTTCTCTGGAAAACCTGGTAAATTTGAATTTTTAAAAGGGTATTCATGACTACTAGAAAAGTATAATTATTCTTCAGCTGCCCATATATATTTGATAAATGTCAGCTTACAAATATGTTCCCTATCTCCCCTAAAAGCATGCCCATTATGCTCACTTATTTAAAAACATGACAGACAGTGGGATGCTCCATGGTAATTCTTTGGCAGTCTCTTATTATTACATTTAGAAAGTTTTTTACATCTGTCCAACAGATCCAACAGCTCATTATCAATTATCTCAGTAAATTAGAATACTTTATTACAACAACTTGAAAAATGTTTTTAACCCCTTAAGGGCCCTGGGATTTTCCATTTTTGCTATTTCGTTTTTTGCTCCCCTTGTTCCCAGAGCCATAGCGTTTTTATGTTTTGGTCAATATGGCCGTGTGAGGGCTTATTTTTTGTGGGACGAGTTGTACTTTTGAACAACATTACTGGTTTTGCCATAGCGTGTACGGGAAAACGGGAAAAAAATTTCCAAGTGTGGTGAAATTGCAAAAAAAGTGCAATACCACAGATTTTATTTTTTTTTTTACCACGTTCACTGAATGCTAAAACTGACCTGCCTTTCTTATTCTCCAGGTCATTAGGAGTTCATAGATACCAAATATATATAGGTTCTTTTTTATTTAAGTGGTGAAAAAAAAATCCAAAGTTTGTTTAAAAATTGATACCATTTTGGGGTAGATCTGATGTTTAGATCGCCCATTATTGCATTTTATTGCAATGTTGAGGCGACCTAAAAATGTAATTCTGGTGTTTAGAATTTTTTTCTCGTTATGCCGTTTACCGTTCGGATTAATTCTTTTTTTATATTGATAGACCGGGCAATTCTGAACGCGGCGATACCAAATATGTGTGGTTTTTTTTTTAAATTATTTTATTTTGAATGGGGCAAAAGGAGGATGATTTCAACTTTAATATTTTTTTAATATTTTTAAAAACATTTTTTACACTTTTTGCTTGCTTCTATAGTCTCCATAGGAGACTAGAAGCAGCAACTGTCCGATCACCTCTGCTACATAGAGGTGATAAGCAGATCAACTCTATGTAGCAGAAATGCTCCTGTGCTATGAGCGCCAACCACTAGATGGCGTTCATAGCGATCATTACATGACAACCACTGGGGTCTGCTGCAGACCCAGGGTTGTCATGTAACACAGGTACTTTAGATGCAGTGACACAGAAGCATATGTGACGCTCAGCTGCGCTTGGAGCCACAGATCCTAGAAGGGTGTATTAATGGAATCCTCCACAAGAGGCCCCCATAAACATTCACACATCTCCACCTTCCACCTCAGACCAGCAGAGGGAGCCCGTTAGGGATATAAATAGGGAAGGTGGAGCTAGACAGTTCAGTTCCTCTGGAGAGTTCAGCAAGTACAGATCTGAATACAGAGTCAAGCTCAGTTAGTCTAGCCAGAACAGAGTTCCTGCTCACAGCCAGAGAGGGACAGAGTTCTCAGTTCGGTTCCTGCAGAAATCTCTCTGCAGAGGTAGGCCAAGCTAGTCTCAAGCAGCTCAAGTAAGTGAGCCCAAGGTGTGCCAACGCCTGTAAGAGCGGTGAAGAGCGGCAAGCTGCCGTTAGTGTGAGTAGCCTAGTGAGGGCCCGAGCGTGGCCGAAGGCGAGTGGAAAGTGAGTAGCAGTGGGGGCAGAGGAGCTTACCCAGCTCACCCCGAAACATATACCGGACACCGAGTCCGAGCTTACCGGGATCTCTACGACCCAGTAAGGCATAACCGGAAACCCTGGAGAACTACAGGTCCCAGGTTCACCAGAGAGCTGATACATAACAGAGCCAGGAGACACATAGGCCCCGTAAACTGGGAGCGTGCACTCCAAGAGAAGGCCCTACCACAACGTCAGCCGGTGCAGGACAGAGATAAAGTTAGGCCTAGCTTCAGGCAGGTCAGAAACTTACTACGTAGAGGCAAGAAATGGGAGGCCCTACACCCGCTCATTGGGGAGGATCCTGATATGCACCCTTCACCCTACAGTGCTCCGGGATGTGCCTGAATTACCATCAGTTAAAGGTACTGAAGTGACTACTGTGTCCGTCCCCGTTCTTGCTCTGACCCGGCGGGGACTCGCCTGTCCTGCATCCCCCTCTCCGTACGCTGCCCTGAGGCCTAGCTCCACCTGTGGGGAGCTATACCTTCGAGCTGCCTTATCACCGGCCTCAGTGGACTGCCGCAGTGCTGGTGATTCTCACCAGAAACCACAGGTGGCGTCACAAACTTCCATAAAATTAACAAACAATCCCCTTTTAAAAGCTGACCCCAGGGTACGGGCCCGGGAGCCGACCACCGCGACATCCCCAAAGGCCAGGCAAAGGCCTGGGTACCGAGTCGTCCCCATCCCCCTGGGCGAGTCATCTTCCCTGGCGTCACGAACAGGATCGCGTGCCCGCTGCAACGACGGAGTGTTATGCCCATTGCCACCGGGTACTGTGCACCTTTAATTAAAAACTGTGTACGTTAAACTGTGGTGAACATTGCCACCATTGTTGGTGGCTGCTGAAGCCAAGGTTCCAGCAACGTCCCCTAGAGAGCTGGACAGTCTGCGCTCAGAAGTGCGCCAGTTGAGCAAAACCCTGACCACTGTGCTGAGTGCTCTGCAACTGCGGACGGAGCCCGAGGAAAGAGGGAAAATCCTGTTAGCCGATAGCCCTGAGGATGTCCCCTGGATGCGAAGGAGGAGGAGGACAACACCACCCTCTACGAGGATCAGTGACCAGTGCCATCCACAGAAGGACCCTACCTGCTACCGCTGCCACAAGACCAGACACACAGCCCAGAATTGTCCTTTAAACGAGAAAACCCTGGGGCCGAGGGTCGACACCCAGGAGTAAACTCCCCTGGCCCATCAGACTGGTACAACAGGTTTGTCGGAGGAAGACCTTTCCTGTCCATTGTGCTGGACGGCATCCCAACGCACGTTCTGCTGGACGCAGGATCTCGGGTAACCATAATGCCTGACGTCCTCTACAAGAGGTTCTGGTCCATGGACGACCTACGTCCGCCAGCTCCAAATCTTTCTGTTTATGCCTCAAATGGACTCCCCCTTAACCTAATCGGGGTTAAGAATGTGACAGTAAAAGTGGGGAGAGTGGAGCTGAAGGACCAGGGACTAATTGTAGTAGAGACTAATCCTGGTGATACCAATCCATATATGGTACTAGGCACTAACATTGTTGGTAACTGTTTGGGAGAAGTTGTGTTCTTGCTCCAACAGATAGCTGACACGGCCAGACCAGGACCGAGGAGGGCACTGCAGAAGGAGATCCGAGTCCTGATGTACCAACAGCAAGTAAGGTTAACAGATGGTGAAATCAGTAATGTGCAGGTGACAGACCCCATACCCATTGTGATCCCCCCAATGAGTGAAATGCTTATCTGGTGTAGAGCCGCCATAGGTCTTAGAGGACAGAGCTACCAGGCGGTAGTAGAACCCCTTTGCTCCGAGCACAGACCCACGCTCTTAACCGCCAGAGGAGTGTTAGATGTACGCAATGGGAGTGTGCCCATCCATCTTCTCAACTGTGGGGAAGATGAGGTCAGATTGCCACATTATGCCACTGTTGCCAAATTACATGCTGTAAATAGCAACTGCATTCACAAGGCGGAGTCATTAACCTCACCAGACGAAGTGGAGGATGATGACCCTGCAACCCAGGTGGAGGATTGGTGTCAACAGCTCCATGTTGGGAAAGACACCACTCCTGCCCATCAGAAACAGGGTGTACACTGGGTGGTTCAAGAATATGCGCAGGTGTTCAGTAAACATCCACTTGACTTCGGGAGGATTAAGGGGGTTCAACACCATATCCCCACAGGTGACCATCCACCCATCAAAGAACGTTACAGGCCTATACCACCAGCACACTACCAGAAGGCTAAGGAAATGTTGCACGACATGAGGAAGGCGGGGGTAGTAAGGGAAAGTTGTAGTCCCTGGGCAGCTCTCCTAGTGCTAGTTAGGAAAAAGGATGGGAGCATGAGAATGTGTGTAGATTACCGACAAGTAAATCGCATTACACATAAAGATGCATACCCTTTACCACGCATAGAGGAGTCCCTAGCTGCCTTGAAGTCTGCAAATTACTTTTCCACCCTTGACCTCACTAGTGGGTACTGGCAAGTAGCTGTGGCTGAGGAGGCTTGGGAGAAGACGGCCCTGGGGGGGACTCTGCGAGTTCAACAGTATGCCGTTTGGACTCTGCAATGCCCCTGGAACGTTCCAGAGATTGATGGAGTGCTGCCTGGGACACCGCAACTTCGAGACTGTGTTACTATACCTGGATGACGTGATAGTGTACTCCAAAATGTATGAGGACCACTTGAAGCACCTGGCAGAGGTATTTGAGTCACTGTCCAGGTACGGAATGAAGTTGAAGCCCTCAAAGTGCCACCTGCTCAAGAGAAAGGTACAGTACCTGGGGCACATTGTCAGTCCGGAAGGGGTAGCACCAGACCCGGAGAAGGTCACTGCCATCCAGAAGTGGCCGGAGCCGAAGAACCTCAAGGAGGTGCGTCAGTTCTTGGGACTAGTAGGATACTACCGGAGGTTTGTAAAAGACTACACCAAGAAAGCAGCTCCTCTGCAAGACCTCCTGGTAGGGCAGTCCTCCAAAGGCAGAAATCCCCCATTCCACTGGTGTAAGGAGCAAGCCGAGTCGTTTCAGGAGATGAAGGAGATCCTGACAGGCGATGAGATCCTAGCCTACCCTGACTACAGCCAACCGTTCCTGCTGTATTCTGATGCCAACAACGCAGGACTGGGAGCTGTCTTAAGTCAGAAGCAGAATGGCCAAGAGAAAGTGATCGCATACGCAAGCAGGAAGCTCCACCCGACTGAGAGGAACCCAGAGAACTATAGCAGCTTTAAGTTGGAGTTCCAGGCCTTGGTCTGGGCCATCACTGAAAGGTTCAAGCACTATCTAGCCTCCAGTAAGTTCACTGCCTTCACTGATAACAACCCCTTGACCCATCTTGAAACAGCTAAGCTAGGAGCACTGGAACAACGATGGATGGCTCGGCTGTCAAATTATCAATTCACAATTAAATACCGGGAGGGCCGCAAGAACGCCAATACCGATGCCCTGACCAGGATGCCTCCCCAGTCAGACACAGAAGAAGAAGAAGTGGATGACCTGGAAGAGATTGAGCTACCTGCCTTTCACCGGAATGGGATGATCCACGAGCAACGAGCCTCCAGGAGGCAGCGTGGAAAGACGTTAAACCCCCTGCCTCACCACAGCTGGAAAGAGACCCAGGACAGTGACCCGCTTGTCAGCCGCATCAAGGAGCTGATAACCCAAGAAGGTTCTTCCCTGGAAAAAGAAGCGTCTCCGCAAGCAAAGCAGCTGTGGAACGAGAAGAGCCAGCTGTTTATCTACCGTAAGAAGCTGTGCCGGAGGTACATCAATCCAAAAACCCATGAGATGGTATGGCAGATAGTGGTCCCCAAGACAGACATCCAAATGGTGTTGGAGGCCTACCACGATAAGGCGGGGCACTTTGGCTGGAAAAAGCTAGAGACCCTGCTGAAGTGTCGATTCTACTGGGTAGGAATGCGCAGCTCCATTGAGCGGTGGTGCCGGGACTGTGGACCCTGTGGCCTTAGAAGAAAAGACTACAGCAGCCAGAAGGCACCCCTGCAACCCATCAAGACGACTCGACCCCTGGAGATCGTGGCCCTGGACCATGTCAAGCTGACCCCCTGCCGGTCAGGGTACTCTTATGCTCTGACCATGGTGGATCATTACTCACGTTTCCTGGTGGTCGCCCCCATCAAAGACCTAACGGCAGAGACAGCAGCGAAGACGTTCCAAGCATATTTCTGTAGACCCCATGGTTATCCTGAGCAGGTGCTGATGGACCAAGGCCCGGCCTTTGAGACTGAATTGTTCAAGGAGGTCTGCCATCTATACGGGTGTAAGAAGATAAGAACTACGCCGTACCACCCACAAACCAATGGTCTCTGTGAGAAGATGAATAACATCATCATCGACCTGCTAAAGACCATACCACTTGAGGAGAGAAATCAGTGGCCAGACCTACTACCTGACCTAGTCGATCTGTACAATCACATACCAGTAAGTTCCACCAACTGTACTCCGGCATATCTCATGCGAGCTAGACCAGGAAAGCTGCCCATGGACCTGGAGCTTGGTGTTGTAGAACCAGAAGTGGATGTGACCTCTGAGGACTGGGACATGGCCCGACAGGAGCAGTACAGAAGAGTACAAGCCTGTGTTGAAGACAGTCTCACTCGGGTGAGGGACAAGCAGGAAGCTCAATACAACAGAGGTGCCAAGCAGAACCCTTCACACCTGGTGAAGTAGTACTAAAAAGGAAGAGAAGAAATCACAAACTTGATGACCAGTGGGAGAGGGAACCCTACACTGTGTTGAATTCAAGATTTGATAATAAGAAGACCTGCATAATTAGTAGAGACGGAGGAAGGACGACTGCAACAGTATCCAGGGATCACCTAAAGTTGTGTCCAGATCTGCTAAAACCCCAAGAGGAAGTGCCTTTCGTTATCCCGGAGGAGCCTAAAGAAGCAGTAATACACACTGACTTAGGAGATTTCCCGGCAGATTGGCCCCAACTAGGAGGAGCAGTAATCATCCCTGTAATCAACTTCTACCCACAGCAAGAAGAGCCTGTAAGTGCTGAAGAGGAGCCAGCTCAAGAAGAATCCCCGGACGAACGATCCCCGGTAGGAGAAGAGCAAGAAGGCCCAGCCAATGGTGAACTTGTCAGTCCAGTAGAGAGGTCAATGCAGCCTTGTAGCCTCTCCACACCTACTACTCTCCACACCTATTAGTGCCTCACGCATTCCAGTACCACGCAGGTCCACGCGTAGTACTAAAGGTCAACCCCCTGTCAGATATAATCAGTAAGATAGCTAAACTCTGACAAATGTAGATAGTTACCCCTGGGGTATTATATAGCATTGTATTAAACTGTATTTCTGTGTGTTTTCATGCATATGTATATTATTTTGTGCTTTGCTTTATTACTGAACAGTTTAAGTGATATGGCCACTTCCTTATTTATCTAAGAACTCCGTGGCTGAGGACTGTGTGCAGCCCAAAAACTATTTCTTGTAAATAATTGTGCTCCCTGGAGTGCCCCTTTTAGGTGACCTCAGAAGTAAAACCTGTCTGGAGTGGCTCTACTGGAGGTCCAACTCGGGATCTTCATGCCCTGCAGCCACCCCAGGGCCTACGTTGAGGGTTTGGGACAGGTCCCTTAAACCACCAAGTACTCTACCCTGTGAGATGGACATCCTGTCTGGGAACCTCACCAAAAGAGACTTGAATTCTGAGGACGCTTTGTACCTGTTTATGTTGTTATGCAACGTTTAAGAAATGTGCCTCCCATAAAGGGAAGAGTTATTGCATTGTTCATGTTTACTATTGTTGTTTTAAAATGTACTTCAGCCCGTGAGTGCTGAGCTTTGCTAGGGGGGAATGTGACGCCCAGCTGCGCTTGGAGCCACAGATCCTTGAAGGGTGTATTAATGGAATCCTCCACAAGAGGCCCCCATAAACATTCACACATCTCCACCTTCCACATCAGACCAGCAGAGGGAGCCCGTTAGGGATATAAATAGGGAAGGTGGAGCTAGGCAGTTCAGTTCCTCTGGAGAGTTCAGCAAGTACAGATCTGAATACAGAGTCGAGCTCAGTTAGTCTAGCCAGAACAGAGTTCCTGCTCACAGCCAGAGAGGGACAGAGTTCTCAGTTCGGTTCCTGCAGAAATCTGTCTGCAGAGGTAGGCCAAGCTAGTCTCAAGCAGCTCAAGTAAGTGAGCACAAGGTGTGCTGACGCCTGTAAGAGCAGTGAAGAGTGGCAAGCTGCCGTTAGTGTGAGTAGCCTAGTGAGGGCCCGAGCGTGGCCGAAGGCGAGTGGAAAGTGAGTAGCAGTGGGGGCAGAGGAGCTTACCCAGCTCACCCCAAAACATATACCGGACACCGGGTCCGAGCTTACGACCCAGTAAGGCATAACCGGAAACCCTGGAGAACTACAGGTCCCAGGTTCACCAGAGAGCTGATACGTAACAGAGCCAGGAGACACATAGGCCCCGTAAACTGGGAGCGTGCACTCCAAGAGAAGGCCCTACCACAACGTCAGCCGGTGCAGGACAGAGATAAAGTTAGGCCTAGCTTCAGGCAGGTCGGAAACTTACTACGCAGAGGCAAGAAACAGGAGGCCCTACACCCGCTCATTGGGGAGGATCCTGATATGCACCCTTCACCCTACAGTGCTCTGGGATGTGCCTGAATTACCATCAGTAAAAGGTACTGAAGTGACTACTGTGTCCGCCCCCGTTCTTGCTCTGACTCGGAGGGGACTTGCCTGTTCTGCATCTCCCTCTCCATACGCTGCCCTGAGGCCTAGCTCCACCTGTGGGGAGCTATATTATCGAGCTGCCTTACCACCGGCCTCAGTGGACTGCTGCAGCGCTGGTGATTCTCACCAGAAACCACAGGTGGCGTCACGAACTTCCATAAAATTAACAAACAATCCCCTTTTAAAAGCTGACCCAGGGTATGGGCCCGGGAGCCGACCACCGCGACATCCCCAAAGGCCAGGCAAAGGCCTGGGTACCGAGTCGTCCCCATCCCCCTGGGTGAGTCACATAGAGCAGCCAATACAGGGTTAATAAACAGGGAAAATTTATGATAACAAGATGAATCTCCACACAGGGAGTAACGGAAAAATATGGGGAAATAGCAGGTATTAGTCTGTAACTGACAGTTTACAGTTTAACTAGATGTACCAGAGTCAAAACCGGTAACAAATGACAGGTCTTTTCACTTAGCTGACTTGTATCCTCTACAAGGCAGTTGCCAGCTGGTGCTGGTGACGCTGTATTCAGGCTTCCCCACCCAAACAATGCTCCGTCTTCTGGCGGCAGCGAGCGGTCTCCGGTTTTACCCGCTGAGCCCCTAGTCCATAACACGGCACCTCACATGCTCAGCTCCACGGACCCTGCATCTCTTCTCCCTACAGTCAGCTTGACTCCTCCGGTCCACTGCACTCGGATCCCTTGCTCCAAGTCCTGTAGCCAGGAGCCTGGACCCTCTCACACTGCTCTGCTCCGCAGGACTCAGCTCCGCTTTCCCACGCAAACGTCCTCGTCTCTCCCTCTCTCTCGTCACACTAGGAGTCCCTCTCTCACCTGACCTCCCAGCTCTCTCTTTTGACACACCCCCTGCTTCCCTGTCACATGACTCCTATGCTTGCAGTCTGTCTTCCCCCTGCAACAAGAGGTACGGCCCCGGCAGTTCCGGATCCCTTGCTCTGAAAGTACTTACACCCCGGTCATCCCCCTTACAGTCATGCCCACCCATCAGTGACCCGCGATCACGAGACGAGGTCACTGGGCGGGGTAAGTGACGCGCTTCCAGCGCGGCGCTGTTAAATGCCATTGTCAGAGATTGACAGCGGCATTTAACTGGTTAACAGCCAATTCGCGATTCGACCCGCAGCTGTTGTGGGCACATGTCAGTTGTATAAATCGGCTGACATGTGCCCGGTTCACTGAACCGGGGGTGATGGCCTGGGGCATACTAATACGCCCCAGGCTTTAAAGGGGTTAAAATCCAAAATATTGGACTACTGAAATGTATGTTCAGTAAATGCACTCAATACTTGGCTGGGGCTCCCTTTGCATCAATTACTGCATCAATGCGGCGTGGCATGGAGGCGATCAGCCTGTGGCACTGCTGAGTTGTTATGGAAGCCTAGGTTGCTTTGATAGCAGCCTTCAGCTCGTCTGCATTGTTGGGTCTGGTGTCTCTCATCTTCCTCTTGACAATACCCCATAGATTCTCTATGGGGTTAAACTCAGACGAGTTTGCTGGCCAATCAAGTACAGTGATACTGTTGTTTTTAAACCATGTATTGGTACTTTTGGCAGTGTGGACAGGTACCAAGTCCAGAGGGAAGCATGAAGTGCTCTAAAATTTCCTGGTAGATGGCTGCACTGACTTTGGTCTTTATGAAACACAGTGGACCTACACCAGCAGATGACATGGCTCCCCAAACCATCACTGATTGTGGAAACATCACACTAGACCTCAAGCAGCTTGGATTGTGGCCTCTCCACTCTTCCTCCAGACTCTGGGACCTTGATTTCCAAATGAAATGCAAAATTGACTTTCATCTGTAAACAACGCCCTGGACCACTGAGCAACAGTCCAGGTCTTTTTGTCCTTGGCCCATGTAAGACGCTATCCCGGTTGCTTGTGCACCTTTTTCTGCCACGTTTTTTCCTTCCACTCAACTTTCCATTAATATGCTTGGATACAGCACTCTGTGAACAGCCAGCTTCTTTAGCAATGACCTTTTGTGGCTTTCTCATCCTTGTGGAGTGTATCAATGACTGCCTTCTGGACATCTGTCAAGTCAGCAGTCTTCCCCATGATTGTGGAGCCTACTGAAACAGACTAAGGGATCTTTTTAAAAGCTTAGGAAGCCTTCGTTTTTTATTAATAATTATTCTAATTTACTGAGATAATGACTTGTGTTTTCATTAGCTGTAAGCCATAATCATCAACTTTAACAGAAATAAACACTTGAAATAGATCACTCTGTTTGTAACATATTGTATATAATATATGCGTTTCATTTTTTGTATTGAAGAACTGAAATAAATTAACTTTTTGATGACATTCTAATTTTGTGAGAAGCACCTGTATATGTCATAGGTCACCTCCATCTCTTTGTAGCGGGCTCTGGCGATGAGCCCGCATGTTTTCAGGCACGACAGCTGATATGATCAGCTGTCTTGTGCCCCTAACAGCCGTGGGTGGAATCGTGATCTACTCACGGCTGTTAACATGTCAATCTCTGACAGCGGCATTTAACATGCCCACGCCGGAAGCGCATCACTAGCTCCAACCATTGGTGCCCCTGCCACATGATCACTGGACGACAACTCGGGGACTGCAGGAAACCCCTGTGGTTGTCATTTTTTTTTTTAACCACTAGAATATAAAAAAAAAACGTATAAGTTTGACATTGACATAACCGCACTAAAATCATGTCACTAGGTCATTTTACTATACCACGAACACCATAAAAACAAAACCCAGAATTGCTTTTTTTTCACCAGCTTTCTACAGTTGAAATATTGTTGTGCATTTTTCTGGATCTTAAATGATAAAATGAATTGTAGTATTCAAAATTACAACAAATCCTGTAAAAAACAACAACCCCTTATTCAAATTTTCCAACAGAAAAATAAAAGAGTTATGGCACTTGGAAAAGGGGGAGGAAAAAACGAATGCGTAAAAGCAAAACAAACAAAAAAAACAACTCGACCATGAAAGGTTAATGTAAGTTTATTTGGGAATTTAAATCCTCTAGAATGCTCAGATCATTTTGCTCATACAAGACTATTATTATATCCTACTAGCTATTGAACCCATTCAACGTCCAGGTGACGAGCATTTTTATTGGTATATGGATGGTCCCCTATCCTGGTATATGCTCCCCAATCCTGGTCCCCCAAACTGTTATATGCTCCACAATACTGGTCCCCCATCCTGGTATATGCTCCTCCATCCTGGTCCATGCTCCCCCATTTTGCTCCCCTATCCTGGTATATGCTCCCCAATCCTGGTCCCCCAAACTGGTATATGCTCCCCAATCCTGGTCCTCCATCTTGGTATATGCTCCTCCATCCTGGTCCATGCTCCCCCATCCTGGTATATGCTCCCCAATCCTGGTCCCCCATCCTAGTATATGCTCCCCCATCCTGGTATATGCTCCTCCATCCTGGTCCATGCTCCCCCATCCTGGTCCATGCTCCCTCATCCTGCTCCCCCATCCTGGTATATGCTCCACAATCCTGGTCCCCCATCCTAGTATATGCTCCCCAATCCTGGTCCCCCATCTTGGTATATGCTCCCCAATCCTGGTCCATGCTCCCCCATCCTGGTATATGCTCCCCATCCTGCTCCCCCATCCTGGTATATGCTCCCCAATTCTGGTCCCTCATCCTAGTATATGCTCCCCAATCCTAGTCCCCCATCCTGGTATATGCTCCCCCATCCTGGCATATGCTTCCCAATCCTGGTCCTCCATCCTGGTAAATTCTCCCCCATCCTGGTATATGCACCCAATCCTGGTCCCCCATCCTGGTATATGCTCCCTAATCCTGGTCCCCCATCCTGGTATATTCTCCCCCATCCTGGTATTTGAGCCCCTAATCCTGCTCCCCCCATCCTGGTATATGCTCCCGAATCCTGGTATATGCTCACCCATCCTGTTCCCCCATCCTGGTATATGCTCCCCATTCTGTTCTCCCATCCTGGTCCATGCTCCCCCATTCTGGCATTTGCATCTCCTTCCTGGACCACCATCCTGGTATATGCTCCCTCATCCTGCTATATGCTCCCCCATCTTGTTATGTGCTCAACCATCCTGGTCCCCCCATCATATTATGTGGTTCCCCATCCTGGTATATGCTCCCCCATCTTTGTATATGTTCCCCCATCCTGGTCCCCCATCCTGGTATATGCTCCCCCCATTCTGGTCCATGCTCTCCCATCCTGGTCCCCCATCCTGGTATTTGCGCCCCCATCCTGGTATATGCTCCCCCATCCTGTTATGTGCTCCCCCATCCTGGTATATGCTCCCCCATCCTGGTCTATGCTCCACCATCCATCCATATATTAAATAAAAAAACAAAAAAACTAAAATGGCGCCAGAATCAGCGCCTGCATAGCGCGATATCCGGCGCCATTTTAGTGAAGACAAATGTTCAACAAAATGGCGAAGGGGTATGCGCATGCGCATACTGCGATATCCGGCGCCATTTTGTTACAAATGTGTCTTCACTAAAATGGCACCGGATATCACTCTATGTGCAGGCGGCGATTCCGAGGTCCCAATCCTCCCCGGCCTCCGGCCAGAACAGAAGCGCCACACTCCTCCCTGGCAGGTATGTGCTTATGGCGCCGGAGATGGCGCCACACTCCTCATTCCTGTCTGGGATGTGTATGTTTCTTCTGTCTGGGGCCAGACTGTGCAGGCGCATGGCGCGTGCACAGTCTAGAGAGGTTTCGGACAGAAGGACACATCCCTGATTATATTATAGAAAATACATGTTGACTAGAGATAAGCGGATCTCTTGAAATTTCCCAAAAATATTGGATTTATGCCAAATTGCATAATTATAAAGCTTCTAATTGGCTTGAAAATATGTGTAGAACACTGAGAGTGGCCATTTGAGTAAATTGAACACATTTTGAGCTCTGTAATGCAAACATAGCCTTTTTAGTGTCCAAATAACTTCAAACTTTCTAGCTAGGGAAAATTTAAGGTAACCAGAGGTAGAAAACAGCGCATTTAACAACACAATGCAGTATCAGACTTTTTAAGATGTCTATATTGTATAAACGGTCTATAAAGTATCCCTTATGGGGATGCAGATGCATGCAAGGCTGTTGTTTATAGACAGTTGGTAGAAATGTAAGTGGTCGTGACATTTCCACACTGCCACAGTTGTCCCTGTTTGGAGGGTATAAAAAGCTGTGCACTTTGCCAAATGATGCTTTCTTATAAGCTGTCCAAAATGTTTCCCTTTAATAGGAAGACAAAACAGATGTACTGTATTGTTTTCAATGTGAAGAAGCAACGGCCTCTCAACTAGAAGTGATAAAAATTATCCTTTTTTTATAGTCCGCAACTGGTTTGCTAATCACAAAATCATTATGCAAGTACAAAGGCTTTTTATCGAGCCATACAAAAATGATCCCCTTATTTCTGGAGACAAAACAGTGGCATTGTTTTGAAAATGAAGAACTTCTGGCTTGTTGTCATCAAGGCTTTTAAAAAAGTAGCCCTATTTTTAGAACTGTTTCTTGAAAGTACAAAATCATGTGAGCATATTTTGCAGCATCAGTAGTGCAGTCCAGCAACATGAAGCACAATGCACAGCCAGGAAGTGCAATGGCACCAGGGCCGGCTCCAGGTTTTTCTGGGCCCCGGGCGAAAGAGTCTCAGTGGGCCCCTTTAATACATACCACGATTCATGATGCACAGAAACCGCAGAGAAATATATATATATATATATATATATATATATATATATATATATATATATATATATAGTACAATGCAAAGATTTCACTTCTTACATTACATGAGCGATATCTATTGTAAATTCCACAATAGCTCAGAAACCAGCTCCACAAAGAATACTGGCCCCCATATAAGGCCCCATACGGAATACTGGCCCCCATATAAGGCCCCATACGGAATACTGGCCCCCATATAAGGCCCCATACGGAATACTGGCCCCCATATAAGGCCCCATACGGAATACTGGCCCCCATATAAGGCCCTATACGGAATACTGGCCCCCATATAAGGCTCCATACGGAATACTTGGCCCCCATACAGAATACTGGCCTCCATGTAAGGCTCCATACGGAATACTGGCCCCCATATAAGGCTCCATACAGAATACTGGCCCCCATATAACGCTCCATACAGGATACTGGTCCCCTTATAAAGCTCCATACAGGATACTGGCCCCCATATAATGCTCCATACAGGATACTAGTCCCCTTATAAAGCTCCATACAGGATACTGGCCCCCATATAACGCTCCATACAGGATACTGGTCCCCTTATAACGCTCCATACAAGATACTGGCCCCCATATAATACTGCATGCAGGCTGTTACCCCCCACATAATGCCCCATACAGGCTGCCCCCCCCTTTATAATGCTCCATGCAGGCTGTTACCCCCCACATAATGCCCCATACAGGCTGTCCCCCCCTTATAATGCTCCATGCAGGCTGTTCCCCCCACATAATGCACAATGCAGGCTGTCCCCCCCCCTTATAATGCCCCATGCAGGCTGTTCCCCACCTTATAATGCCCCATGCAGGCTGTCACCCCTCCTCTTTATAAGGCCTCATGCAGGATGTCACCCCCTCTCTCTATAATGCCCCATGCAGGATGTCACCCCCTCTCTCTATAATGCCCCATGCAGGATGTCAACCCCCCCTCTCTTTATAATGCCCCATGCAGGATGTCAACCCCCCCTCTCTTTATAATGCCCCATGCAGGATGTCACCCCCCCTCTCTTTATAATGCCCCATGCAGGATATCACCCCCCCTCTCTTTATAATGCCCCATGCAGGATGTCACCCCCCCTCTCTTTATATTGCCCCATGCAGGCTGTCACCCCCTCTCTCTATAATGCCCCATGCAGGCTGTCACCCTCTCTCTCTATAATGCCCCATGCAGGATGTCACCCCCCTCTCTCTATAATGCCCCATGCAGGATGTTACCCCCCCTCTCTATAATGCCCCATGCAGGATGCCACCCCCCCTCTCTCTATAATTCCCCATGCAGGATGTTACCCCACCACTCTATAATGCCCCATGCAGGATGTCACTCCCCCCTCTCTATAATGCCCCATGCAGGATGTCACTCCCCCTCCTCTCTTTATAATGCCCCATGCAGGATGTCACCCCCCCTCTCTTTATAATGCCCCATGCAGGATGTCACCCCCCCCCCTATATTATGCCCCATGCCTCCATACATTAAAAAAAAAAAAAAAAATCAAATACTCACCTTCTTCCTCCTCACCTGCTGCCCACTGCTCGGGTCCGGACTCCAGCGTTGCCGGCATCGTCCCACTCTGCGCTCCCTGTGACGGCTCAGGGGAGCGCGCGGTGGAAAGACGTCACCGCGCCCTCTGACCTGAGACGTCACAGGGAGCGCAGAGCAGGAAGACAGCGGATCTGCGGAGGCACGGGGAGAGGTAAGTATCCGGCTGCCGGGGCCCTGAGCAAGCGGCGGAGAAGGGCGGGCGCTGACACTGCTCTCCTCCGCCCATAGCCCAGCGGGGTGCACGACCGCCAGTGGGCCCCCCTGCCTGCTCAGGGCCCCGGCACATGCCCCGGTGACATGGCCGTGGGCTTCATATAGTCTGATTAAAATGTTAAACTAAGGACTAGTGATGAGCGAGAGTGCTCGGATATTGTGTTCTTCAAACATGCTCGGGTGTTATCCGATTATCTTGGGCATGCTTGAGTAATATGTTCGAGTCACCACGTCGGCATGTTTCGCGGCTGTTAGACAGCCACAATATATGCTTGTTGTCAGGCAACCCGTGGGTCAGCGGGGACTAGAAGCCTTCCTTGGAACGCTTGTTCCTGATAATCATGCAGTGTAAATGAACCCTAAGTTTGCAACATCTAAGAATCAAACAGTATAGCTACACATGCCCCACTGTATTTTTATGTGAGTGTATTCACACAATGCTTTCTCATGTAGATTTTGGTACAGAAAGCCGTCAATTTCCATACCATATTTCTAAATGAAATCCACTCAAAATTTCAATGAAAAATTCAACATAAAAAGAAGATCTGCCATGTCACTTTGATGGAATCTGCAAACTTATATTGAAGTCAATGTAAGAGTAAAAAAATGCACGAAAAAGATGCATCAAAACTATACAAAGTTTCATAGTTTTAATAGTTTTTAAGGTTGAAGGTAAACTTAAATCCATCGACTTCAACCTATAGCCTAAAATTTTGATCCAGAGTAAGGCAAAAACCTCATGGGAAAGACACTAATAGCTCCATATTATGGGGACAATTCCTTCCCAACTCCACATATGGCAATCGGACTAGTTCACAGGATCAACGCCCCATAACGGAATCTAGTACCCATAACCAGTAATATTATATTTTTTAAGAAAGGCATCCAAGCCTTTCTTGAATTTTAGCAGTAAATCACCATTACAACGTCATGAATCAAAGAGTTCTATAGTTTCACTGTTGGCAGAGTTGAGGGTTACTCCGAGACAGCAGACTTCCACTACAGGGGAAAGTGTGATATAATTTATTGTGATGGATAGATCAGGTATGGGAATTAATGGGATGAGAGAAAGATGATGAATTACGTTTTGTCCACATTGAGCTTTAAAAAGCATAATGAGAAGAAGGAGGATATGGCTGATATACACCCTGGGATTGTGGACAAAAGAGAGGTGACATCTGTGCCAGAGCGGTAGGTCTGAATGTCATCAGCATATAGATGGTACTGGGAGCCATGGGACTTTATGAGTTGTCCCAGGCCAAACTGCATAAATGGAGAAGAGTAGGGGTCCCAGGACAGAGTTTTGAGGGACACAGACAGAGAGTGGGTGGGATGAGGAGGTAGTATGGCAAAAGGAGACACTAAATGAGCAGTTAGAAAGGCATGAGGAGATCAAAGAGAGGTTAAGGTATCTGATGCTATCTGAACAGAGGATCTATAATAGAAGGGAGTGGACTACTGTGTTGAAGGCAGAGGACAGGTCTAGAAGGAGGAGAATAGAGAATTGTCTATTAGCTTTGGCGTTAAGTAAGTCGTTAGTAATTTTGGTTAGGTTAGGTCAGTTTCGGTGGAATGGTGGGGACGGAAGCCAGATTTTAGGTTGTTGAAGGGGTTAGATGAGTGGTGTGAGGAAAGTTCAGTGTGGACATGCTGTTCAAGAAGTTTGGAAGTGAACAGGAGCAGTGATACATGACAATAGCTGGATGTAAAGGTCAGTCAAGGGATGGTTTATTCAGAAAAGGTGTGATTCTGTCATGTTTGAAAGTAGAAGAGGTTACCATAAGTTAATGAAAGATTGAAGAGACAGGTTTGGGCTGGGATAAGCGTGGTGGTGAGATTGGGGAGGAGGTGTGCTTGGATCAGGTCAAGTGCACAAGTGCTGAGGTGTGATTTAGAGAAGAAGGTGTGAGGGGGATTATGGTATGTTATATGGAGTGTTGTGGTGGTTTCTTAGTGGTGGTTGACATGCCTGATTTGGTCGATTTAGTTTTTGAAATGAGCTGTAAATTCTTCTGCAGAGATGAGGGAGGTTATTGGGGGCAACAGTGGATGAAGGAGGGAGGTAAAAGTGTTGAATTAGTGTTTGGATTTGTGGGATAAAGAAATTATGTGGGTTGTGAAGTAGTTCAGTTCAGTAGAGGTGAGGTCTGGCTTGAATGTGAAAAATTGCTTGTTTGAATGTGGTGAAGTCTTCCTAAGAGTGAATTTTCTTTTAGCACCGCTCAGCAACCCTGGACACTTGCCGAGTGAGTGAGGTCGGTGTGCCAAAGTTGTCTTTTGAGTCAATAGCTGATGCCAGTGTGACATTGTAGAAAACGGTGGCACTGTCTGTGTTATGGAGTGAAGATATGGAGGACAGTGGTAGCACAGAGTCAGAGAGTGTGTGAATGTCTAGGTATGCAAGGTTTATGCAGGAGTGTGCTAGTCACTGGACATGGGGGCAGGTGAAGAGGATAGGGATGAGAAAGTAAGTAGATGGTGGTCAGATAGGGGAAGAGGTGAGGTTAGATAGGGAGCCGAGTCGGGTGAAGATAAGGTCTGATGTATGTCCGTCTGTGTGGGTGGTTGTGGAAGATCATTGCATAAACCAAAGGATGAATCAACCAACAGGATTTTGGAGGCTGCTGACTAGTGGGTGTCAGTGGGGGTGTTGAAGCCACCCATGATGACTTCTCTGTCAGCTGCGAGAAAGTGTAGAAGTCAGGTGGTAAAATGGATGATAAATGCAGTGGCCGAGCCAGGGGTCAGCAAATACTGGCCACTTGGAGGTTGGAGAGAGGGTAGAAGTGGGATTGGGTTGAATGTGCACTTGTTAGAGAGGAGAAGACCAACTCCTCCACCATGTCTGTTGCCAGGGTGAGGAGTGTGGGTGAAGTGAAGGCCACCGTAACACAGCACAGTAGGGAAGGCTGTGTCAGAGGGTGTCAGACAGGTGTCGGTGAGCCCCTGGAAAGATAGGTTTTGAGACATAAATAGGTCATCAATGACGTGGCGCTTACTACAGAAAGAACAGTTTTTCTATAGTACTCCAGAGAGATGATGTAGCGACAGAGTGGGGGTAAAGGGAATGGGTTGTATGTTGGAGAGATTGCAGTAGTTTCTTGTAGGTCAGGAGTGATAGGAGGGAATCCAGGGTGCAGCCAAGCCTATCAGTGTTGACATTGTAAACTAGGGTGTCTGTCCTTATGGGATGCTCTTATATAGTACTGGGCAGCCTGCCTAATCTAATAGCATGGGTGTCACTAATCGGCTGTAAGACAGATACTGTGCACTACTCCTGTGTGACCAGCGCCCTAAACAAGCCTTTTTTTGTGTGCAATTTTAATACTTAGCAATCACCCACTCCATAAACTGGTAGGTTGTGAGTAGTTGTCTCATCAGTATTTTGCAACTATGTTGCCACCATCTTTGTTATATGGGTTTGCTGCATCCTGGTAGTGCATTAGTTCTGAGACCTGGGTTGGTAAACACTGTTGTCCTATTTTTGCTGTGTTTTTTCTTGAATTCTGGGAAAACTTTAATTTCTCTTATTGTGGCTTTGCATTTAGTTTAGTGATAGGAGGGAGAAATATTGGGAGGCATGAGCTGTGGAGGTGCAGGATTGGGAGATGTATCGCATGCAGTGAGGAGAAGCAAAGTGAAATCAAACTGTAACGGGTCTGGGAGGCGGAACCTCTGAGCTACTATACAAGGGGGCGGTCCTTGTAAGGGAGCGGGTGGCAATCAGGGATGACGGGCAGGCAGTCACAGCAGGTGACCGGGACAGTCTCTGAGTGGACGGGCTGGAGGTCACGGAAAGTGACCGGGGCAGTCTCTGGATAAACGGGCAGGGAGTTACGGCAAGTGACCGGGGCAGTCTCTGGATGAACGGGCAGGGAGTTACGGCAAGTGACCGGGGCAGTCTCTGGGTAAAGGGTAGGTACGACCTGTGATGGCAGAGCCTCCGGGTAGGCTAGCAGGCAGATGGTAGATGTGTGCTCCCAGGTGAGCAAGCGAGAGTCTCTGGAATGGTAGGTGGTCACAGCACGTGACGGCGAAGCCTCCAGGTAGGCTAGCAGGCAGGTAACAGGTGGGCGCTCCCAGGTGAGCGGGCAGGAGTCTCTGGAAAGGCAGATGGTCACAGCACGTGACGGCGGAGCCTCCAGGTAGGCTAGCAGGCAGGTAACAGGTGTGCGCTCCCAGGTGAGCGGGCAAGCTGGTCCATAGACAGACTGACAGGAGTTGGAAGGCAGACCGTCGGACCTCAGGCTAGCAGGCAGGTGACTGGATATCAGGCAGGACAAAGGCAGCAAGCTGGCAGGAATCTGGCAGGTAACTGGCAGGTAACTGGCAACGGGACCTGAGGGCTGAAGCACAGGTGAGACACAGGTGCAAACAACTTTGCTCGGGCACCTCCATTTTGGAGGAGGTGCCCTTTATATGGGAGGTCCTCCGGCAATTGGCCGGGGACTCCTTAGGACGGCGCGCGCGGTCCCTTTAAGAGAGGGGGAGCGCGCGCGCGCGCGCCCTAAGCACACTGCCGGGGAAGGAGCGCGCGCCGGAAGCAGCGGGGAGAGCAGCGCTGGAGGACGCCGCGCCAGGAGCGGGGAGGTGAGAGGGACGGCGTCTCTGCCTAGAACGGGGCAGAGACGTCGATGCTACACAAACAAGTGGGAGTAGGAGAGTGGCCGACTTGTTTTGTGCTTTAGAAGAAGGGATTTGAGGTTTATGCAGGTCTGCAGATGAGGTCAGATGGGGGTTAAGAGGAAAGATGAGATCATTTGAGATAATTTGTTTGGAGAGTGCTGGGGTTTGTGGATAGCGAAGGAGAAGAAGGATTAGTGGAGCAATGACTGTAAGGGTATATATAAGCATGCTTAAAGAATAATTGTGGGAAAATTAAAAGGTAGGGGCAGTTAGTAAACAGGTGTAGCTCTTACCTTCTGGTCACTTCTGGTACATTGCTGGTATATTTTTAATGTGCATTTAATAGTTTCACTTGATGGAGCTGCACACATAGACCTAGGCCTCCAAATGTGTATACACTGCTCAAAAAAATAAAGGGAACACTTAAACAACAGAATATAACTCCAAGTAAATCAAACTTCTGTGAAATCAAACTGTCCACTTAGGAAGCAACACTGATTGACAATCAATTTCACATGCTGTTGTGCAAATGGACAATAGATGGAAATTATTGGCAATTATCAAGACACCCTCAATAAAGGAGTGGTTCTGCAGGTGGGGACCACAGACCACATCTCAGTACCAATGCTTTCTGGCTGATGTTTTGGTCACTTTTGAATGTTGGTTGTGCTTTCACACTCGTGGTAGCATGAGACGGACTCTACAACCCACAGAAGTTGCTCAGGTAGTGCAGCTCATCCAGGATGGCACATCAATGCGAGCTGTGGCAAGAAGGTTTGCTGTATCTGTCAGCGTAGTGTCCAGAGGCTGGAGGCGCTAACAGGAGACAAGCCAGTACACCAGGAGACGTGGAGGGCGCCGTAGGAGGGCAACAACCCAGCAGCAGGATCGCTACCTCCGCCTTTGTGCAAGGAGGAACAGTAGGAGCACTGCCAGAGCCCTGCAAAATGACCTCCAGCAGGCCACAAATGTGCATGTGTTGGAAACCGACTCCATGAGAGTGGTATGAGGGCCCGATGTCCACAGATGGGGGTTATGCTCACAGCCCAACACCGTGCAGGATGCTTGGCATTTGCAACAGAACACCAGGATTGGCAAAGTCGCCACTGGCGCCCTGTGCTCTTCACAGATGAAACCAGGTTCACACTGAGCACATGTGACAGACAGGACAGAGTCTGGAGACGCCGTGGAGAGCGATCTGCTGCCTGCAACATCCTTCAGCATGACTGGTTTGGCAGTGGGTCAGTAATGGTGTGGGGTGGCATTTTTTTGGAGGGCCGTACAGCCCTCCATGTGCTCGCCAGAGGTAGCCTGACTGCCATGAGGTACCGAGATGAGATCCTCAGACTGCTTGTGAGACCATATGCTGGTGCGGTTGGCCCTTGATTCCTACTAATGCAGGACAATGCCAGACCTCATGTGGCTGGAGTGTGTCAGCAGTTCCTGCAAGATGAAGGCATTGAAGCTATGGACTGGCCCGCCCGTTCCCCAGACCTGAATCCGATTGAGCACATTTGGGACATCATGTCTCGCTCCATCCACCAACGTCACATTGCACCACAGACTGTCCAGGAGTTGGCGGATGCTTTAGTCCAGGTCTGGAAGGAGATCCCACAGGAGACCATCCGCAACCTCATCAGGAGCATGCCCAGGCATTGTAGGGAGGTCATACAGGCACGTGGAGGCCACACACAATACTGAGCCTCATTTTGACTTGTTTTAAGGACATTACATCAAAGTTGGATCAGACTGTAGTGTGTTTTTCCACTTTAATTTTGGGGGTGACTCCAAATTCAGGCCTCCATTGGTTAATAAATTTGATTTCCATTGATGATTTTTGTGTGATTTTGTTGTCAGCACATTCAACTTTGTACAGAACTAAGTATTCAATGAGAATATTTCATTCATTCAGATCTAGGATGTGTTATTTGAGTGTTCCTTTTATTTTTTTGAGCAGTGTACCTTTAATTGCACATGAAAGCTATCATGTGTGAACAGAAGGGAGGAGCCACCGAGAGACAGGTCAGAGATTCAAAAAAGGAGATGAACGAAGTGTTAATATAAACAGTGTGCTAGTTATTTTCAATGTCTTGACAAAGTAGCAAACATAACGAATTGTCTTACATCACTGGGCGGTCGTGACAGCACCTCCAATTTAATATCAGTCAGATGCATGACAATATCTATGCTCAGGGTCGGACTGGGGTGCCTAGGGCCCACCAGGGGAACTGACTCTAGGGGCCCACACTACAGCCCACCATAAACGGTTTTATTACTTGTTATGCTTTTCTATAATGCACTATAGTTACATGATTGGCTGCACTGTGAAGCACCAAGCGGCAGGACTTTCTTCGGACAGTCATTCCGTACTGCCAGAGTCCCTTTAATGGTAACTTGTCACCTTGAAAAACGCTATTTATCTGCAGATATAGGGGTAATCTGCAGGTAAATAGGGTTTAAAGCCTGGTTAGACGGCTTATTGGAAAAGCATTGGCTACACGGAGAAAATTACATTTTATTCTCCCTACTGCCACTCGCTTCCTGTCATAGGATCGGTGCAAGGAGGGAGATATTACAGTCACCGCAAACTACAAAGTGAGCGTGCTGCAATAACGTCCGGCACCTTGATTGTGACACTTCCATGGAGCCCAACCTCAGGCTGAGCTTCATTGAATGACTAACATGGCAGCAGCACCTGGCAATTAGTGCTGAGCGAGCGTGGTCGGATAAGGTGTGATCCCAGCATGCTCGGGTGTTATCCCAGTATCTTGTAGTGCTACTATGCTTGAATCCCCAGGGTAGCATGTTTTGCGGCGGTAGACAGACGCAACACATGCAGGAATTGCCGGTTTGTTAGGTAATCCCTGCATGTGTTGCTTCTGTCTACCGCCGCAAAACATGTTACCGCAGGGACTCGAGCATATTAGCAGAGCGCTACAAGATACTCGGATAACACCTGAGCATGCTGGGATAACACCTTATCCGACCACACTCACTCAGCACTAGTTGCCAGGTGCTGCTGCCATGTTAGTCGTTCAATGAAGCTCAGCCTGAGGTTTGGCTCCATGGAAGTGTCGCAATCAAGGTGCCGGAAGTTATTGCAGCACGCTCACTTTGTAGTTCGCGGTGACTGTAATGTCTCTTATCCAACCACGCTCACTCAGCACTACTGGCAACCCATCAGCAACCTGCAACTGCGTCACAGGGGGCTGAAGAGAGCAGGTGACTGCATGCACCGGCCATTGTGCTATCTAATTGCTGCTGTCAGTGATTGACAAGGACACTTAAATACTCAAAACAGCAGCAATCAAGGCGAGCTCTGATCACTGCTGTTACAGGCAGACTCCGGCTATGTAACACAGCCGACATCTGCCCGGTATGGAGCAGGCTCAGCTCCTGAACCCGCTCCATACAAGCACATCCCTATGGTGACAGTTATGACAAGGTTAGCAAATTTCACTTGTCTGTTCCTAAATGTGGAAAGACAAATGGAATTCCCTAACACATGTGAAAGATACCTAATAGATTTAGTAAAGGTGTCCCAAGCATATGAATGTTATTACACACCACAATGCACAGTTACATACACGCATCTTACAAAAATACATATTATTACAGATACGCAGACGCGCACAAACACACAGACGCGCACAAACACGCAGACGCGCACAAACACGCAGACGCGCACAAACACATCAGTACATGAATACATCATCTGAACCACCATGAATTGTAATGTCAGGTCAGCCCCATATATCTTTCTATCACATAAACCTACAACTCCCAGTATGTAATTAACAATAGAGATACTGGGAGTTGTTATCAGTCATCATCAGACTGCGGACCATACAGGAACCACAGTACTGATGAGACACAGGGAGGATCACAGATGAACATTTACATCCAGGTATCTTACCTGAGACGGCTTCTCTGATTAGAGTTGTTCTCTTTCTGTTCTTCCTCTTGTCTAGACTCCATGATGAGTTTTGTCATCCACAGCTCGTCTCCGCAGACTTCCATCTTCTCCGGTCTTCTGCAGCACATCCCGACACGATGCCCTTAAAGATAGCAGTGTCATTATAATGCTCCTGAATAAAAATATCTACACTGAGCCCCTGAATAAACCTAACTCTTACAATGCTCCCTGCACAAAACATGACATACACTCTACCCCTCTTATGGTACCTTCTCTCCACACTGTCCTCTCCTTACCATACTGGGCCCCCTCTTCACACTGTCCTCTCACACTGTGTCCCCCCTATACTGCCCAGTGTATATACTGTGCCCCTTCATCACACTCCCCCCTCCTCAGCATACTGTTCCCCCCATTCTGTGCCCTCACACTGTTTCCCCCATACTGACGCATCTCTATACCTTCCCCCACACTACCTAGTCTCTGTGCTGTGTCACCTCACATTTTTCTCCCTCCATACTGTCTCCTCACACTATTCCCCCACTCTTCATACTGTTTCCTCACACATCCCCCTTCCCCATTCTGTTCCTGCACTCATTCCCACCCCTCCTCTAGTTCACCATACTGTTTTTTCACACATCTCCCCATTCTGTCTCCTAAAATTTCTCTCCCCTCTCTCCCCAAATATAATAAATCTTCGGAAGACCACACAGACATGCAGAAGCGCGCTTACACACACGAAAACAAGCGCACACAGACACATACTAGGGGCTCTTTCACACGTCAGTACATGCGGTGACAGTTTCCACACGTACCAGAGACATTGGTACACGCAGACCCATTCAAATGAATGTTTTTACCTGCTGCACCTCCCGCAAAACGTTCTGCACACTGATGACAGCGCTCTTCCCAAGCACCGGGTGCTGAACGCTGCTCTCATCATAGATCCCTGCCGGCGCTGTGATCAGCAGCAGCAGAGTCAATGATGAGAGTAGTAGTCTACTCCCGCCGTGTAGAACTGTAAAAATAGGAATAAAATAAAAAAATCCTTATACTCACCTCTCCTAAGTGTCACCCGCTGTAATCCGTGTGAGCGCTCACGCCGAGGAGAACGACTCCTGCAGCGAGTGGGCCCTGGAGCTGCGCTCAACAAGGGGTGCCCTGTCAATCACTGAGCGCAGCTCCGGGGCCCGCTCGCTGCAGGAGTCATTCTCCTCGGAGTGAGCGCTCACACGGATTACAGCGGGTGACGCTTAGGAGAGGTGAGTATAAGGATTCTTTTATTTTATTCCTATTTTTACAGTTGGACACGGAGGGAGTAGACTACTACTCTCATCATTGACCCTGCTGCTGCTGATCGCAGCACCGGCAGGGATCTATGATGAGGGCAGCACTCAGCACCCGGCTCTTGGGAACAGCGCTAACTGTACACTGATTCCCAAGCGCCGGTACGTGTCACACGGATGACACACAGGTGGACATGGATATCTCCAGTCCCGTAAATATCAGGACATGTGAAAGAGCCCTAATATACCCACACAGATACACATACTCTCAGAAATGGGGACACGTACACACGCAGGCAAGCACACACAGAAATGCACACGCAGTCATGCTCAGACACACTCAATCACACACAAAAATGCGGACACGCAGGGAAGTACGCACACACGTGTGAAGACACATATACACACGTAGACATGCAGGCACTCAAATACATACAAACAAACACATGCAGGCATATACAGTGCACACACGCATGCAGGCATATACACACACACTGTACACACACATGCATGCATATACACACACACATGCAGGCATACACACACACACGCATGCAGGCATACACACACACACACACACGCATGCAGGCATACACACACACGCATGCAGGCATACACACACACACACACACGCATGCAGGCATACACACACACACACGCATGCATGCAGGCATATACACACACACACACGCATGCATGCTGGCATTTACACACACACACGCATGCATGCTGGCATTTACATACACACACGCATCCAGGCATATACACACACACGCACACACGCATGCAGGCATATACACACACACACGCATGTATGCAGGCATATACACACACACACACGCATGTATGCAGGCATATACACACACGCATGCAGGCATACACACACACATATACACACACACACATGCATGTATGCAGGCATATACACACACATGCATGTATGCAGGCATACACACACACACATGTATGCAGGCATACACACACACGCATGCATGTATGCAGGCATATACACATACATGCATGTATGCAGGCATATACACACACACGCATGTATGCAGGCATATATACACACACACAAGCTTGTATGCAGGCATATACACATACATGCATGTATGCAGGCATATACACACACACGCATGTATGCAGGCATATACACACACACAAGCTTGTATGCAGGCATATACACATACATGCATGTATGCAGGCATATATACACACACACAAGCTTGTATGCAGGCATATACACATACATGCATGTATGCAGGCATATACACACACACGCATGTATGCAGGCATATATACACACACACAAGCTTGTATGCAGGCATATACACATACATGCATGTATGCAGGCATATACACACACACGCATGTATGCAGGCATATACACACACGCGCATGCAGGCATACACACACATGCAGGCATATACACAAACTGTACACACATGCATATACACACACACAGGCATATATATATATATATATATATATATATATATATATATATATATATATACACATACATACACACACACACACACACACACACACAGCCATATAACTCACCCATAAAAATTTGGCACGGTGCTCTTGACATGAAATTGAAGCAGTGAAAGCTGTAGGCCTGCAGCCTTGTTTCCAATTCCAGGCCAGGCCACATTCCACATATCCAGCCCCGGAGCTGGTATTAAAAAGCCCAGAGTCAGAGCAGGAGAGAAGGGGGCGGTGCTCCGGTGCCACCACCTGGTCGGGAGCCGGTATTACTACAGGGGAGCAGGCCAGAACAGATATGGAGCCGGGATGGAACCGTATGAGAAGCCCTGGAGCAGGGAGAGCAGAGCGAGACGTCGGGTTCTGTGGCTCCGGCGTATCATAGGACGGCCCTGGAGCAGAGAGAAAGCAAAGCAGAGCGCGGCCGCGGCGTATGAGAGGCCAGACGAGAGCACCTTCAATGTCACCTGACACCACAGTCTGCCACAGAATCCATCCTCTTAGTGTCAGAGAGTCACGTGGTAAGTATGCTGCATGCACGTCACCGCAGGCCCGCTGTCACCAATGAATGTGCCGTGCGCGCAACGCTACATTTGATTCAGCCGCGCTTTTAAAAGGCTCACACTTTTAAAGGGCCCCCGCCACCAATTCTCTCACTCTCATGTCGGGGCCCACCGGGAAATTTCCCGATTTCCCGCCAGGCCAGACCGACCCTGTCTATGCTATGTTTCCTACCTATGGAAAGATAAAATCGTGATAGGAAATATGGCACAAATATCTCTTGTCTGGGACTACGATGGGTGAAGACATTGTGAAAGTTGGGAATCCCATAATTTTCTAAAGATCCAGCCACATCCCATAACCAGCCCTGTTATAAGTCACTGGGGGCATGTGGTGTGACTTGTGTTAATAAAAGCAAATACCGAACCATAATCACTGTTAGTCCTGGGAGATACAGTTCGCTGTGGTTCTGTACCATTACCCCCCCACAAAAAACAAAGTGCTCCCCTTCATAAAAGTCAGAGCCAATCCTGCGACAACAGGTTTAGTACATTTCTTCTGTTTAGTCTTTTTATTTTATATAAAATTGTATATACTGTATTGTTCTGTCCATTTTGTAACATTTTTGTATACTTTTATTAACGCTGCCTACTTTTCGGACTGAATATATAAAATGCAATAGCTTTGTTCCTCTTGCTCTATAAACCGCACCCCTGAAGCCATACTCTATCTGTAATGGGTGTCCAGTTGACCTGTATAAATGATTGGTGGTGGCAGCTAGTTCTTTTTGTTATTGTGGAGCTTACCAGTGACCGAACCAGAGTGTATATACTGCATATATTCCCTGCATTGGAATCAGATGTGTATATGCTATACGTTCACTGTGAGTTCTCCAATAACTTGCTTAGTAGTGAAAACAGCCGCGTCAGTCAATTGCGTTATTGTCCTGAAACTCCTGACGATTGGAGACGGAGGACTGATGGCAGCGGTGGGATCTGCATGATCTCCTGGCTGTTTCCCTAACAGTTTTGACCAAATTGGAGCTAACTTTTTTGCCCTTTTCTGCACAGCTGTAGGCCTTTGAGTGCAGACATGTAGACCTTTAGCATTTAATATGCTGTACAAGCTGAAACCTCAGTGTCTGTTGTCATCAAATCTTGCTGCAGGTCTTTTGCAGTCACTCAGTGGTTTTTGGTCACCTGCCTCAGAAATTTGGTCTTTCTACAAAGTCCAGGTAGGGTGGCCACTAGCCAGTGTTCTTTTACATTTAAACTATGCTTTCAATTGTATTACAAGGAACATTCAATGCTTTTGCTATGTTCCTGTATACTTTTCCTTATTTGTGCAAGGCAAGTATCTCTTAACTTTTTGGAGCACTCTCTTGGTAACCCAAGTATATTTGTGAACTGAAGGCAATTGCCCATGTGGAATGGGCTAAAATTCCCCAACAGTGCTGCCAGAACCTGGCTATACATCATGTCTGCAGCAGGTCATAAGATGCTCTATTAAATACTAAAGTCACTTGTTATGAAGGTGTTGAATAATTCTGAGACTACAGCAAATTGCCTTTTCAGAGAGCAAGAGGACTTGAACTCTAGAGCCATCTATTGGAAGTAGCAATCATAAAAGTCTATATTGACCCTTTAACGAGCCTTGCCATATGACGTAGGATAAAATCCAAACCAGAATGGCAAGGCTCATTAAAGGGTCGATATTGACTTTTAAGATTGCTACTTCCAATAGGTGGCACTAGAGATCAAGTCCTCTTCCTCTCTGAAGAGGCAATATGCATATTTAATTTCCCAGAGAAGCATTGCATGTCTCCTTAGACTGGCATGTCAGGCCAGGCATGTCACTATCCAACAAGGAGAATTGTTACCCCTTAGATCCAAGACTACAGCAGTTATTAAAAGTGACATTTTGTGCTGAATTTGGAGAAACCTCATATTATATTGATTGTGCCCGAGATGGGAGGTGCGCGCCAGAAGAAAGCATGATTGAAAATGAAGTCCTACCCACAGGGTGATGTACGGAAGGAGCAGGAGGTGTGGCCAGAGGTGCCACAAGTGCAGAGTGGCGCGTTTGCTACGTCAGGAGGATGGCCCCCGGAAAGGTGGAGCTTGGAAAAGAAGAGCGAGGGGAAGAAAAAAACGGCGCCATTATACTGCTGGACGTTCGTGTGGAAGCAGTGCATCAGTCAGAGTGACAAAATGGCTTATCGTGCATCAGACAGCGACCTTGAGCATTGGGAGAGAGAGATCACCCAGGCCAAAGCGCAACGTGAGCGGGCGAGGCATGCCCAGTCGGGGTTCAAAAGGAAGCGCTAAACCCCAAAGAAGGTTGAACGACCACCCCAAGACCAGATCAAGGAAGAGAGGAGGTCTGTCCTGTCTGAACGGGAAGGGAAAGAAAAAGGGGCCAGTGCGGCTCGACCACCACCCATGCCAGTCCAACAGAACATCCAAGGGACCAGTTACTGCCCTGCCCTCATGAATTATGGCAGTCCACTCCATACGATGGAGGATTTGTGGCAGGCCAAGTACCCTGACCAGCCATGGATGTGGAGGAGAGACCACTTTTCCCCGGCATCCTGAGAGAAGATCATGGCAACCCGCAAGAAGCCTTCTGGAAAGCAGAAATTAGCGAAAGCGTTTTGGGCAGAAGAGCCCCTCCATACATCCTGGTTTCTGTTTGGCTGATGAAAACCATGTTGTGGAGATCAAGTTCTTGTTAAAGAGAAGGCTGGAGACCAGTCAGGTTTTGGGAAGAGGCTGAGTTAAGTCGAAGGGCCTTGTTGAAGGACTGTTCTGTATCTTTGTGGCCGTGAAATCCTGTGTGTTGTTGTTCCTGGAAATCAGAGGTACTGTTCCTGAAAACCCTTATGGCCAAAGATAGGTCTAATATAGCCAAATAGGCTGGACTTTTATTTTTGTGTTGCACCTTTTTCTGCTGGACTTCAGATGCTGGTGCAGCCAGGAAGGTCTGATACCCTCTGTCCGAAAAAAAAAAAGACTGATTTTAATGAACTCTTCACTTTGTTCCAGGGTCCTTACCTAGAAGGATCGGTTCCAGTTGCATTTTAAGGACTGTGGACATTGTGCGGGACTGTGTTTTGTGTTCTTCTGGAGTCTTTAACCAAGAAGGACCAGGTGCCGTGGTGATGCAGGTGGCCGTAAAGAAGATGTCCTGAAACAGCAAGACTTCAGTCCAAAGTGTGTTTTTATAGCTTGTGAACTTACCCCTTTGTTACAGGTCCTGAATTGCCATGGATGGCAATCATTAAAGAGAGGGAGGTGGAAAGGAAGACCTAGCACTCCCTTTGAAGACTCCCTGTGGTTTTATTATGTGCAAATTATATTTTATTGCATGGTTTATTCTCAGGTAGGCTGTAGTTTCCTGTTAGGCAGGGGTGACAGCATTAACTGTAGGGCCAGCCCAGAGATGGGGAAGAGTAATGGGCAAGATTGTTTTAGTTCCTGATTTAGAGGGCAGTCTGGAGAGAGCTGGAGAGGAAGAAAGGACACTCTCAGAGAGTTCTGCCATGATTGGGTTGTGAATTAACAAACTGGCAAAGGGAGCAAGTAGCAAGTTATTCAACAAACAATCTTCAGTGGTGGAAGTTTACCTCATAGCAGGCAAGTTGGGGCACCTATGCAAAAAGATTCTAAGCCAGTCTAAGTGTTAGTCAGACCTGAAGCTTCGGAATGAAGCAATACGGGATCAGCCAAGGTGGGGCATGTCTGTAAGGTGGTAGCTAGTAAGAGGTCCCTTACACTGTTCTCAGAGTGCAGTTATGGTATAGTGGGCACAGCATAACACACTGACCCAGGTGGCCCTGTAGGGGGAAGATGGAAGACCCCAGTGTAACCTGTTGTGCATATGTAATGTTCATCCAAAGTAATATGCGGCGTCCATAACAACTACGAATGTGCTTCTGTATTTTGCAGAAGAAAAAGCCAAGCATTGTTCTGCTGTCCCTTGTAAAGTTGACAGTTTACATACACTATCTAAAAAGACACATATGCATGTCTTTCTCAATATCTGACATGAAATCAGAATAAACCTTTCCTGTTTTAGGTCAATTAGGATTACAATAATTTTTAATATTTGCCAAATGCCAAAATAATGAGAGAGAATTTTTTAAGCCATTTTTATTACTTACTGCAAAGTCAAAAGTTTACATACACTAAGATTACTATGCCTTTAAACAATTCTGGACTGCCCATATGATGATGTCGTGTTTGGAAGTTTCTGTTTTTTGGCAACATCTGAGTTAATTAGAGACACACCTGTGGATGTATTTTAATGCACACCTGAAACCCAATGCTTCTTTGTGTAGCATCATGGGAAAGTCTAAAGAAATCAGCCAAGATATCAGGAAGAGAATTGTGGACTTGCACAAGTCTGGCTCATCCTTGGGTACAATTTTAAGTACAAACAATTATACACAAGTACAAACAAGATGGGAATGTCCAGAGATCATACCGCTCAGAAAGGAGACGGGTTCTATGTCCCAGAAATGAATGTGTTTAAGTCTGACATGTGTATATTAACCCAAGGAAAAAAGCAAAAGACCTTGTGAAGATGATGGCGGAAGCTGGAAAATTGTGTCAATATCCACAGTGAAACAAGTACTGTATCAACATGGGCTGAAAGGCCACTCTGCCAGGAAGAAGCCATTACTCCAAAAGAAACATAAAAAAGCCAGATTAATGTTTGCAAATGCACACAGGAACAACAACCTTAATTTTTGAAGACATGTTCTGTGGTTTCATGAAACTAAAATTGAACTTTTTGGGCCATTTGGAGGAAAAAGGGAGAAGCTTGGAAGCCTAAGAACACCATCCCAACTGTGAAACACAGCGGTGGCAGCATCATGTTGTGGGGTTGTTTTGCTGCAAGAGGGACTGGTGCACTACACAAAATAGATGACATCATAAGAAAAGAAGAATACGTGGCAATACTGAAGAAACATCTCAAGACATCAGCCAGGAAGTTAAAGCTTGGGCGGAAATGGGTCTTACAAATGAACAATGACCCGAAGCATACTGCCAAAATGGTAACAAAGTGGCTTAAGGATAACAAAGTCAATGTTTTGAAGTGGCCATCAGAAAGTTCTGATTTCAATCCTATTGAAAATTTATAGGCAAAGCTGAAAAGGCAGGTGCGAACAAGGCAACCTATAAACCTGGATCAGTTACACCAGTTTTGTCAGGAGAAATGGGCCCAAATTCCAACTAACTATTGTGAGAGCTTGTGGAAGGATATCCCAAACGTTTGACTCAAGTCATTCAGTTTAAGGGCAATGGTACCAAATCCTAATGAAATGTGTGTAAACTTTTGACTTTGCAGTAAGTAATAAAAATGTCTTAAAACATTCTCTCTCTCTCATTATTCTGGCATTTGGCAAATATTTTAAATTATGGTAATCCTAATTGACCTAAAACGGGAAAGGTTTATTCTGATTTCATGTCAGATATTGATAAAAACATACATATGCATCTTTTTATACAGTGTATGTAAACTTCTGGTTTCAACTGTAGGTTTCAACCTCAGTAAACAAAGCTTTATTTTTGTTAAAACAATCTGTTTTCTTCATTGTGAAGTTAAAGGGGTCCAATGTTGCGCAAACTGCGCCAGAAGTTATCCTGAAGGTGTCAGTAATAGTACCGCAACCACATGCACACACTCAGGGACCCCTATGTAGGGTGTTTAGGAGGAAATAGATATCGGCCATTCCCGCCCCTTACAATGTCATCGTCCTTAAAAATAGTATACAAAGATGACATACATTTTTAAATAAACATCTTCTATTACGTCATGCAGCTCTTGTGTATAATCACATTATCATCTCTATTAATATTTACACATATATACAAACATAATTGAAAGTGTTCCAGTCAGTGAGGATGTAAGAATGTTGGAGGACGGGCATATAAATCTAAACAAGGTCTCCATGACCAAAAACGTCAAAATCTCTTCATGGCTCTGGCTATTTTAATGTACATTAATGATCTTTTGTAACTCTCTTTTGACAGGTCTCTATTAAGCGTCACTTATTATAATGCATGCAGCAGAACTAACTAAAACATTCAACTTTCCCTTTTACAATATTTTAGAGGGATGACAGTACATTAGATATTATATATCTAAAAATTAGATATTAGAAATGAGATACTATAAAAAAATCTAAAGAGAATCGAAGGATTGCTACTATTATACTTAATGCCACATGCAATGTATATTATCAGTTTATATAATCATTCTGACCAAAAAAGTTAGAGAATGCAGCACCATGCTAAGAGACTGGGTGTAAATTACAGGACCGCAAGTCAATCTCCTCCTAAATAGTAAGTACAAAAATGTCAGTATTCCATAGCCTGACCAATATCTAAAAGGAGGAGTATCCAGAAAAACTTTATAGAGATAATGACTAGTGTTGAGCGAGCACTAAAATGCTCGGGTGCTTGAAGCTCGGGCCGAGCAACGAGCCCAATGTTAGTCTATGGGAGACCCGAGCATTTTTGCGGCGGCAACCCCGGCAGTCTTTTAAAAGCCTAACAAGTGCCCAAAACGATAGTGACAGTGCTCAAATGACATGGGGACAGCATGGGGATCGCCCCAGGAAGCATTTCTGACCCCCAGTTCACTTCTGTCAACAACGTGGTCAGAGGTATTAAGCCACTTTTAAGGGCTCACAATAAAAAGTTCAAAAACTAAACTGAAGCTGCTTTCCTGTGAAATATGTAAAGGAATTTGCTTTCCAGGGTAAAGACTTGTGTATAAGGTAAAATAAATAACAAAAAAAAATGCTCCTCCACACCTTGGGCTATGTTCACAAGTAGCATTTTTTATGCTTTTTTGCACTTTTGTATTGCTTTCAACCGTGACAAATGCATTCACCGGGAAATGTCATTTTAACATTTTACAACCATATTTGGCCATGTGCTGTGTGACACATTCATACAGTGCTGAAAAGACATGGGAACAGCATGGGGAAGACCCCTGGAAGCATCCCTGACATCCAGGTCACTGCCTAAAAGTGTGCCCATCAGAAGTGATCCTTACCGCATCAGAAGATGCCGACTTACAACTATCCCCGTGCAAGTTCTTCTCCCAGACCAGTGTTCAATTGTACCTCCCCTATTCCTTTCAATGCTAGCACAAGTATGCAGCCTGCCACCCACCCACCTCAAGGCTTCAATACCATACTGCTTGCTTGCACTTGAAATTGGGCCTTTTAGGCATGTGGAGGCAGAATCTGGCCACCACGTCATGGCTGCGTTGGCGGCCTGGTATCCATACTCAGTCCCCAGCCGCCCGGTGGCCGGGTGTCCACACTCGGTCCCCAGCCGCCTGGGGGCGACCGGGTGTCCATAAACAGTCCCCAGCCGCACCTATTTCTCCTGTCAACTTCCCCCCACACACTATTCTTAGCCCGGCCTGCTTTAGGGCAGCATTGGACGAGCCCACCAGAGAACCAGACTCCTCTGGTGGGTCCTGGCTTCTCCATCACGGGAGTTGAGAGTGCCAAGGTGAGGAGCATGATGATGATAATAGAAGTTAGCATCTGCTTTGTTTTCTTGGAATGCAAGCGTAAGTGTGCAGCCTGCCACCCACCCACCCCCAGGCTGCAATACCATACTGCTAGCTTGCACTTGAAATGGGGCCTTTTAATTTGGAGGAGGCCGAAGCTGGCCACTACCTCATGGCTGCTTCGGCAGCGAGGTATCCATACTCAGTCCCCAGCCGCCCCTATTTGTCCCGGTGTGCCTTATACATAAGATTAAGCGCGCATACCAAAACATTACCTGTGCCTTCCCCAGTGCATTTAGTGGGAAGGACAGCCTATTCCGCTGTAGTGTGTGCATGCCAAACCCCTGTTCATGGTACATGTGAAGATTCCTCCCACCCTGCACCTGTCATTGCAGACTTGCAACTATCCCCGTTCAAGTCTTTGTCCCAGGGCAGTGTTCAATTGTACCTTTCCCATTCCTTGCAATGCAAGCGCAAGTATGCAACCTGCCACCCACACACCCCCAGGCTGCAATACCATACTGCTTGTTTGTACTTGAAATTGTGCCTTTTAGGCATGTGGAGGCGGAATCTGGCCACCACGTCATGGCTGCGTTGGCGGCCTGGTATCCATACTCAGTCCCCAGCCGCTAGGGGGCGGCTGGGTGTCCACACACGGTCCCCAGCCACCAGAGGGCAGCCGGGTGTCCACACACGGTCCCCAGCCGCCCCTATTTCTACTGTCAACTTCCCCCCACACACTTTTCTTAGCCCGGCCTGCTTTAGGGCAGCATTGGACGAGCCCACCAGAGAACCAGACTCCTCCGGTGGGCCCTAGCTTTTCCATCAGGGGAGTTGAGAGTGCCAAGGTGAGGAGCATGATGATGATGATAGAAGTTAGCATCTGCTTTATTTTCTTGGAATGCAAGCGCATGTATGTAGTAGCGGCTAGGCCTGAGGTGGTCAGCGTTTTGGCGCATATCCTACCTCCTCTGAGGATTGCTGGATGTTTTCCTGCTACTATCCCAGTTCTATGACTCCCGTTAAAACAAAGCTTCAGGTGATAAATGATGGATGAGGTGGTGGCAAAGGAGAAAGAGCAAGAGGAACAGGGACCATTCACATCAATATCAGGCCAGTCAACCACATATGTCCTGTAGGATATGTTTCTGTAACAAAAGGAGCGGTTCGGCTACACAGTTATAGGGCATACAGTGAGTGCAATGCCTACCAAAAATTTCGAGGCACTCCAATGCCCCTTGGAAATGACATGGAGGTCAGAGGGCCTTAACTAAACCATTTTTTCCGTTTATAGCAACTGGGTCTCCTGTGCACTGTTGGCCTAAGCAGTGAATAGAAGGCTTTCCAAAAAGTATGAGGAACTGCAATGCCCCTTGTAACAGACGTGGATTACAGCGTACTAAAAACCTTCTACCCATTATTGGGGAGTGTGTCTCCCTTAGTTTTCTCCTTTGCATTGAAAAGCAAAATTAGGAGGAAATGCAATGCCCGTTGGAAGAGTCGTGGAGGTTGGAGGTAATTAAAAACAACATTTCAATGCCCCTTGGAAGAGCTGTGGAGTTCAAAGGGGCTTAAGAAGACGCTTTTAATGTCCCTGTGAAGAGACGTGGAGGTCACAGTAGCTTAACCAGATGGTTTTAATGCCCCTCGGAAGAGACGTGGAGGTCCCAGTAGCTTAACAAGACGGTTTGAATAACCCTTGGAAGAGACGTGGAGGTCCCAGTAGCTTAACAAGACGGTTTTAATGCCCCTTGGAAAAGTGGTGGAGGTCACAGTAGCTTAACAAGATGGTTTGAATGCCCCTTGGAAAAGTGGTGGAGGTCGCAGTAGCTTAACAAGACAGTTTGAATGCCCCTTGGAAGAGACGTGGAGGTCACAGTAGCTTAACAAGACGGTTTTAATGCCCCTTGGAAAAGTGGTAGAGGTCACAGTAGCTTAGCAAGACTCTTTTAATGCCCCTCAGAAGAGACGTGGAGGTCCCAGTAGCTTAACAAGACGGTTTTAATGCCCCTTGGAAAAGTGGTGGAGGTCATAGTAGCTTAACAAGACGGTTTTAATGCCCCTTACAAGAGCCATGCAGTACAGCATATTACAAACATTATTCCCATTACTGGGAAGTGGGTCTCCCATAGTCTTTGCTTATGCCTTCCAAGCAAAAGCTGCCAAAAATTAGGACGGAGGAACTTGCAATGCCCCTTACAACAGCCATGCAGTACAGCATATTACAAACATTATTCCCATTATTGGGGAGTGGATCTCCCATAGTCTTTGCTTATGCCTTCCAAGCAAATGCTGCCAAAAATTAGGACGGAGGACCTTGCAATGCCCCTTACAAGAGCCCTGCAGTACAGCATATTACAAACATTATTCCCATTATTGGGGAGTGGGTCTCCTATAGTCTTTGCTTATGCCTTCCAAGCAAAAGCTGCCAAAAATTAGGACGGAGGACCTTGCAATGCCCCTTACAAGAGCCCTGCGGTACAGCATATTACAAACATTATTCCCATTATTGGGGAGTGGGTCTCCCAGAGTCTTTGCTTATGCCTTCCAAGCAAAAGCTGACAAAAATTAGGAGCAAAATTCAGTGCCTGTTCGAAGAGTCATGGAGGTTAGAGTTAATTAAAAACAACATTTCACTGCCCCTTGGAAAAGTGGTGGAGGTCACAGTAGCTTAACAAGACACTTTCAATGCCCCTCAGAAGAGACGTGGAGGTCCCAGTAGCTTAACAAGATGGTTTTAATGCCCCTCGGAAAAGTGGTGGAGTTCGCAGTAGCTTAACAAGATGCTTTTAATGCCCCTCAGAAGAGACGTGGAGGACCCAGTAGCTTAGCAAGACGGTTTTAATGCCCCTCGGAAAAGTGGTGGAGGTCGCAGTAGCTTAACAAGACGCTTTTAATGCCCCTCAGAAGAGACGTGGAGGTCGCAGTAGCTTAACAAGACGCTTTTAATACCCCTCAGAAGAGACGTGGAGGTCCCAGTAGCTTAACAAGACGGTTTGAATGCCCCTTGGAAAAGTGGTGGAGGTCGCAGTAGCTTAACAAGACGGTTTGAATGCTCCTTGGAAGAGACGTGGAGGTCCCAGTAGCTTAATAAGATGGTTTGAATGCCCCTTGGAAAACTGGTGGAGGTCGCAGTATCTTAACAAGACGGTTTGAATGCCCCTTGGAAGAGACGTGGAGGTCCCAGTAGCTTAACAAGATGGCTTGAATGCCCCTTGGAAAACTGGTGGAGGTTGCAGTATCTTAACAAGACGCTTTTAATGCCCCTCAGAAGAGACGTGGAGGTCCCAGTAGCTTAACAAGGCAGTTTTAATGCCCCTCGGAAAAGTGGTGGAGGTCGCAGTAGCTTAACAAGACGCATTTAATGGCCCTCAGAAGAGACGTGGAGGTCGCAGTAGCTTAACAAGACGCTTTTAATACCCCTCAGAAGAGACGTGAAGGTCCCAGTAGCTTAACAAGACGGTTTGAATGCCCCTTGGAAAAGTGGTGGAGGTCCCAGTAGCTTAACAAGACGGTTTGAATGCCCCTTGGAAAACTGGTGGAGGTCGCAGTATCTTAACAAGATGGTTTGAATGCCCCTTGGAAGAGACGTGGAGGTCCCAGTAGCTTAACAAGACGGTTTGAATGCCCCTTGGAAAAGTGGTGGAGGTCACAGTAGCTTAACAAGACGGTTTTAATGCTCCTTCCAAAAGCCATTCAGTACAGCATCTTAAAAATATTATTCCCATTATTGGGGAGTGGGTCTCCCACAGTCTTTGCTTATGCCTTCCAAGCAAAAGCTGACAAAAATAAGGACGGAGGAGCTTTCAATAATGGCAACACGGACCACGGTCACCCTGGTGGTATAGTGGTGGTGGAGGCTGAGGATAAGGAGAAGAACATAAAGCAGCCGAAATGAGGAAGCGTATACCCATGTGTGGGTGTGAAGCGGTGCATGTGAATTCACCTCCCGAAATAAGACAGTGGATTTGAATTTATGTTACTCTGCTGTCATTTGGTGGTGATGAGAAGTCTGGCCCAATCCAGCCCTTGTACATTTTGATAAGGGTCAGCTTGTCAGCATTGTCAGTTGACAGGCGAGTGCGCTTATCAGTTATAATTCCCCCAGCGGCACTAAAAACACGCTCCGATAACATGCTAGCGGCAGGGCAGACCAGGACCTCCAAGGCGTACAGAGTGAGTTCATTCCAAGTGTCCAGCTTGGATACCCAATAATTAAAAGGCACAGAGGAATCACGGAGGATGCTGGTACGGTCGGCAAGGTACTCCCTCACCATCTTTTGAAACTTTCCACTCCTTGTGAGAGTACCCCACGCCTCAGGGTCTGTCCTTAGGGAGGGTCTGAGAAAACTGTCCCAGAACGTTGACAGTGTTCCCCTGCCTCTGCTGGATTGGAGTTGCGTCTCTCTCGCATATACGCCTTGGTTGGTCAACGAACTGTGACCTCTGCCGCTAGCGTGTTCAGATGGGAATTTTTTTAACAGTTCTGCAGCAAGGGCCTTCTGGTACTGCCCCATTTTTGTAGACCTCTCCACCTCAGGAATAAGAGAGTGAAAGTTCTCCTTCTAGCGGGGGTCTAAAAGTGTCACCAACCAGTAATGACTGTCACCCAACATTTTGACAACGTGAGGGTCACGGTTAAGGCAGCGTAACATAAAGTCAGCCATGCGTGCCAGACTGGTAACGGGCAAGACTTCCGTGTCCTCACCAAGATGACGACTGACCATGCTCCCCTCCTCCTCCTCCTCCCCCCTGTCCTCAGGCCACCCTCGCTGAACCGACGGTATGACAGTTGTACAGGTACTACCGTCTACAGCGCATGATATAAGCTCCTGTTCTTCCTCCTCCTCCTCCTCTCCCTCATTGTCCCCCAATGCACGTTGGGATCAGATGAGGCTGGGCTGTGTGTAATCGAACGCTACGGCTTCTTGATCCATCTCATCATACTCTGGCTGCAATGCATCCTCTTTATTTCTCTGCAGAGAGCGTTGCAATAGACAGACACGTGGAATACTGATGCTAATGATGGCGTCATCGCCACTCACCATCTTGGTGGACTCCTCAAAGTTTGTCAAGATGGTACATATGTCAGACATCCAGGTCCACTCCTGAGGTCTTATGTGTGGAGTCTGACCTGAATATCGACGGCCTTGTTGCAGCTGGTACTCCACAGCTGCTCTCTTCTGCTCACAAATCCTTTGCAACATGTGGAGGGTAGAGTTCCAATGTGTGGGGACATCACACACTAGTAGGTGTGACGGAAGCTGCAAATGCTGCTGCAACACAGCAAGGGCGGCGGAAGCTGTAGCCGACTTGCGAAAATGAGCTGACAGGCGGCGTACTTTGACGAGCAGATCTGGCAACTCGGGGTACGATTTAAGAAACCGCTGAACCACGAGGTTAAGCACATGAGCCAGGCATGGTACGTGTGTGATCTTGCCTCGCCTCAGAGCCGCCACCAGGTTACGGCCATTGTCACACACGACCATGCCTGGGTGTAGGTTCAGCGGTCTCAGCCACAGATCTGCCTGCTCTTTCACAGCTGTCCACAACTCACAAGCAGTGTGAGGTTTCTCACCTAAGCTTCTGAGTTTCAGCACAGCCTGTTGCCGCTTAGCGGAGGCAGTACTGCAGTGCTTCCAGCTTGTAACTGATGTGGTGATATCTGAGATGGAGGCTGAACATGAGGAGGAGGAGGAGGAGGATGCGCAAGAGCTGTACACTGTGGGGACAACTCTGACTGACATAGGGCCTGCAATCCTCGGTGTGGGGAGGATGTGTTCCGTCCCAAGGTCCGACTGGGTCCCGGCTTCCACTATGTTTACCCAGTGTGCCATCAGGGAGATGTACCGTCCCTGGCCACAAACACTTGTCCACGTGTCCCTTGTCAGGTGGACTCTCCCAGTAACTGCTTTGCTGAGGGCACAGCAGATGCTTTCGGACACGTGCTTGTGTAGTGCGGGGATGGCACACCGGGCAAAATAGTGTCGGCTAGGGACCGAGCACCGAGGGATGGCCACCGCCATAAGATTGCGGAAGGATTCCGTCTCCACCAGCCTAAAAGGCAGCATTTCCAACGCAAGCAGTCGTGAAATGTGCGAATTTAGGACTGTGGCCAGTGGGGCGTTGGCTGCGAATTTCCGCTTTCGTTCAAAGGTCTGGGATATGGACAATTGAACACTGCGGACGTGGACGTGGACGTTGATGCTGTTTCTTGAGAAACTGCCAGAACAAGTGAAGACTGAGGGAGGGGACATCTTTGCATGCAGTATGGACAGGGGATTGCCTTGCACACACAACAGGGGGTTCTATTGCACGCACAACAGCGGAAGAAGCAGTTGTGACACCCGCTGACACTGGTCGTGGACCCTGGGGTTCACCCCACAAAGTCGGGTGCTTTGCTGCCATGTGCCTGATCATGCTGGTGGTGGTCAGGCTGGTAATTTTGTCACCCCTGCTGATGCTGGCTTGGCAGGTGGTACAAATGGCCTTTTTGGGGTTATCAGCAGAGTCTTTAAAAAAATTCCAGACTCTGGAAGACCTACAGGTTGTACTGGCAACGTCCCTCGTGTTGGTGTTACGGGAAACTGTTGCCTGCCTTCTGTGTGCGGCCACCACACTGCTTCTTCCTGCCTGTTGGAGTACTCTGCCTCCCTCACCCTGTGTGCTGCTGGCCTCGCTCTGCATGTTCTCCTGCCACGTTTTGTCAGTTACTAGATCATCCACCACCTCCTCTTCCACTTGCGCACCACGATCCTCCTCCTCACTTCCTGGCAATTGTGTCTCATCATCATCCACCTCTTGTGACAAATTGCCAGCGTCGACTTCCTGTGGCCGTGGCTGTTCAAATATTTGGGCATTGCTACATGGGATCTCCTCTTCCACCACTTCAAGCGGAGCAGGCGAGGGGCACAAATCTGGAAGTGGAGCAGTGAACAGCTCTTCAGAGTGTCCAAGTGTGGGATCAGTTGCTGTCTGACGACACTCGGCATGGTGGGAGGAAGAAGCATCAGGGTGAGGAGGAGTATGCGGTCGAGACTCACGGCTACTAAGATTTGACCGTGTGGAAGACAGACCGGAAGTGGTGGTGCCCAGGTAACTGGAAGTATTATCTGCTATCCAATTAATAACCTGTTCACACTGATCAGTTCGCAATACTGGTGTTGTTCTGTGCTTCCCTAGTAATTCGGTCAAGAAGTGGGAGCGAGAAGATGTGGCTGTTGGTTGTGGCACATTTTCACCTTGGCCACGGCCCCGTCCTCTGCACACACTATCAGCAGAACGTCCAGTTCCACGTCCCTTGCCACACGCCTTGCCCATTGTAAAGGAAGTAAAATAGCTTACACTCGAACTATCAATGGAAAAAGGGTAATAAAAAGTAGATTAGAACCGTGGAAGAGGAAAACCACAGTTCTATTTCTCTGGCCTACACCCGACTCTTTTAAACAATCTGAACAATCAGGGAGAAACTATTACTGTTTTTCTTTACGGAAAAAATACCAAAAGCTGAATAATAGAGATTTTTTACCGTGGAATGGCAAAACCACAGTTATTGTTTACTAGGGTATACCAGACAATTTTAAATAGATATATTTGCGGCTGAACAGTGAGCGACACACTCAAACAGTTTTTTTTAGGTAAAAATGGCCCTAAAGTGGATAATACAGAGGTTTGAACCGTGGAACTGCAAAACCACACTTCTATTTCTCTGGCCTACACCAGACTATTTTCAACAGATATATTTGTGTCTGAACAATCAGGAGACACTACTGTTTTTCTTTATGGCAAAAAATGCCAAAAGCAGGATAATAAAGAGATTTGACCCGTGGAACTGCAAAACCACACATCTATTTCTTGGGCCTACACCAGACTATTTTCAACAGATATATTTGTGTCTGAAAAATCAGTGAGACACTATTAGTTTTTCTTTACGGCAAAAAATGCCAAAAGCAGGATAATACAGAGATTTGACCCGTGGAACTGCAAAACCACACTTCTCTTTCTCGGGCTTACACCAGACTATTTTCAACAGATATATTTGTGTCTGAACAATCAGGAGACACTACTGTTTTTCTTTACGGCAAAAAATGCCAAAAGCAGGATAATACAGAGATTTGACCCGTGCAACTGCAAAATCACACTTCTATTTCTCGGGCCTACACCAGACTATTTTCAACAGATATATTTGTGTCTGAAAAATCAGGGAGACACTATTAGTTTTTCTTTACGGCAAAAAATGCCAAAAGCAGGATAATACAGAGGTTTGACCTGTGGAACTGCAAAAGCACACTTCTATTTCTCGGGCCTACACCAGACTATTTTCAGCAGATATATTTGTGTCTGAACAATCAGGAGACACTACTGTTTTTTTTTACGGCAAAAAATGCCAAAAGCAGGATAATACAGAGATTTCACCCGTGGAACTGAAAAACCACACTTCTATTTCTCGGGCCTACACCAGACTATTTTCAACAGATATATTTGTGTCTGAAAAATCAGGGAGACACTATTAGTTTTTCTTTACGGCAAAAAATGCCAAAAGCAGGATAATACAGAGATTTGACCCGTGGTACTGCAAAGCCACACTTCTATTTCTCGGCCTGCACCAGACTATTTTCAACAGATATATTTGTGTCTGAAAAATCAGGGAGACACTATTAGTTTTATTTTTACGGCAAAAAATGCCAAAAGCAGGATAATAGAGATTTTTTACCGTGGAACAGCAAAACCACAGTTATAATTTACTGGTGTATACCAGACTTTTTTAAATATATATATATTTGCGGCTGAACAGTGAGCGACACACTCAAACTGTTTTTTTTTAGATACAAATGGCCCAAAAGCAGGATAATACCGAGGTTTGAACCATGGAACTGCAAAACCACACTTCTATTTCTCGGGCCTACACCAGACTATTTTCAACAGATATATTTGTGTCTGAAAAATCAGGGAGACACTATTAGTTTTTCTTTACGGCAAAAAATGCCAAAAGCAGGATAATACAGAGATTTGCCCCGTGGAAGTGCAAAAGCACACTTCTATTTCTCGGGCCTACACCAGACTATTTTCAACAGATATATTTGTGTCTGAACAATCAGGAGACACTACTGTTTTTCTTTACGGCAAAAAATGCCAAAAGCAGGATAATACAGAGATTTGCCCCGTGGAACTGCAAAACCACACTTCTATTTCTCGGGCCTACACCAGACTATTTTCAACAGATATATTTGTGTCTGAAAAATCAGAGACACACTTTTTTTTTTGGGGGGGGGGGGGACACCAAAAGGTTAATTAGATGGGTATTTGTACAGTGTGAAGGAGGAAAAAAAAAGAGGATTTAGATGAAAAAAAAAGGATTTTTCCTGGTCCCCGAGACCTGGAGCTAAGTCCAGCAATTTCAGCAACAGGAGCACACAGGACTGTAATGCAGCATTTGCTGATATAACCACTTGTCTCCTATACAGCCTGCCTGCCTGCCTGATATCTGGGATGGATATTAGTCCTGAGAAGGACAGTTTGTTTGATCTGGCAGCCTTTACAGACCCTACACTAACTATTTTGCAGTATATATCTCTCCCAAAATCAGCAGCGCTGTCCCTACACTGTCTGATGCCAGCCGTCTGTGTCCAAGATGGCGGCGCCTGGTTTTAAATACTCGAGGTGACGCTGTGCGGCCAGCCAATCAATGTAATGCCCACAACCAACATGGCTGCGGCATTACAGTGACTGGCTGGCAATCCCTGCATGTTCATTGGCTCTGTAAAGAGCGCCAAACATGCAGGGCAGAGACCCGAGCTCCCGCCCGAGTAACCCGGAAATGCTCGGTGCTCGCCGAACATCCCGAGTACCTTGATGCTCGAGCAGTGTCGAGCATGCTCGCTCAACACTAATAATGACCCTTGAATGTGAGTATTGGTTGGATTACTTCTTGAATGAGTTGCCAACCGTCCATAAATTTAAGGACAGTTTGCAAAAACCATGTGGTGTTTTTGGCCACCCATAGTGCCTGGCAGAAAAAAACAATGTCCTTAACTTATTTTTTATTTTCCTGCAGTTTGTATTGTGCATACACTAAAAAGGCTGACATGCACAGTGCAGACTAGACCTTCCCAGAATGAGGACAGAGGACTTAAAAGAACCCAATCGCCACTGAGAACACCATTGTGTGTATATGGTACAGTAGTGTTCAAAATAATAGCAGTGTGTTCAAAAACATGAGTTAAGCACAAAATATTTATTCTAGTTTTTATTTCCATGCATTGGTAACATTGCACACTGTTTTCTAATTCAAAACATGAAGAGAAATGTATATAATTTTAACTACTTTACAGAAAATAACAAAAAATGAACATTGGTCTGTTCTAAAAACTAGCAGTGTCTGCATTTTTCTTTACAAACTCACAATATGTGCTCTCTTTTTTTGAGGATTTAGTATTTCTGTGAATCACTAACCTAATATTTAGTTGTATAACCAGAGTTTTTTTAGAACTGCTTCACATCTATGTTGCATAGAGTCAACCAACTTCTGGCACCTGTCAGCTGTTATTCCTGCCCAGGATGCTTTGACTGCATCCCACAATTTTTTGGCATTTGTTGGCTTTGCCTCAATAACAGCATTTTTGATGTCACCCCACAAGTGTTCTATCGGATTAAGGTGGTCTGGCCACTCCATAACCTCAATTTTGTTGGACTGGAATCAAGATTTTGCTAATTTACTGGTGTTTTTAGGGTCATTGTCTTGTTGAAACACCCATTTCATATCCTCTTCCTCTTCAGCGTAAGGCAGCATGACCTCTTCAAGTATTTTAATACATGATGGTATGCCTGATCCCTGGTATATGGTAAATAGGTCCAGCACCATATTAAGAGCAACCTGCCCATATCATGATGCTTGCACCACCATGCTTCACTGTCTTCAAAGTATACTGTGGCTTGAATGCAGAGTTTGGGGGTCGTCTGACGAGCTCTCTGCGACCCTTGGACCCAAAAAGAACGATTTTACTTTCATCAGTCCACAAAATATTTCTCCATTTCTCTTTAGGCCAGTTGATGTGTTCTTTGGCAAATTGTATCCTCTTCAGTACATGTCTTTTTTTAACAGAGGGACTTTGCGGGGACTTGCTGAGAGATTAGCTTCACACAGGCGTCTTCTAACTGTCACAGTACTTACAGGTGACTTGAGACTATCTTTGATCATCCTGGAGCTGATCATTGGCTGAGCCTTTGCCATTCTGGCTATTCTTCAATCTATTCGAATGGTAGTCTCGCGTTTTCTTCCATGTTTCTCTGGTTTTGCTTTCCATTTTAAAGAATTGGAGATTATTTTAGCGAAACAGCCTATAATTGTCTGCACTTCTTTATAAGTTTCACCCTGTCCAATCAAATTTTTAATCAAAGTACGCTATTATTCTGAACAATGTTTCAAACGACTCATAATTTCAAGTTTTCAAGGACAAATGCAGGTACAACATGTGCTGGCTTCACCCTTAAATAAGGTCCACCTGATTCACACCTGTTTCTTCACAGAATGATTGACCTCACTAATTGAACTCCTCACTGCTATTATTTTGAACACCCCCTTTCAATTAATTATTCAAATACACAGACTCAAAACATGCAGATCATGAATGCTGAGTATGTTGGTTTTGTTAGAATCTACTGTACCAACTGGTAAATTGTTTGACATGTGGTAATATAATTTATACCAAAACAGTGATTAATCTGGTTAGTCATATTGGACTACTATTATTTTGAACACTACTGTATGCTCCAGCCCCACTATCGCCTATATAATTTATGCACCAGCCCAACTGTCTCCTATGTAATGTACGCTCCAGCCCCACTGTCTCCTATGTAATGTATATACACCATCTCCACAATTTACTAATGCCATGACATTCCCACAGACCCCTCTTCAGACAGCGTATCTCACCAGGTCAGAATGTTGGTCCCTGACAATAGAAGCAGATGGCACACAAATGAGTGTGAGTATGTAACAGTTCCCCCTGTTTTATCATAGACCTCTAGACCATTAGAAAAAGGCATATTGGGAAACAGAAGATGAAATCAACGCGTGATCAAACTGTCAGCCTTAATTTTATTAGCTGGTGCCCAAAACCTCTCTTCTGGTCCATACTGTCACTAATGACATAGAATCTCTAACAGATCTAGAGTCAAGATCTTTTGAACCTCAGATTTTACGTTGCCTCTGACCAGAAGAGGGAAGTCTGGCTGGGCGCACAGGTGAACGATATACCTTGAATGAACACTCATGAAAAATATTTTTATAGGATATAAAAGTTTCTGAAAGTTGTAGAGGAACAGCTACAAGATTAACAACGTCTATGATATCATAAGGACAAATAAATTTAGGACCCAATTTAGACAAAGGTACTTTAACACTAATCTATTTTTGTAGATAACCATATCTTGTCACCTTTTAGGAAATGTAGCCCACCAAAATTGTTTTTTTGCAGAGGAACATTCTACCCAGAGCTTCTCTTAGATGTTTCCTGACATCAGATCTATCAAGTTTCACCGATTTACTAGCTTCAGAAGCATCACGAAGAACTCCAATGGACCTCATCAGCGCTTAGTTATTCAATTGAATCCACGTCCCTTATTTGTGCAGTACGGTGAAAAGAAGAAAATTAACATTAGCCAGAATTTCGATATGCTTTTTTTTATTTCTCCCCATAATGCTTTAATAAAAGTTAAGGAGAACTTCAAAATTGATGATACTGACAAATACAGCTCATCCCAAAAAAGTGCTTTACTCATACTTACCACTATATGGCATTAAAGTTGCATATATTCACATATAGGGAAAATATATATTCTTATACCATGTTAGCCAGTAGATAGAAAAATATTTAGATTTGAGAGTCCTCAGTGGTTGATACCTTTTAATGACTAACTGAAAAGATGGTAACAAATTGCAAGCTTTCGAGACTACTCAGGTCTCTTCATCAGGCATAGTATAACACAAAATCTGAAGAGTCACATATTTATACACAATAAGACACACACAAAAAAAAAAAATTAGGTAAGACAGGTGATGAGAAGCAGAGTTATTATGGAAGAAATAAACAGTTCTGGCTATAAATATTTTAGCAGTTAATAATCATCATCGCAATACTAAAAGTCAATATTGACTCATTAACGAGCCTTGCCATGTGACTTAGGATAAATTCCAAGCCAGAATCTCAATTTGCAGACACAGTGTTTCGGGGTGTCGCCCCTTGTCAGTGCAAAGCATGAGATCTGATTTAGTTAGGTGAGTGGCTTCTGACCTGGATCAAAGATGGATCTCATCTTGTCTCTGGCATGCCACAATGAAGAGGCTTATAAGCCTTGCCTTTCTCCCTCCTGCCCTGCGCTTCCCCGCTCTCAATCCCGCTCGGGTGCTCTGAGGTCCCTCCTGTCTTACTGGAGTTCCCAGACCTGCTTGACCCTCACGGAGATTAGATTAGGGCTCCAGCAACTGGTCTATGAAAGCCAGAAGCCTCCGGTTTTTCCAGCCGACACTTGGAGTTACACGACTGGTCCAGGGGCCGGTCCCCTTCTTGCGGCCTACGATCCCTCTGTCTTCTGACAGATTCGGGGCGAACGAGTGCTGACCCGCACTCGCCGTACTCCCTGGGATCCCTTCAATAGATCGGAGCCTACTTCTCTGCTCCCCTCCTGGGCCTCTATGACTGGACCGTACTTGTGGAGCAGAGCTCCTAAGGAGACTCTGCTCCCAGTCAGACTTCACCCACTGACTGACCTGCCACCCTAAGATGGCTTCCCTATTTATACCTACTGTAAAAAGTGCTCCGCTAAACTGCTTCCTCCATCCACACCCACTACTGGTTCCCCCTACCTCTGGGTTCCCCCCCACTCCAGCCAGGGACAGGGCTCAGCAGGAAAACACATTGCAGGTTGCCCTTCCAGCCGGCCTGGAGCAGTGTAGTGTTGGATGCAGGTGTTGGGGTTCCGGGCAGCACTCCTTCCTTACCTGAGAGAAGGAGGCACCACACCTCTGGGTGAGGTGCAGTACCTCTGTGGCGACTGGACCCTCAGGGGCACCACACGGGGATCGCTCGTGCATGGCAGGCAATCCCCGCGAGAAATTTTTGGCCCCGAAGCATATGGGGTGGAGACTCGAGCATGTCACTCGAGCCCCCTCGATACTCAGTGCATACCCGAGCACCCGATGCAAACTCAAGTAGCGAGCACTTGCGCACAACACTAGTCGCCATATCGTCATCTTTTTTTTTTAACTTTTGAAAAAAATCACAATCTTAACCCCAACCCTAACCCTAGCCCTAGCACAACCCTAACCCGAGAGTTTATTTTTTACGCCGTTCCTCGTGCGGTATAAGTGATTAGACGACTTTATTCTTCGGGTTGGTGCGATTACAGCGATACCAGATTCATATCGGGTTTTTATGATTGACAGCTGTCAGACACTAAAAGACGCATTTTTGTAAAATCTAGTTTTTGCATCGCCATATTTTGAGAGCTACAAGTTTTGGCCAACAGAGTCATGTGACGGATTGTTTTTTGCGGGATGAGTTGACGTTTTTATTGGTGTCATTTTGGGCACGTGACATTTTTTGATTGCTTTCTATTCCATTTTTTGGGAGGCAGAATAAACAAAAACCAACAATTCAGGAATTGTTTTTTTTTTTTTTTTTTTTTTTTTTATGCTGTTCCGCATGTGGTAAAATTGATAAGGTAGCTTTATTCTTCGGGTCAGTACGTTTACAGCGGTACCACATTTATATCATTTTTCTATGTTTTGGCGCTTTTACATAAATAAAAGCTATTCTATAGAAAAAAATATTTTTTTGCATCACTTTATTCTGAGAGATGGAACTTTTTATTTTTTGGCAGATGGATCTGTATGGCAGCTTGTTTTTTGCGGGACAACATGAAATTTTCAGCGGTACCATTTTTATTTATATTTGTCTTTTTGATCGCGTGTTATTCCATTTTTTGTTTGGCGGTATGGTGATAAAGCATTGCTTTTTGCTTCGTTTTTTATTTTTATTTTTTACCGTGGTCACTAAAGGGGCTAACTAGTGGGACAATTTTATAGGTCAGGTCGTTCCTGATGCGGCGATACCAAATATGTGTACTTTTATTGTTTTGTTTTTTTCATAATAATATTTATTGATGGGTACATTATATTTTTATTTTTGATGAATTATTATTATTATTTTTTTTATATTTTTACAATTTTTTTTTTATTTTTTTTTTCACTTTCCAATACTTTTTTACTTTTATACTTTGTCCCACTATGGGACTTTCACTTTTTTTATTCTGATCGCCTGCATAGCACAGTAATGGAGCACCATACTTGTGCTATGCAGGCTGTCAGCGCTGCACAGGGAGAAGATCGTTTGGTCATGCACTGCACATGACCAAACTATCTTACTGCTCTATGGTGACCCGGATGTTGTCATGACTACATCGGGTCATCATGCCAACATCCAGGAAGCCGCGGCAGACAGCGCTGGAGGCCGGAAGAGGAGGTGAGTATCCCGATCACCTCCCCTTGCCACTGCAATGCTGCGATCGACTTCGATCGCAGCATTGCGGGGGTTAATGTGCCGGGAGCGGTGCAGGACCGCTCCCTGCACATAGTACCGGGTGTCAGCTGTGACTATCAGCCTGTGTGCGGGCGCGATCACCATGACGTACTATTCCGTACCAGGCTCTTAAAGTCCAGGGCGCAGGTGCGGAATAGTACGTCATGGGCTTTAAAGGGGTTAATCTGATACCAAAGCCCAAGAACGCTTGGTGTTCAAAATGCGTCTGGTAGCGTAAATTTTTTTTCTGCCTCCATCCCCTTTCCACCTCTTGTCAGAGATTTCACTGCCTGTTATTGATTTTGTCATATTTCCCCTTAATTTTTAAAATGTTTATAATAAAGGACTTTTGGTTTTTACACATTGTGGAAATATGAACTAGGAGCTGGATCATATCCTTTCTTCCCCTGCTTATCAAGATGGAGATCGCTCTGCGCATGTCTGATATTGTTCTAGTGTATTGCAGATCGCATCTGAGGGTGATGGAGGCGGAATAATGACGTCATGGGAATTTCCTCTACTTGCCATGTCACCTGGATGGCCGGAAGCAATGCGCGCATAACGCTAGCACCGGCGAACATGTGACTCCATCTCTTTACACCTGTGGGGAGAGTATTTAATATCATCCATCACACAGTAAGACACATTCCCAGAAGGAAGCCCAAGTGAAACGCGCGTCGGAGTTGCTGGTGCATATTAGGACATCATGAGTAATAGGTAAGCAGTGTTTTCTCTAGATCGGCTATTTGTTCTCTATCCACATTGTTGTTGGTTACCTGACTTACCCTTATCAATGGTTTGGGCACATGGATTTATATTACACTTGGTCTATCTAACTGAGACTGATATTCATGTATTTTTAGCCATGCTATACTGTGTATATGTTTTAACTTTTTGATGCTGTAGGTTTTATGCCGATCTCTTTCACACTGCCCCTCTATACATTAGACATATAATGTGTACCATTTTTCATGCCTGAGTCTTCACTCTTGGCTGTTGAATTTAATATTTTTGTATAGTCTTTTTTTTGGAAACTTAATACAATTACTTTAATTTACCCTATTGTGGATTTTTCTTACTATGCATTTTATATGTAGTCTATACATATGTATATAAACCTTATAAGTTTGGTATCACAGTAATTGTACTAATGACTCTAAGATTCATTTTGACAACTTTTTTTTTCAACACAATGAACATTGTAAAATGAAGAAATGCAAACATGGCATTTTACCCCTCTACCCTTTTTTTAATATATTATATGATAAAATAAACGGCGTTATTCAAAGCTACAACACTATGCGTCAGCACACAATGATTTGCTGGAACTGTAAGACGTATTCTTTGTTCAGTGAAAATACACAGTGTCAAAAACTCACCAAATATTCATTGTGGGAACTTAAAATTAAGTTGTCCTGCCATAATTATGGATGGTTTGGCTGTATGAAACAGGTTGATTTTGTTTTCATATATTTGAGGAGTTAAGGCTGCATGAATCGATCAGCAGCCAATATCTATATGTACAGATATTAAGTGCTACTGAGTGCTGTGGGCAAAACTTAGATTAGTGAGGTGACGTGATAATCATGCCAACAATGATCTGTTTTTAGTGCACACTTAAATCCATAGACAAAGGGAATGAACCTGATTGTCTGGAGTAGTGCACTCCTGAGAGCTGGTGCAGCACAGAAAGTCATGGATGTGGAGATGAGAGAATATGGAGGATGTTAGTCTTAACTCTTTGGTGTGTGTATATGGCAGTAGACTGACATATGGGAGGAGTTGTAGGACAGTGCAGCACTGTGGAGAGCTTTGTGGGAGAGTGCAATGTCTGGTACTGAGTGGAGGCGTCGGTGTAGCTGCTGGACAGAAATATGAGCCTGGCTGCTGCATTCAGGATAATGACAAATGCATTTAGTGATAAGAAGAACAATTAGTAAGTTACAATTAGCTGTGAGTTCAAATTGAAAAGGGATCAGAGCAACAGTAACAGATTTTAGTTGTTTTTATTAATGAAGAATAGGATAAATGGTTAATGGTTGAACAAAACCAAGAATATTATCAATACACGAAATCATAGTAAGGAAGCTAGCCGGGTCAGATACCGAGTGATCAGTAAAAGCCGGCGGAGCCTGGTGACAGAGGCGTTACCGGAACATGTCCTGGTAGAGATGTCACAGTCAGAAGGCCACAGGTGGATGATGAAGGTCCTTCTATATAGGTACAGCAGTGATGGTGGATCTGCTGTACTTCAGGGCGCTAGATGTTGAGGTTTCCCGTCTTTTAGATGGTTCTGGGGGAACTGTGACAACACGCAAATACGCGAGCAGCTCTAGATAATCCACGCCGGCAGGATGATAAGATCCGGCGGAGGAGGGAACCTATGAGAAGAAAAGTAAATATAATGTAAGTAATGGGACTCCATATTACATGATATTACTGTCTGGTAGAGTAGTCTTATTCATAAAGAGATCAGGGATCATTGTCAGCCATCATACATGTGACAATCCCATCACTGACAGATAACATTTGCTCCACATGAATTATTCTCACTGACTGACATCACACATCATGGAGCTGATTCTCACACTTACCTCGTCTCCTTCCCCTCTTTTCTCCATTATCTGAGGTTTGTTTCTCTATTCTCAGATTTATAGAAGATTTTCTTTCCTCGGGAGCTGGAAATTCTGATCAGAAAGTAAAAAAACCCTCAGTAATGACACATACTTATAGGATCTGCTTTGTATCTATAATGTAAGTAATGGGGCGACTTATTACATGATACTAAAATATATATAGATGAATCTACTGTGGCACCAGTCCAAATATTCCCCAAGTGATACTTGTGGTCCTTTCACAGAGTTGTAAGAGGGTGACCAGGACCTGGTCATGCACCTTTTCTTTGTGTGTGCACATAATGTTATATTCTGTTTTAAATGTGTTATGACCAACTGTCTGATGTGTCAGTTAAGGAAGAGTTAAAGAGGTTTATAGCTGCCCAGTGTGGGAGGAGCAGGTTCAGTGAAGAACTGAGACACTTCCTGATTGCAGAGAGTTCTAGAGAGGAAGTGAGAGAGATGGGATAAGAGAGGAGTTGGTGGTCCAGGGGGCACCAGTGACACGGTCTGTCCAGCAGCAAAGAACCCCTATTCAGATACTCTGAATCAGATATTTCCTAAACGTTCGGGACCTACGGCCCACAGAGAAGTGTGTGTCCAAAAGCCTTCACTGAAGGGGAAGTCTAATGGGAAATAAACAGTACGGGATTCTTAAAGCTGTGAGGGTCTTATAGGCCAAGAGGGTCCGCTATGGAAGGGACAGCTCAGGACAAACGGACAGTGAACATCAATACTGTAACATACCTGGCGGCGTCCTTGCATAGTGGTCCATCTCCCGCTGTGCAAGAGCGCGCACTTGATCTCCAGTCCAGAATGTCTCTCTGGCTTCCCTCCATGCTGTCTGTTTGTGTCTGTTTCTGCTGCTTAAGGGCGGCGCCCGATCACTTCCTGCTTTTTGTACCTGCTGCAGGCACACCCCTTGTGCGTCCTCAGCCTATTGCTGTCTGTCACCTGGTATTTAACCCAGCTGCTCCAATCAATCCCTGCATTGTGTTTCATTTAGTGTGCTCATGCACTCTGAATGTGCCAGGTCCCTTCTGTGTTCTCTTGTCTGCCTATCCTGGAGGCTGTATTTCCAGGCCTGTCTGAACACACTCCTAGCCTGTTCCTCTCGCCCTCTAGGGGCTGCATTCCTAGATCCGCTCCTGTATCTAGTCTGTCCTGTCTGAACACGCTCCTAGCCTGCTCTGCCTTTGCTCACCGCTCCGGCGGTTCTAGCCTGCTCTGCCTCTGCTCACCGCTCCGGCGGTTCTAGCCTGCTCTGCCTTTGCTCACCGCTCCGGCGGTTCTAGCCTGCTCTGCCTTTGCTCACCGCTCCGGCGGTTCTAGCCTGCTCTGCCTTTGCTCACCGCTCCGGCGGTTCTAGCCTGCTCTGCCTTTGCTCACCGCTCCGGCGGTTCTAGCCTGCTCTGCCTTTGCTCACCGCTCCGGCGGTTCTAGCCTGCTCTGCCTTTGCTCACCGCTCCGGCGGTTCTAGCCTGCTCTGCCTTTGCTCACCGCTCCGGCGGTTCTAGCCTGCTCTGCCTTTGCTCACTGCTCCGGCGGTTCTAGCCTGCTCTGCCTTTGCTCACTGCTCCGGCAGTCTCGCTCTGCTCTGACTCCTTGCTCACTGCTCCGGCAGTCTCGCTCAGCTCTGACCCTTTGCTCACCTCTCCAGGCGGCCTTGTCCTGCACTACTCTTGCTCACCGCTCCAGGCGGCCTTGTCCTGCTCTACTCTTGCTCACCGCTCCAGGCGGCATTGTCCTGCTCTACTCTTGCTCACTGCTCCAGGCGGCCTCGTCCTGCTCTACTCTTGCTCACCGCTCCAGGCGGTCTCGTCCTGCCCTGCTCTCGCTCACCTCTCTGGGCGGCCTCACTCTGCTGTGTTTGTCCGCCACATCTGTGGTTCTGTTCCTGAGTCCCAGTGTGTACTGGGTCCTATCCTGCCTGTGTTCCTACCTGCTAGTGCCTCCCTGTCTGCACTCTAGCCGTGCTTGCCTGTACCCCCCTGCCTGCATACCCGCCTGCCTGCATACCAGTCGTGCCTGCCTATACCCACCAGTCTGTGTGCCAGCCTAACCAGTCTGTTCCTGTATTCCCCTGTGTGGGTCAACAGCCGTGTCCGGGGTCTGTCCTGGAGTAGCACCTGGTCCCTCTGCTCGGTTCCTCCTTGGTGCACTGGCGTCGTATGCCGTCGTGCGACCCTGGTCGGATCGGGTGAACACCTAGTTACGCCCCTCCAGGCATTCACTCTCCGGCATGGTCCAGTGGAATCACACGCACATGCCACTCAGCCCGGGCGTGTGCATTACAAATACGTGCTGTGCATCGGACGGTAACCCTGGAAAAGCATGTGATCCATGATGCATGCTGTATGAAGTTGATTTCAAGTGTTCCAGTAAAGTTTTTTATAAAATGGAGTGGAAGTCCCTAAATGTGTGTGCGGCGGTTCCTGAGGTGAAAGAACCGAAGACAGCAGAGATCTGCAATCAAAACGTGAATGTTCTGCACCACACGCACCACACAGGAGAATTGGGCCATTTTTCTTTGTTAGGGGGCCAGGGAGTGGGAACACGTCAGCCTCTCACCACAACTACCACCCTGAGTCCCTTACAGAGTAATAGCCATGCTGCACCTGTATTTGGTGGTGCTTCCACAGTAGCAGTAATATAGACGTTTGTCAAAAAATCAGGAAAAGATAGCACCCACCACTTGACATCGGTCTAAAGTCCTTTATTCCAGGTCATGCGTACATGTGAGCGGTGGGCACCGGGGATGCGGGAGTGAACGAGGACAATTGCATCCCCCGTGCCCACCACTCACATGTACACATGACCTGGAAGAAAGGACTTTAGACCAATGGCCTGTGGGGGGAGTACTATCTGTTCCTGATTTTTTGACAAACGTCTATATTACATGATACTACTGTGCGGTCACTGTGGCTGAACGGCAGAGGAATCTTATCATACAGAGATCAGGGATCATTGTCAGCCATCATACATGTAACAATCCCATCACTGACAGATAACATCTGCTCCACATGAATTATTTTCACTGACTGACATCACACAACATAGAACTGATTCTCTATCATACCTTGTTTCTTTTCTCCCTTTTCTTCATTTTCTGAGGTTTGTTCCTCTATAGTCAGATTTATTGAAGCTTTCCTTTCCTCAGGAGCCAGAAGTTCTGATCAGAAAGTAAAAAAACCCCTCAGTAACGATACATTCTTATAGGATCTGCTTTGTATCTAGAATGTAAGTAATGGGACTCCATATTACATGACACTACTGTGCGGAACGAGGCTCCATAGGTCACTGGCGGTCATGTCACCACTCATCATTCCGGCTCTCACACTCTACTCCACGAGACCCGGCGAAGTGCAGCGCGAGACCCGGCAGTGGCTGCTGCTCCAGTTAATAGAGCGAAGACGGAGATGGGGGATCATCGTGGTACCTCCAGGTGGACTATTCCGGACCAGCGTGGGACCTCCATGTGGACTACAGCGAAATGTTTTTTTTTTTTTTTAATAGATGAGTGAAAGAGGGAAATTGTTCAGTAGTTTTTTTTTTAAATAAAGATTTTTCTTGTGTCTGTTTTTTTCTCTTTTTACTTACTGAGTTAGTAATGGTGGTGTCTGATAGATGGCTTTCTATTAATAACCCATGGGCTTGATATCAGCGCAAGCTGCTGACATCAACCCTAAAATCCCATTACCCTGATTGCAAATGCACCAGGGCAATTGGGAAGAGTTGAGGCTAAGCGCCACAATTGGCGCATCTAATGGATGCGCCATTTCTGGGGAGGCTGAGAGCTGGTCCTATTAGGTTGGGAGGGTCCAATATGCATGGACCTGCCCAGCCTATTTATATCAGCCCCCAGCTGTCTGCTTTCCCTTGGCTAGTTATTAAAAATAGGGGAAAACCACATCTTTTTTTTATTAAGTAATTTATTTTTACACTGTCCCTCACGCTACTTATGATCCAGCATTCATACAGGCCGGGTCACAGGTGGAGCTGGCCAATTATAGCCATGTCTATAATTGGCATGGCTGTGATGGGGCCAGAAGTGCCCACAGCCTGGAAGCTTGTTAATTGGCTGTGCTGCAGCCTATCAACAAGATTTATTTGGCTGTTGAAGACGAAAAGTAACACGGACTTCTTGGAGAAGTCTGTGTTCGGGGTTCTGCACCGGACAGTAGGTGTCCAGTATGAACCCTGAACTTTATCGTTAGGGTTCGCTCATCCCTAATGACAATCCCATCACTGGCATATCATATGCTCCACATGAATTATTCTCACTGACTTACATCATACAACATGGAGCTGATTCTCACACTTACCTTGTCTCTTTTTCCCCTCTTCTTCATTTTCCGAGGTTTGTTGCTCTATACTTAGATTTATTGAAAAGCATTTTTCCTCCTGAGCTGGAAATTCTAATCAGAAAATAAAAAAAAAACCTAAATAATGATATATTCCTATAGGAACTGCTTTGTATCTTTCCTGTATATAGTAAAATTGTTCTAGTCCTGTCTCCTCCAGATCTGGTAATCTGGAAAACTGTACAAAATTAGGGAAATTATGATACAGTATGGGCCTGTGGATAATTGGGATCCATGGAACATGGATAACATAGGAGACCAATAACAGAAAAACCATATGGAAATGACGCGCCCCCTGGGCCATGTTGTTAGGGATACCCGGAGCCGGATCAGATGGGGGTTGTAGTCTCCGAGTGGCTGTGACCCGGTCCGTGCCCAGGGTGTCAAACTCAGTGTGCGGCAGTCCTTGCAGATGTTCTTAGTGTCGACTACGCCACCCGTTGATTTGCGGTCAAAAGGCCGCCGCTGCAGGATGGTCCGCTGAGGCTGGTGGTGTGTGTGCAGCTGTGGTAGTATAACCCCCAACGGGAGGGGTATAGCCTCAGGGGGTCAGACGTGGAGGATGGTGGTTGTGACGGTGCAGCAAGGAGACTCAGAGGCATGAAATGCAGTTTCAGGGTTTTTACTCACTGGTGTTGCTCGGGTCACTCTGTACAGCAGTGACCACCCAAGCCGTGCTGCGTCCACCAGGTGCGGGACTCGGTCAACTCCCGGGCAATTCCTGAGTATGGTCCTGAGCTCCCTTCTTCTCTCTCTCTCTCTGGCCGTTCTCACCAGGGATCCACCTATGTCCGGCTCCCTCGGGTCTCTTGGTGGTCAAGCCTCCTCTGGGCTCCCTGACCCTATGCTCGGTGTGCCTTTCTAGTGGATTTGGTGAGGGTCGTGGCAGATCCTGCCCACAACCTCCGGTTCCTGGCTAAGGTTTGCTTTGGCCTCCGCCAGCTTGGGATCCGGTACCCTTTTGCCGACCCTTCACCCTTTTGTCCTTATTCTGGGATCTTGGGGTCCCCTCTCGTCCTGCGCCTCTGGGTCCCTCTTCCTTCTCCTCTCCTGGAGTTACTGCTGACTCACTGACTGACTGACTGACTGACTCTGTCCTAAGATGGTGCCCACCTTATATACTCCCTCTATGTGTGAGCTCAGGTGACCAGCACCCAATGAGCTCCTACATTTACCCAGACTACTCCCCCTATCTGCCCCTACACTACTGGGATGTTCCACCCCCCTCCCATTCCAGCCAGGGACAGACGCTGTCGTACCTGCACATATACTGGTGGGAGTACCGTAGTTCTGTCCCCCGGAAATGGGATGTATGTAGTGCATGCAGCCTTCTGAGCTCAGTTCCACACTCCATCCTTACCCGGGAGTGGAATACCACACCTCTGGCTTGAGGTGTAATACCCCTGTAGCAGCCGAGTCCTCAGGGTGCTACATTCCCCCCTGGTAAATCACAGCACGTCCTCGGGCTGTAAAAGAGCAAAAACATAAAACATACAATTTTTTTTCAAAACATCATAAACATATAAAACACTATATATATATCAGCAGCATAATACTCTTTATATAAAACTTTTCATATTAAACATTCTTGTTCCTCCGGCCACGGTGCAACTTGTGACCGGGTAAAGTGCAACAGTCTCTTGTAGTAAAAACAACAGTTTCCTATAAAACCGGTAGGGGGCGCCTTAGAAAGCGCAACTATATACAAGGGGAATATGGCCGCTCTCAGTCCTCGGCCAGTGGGGAAAAGGAATGGCTGTTCACAGTCCTCAGCCTGTTAAGGGATAGGGACACACGGGTATTCACTTGCTGGTCCCGACGGGGACTACACTTTGGTAGCAACAGTTTTTGTACCCACACGGGTAACTATTTACATATTCTATTTACAGTTCATCAGTGGCGGTGTGCTCTTGGCTGAGGGTAATCTTTAGACCCGTCTGGGTCCTCTTGATCCTCCTCACCCCGTAGCTCCTTCTCAGTAAGTCTATGCACGTGCAGGGCATAAGGGCCCTTGGCGCACTGATGCCGGGTGAAGGTGACCTCATCACCCAGGTATAGGTCACGACCTCTGTGTCCCTCCGGCAGATGACTTTCAACGTCTCTGCGGGTGACAAAGACGTCGCCGGGGGTCTTGTGGTCCCGGATGAAACCCCACCCGTGCTCCAACTGGAATTTTATTACAGTCCCGCTGGCACGAGGACCGTGGGCAGCACGGGGGTTTCTGCGGGCTCGGCTCTTCTGCTCGGCGCTCTTCACTTGGAGCCGCTCCTCGCGGACCCGCCTCTCTCGTCGCTCTCTAGCAAAAACCTCCAATTGTTGCTGGCAGCACTCCGCACGCTGGGCTGCGGCTGCCCGGGTCTCCTCGGTGAACCCGATGAGGTCTTCTCCGGTGGGGTCCCACGCAAACTGTGCTTCCTCCAACGAGAGTGGGGTGGTCTTGGCGGGCGCCGGAGCCGGGATCAGGGGCTCATCCAGGGGTCTTTCCTTCCGGAGTCGGGGATGGTGGAACTCCGGTGGCCACACAAAGGGCTGCCCATCCGGGCATGTGTGCTGGGCAAATAGGTCTTCACCCAGGTGTGGCGCTGTGGACGTTGAGGGCGCTGTTTTGGTGGCGGCGCCCGGGTTCACCAGGCCTTGCGACCAGGCTTGGGGCACCCTGAATGTAAAGGGCACCGTGAAGACGGCGGCGCCCGGGGTTACTTGGCCCAGTGACCAGGTCGGTGGCTCAGTGGAGGCAGAGGGCGCTGTTGGCACTGCGGCGCCCGGGGGCACTCGGCCTTGCGACCAGGCCGGTGGCGTCTCCTGCTTGGCCGTGCTCTGGATCGAGGCGCGTGACATCACAGGGGGCGTGGCCGCGGCTCCGGCCGCTTGAGGCCTAGCTTGGAGCGATGACGCAGCGGCTATGGGAACGGTGAGTGGGGCTTCGGGCTCTGCGACGGGGAGCTGGGGCAGGTTTACGGCTTCTGGGCACGGGATATTGTCGTCCCCATTACCTGCCTTCATCTCTTCGGCTCCCTCCGCGGCGTCGTCTCCGGCCGTCGTCCCTCCTTCGCCGTCCTCAGAGGTGGACTTGCTCCTCGCTGCGGGTGGCATGCTTCGCTGGCAGGCTCCAGCTTGCAGGGCCATCTCTCGGGTCCACTCCGCCAGTGTTTCTCGCTGCACCCGGGCCATCCTTCGTGCGAGGCCCTCCAGCGCGGTCTGTGCACGCTCCCGATCTCCGGGGAGCTGCGCCAGGATCTCCAGCAGGCCTGCTGGAGTGGCGGCCTGCAACAGGCTCCTGACCACAGGGTCGGTGCTGCCTGACTCTCCCTCCATCTCCGGGTGTGTTCTCTCTGGACTCCTCTCCAGACTTCTCCAAGCTGCTCCCATCTTCTTCCTTTTGTTCTGTACCCGCCCACATTGGGGGTCGTCCTGGGGCAACTTTGTGATTGTCAGTTCCAGGGGCAGTTCCCTCACGCTGATGGACATATCAATCATCACAGTCTCTGCTGGTGGGGGCGGTTTCCACTTTTGGCGCCATTTCCGATCCTGGCCCACGATGGGAGGTGGCCTCTTGCCATCCTCTGGCACGCCCATAATGGCGTCCGCTCTGCCAAGGCGGGAAATCTTCTCAGATGGCGGGAACCGCTTCCCAGTGGCGGGAAACACTGCAGATGGCGGGAAAAGACTGCAGATGACGGGCAAATGGCGGGAACTGATCCGAGATGGCGTCCGATGGCGGGGACCCTCTGGAATTGGCGGGAGACTTCTTTTTACGGTACAGATAAACTTTTCTTCAGGCACGCAGTACCCGGTGGTTGCGGGCACGTTATCCTGCCGACTACGCCAAAGTTGACGCGCCCCCTGGGCCATGTTGTTAGGGATACCCGGAGCCGGATCAGATGGGGGTTGTAGTCTCCGAGTGGCTGTGACCCGGTCCGTGCCCAGGGTGTCAAACTCAGTGTGCGGCAGTCCTTGCAGATGTTCTTAGTGTCGACTACGCCACCCGTTGATTTGCGGTCAAAAGGCCGCCGCTGCAGGATGGTCCGCTGAGGCTGGTGGTGTGTGTGCAGCTGTGGTAGTATAACCCCCAACGGGAGGGGTATAGCCTCAGGGGGTCAGACGTGGAGGATGGTGGTTGTGACGGTGCCGCAAGGAGACTCAGAGGCATGAAATGCAGTTTCAGGGTTTTTACTCACTGGTGTTGCTCGGGTCACTCTGTACAGCAGTGACCACCCAAGCCGTGCTGCGTCCACCAGGTGCGGGACTCGGTCAACTCCCGGGCAATTCCTGAGTATGGTCCTGAGCTCCCTTCTTCTCTCTCTCTCTCTGGCCGTTCTCACCAGGGATCCACCTATGTCCGGCTCCCTCGGGTCTCTTGGTGGTCAAGCCTCCTCTGGGCTCCCTGACCCTATGCTCGGTGTGCCTTTCTAGTGGATTTGGTGAGGGTCGTGGCAGATCCTGCCCACAACCTCCGGTTCCTGGCTAAGGTTTGCTTTGGCCTCCGCCAGCTTGGGATCCGGTACCCTTTTGCCGACCCTTCACCCTTTTGTCCTTATTCTGGGATCTTGGGGTCCCCTCTCGTCCTGCGCCTCTGGGTCCCTCTTCCTTCTCCTCTCCTGGAGTTACTGCTGACTCACTGACTGACTGACTGACTGACTCTGTCCTAAGATGGTGCCCACCTTATATACTCCCTCTATGTGTGAGCTCAGGTGACCAGCACCCAATGAGCTCCTACATTTACCCAGACTACTCCCCCTATCTGCCCCTACACTACTGGGATGTTCCACCCCCCTCCAACTCCAGCCAGGGACAGACGCTGTCGTACCTGCACATATACTGGTGGGAGTACCGTAGTTCTGTCCCCCGGAAATGGGATGTATGTAGTGCATGCAGCCTTCTGAGCTCAGTTCCACACTCCATCCTTACCCGGGAGTGGAATACCACACCTCTGGCTTGAGGTGTAATACCCCTGTAGCAGCCGAGTCCTCAGGGTGCTACAGAAACATTTGAGCTTTGAAGTCAACATTCTCATTTTTTGTGCTCAATACATATACATACCTGACAATAGGAACGAGAATGGCAAGCTGAAAATAGCATTGTCTCTATTGCATACAGGAAAAGATTCCTTCTGCCTGTTTTGAAGAAGAAAATCGTGTAAATCACAAGTAAATGCAGTATGAAAGGGATTATCTCACTAGAATAACACTGACTATAAGGCAAAAGACAACTACCGAGAATGGCTGGCATGCAGTACTACATCTCTCCTACAGTGTGGGCAACAGTAAAAATGCATGACTGGCTGCAATCATGGACTGTTATTACCAATGGTTTTTAAAGCCAAAAGCACAATGATTTCTAATCATAGGGAGATGGATGCTGTATTTGATATTATGGTATTTATATCCTATATTTGGGATTGTACACATATCAGCTTGGAGCTCCCAGTAATGACCCTATAATCTACTCACATTTCTAAGAGGTTTGTGCTGGATGCTGGAGTACACTCTGCAGGGGACTTAGGATCCTCATTGTTCATCGTCATGGTAGCCGTGGTACAGAGCTAAATGTGGACAACAAGAAGATATGAAATACTTTTTTATACTTTTAGAGGTTTTTTTGTTACATATTTTGGATTAATTGAACTCATACTTACTTTCGAAAGCCTTTCAGAAGATGATGTAAAATTTTGGAGGTTAAGGCTAGAGATGAGCGTTGTTCTACTCGAACTGTTCGCCAATCTCAAATTCGAGCTGTTTTGGGCGGTGTTCGAGCCGTTCGGCGAACACGAACGATTTGAGAAAAATTCGGCTGTTCGAGGTTATGTTTGATAACTGTTCGTGCACCAAAATCATAACTGGATTTTTTCTCAGTAATGATGAAAATTAATATTAATACGCAGTTTGAGTGTACAGCGGGGCGGGGGGAGGGGCAGGGGATGGATCTCTGCAGGAACAATGAAGATCTCCATTTTTTTTTCTCTTTCCCGCATTTGCAGTGGGGAGGTGCAATCTGTCAGCCTATCAGCAGCGCACACACGGAGCGAAGTGCTTTTTTTCACACAAGCAAGGGCATGTGTCATTGGCAGTGTATGTCACATGTCCTTGCCCTATAAGACCAAGCCATTTTCCCCGTCGCCACCAATTTCTCACTGCTGCAGCTGCGTGTTAGACGGCACCGCTGTTGCTGTGTGCGCTATACCTTGTTAATTTCAAGCCAATTTTCGCACAAATCTACAGATAGCTTGGGAGTAGGGAATAGTTGTGATTGCAGTCCTTTTAAGGACTAGGTTACAGCATTTCCTACGACTTTTATCAGGCAGGTCTGTGCTCTTAAATAGATAGGTTGTGGGAGTAAAGACTAATTGTAATTGGAGTCCTTTTCAGGACTAGGTTACATCAGTTCCTATCAGTTTTTGCCAGGCAGGTCTGTGCCAGTGCTGTGCAAGTTTATTTCACAGCATTTGGCTGAATCTAGCAAAGCTAATCCTTTTTGGCCTATTGCAGAGTGTGTTAGTCAGTGGAGTAGCCTATCTGTGTTGCAAGATATATCACCTGTGTATAGAATACCAATTTTTTTACTGCACCTAGTGAAGTAAAATCTTTTGGGCATAGCATCATTCTATTAGTCCATCTATACTGACCTCCATCAGGTTGCAAATTGAATATAATTTTTTTCTGCATCTAGCTCTGAAAAAATATTTGACCTTCTAGCTGTGTGTGGGACTTGTTCTATTAGTCCATCTATACTGACCTCCATAAGGTTGCAAACTGAATATATTTTTTTCTGCATCTACCTCTGAAAAAATATTGGGCTTGTAGCTGTGTGTGGGACTTGTTCTATTAATCCATCTATACAGACCTCCATCAGGTTGCAAACTGAATATAATTTTTTTCTGCATCTACCTCTGAAAAAATATTTGGCCTTCTAGCAGTGTGTGGGACTTTCTCTATTAGTCCATCTATACTGACCTCCATCAGGTTGCAAATTAAAAATAATTTTTATCTGCATCTAGCTCTGAAAAAATATTTGGGCTTCTAGCTGTGTGTGGGACTTGTTCTATTACTCCATCTATACTGACCTCCATCAGGTTGCAAATTGAATATAATTTTTTTCTGCATCTAGCTCTGAAAAAATATTGGGCTTCTAGCTGTGTGTGGGACTTGTTGTATTAGTCCATCTATACTGACCTCCATCAGGTTGCAAACTGAATATATTTTTTTCTGCATCTACCTCTGAAAAAATATTGGGCTTCTAGCTGTGTGTGGGACTTGTTCTATTAATCCATCTATACAGACCTCCATCAGGTTGCAAATTGAATATAATTTTTTTCTGCATCTAGCTCTGAAAAAATATTTGGCCTTCTAGCAGTGTGTGGGACTTGTTCTATTAGTCCACCTATACTGACCTCCATCAGGTTGCAAACTGAATATATTTTTTTCTGCATCTACCTCTGAAAAAATATTGGGCTTCTAGCTGTGCGTGGGACTTGTTGTATTAGTCCATCTATACTGACCTCCATCAGGTTGCAAACTGAATATATTTTTTTCTGCATCTACCTCTGAAAAAATATTTGGGCTTCTAGCTGTGTGTGGGACTTGTTCTATTACTCCATCTATACTGACCTCCATCAGGTTGCAAATTGAATATAATTTTTTTCTGCATCTAGCTCTGAAAAAATATTGGGCTTCTAGCTGTGTGTGGGACTTGTTGTATTAGTCCATCTATACTGACCTCCATCAGGTTGCAAACTGAATATATTTTTTTTCTGCATCTACCTCTGAAAAAATATTTGGCCTTCTAGCAGTGTGTGGGACTTTCTCTATTAGTCCATCTATACTGACCTCCATCAGGTTGCAAACTGAATATAATTTTTTTCTGCATCTAGCTCTGAAAAAATATTTGGCCTTCTAGCAGTGTGTGGGACTTTCTCTATTAGTCCATCTATACTGACCTCCATCAGGTTGCAAATTCAAAATAATTTTTTGTCTGCATCTAGCTCTGAAAAAATATTTGGCCTTCTAGCAGTGTGTGGGACTTGTTCTATTAGTCCACCTATACTGACCTCCATCAGGTTGGAAATTGAATATAATTTTTTTCTGCATCTAACCCAGCCAATAGTTTTGGCCTAATACCACAGTTTGGCCACTCAGCTCTGCTCGGTTCCCATCCATTGTTTTTTTGTGCAAACAACTCCAGAGTTGTAAATTAGTTAACCACCAAAATGAGTGGAAAAAGGCCTGCTGCTGGTGGAAAGGGGAATAGGCGTGTTGGGAAGGGGAAAAAAGGTTGTGTCCGTGGGGTAGGTGTTAAAGCAACAGTAACATCTGCAGAAGAAAGACCATCTTCCAGCCAAACTAAAATGTCTACTTCTTTTAGCGGACAATGTGATAAGATCCCTTTCTTACGGCCACGCCAATCGCTACAAATTCCAGATGAGGCACAAAAACAGCAGGTGCTTCAACGGATATCAAGTGCTCCTTTAAGTGGGCTCTCCACCACATCAACTTCAACATCACAAATACTCCAGTCCTCAAAGGTGTCACTCCAATCGCACTTGCTTCCTCACAGCTCCCAAATCTCCAGCTGCCCGTCTGAGTATGAGGTAGAACAGATGGTTGAGTCTGCAGAGCTGTTTACTCATACTATAGCCTGGGAATCAGAGGTCGACTCCAGCGCTTCTGTGAATCCAGACGAGGAAATGATCTGCACTGATGCCCAGAATCTTTATGAGTCGGATCCAGGACCAGACGCAGAAGGTTCTGACCATAATGTAGACCCTCATTCCCAAACTGTAACTCCTGTTGGTGGAGACAATGAGGAAGACGATGATGAGACTCAAATACCTGATTGGAGCGACAACTTTAGTTTTTTGTCAGGGCAGGAACAGGTTGGCTCTGAGGAGGACGGGTGTGATAACGCACAGGGTGATGATGATGAGGTTGGAGATCCCACTTACTGTCAACCCACAGTCAGCCAAGAGATGAGGTCAGCAGAGGAGGTGGAGGAAGATGCTAGTGACGACGAGGTCAGGTTGCGCCTTCCTGGACAGAGACATAGTACTGGAAGCACGTCAACAACTGCATCCTCAAACACAACTCTGCCTCTCACCACAAGTCGTGGTGGCTCTTCAGGTCGCATGGGTGCTAAGCCTTGCATAGCCTGGGCATTTTTTCAGATCGATAAAGATGACCCAACTCGTGTTATCTGTAACATTTGTCAGCAAAAGCTAAGTAGAGGCCAAAAAATACATAGTTTGAGTACTTCATGCATGAACCGGCACATGGACATGAAGCATAAGTTGCAGTGGGAAGCTCAGTGTGCTACAATGCGGCCTAGCTGGCCAGGCCAACCACCGTCTGCCATATCTTGTGCATCCGCGGCCTCTTCATCCTCTGTGACTGGGGGGACAGCAGTCACACCTGTTTTGGGGCGCAGACCTGCCACCTCTTTACCCGCAACAGCCAGCGTGATTGGCAGGTCATCATTTTCTTTGGAGGTGGTAACACCAGCTGGTGTTGAGCGCTGTCCGACATCGATAGCACCACCTTTGGATCAAGGCAACCTAACATGTCCGCCTGCATCTTCCTCACAGACCGGCAGTTTGCCGGGGACACCCTTATCAACCCCGTCTAAGCACAATAGCCAGCCCTCGGTCCCTCAGATGTGGACAAGTAAAAGACCATTTCCTCCTAGCCATGAGAAAGCTAAGAGGTTGAATTTCACCATCTGCAAGCTCTTGGCTACAGAAATGCTGCCTTTCCGCCTGGTGGACACAGAGGATTTTCGAGACCTTATGTCCGTCGCAGTGCCCCAGTACCAGCTGCCCAGTCGGCACTACTTCTCAAAGAAAGGTGTGCCTGCGCTGCACCAGCATGTCGCACACAACATCACCGCTTCTTTGAGAAACTTTGTGTGTGACAGGGTGCATTTCACCACAGACACTTGGACGAGTAGGCATGGACAGGGGCGTTACATGTCGCTGACTGGGCACTGGGTAACTATGGTGACAGCAGGACAAGGGGCTGCTGTCCAAGTCTTGCCGTCCCCACGAGTTGTGCGTCAATCCTCTTTATGTCAAAGTTCCTCCACTGCTTCTGCCTCCTCAACCTCCTCTCAGTCTTCCACCTGCACCCAAAGCCTGTCTGGTCATGCCACAAGCTTTCTAACTGCGCAGAAGGGATCCTGCACACCTCCTTACTATGCTGGCAGTAGGGCTCAACGTCATCAGGCGGTTTTTACTTTAAAATGTCTGGGAAATGTGAGTCACACAGCTGAGGAGTTGTGGTCAGCTCTGGAGAACCAATTTCATGAATGGTTGTCTCCACTGGACCTGAAACCAGGGAAGGCCGTGTGCGACAATGCTGCAAACCTGGGTGCGGCCCTTCGCCGGGGCAATGTCACACACGTGCCTTGTATGGCTCACGTGTTGAACCTGGTTGTCCAGCAATTTTTAGCCCACTATCCCAGACTAGATGGCCTTCTGCACAGGGCACGGTCGCTGTGTGCTCACTTCCGCCGTTCGCATCCCGCAGCTCAGCGACTTACATCTCTACAGAAGTCGTTGGGCCTGCCACTTCACCGGCTAAAATGCGATGTGCCTACCCGGTGGAATTCAACTCTGCACATGTTGCAGCGACTGTGGCAGCACCGACAAGCCCTGGTGCAATACGTTCTGACGTATAGCCTGGGCCAACGAGATCCAGACGTGGGGCAAATCACGCTGGAGGAGTGGTCTCAGATCAGGGACCTATGCACCCTTCTGCACAGTTTTGAAATGGCGACGAAGATGTTTAGTGCTGACGATGCCATTATCAGCATGACTATTCCGGTGATTTACATGCTGGAGCACATGTTAAACAGAATTCGGAGTCAGGTGGTGGCACAAGAGGAGGTGGACGAAGTAGAGGAGGAGGAGTTGTATGCGGAAGGGCTAACATCTGCAAGGTCCAGACGGTCGGCAGCACCAAGGCGGCAGGCATGTGAGGGTGGGGGAGATGGTTTTACCAGGGCGCATGGTAGCAGCCAAACTAGTGAGGAAGGTGCAGGAGCCCAGGAAGAAGTGGAGGACGAACTGATGGAAGACTCATCAGATGAGGGAGACCTTGATCACATTTCTGTTGTGCGAGGTTGGGGGGAGAGGACAGAGGAAGGAAGCATGATTGTTACCTCGCCACCAACACAACAGGGACTTGGTGCTCCTGGATGCGCAACACACATGAGTGCCTTCTTGCTGCACTACCTGCAACATGACCCTCGAATTGGGAGAATTAGAAATAATCCTGACTACTGGGTTGCCACACTGTTAGATCCCCGGTACAAAAGTAAATTTGCAGAAATTATTCCTGCCATAGAAAGGGATGCACGCATGCAGGAGTATCAGCAGAGACTGTTGCAGAATCTTACATGTGCTTTTCCACAAAACACCAGTGGTGCACGTAGTGAATCTCACAGTTCCAACTTGCCAACCGTGAGACCGTCAAGTGTTCAGCACTCAAACCATAACAGAACCACAGTATCTGCTGGTAACATCAATTTTGCGCAATCATTTCACCACTTTTTTAGCCCATCCTTTGCAAGGCCACAGGAGACAAGAAGTCTGACACATAGTCAACGCCTAGAGACGATGGTACAGGAGTATCTCCAAGTAAACATTGAAGCCATGACTGTGTCACTGGACCCTTGCTCTTTTTGGGCTTCCAATCTGGATAAATGGCCGGAGCTAGCCACTTACGCCTTGGAGATCTTGTCATGCCCCGCAGCCAGCGTTCTGTCTGAACGTGTGTTCAGCGCTGCTGGTGGTGTGCTGACAGATAAGCGCATGCGGCTCTCCACTGATAATGTAGACAGACTCACATTCATAAAGATGAACAAATCATGGATCCGAAACGACTTTTCTACCCCTGTGTCATCCTGGGGAGAGTAAAAGATGGATGATTGGCTAAAATCACCCTACCAACCGTTTTAAGCTTTCAAATTACTAATCATGTTTATCTGTATCTTGGCTGGAAAATAATTTGGGCTTTGTAGAGGTGTGCAGCACTGATTCTATTAGGCCATCTATAATAAGCTCCACCAGATTTAAAATTACTAATCATGTTTATCTGTATCTTGGCTGGAAAATAATTTGGGCTTTGTAGCAGTGTGCAGCACTGATCCTATTAGGCCATCTATACTAAGCTCCACCAGATTTAAATTTAATAATAATTTTTAGCTGCATCTAGCCCGGAAAATAATTTTGGGGCTCCGAGATGCGCAAGACACATAAGTGCCTTCTTGCTGCACTACCTGCAACATGACCCTCATATTGTCAGAATTCGAAGTAATCATGACTACTGGGTTGCCACACTCTTAGATCCGCCAAACTTTTCGATCAACCTTTTCATTTTAATAAAGACAAAAAAAATGGTCATTTTTGAAATTATAATCATTAGCAGGTTATTAGAAACTGAAATCAAACAGTTTTCAACTCAAAACTTTATTCTAGGTGATGTTACATTTTCACATAGGACCCCTTGTTCGAAAGGAGCTTCTGAACTCTCTCGTCCATTGAATGTCAGGTTTTGGATGGTTTCTGCTTCAATTGTTTTGCATGAGGACAGAATACCCTCCCAGAGCTGTTGCTTAGATGTGAACTGCCTCCCGCCATCATAGACACTCCTTTTGATGATGCTCCAGAGGTTCTGAATGGGGTAGAGGTCAGGGGAGCATGGGGGTCACACCATAAGTTTGTCCCCTTTTATGCCCATATCAGCCAGAGATGCAGATGTTTTATGTGCAGCATGAGATGGTGCATTATCATGCAAAAAAATGATCTTGCTGTGAAATACACGGTTCTTCTTCTTGAACCATGGCAGGAAGTGCTGTTTGAGAAAATCCACATACATTATGGAGTTCATCTTTAGCGCCTTCAGGGATCCTAAAGGGGCCGACAATCTCTCTCCCCATGATTCCAGCCCAAACCATTACTCCACCTCCTCCTTGTTGGCGCTGTAGCCGTGTTTGCGTGGGGTGTCCATCAACCAGCCATCCTCCACTCCATCCATCTGGACCATCGAGCGCTGCACGGCACTCATCCGTGAAAAAAACAGTTTTGAAATCAGTCTTCATGTAATGTTTGGCCCACTGGAGCCGTTTCTGCTTGTGTGAAGTGGATAGAGGAGGTCGACAGGATGGCGTATGCACAGCTGCAAACCTCTGAAGGACCCTGCATCTTGTTGTTCGGGGGACGTTGGAGGCACCAGCAGCTTCAAAAACTTGTCTGCTGCTATGACAAGGCTTTTTTGCCGCTGCTATTTTAACCTGACGTAATTGCTTGTAGGAAAGAGTCCTCAATTTGCCCTTATCAGCACGCACACGTGTGTACTGTGAATCAGCTACATACTTCTTGATTGGCAAGACACTTCATCCTGATCATCGCACAATGTTGATTGTAGTCATGCCTTGACCTAAACACTCCACAATTTGTTGCTTCTCAGCAGCCGACACATCCTTTTTCTTTCCCATTTTGGCAGAAAATGTAGGCTGCTTAATAATGTGAGACAGCCTTCTTAAGTAGTCTTGCCTTTCATTGGACACACCTGCCAAACTAATTAGCACAGGTGTCTGCAATTGCTTACAGTGATATAAAGAGCCCTGACACACATCACCATCAATGAGTTTAACTGACAAACAAACAAATTCTTCCCTTATCACTCCTAAACACTTTTTGCATAATAATTTGGAACACAGTGTACATGTGCTTTTCCACAAAACACCAGTGGTTCACGTAGTGAATCTTACAGTTCTAACTTGCCAACCGTGGTCTGTATGGAGTTGTTCAATAAAGGGCCCAAAATTAAGATAACATAGATGGGAGAGGTCTCTATGAATAGGAATTCCTAAGTATTTGATACCCTGTGAGGGCCAGGCAAAGGGAAAGTTGGACTGGATGGAATCCTATATGGATTTGGGGAGGGAGACATCGAGGGCCTCAGACTTCGCTGCATTGATTTTAAAATTTGACCATGTAACAAAGTGATCTATTTCAGCCATAACAGCATGGATGGATATATGTGATTGAGTGATATATACTAGGAAATCATCAGCAAATAGAGAGCACTTGTACTCGGTGCCTCCCACCTCAATCCACCTAATATTGGGGTTATGGCGAATTGATGAGAGCAGGTGCTCCGTCACTAGGATGTATAAGAGAGGGGACAGAGAACATCCCTGCTTTGTCCCATTGGTGATTGTGAAAGGTGATGAAAATGTTCTGACGCGCCCCCTGGGCCTTGGGACACCCGGAGCCGGACCCTTTTTGGTGGATGCTGGTGGTTGTAGTCTCCGTGGCGGCAACCCGGTTCCGTGGCTCAGGGCGGTCAAACCAGTGGCGGAACTATTTATGTGGTTTTGATGTTTAAATGTCCGACTACGCCACCCGTGGATTGCGGTCAGAGTGAACCGCTGCTCCAGGGCAGACCGCTGAGGCTGGTGTTGTGGGTGCAGCAGAGCGTAGCATAACTCCCCACGGGAGGAGTATAGCCTCAGGGCAGTGTATGCGGAGGATGGGGGTGATGGTGCAGGGCAGCAGCAGTAACGACACGGAGTCAGTGATGCAGCCAGGGCCTTTACTCACAGTTCTTATTACTAAGACCACGTCTGCAGGTAACAGCTGCCCACGTCGTACTGTGCTCACCAGGTGAGGGGCTCAGACAACTCCCAGATAACTTTGGAGCGCTTCACAGGACCCCCTTTGTGTGTCCTTTGTCTGGCCTTTCTTACCAACCCTTCTGTCCGGCTGCCTCGGGCCTCCTCTTGGTAAACTTGGCGCCAGTTTCCCTGACCCTATGTGGTGCCTTCCTAGCGGGTGTAGCGAGGGGCTGCGCCAGATAAAATGTCACAGCCTCCGGTTTCTAGCTGAGGGTCGTTTCCTGCCTCCACTAGTTTCGGGGACCGGTCTCCCCCTTTGGCCTGACCCCTCCACGCAGGTGGATTCGGGCGTGCGGTGGCGACTCGCCCGTCCGCACCCCTGGGATCCCTTCATTCCTCGTTCCTGGAGCCTTCTCCGCTCCTCTTCCTTCCTTCTCCCTCTTCCAGGCCTGGGCCTCTGTTACTAGGCCCGCCTCCGGAGCAGAGCTCATGCAGAGCCCCTGCTCCCTGCCACTTCTGCTCAGACTTCTCTGCACTGAACTAAGATGGTGCCCACCTTTTATACTCCCTTCTCAATGCACCCAGGAACTGCTTCCTCCCTGCTCCTGCACTACAGGGTTCCCCTTCCTCAGTATTCCCTCCCCCCACTCCAGCCAGTGACAGGGACTGTCGTGCCCATCTCAGGGGCATATTGGTCGCCCTGCCCCACGGCAATGTGGTGTAATGCATACAGGTGTCGGGTCCTGATCCACACTCCATCCTTACCTGAGAGTGAGATATCACACCTCTGGGTGAGGTGCAATACCTCTGTAGCAACCGAGCCCTCAGGGTAATACAGTTCCATTTATCTTCAGCCTAGGTGACGTATTGCGATACAGGGCCGTGATTTTGGCTATAAAAGGGTCCCCTAGACCCCTACCCCAAGCTTTTTAAGAGAATCATATATGGCGTGCCAGGAGACTCTATGGAATGCTTTCTCAGCATCCAACGAGAGTATCTAATTACAAATTTTTAACTGCATCTAGCCCAGGAAATACTTTGTGCCTAGTAGCAGTGTCTGCTAGTCAGCGGATTATCCCGGCTGTTAAGCAAGCTACACCACCTGTAGTTTGGACACTTAATTTTTTCAAAGGAAATGCTTCGGGACCACGGGATACTCAGTGAAGAGCATCAGGAGGCACCCCAAGGCATAGGGGCTGGGACTGGCAGTAGGATGCCTTGCGGTGGACAGCCGAGCTCGATCCTTATAAAAGCTTTTTAACTGCAGCAGCTTTAGTGGACGCTACTGGAGCTGGAATTACGCGGCTGCTGGCATGAGACTTGCCCTCCAATAGATCCTTGTAAATGGATTTAAAGTGTATTCATTCAAATTAGAGAGACAATTTAAATTAAAAAGCTTAGAGCTGCCTCCACCACAGGGGGGCTCGCTCGACCCACCAGCGGACAGGCACCAGTATTGGGAGAGGGGGGCTGGCCGTCAGGGTTCACCGCGGCTCTGGCACAAACCCGGCGACACGGAGGTGGCACGGGCAGGAGCGGACTGAACGTGTCGGCTTCTCACTTTTTGGATTTTAGAAGGGCATGACATGCCTATGTCTGTGTCTCCCCCTCCTTTTACTCCTCCACCTCTTTTCTTTTCGCATGACTATATGTACTTGTCACTTTTCCATGTGTTAGTTGTGTCTTCAGAGCAGTTTGTCAGCTTTTGGACACCTTTGAAGGTGTTTTCTATGTGTTTCTATGTGTTTTTGTTTGCCTGCCATTGGTTTTAACGGTGTTCGAAGGTGTTCGACGAACAGTTCGGCGAACACACGGGTGTTCGACGAACCGAACCGAACTCGAACACTACGGGGGTGGCTCAACACTAGTTAAGGCTCTCATTGTCCTCATCCTCTGAGACCATATGTTCATTTATATCAGAGTGATCTACAAGACATAGGTAATGAAGTATTATTATAGGATATCATTATAACAGTCATCATTTATCATTAATAGTAATGGGAACCGATTGTCTCATATTATGGAAGATGAGACAAACAGCCGCTTAGTCTAGATGACGTTTTCTTCTACTCACTGATAACGTCCGACACTAGCTGAGGAACGTACTCCGGCTTCTGACTTAGAAGATTGTCAAAGTCTAAGTCAAACAGGAACGGATGACCCTTGATATCAAATGCTCCTGCTGGAAAAGATAAAACAAAAATGTTGCGGATATTGTCAGTGACTGTTCCATATCTGAACAGTTTAAATTAAAGGGGTACTCCGGGGAGATAAATAATGTGTTGTACTCTCCCTGCCATCATAAAGTATAAAGATGAGATGCCCAGTGCACTTCTATTATCTTTAGAACATTTGTAATTCAGTGTGACAGGAGCTGCTCCTCACTGCTCACCCCCTCTAGTCTGGAACAATGCGTCACATAGCAGTGTGCAGCTCCTCACTGTGAGTAACAGCCATCTCATCTTTATAGTTTATGAGTGCAGGGACAGTAAAACAATTTTTTATATTCCCAGAGTACCCCCAGAGTACCCCTTTAATCTGAACTAATGACATAACTGAGCCAACGTTGATGAAAGAAAAAGACTGAAAGTCATATTATGTAGAACTAGAAAGGGATGAGCTGATAGATAAGTGCTGATTCTCATGGACAAGAGCGATAAGTGTAATATGTAAATTCTTACCTGTCTCAAGCAGTTCAGTGATGAGGATCTGAGCAGGAAAGGGTGGAACGGGATTACAATCCCAATCTATGTCTCCTATTATATAGAAAATTAAAGAAAATAAACCTTGCTATTGGACTGTAAGATAAAGCAAAGGAAATAACTAAACCAATGTAATCAATCAAAGCAACGATTGGATTATTCTACCTACCAGAGACGATATGTCTATAAAGCTCCATTACGGAATCCCCATAAAATGGTGCATATCCCACAAGAAATTCATACAGGATGATGCCCATTGACCACCAGTCAACAGGTCTTCCGCAGCCTTTTTGTAGGAGGACCTCTGGGGCTATGTATTCTGGGGTGCCACAGACCTGGAAACCAACAGAAGAAAGAGATGAGATTGATGATACCATTATTATGACAAGTTCTGGCCATAAAAACACAATAACAGAAGATAAAATATCAGTGGAAAAATTCTCTGGAAATGAAGAACGTAGAAAAGACACAGTAATGTGATGAGATTTGAAAAGAACAAGCTGGGTTTCTGTAAGTGACGCTGACCTCATAGTCCAGGAACTCTCTGGTGATGTCTTCTGTTAGTTGCTTGTACACGTTGGTTTTTGGTATCATGACACCAACTTTTGAAAGCCCAAAATCGGCAACTTTAATGTGTCCAGCAGATGTTATCAGAAGGCTGTGAAAGAAAAGATGGTTTTAGCCTTACAGACCATGTGATAATAAATTATAACTTCCCGTTTCCCCTTATTATACTACACAGGGCACTTACTTCTCTGGCTTCAGGTCTCTGTGCACAACACCATAGCTGTGCAAGTATTCCACAGCAAGAACAGCTTCTGCAAAGTACAAGCGGGCCAAAGAGACAGGTAACGGACCCCCCCTGAGAAGGATCTCACAGTCTCCACCTATAGAATAAAAAGGAAATGTGACCGGTGAGGGGTTTATAAAGCAGATCACCATGCATGATACATAATGAGAATTGAGCAGAAATATTGGGCAGGAGAGAATATATACAGATTTAATGTATAGTGCACATGATATTAGTCTAAAGCAATGGTGAAATGTCCTCCATATAAGTAATAACATAAAGTGATGTCACATCTCATCAACAGCCGGAGATACTGACATGCTCAGTGTGGACATACAGGGGAGATCACATAGACAGTGGCGTACATAAAAATCACAGGGCCCCGTAGAAAAAGTTCTAATTAGGCCCCCCTCAAAGAAAAAGAAATATATAATGTATCTATTGAAGCCTCTTGGTGTTCTCACCAGCAATATACCTTTTATGGCCATTTTAAAGTATGATGCTCCCAAAAATGCCCCCCCCTCTCCCACACACACGGAGTATGGTATACCCACAGTGAATCCCCCTCCCAAAAGGTTCACCCCACATATACAGTGTCAGTATGATGCCCCCACTCAGTTTGAGGCCAGTCACAGCCCCCTACCCAGTATGATGGCACCCACAGTCACACCACCGAATATGATGGCCATCACAGCATCTCACACCATATAATGACCACCACATGTCCCACTCAGTATGATGGCCCTCACAGCACATCACACAGAATTTAGAGCCCAACAGAGAATGGGGACCCTCACACAGATGAAGGAGCCCCACAGCACACCACTCAAGATGTGGACCCCACTCAGTATAGGGGTATTCCTAGTCTTCCATAGCCTCTCACACAGAATTCTGGCCCCCACAGCCCCCAATTCAGTATTATAGCCCACCAGCCCCTCACACTCAGTATTATGGTCTCCATTAGCCCCAACTCTCAGTATTAAGTCCCTCATATCTTAATATTTTGGCCCCCACCAGCCCCAACTCTCAGTATTATGGTCCCCACCAGCATCATCACTCAGTATTATGGCCCTCACCATCCCTCCAATCAGTATCATGGTCCCCATCAGCTCCCTAATCAGTATCATGGCCCCCACCAGCCCAGAAATCATTATGAAGGCCCCCACCAGTGTCCCAATCAGTATGATTGCCTCTCTCCAGCCACCTATTCAGTATTCAGACCCCTACAAATTCTGACATTAAGGCTACGATCACACTATTAGTATTTGGTCAGTATTGCACACCAGTAATTGTAAGCCAAAACTAGGAGTGGGTCAAAAAAGCAGAAGTGGTGTATGTGTTTCTATTATACTTTTTCTATAATTGTTCCACTCCTGGTTTTAGCTTACAAATACTGATGTAAAATACTGACCAAATACTGAACATGTGGATGTGGTCTAAATAAAGCACTACTCACCTCGCCCCGTTACCCCAGCACGCTGCTCTGGTCTGTGCAGTGTGAGTACTGAGACTCCGCACTACAGGCGTGATGCTGTGACAACTTTGCACTTGCAATGCATGGAGTCTCAGACTCACAGGCTGAATGGTGGATCAGGGAGCTTTTGGCTCCCTGATCCACCATTCTGTTCAGCCTGAAATTGTGATGATAGGAGGAGGGATGGAGCCAAGTGCCAAGTGGGGCCGGGCCCCACCGACTCCTGGACCCCACAGCACACAGATCAATAAATTTCCCGTCATCTTGGTAATATATAACCTTTGGTAAATGCACTGTGGTCATGTAAGTAACCTCTTTGAAAATCCTAATTATATGAGTGGTGATAAAATGTAAGCAGACATGGGTTGAATATAATATAATGTACATGTCCTACCTCCTACATGCTCCATGATCATACACAGGTGAGATTTAATTGGAAAGGAGCAGACCATGGATACCACAAAGGGACAATCAGCGTATGTTAAGATGTCCCTTTCCAGAAAGGCCAATTCCACTTTTTTTGGCGTATCCAGGTTACACTTGGCCATTGTCTTCATTGCAAAGTTCTGGCGGGAGTCTTTATGGTGCACTAAATAGACGGCCCTGGAGAGATGGAGAATTTATGGTTTATAATGAATCCTTATTAACAGCCAATCTATAGAAGTCATTATATGATCTTCTGTACTAATTCTTGAATTCCGGCCATCACTGGAAATCCATTTCTAGAAATGCATAAAATAGCACTACATAGATCAACTAAAGGGGGTCTGCACAATGCCGTGTCTGTCGGATCTCTCACCCATGTCACATTAGAGATGAGAGAATCTACCGAAATTCCTCTTGGGCAGATTTTCTATATTTAACCAGTAGATACGATTCTGTCCTAGTAAAAATTAGTCCAAACTTAAAATCCTCCAATTGCTGTAAGAAGAATTTTATTATGCTCCTCCCATACCCCAAGGCATAAGAAATGGAGGGGAAGGAAGTAGTTAAAAAATAATAAAACACATTCTACCCACCTGTCCTAGGCTCTCACCTGTCCATCACTGCAGTTGTCTATCCTCTGTTCCAGTCTTTGTTTGTTCTGGCGCTCCCTTCTGGTGCTGATGCCAGTGATTGGGCTCACATGGTCATGGTGGAGTGTGTGGGTGCAGATGTCATTGATGTCAATATCCTGTCAATCCTCACGTGACCGTGTGTAGCCAATTACTCTTATCAGCTCCATAATGGAGCCCCGAAAAAAAGCAAAGTTCGCTGAGAAGGACAGGGAAGTACTGGTGGAGATGGCAGCATAGTTACAGATGAGGGTCTAGGACAGGTGAATGTATTATATTATTTGAATCCCTTTTCTTAAGACTATGTTCACACATTGCACTTTTGCTGCTTTTTTTATACTAATTTTAAGCTGTACCAGCAAAAGCTATGAGATTTCAGAAATCTCATGCACACACATTGGTTTCTTTTCCTGATTTGGAAAAATGCTGTGTTTTTGCAAACTGCAGCATGTCACTTTTTTCAACGTGTTTTCACCAATAGAAAGCAATAAGTAAGTGCAAGACGCAGCAAAAACGCAGCAAAAAATGCAGGAATCAGGTTTTGCTGCGTTTTTAGTGAAAAAAGCAGGCACAGCAGTATGTGAAACCCATTTATTTTTGTGATTTTCCCAAGTTTAAACCATAATGTCTTGGTATCGTCACCTGAGATGACATTTAGGATTAGTACAGTTTAATTAAATTAGAAATGCAGGCAAAGTAAACATTGGCTGACCAAGTGGGAAATGAACAATACCTGAACAATTCAAGGGCTGACCAAAGTGTGAAAATAATCAGTGTCCTACAAACTCCAATGTGTTAGGTAAACTATTCCCAACCAATGCACCTCCCCCCGCTGTTACATTTGTAATCTGTATTATTTCATGAACAAATATCTTGCATTTGTGACCTGTGTTCATGCTTCTGTGGAGGAAGCAAAGCTGAATTTTGGAATCCTGACAAATGCAGCAAAAAGGCAGCAAAAAAAACAATGCAAAAGCTGCATATTTGGCAATGCTTCTTTTCTGCCAAGGTTTTGCCTGCAGAAAAATAAGTAGCAAAAATGCACTATGTGAATATAGCCTTAGGTTGTGTGCCCATATTAAGTATTTGCAGCAGAAATTTCTACATCATATCTGCATCTCTTCCCAGGAAAAATGCTGAGCAAAATAAGTGCATTTTTATACGTTTTTTACCTGCGTTTTTGTTGCAGATTTTTCCCCGATCATTATTATGTGTGAAATCTGCAGAAAAATGCTGCAAGAAGTGAAATGCTGCAGATTTAAATGCTGCAAATCTGCAAGGAAAAATAAGCATCGTGTGCATGAGACTTCAGGAATCTCATTCACTTTGCCGGCATCAGGAAATCCCTCAGGTTTTGTGACAAATCTGCTCAGAAAAAACACAACAAAAATGCGACAAATCTGCTATGTGTGCACAGGCCCTTACAGTCTAATTTGTTACAGTTATGTTTTCTCAGCTGTATATAACTGACCAGAATAGTGAGAATTAGATATGAACAGTGATGTGGACTCAGATAATTTCCCTATGATAACACTGAATGTCAGAGAAGTATTGTCATAGGGAACCCTGAGAAATATAGATTATGCCAACAGAAATCTCACCCAAAAGCTCCACTGCCGATCAGTTTTGATGTCTCAAAGTCGCTCATACGCGGCTTTCTCGCCGGGATCAATGATTCGATCACGCCCTATAAAAAGATAAAAAATGATATTCAGATAAAATAGCTGCAAGAAAAAAAGCTGCAAATATAAAAACTTCTTCCTCCTATATTATGTCCCAGCTGATTTACACTGATTGAATGTAGGGGATGATACCAGCAGGACGCTCCGCAGACATGGATGTAATTTAAGGGGAGATCCTCCATACACCGGAATCATTGTACAGTGCTGAATAATAGGGAGATCACAGAGGAGAACTTATCTGTCTGCAGGTAATTATATGTAATCTAAGAACTGCATGATTCCAGCGACGTGCCACTTACAGTACTAGGCTGTGTCATTGTTTTATTAAAATCAGTGTTTAATCAGCAAGGGATCACTACAGGGCTAAGTGTCTGGTGCCATGTAGTCCTATTGCTCTGTGTACCTCGCCCCCACCACAGATTAGCAGATTTCTGCCTATTCACAGTGTACTGTACAGAAAGCGGCCAATCAGTGGTGTGGGCAGGGTTACACAGGGCTCAGCATTCAGAGCACTGCTAGATCTGCACCTGAGAAAAGTGTGATTTTATCATAACTGCTGCATCCAGTAAAGTAAGTGACATCGCTGGAATCAGGGTCCCTGCCCCTACATCATGCTGCCCTCAGATAAGGTAGGAACACCTGGTGACAGATTCCCTTTAGTATAAATGCTATTATCTAATACATTAGTGTCATCTACATATGGAATAGAGATGTCCCATGGATATATGGGGGATAATACTGGATGTGTCATTCCCACCCCATGATCCGGTGATATACAGACTTCTCCCTCTATGATACTTACAGCGGCAGGTTCTTGGATCTCCGGGATCTCACAGATTCCACTGTCAGGATCTGCCAGCACAGATGTATCTAAAATAGTAATAAAACGATAAAGAAATAAAATGTATTATACAGTATCAATCCTACAATATATAATACAACAATATAATGGAGAAATGGCTGGACATCTGTAAATGGGATTATTACTAATTATATGGGGATTCTAAATATGAGAACGTACGGCGCCTCCATAGACAGATACATGTGATATAAATGATGGAGGAATCCCCAATCATCACATGAATGAGGAACTCATCACCCTCGCTGTACATGTGAGTGATGGGAAGAGAGAGCTCAAGCAGAGCAGCCATATGTAAATTAGCCTGGAAGTGCACTGGGGGCGTGTCACCGCACTCAGACTTTTCTTCCACGCCCCCAGTGCACTTCCATCTAGATTTGTATATGGCTTCTACGTGAGATTTCTCCTGACTGAGACATTGGATTTCTGCCATAAAGGGCTCCTCTATATTAGAGGTAAATGGCCCGTACAGTCACCCCACTACATCATATGTCACATGTGCTGACAGGTTCCCTTTACACAGAGCAGAGAGTAAATCTACCACTATCCCTGTTCTCTATAATATCTGGATATTTCTTATAGAAGGGCGGATGATCGGCTTACCTGTGATCAGATCGCTGGTCAGTTCCCGCTGACCCATATTAGGGTCAGAGATTATTTCCGGGTGTAGATTTTGTCCATCTTCGGTCTCGCCTTCTGCTGTTTCCTAATAGATATAATATATATATTTAATATGTGGAAGATTTCACTAAATCACCAAATACATAAATCAGGAAGCACTAAACCTGCATTTACAGATGCAGCAATTGTAACTACACAAGTAATGCTCCATCTTGGTAACTTTTCTCAGAAAGTTCTGTCATTTAGGGGGATTAAGATAAATTAAGATTGAAAAATCAAACATTCAGTGTAAGCTTCGACTTTTCTGCACTGTGATATCCCAGAGCTATGTTACCTTTGTTCTTTATATCACAGGTACATCTTGTACGTCATTCCCTACAGTATTGGGTGGAAATGCTTTACACTGCAGCCCCTCTCCACAAGTCCAGATTAATATACTGTATAAGAGACTTGTATGCACAGCATTTCTGTAATATCGCCTATTATCTCAGCTGCAGCATTTACAATCAGGAAGACTCTGATAATAGAGATAGACAGAGGCGGAAACACAGACTTCCCACCACTGAGCTGTGACTACATCAGCAGAATACAGACTGTCCTCACAGGCGAGGGAGCAGCAGAGACTAGCGGCCATACATCTGCTGTGCCTGCCCAGAGCTGACAGGAGGCCTGTAACATCTACCACCAGATCTGATATCTGACTGGTGATCTGGAGAAGATCAGAGAACAAGGACGTGTGATAGGGAAGATGACGGCTCCTTACCAGGTGTTCTGATGAGCGGGCCGAACGTTCCAGGACAGACAGGACTTTTTGGGCGAGTTCTTTAATAAAAGTCAAATCGCCATTTTGAAATCTTTTTTCAGCCTATAAAAAAGAAAAGAAATTAAAAGGAAAATCCTGAGGTGAGAAAAGGCACAATGGAGGAGGCCATTGTATGTGACACTTGCTCCTCTGTCTGCAGATACAATGGTTCCATATCTGGGGATTCATCACGCTTTATATTGGAGGAAAGAAGAAACTTCTCTCTATTATTTTCTATTATTATGGAGGAAATTTGTGCCGAGCATCCGCTATTTACCTGCTGCAGTAATTTACTGATGTTCTGAGGTAAATCCATCAAATACTCTGACGTTAGATGACCTTGGTAGTATTTGGTCAGGCAGTCATTTACTAGCTCCATCACCAGCCGGTGAGTGAAGCTGAGGACGCCATCGGGTGGTAGAAGCGCAGTGTCAGGGCGATTGTTGATAAGAATCCCCAATAGAGCTTCTACCTGAAGGTTATCCAGAAGAAATTCAGCCATAGCGATAAACTGCAAGAGCTATCAGTCACTATGAAGCCAAGAAAGGCACCCGTGACCCTGTGTACATTGTATAAGTAGTGACTGTGAGCTGTGATGTCATCATAGCCGACCATCACCAGTGATGTCATAATAGAATGGAATCTAGTGATAGAATCTTAACTGCGGCTCTACACAAATAGATGCTGCCGAGCAATACTGAAAGTGGAAACACCATAGAATTAATTATGTTATTATGGCTGTTCTATTTTATTTCCAACTAGAACACAACCAGGATAAGGGTATGTTCACATGTATTTTTGTAGCATTTTTTTCTACTCCAAAAACCAGAGTGGTAGCAGAAAAAACACTGCCTACAATACTCGTGTTTTTGCAGCACTTTTCATTTATTTATTTTTTACATAGTTACATAGGATGAAAAACGACCTAGGTCCATCAAGTTTAACCTTTCTCCACCAATTATACACTTTGTCTCTAACTTAACTATAACCCACAATGTTATGTGTACTGAGGAAATCATCCAGCCCTTGTATAAAAGCTGTTATAGTGTCGGCCATCACTACCTCTTGTGGTCGGCATTCCACAGCCTGACTGCTCTGACTGTAAAAAATCCTTTCCTATTTATCTCCTTTCTTCCACCCGTAATCAGTGCCCCCTGGTCCTTAGTATGGTCTTTGGAAGGAATAAGTATTGTGCTAGTCCTCTGTACTGACCCCACATATATTTATACATATAAATGAGATCTCCTCTGAGGCATCTATTTTCTAAGCTAAGCAAGCCCAACTTTTCCATCCTCTCATCATATGAGAGGCCTTCAGCCCTTGTAATATTCTAGTTGCCGCCTTTGAACTGACTCTAACTTCTAAATATCCTTTTTAAAATGTGGAGCCCAAAACTGGATCCCATATTCCAGATGTGGCCTCATCAGTGATTTATAAAGGGGTAACAATACATTGAGATTGTGGGATTTTATCTCTCTTTTTATACACCCTAAAATCTTGTCTGCTTTTGCCGATGCTGCTTCATTCATTTAAATGGTTGAGCAATGCTGCCAAACCCTTGAAAGGATTGACAAGCTGCAGATTTAAAAAGACGCAGGAAAAAAATGCAACGTGTGATTGAGAGTTTACAAATCTCTTTCTCTAATTTGGTACTCTTAAAATGCAGCTTTTTTTTTTTTCGCAGAAGGAAAAAGAAAATGCTGAAAAAACCCTCCAATTGTGAACATACCTTTAAATATATACTCAGTCATATTATTGGAAACATTGTGTATATTTCTCATGTATCTTTTTCTCACCATAGAACATTTAACTCATTGGTTGCAGATTACTGTTAACAACTGTGACAATTATTGAAGAATTAATGATAAGTGACCCAAGTCCTAAATCACTTAGATCAGGGGTGGGCAATTAATTTTCCCCAGGGGCCACATGAGAAACTGTGACTGTTGTGGAGGCCGAATCAACAGGCTGAAATTAATTCTGCTCAGTATTAATATATTAATTATTATTATTTGATATTAATATTAATTGTATAACGTAATATTGAGTAGAATTAAATATGCTGACATATTAAATATGAGACCTCACATAGCCCCCTAAATACAGTATGAGTCCCCAAACTCAGCCTCCTATACATAGTATGATCCCCACACAGCCTCTCTATATATACAGTATGAGCTCCAACATGCAAACATCCCATATACATATGAAAGCAAAGAATAACACATAATCATCTCCCTCACATTTCCCCAATGCTCCATTTTATATTGGAGGAAAGAAGAAACGTCTGTCCCTCTATTATTATCTAATATGGAGAAGATTTGTGCAGAGCGTCCGCCACTTACCTGCTGTAGTAATGTCCTGATGTTCTGATGTAAATCCGTCAGATACACTGACGTTAGATGACCTTGGTAGTATTTGGTCAGGCAGTCATTTACTAGCTCCATCACCAGCCGGTGAGTGAAGCTGAGGACGCCATCTGATGGTAGGAGCGCAGTGTCAGGGCGATTGTTGATAAGAATCCCCAATAGTGCTTCTACCTGAAGATTATCCAGAAGAAATTCAGCCATAGCGAAAAACTGCAAGAGCTATCAGTCACTATGAAGCCAAGAAAGGCACCCGTGACCCTGTGTACATTGTATAAGTAGTGACTGTGAGCTGTGATGTCATAATAGCCAACCATCACCAGTGATGTCATAATGGAATCTAGTGATAGAATCTTAAACGGGTGGAAACACTATAGAATTAATTATGTCTTCATGTTATTATGGTCGTTCTATGTTATTTCCAACTAGAACACAAACGAGATAAGGGTATGTTCACACGTTGCATTTTTACAGCATTTGTTTCTACCCAAAAAATCAGAGTGGTAGCAGGAAAAATGTGATTTTGCAGCATTTTTAGTTTTTTTCTTCATTCATTTGAATGGGTGAAAAACTTTGCAAAACCCCTAAAAGAACTGACAAGCTGCAAATTAAAAAAAACGCAGGAAAAAAAATGCAACGTGTGACTGAGAGTTAAGTCTCATTCTCTAATCTGATACTATAAAATGCAGCATTTTTATTCGCAGAAGAAAGAAAGGCTGAAAAAAACCTCCAATTGTGAACATACCTTAAAGATATACTCAATCATATTATTGGAAACATTGTGTATTTATTTCTCATGTGTCTTTTTCTCACCATAGAACATTTAACTCATTAGTTGCAGATTACTATTAACAACTGTGACAATTATTGAAGAATTAAAGATCAGTGACTCAAGTTATAAATCATTTAGATCAGGGGTGGGCAATTAATATTCCTGATGGGCCAGATGCGAAACTGTGACTGTTGTGCAGGCCGAATCAACAGGCTGAAATTAATTCTGCTCAATTTTAATATTAACATATTAATTATCAGTATTATTTATATTAATAGTAAGTGTATCACTTAAAACTGAACAGAATGAAATATGCTGACATCCCCTATATACCGAATGAGACCACTCAGCCCCCATATAGAGTATAAATCCCCACATAACCTCCTATATACAATGAGCCCCCACATAACCCTCTATATGCAGTATGAGACTCCACATAGCCTCTCTATATACAGTGTGAGCCTCCACATAGCCTCTCTATATACAATATGAGCCCTCACATAGCCCCCTAAATACAGTATGAGCCCACACACAGCCTCCTATACACAGAATGAGCCCCAACAGATTAGGAATTGATTAGTCAAAATTAACCCCTTCAGGACATCTGCCATACATGTACGGCGCCTTGGGCAGTGCATTCCCACAAACTGCAGTACATCTACGGCACGATGATCTGCTAGTGAGTTGGCACGATCTTCAGTGGGTGCCAGTGATACATCACAATTGAGACTCTGCAGTAATGCTCATGATCGCCTGAGAGCAGTACCTGACATGCCTCCTGACTGTGTCTGATTCAGGGGCGGACATACCGCTGGTGCAGCTGCATCGGGGCCCTGAAGGAGGGGGGTCCAAAGAACTACCGACGATGCTTGGACCATCATAGAGACAGTGGCAGCAGGAACACTATGAGGAGAGGCAGGGCCCGTTCCGCTGTCATTTGCAGACAGAGGGGGCCCTCTATGCTTCACTCTGCAAATTACAGCGTCAGGGGCCCCTGCCTCTCAGTGTTATTGATGGAACCACCACTGACAGGAGCTGTGCAGGAGACACGCGGTGCTGCAGGGAGAGAGCGATCACACTGAGCAGTACACCGTGTATGTCCCTCTGCTCCTCCTGCATGGATGTCGGTGGAGCTGGGGCTGCTCTGCACTCCCTGGGTGTCAGCCTTCGTGCTGCAGATCGGGGGAGGGGGTGACCTTTTGGACTCCTGTCATGGTCATCTGCTAAGTAAGTGAATGGCCAGTGGGGAGATAATTGTGCTCGGTGAAGACATTAGCCACAGCAACTATAAAGGAGGAGACTGGAGAGGGGCCCCTTATACAGTGCTTCAGTGACACTTGTGCCTCGCTCCAGTCAGCAAATCACAGACTCCGCTTTATGTGCACTGTGTGCAACCTGTGATTGGCTGACACTCAGAGGCAGACTGGGTCGGGGGGCAGAGTGACACATGCCCCCCAGGCCGGTCCCCAAGCAGTTGTGAATGGCTGCCCGGCCATCTGCTGCTTCAGAGACTGCAGCCGGCACTGTGCCTTTAAATATGTACAGGTGTCCCCGGCTGCATCACTGCACAGCAGACACCACTCACCTCACTCTGACCTTCCCCCTCCCAATGCAGAGAAGCTTGTGAGCAGCAGCAGCATGGGAGGCCAGACATCTCTGGATCCTGGTAAGTCAGGGCTCCGTGAAGTGATAGAGGCACGAGATTTATGCAGTTTGTATAGGGCGGAGGTGGCCGGAAGCTGCTCAACTCTTCACACGTCCAGGGCCGGAAGGTGCTCAACTCTTCACACGTCCAGGGCCGGAAGGTGCTCAACTCTTCACACGTCCAGGGCCGGATCCTGAACTTTATCTATGGCTACACTGCTGAGGATCAGGGGGATTTATTATAGCAGTATGCACCTTCACACAGGTTGGGGTCAGGCTGTCAGTGTGCGGTCATCGGCTCCCAATCTGTGTGAATGTTCAAACTGCCACCATAAATTACACAGTGCGCAAGACTGAGACACTGCAGACCTGAGTATACCGACCCATGCACCAGACCGACCCCTGCAGACATCACATTACATACAGTTGCGCTCAAAAGTTTACATACCCTGGCAGAATTTTTGCTTTCTTGGCCTTGTTTCAGAGAATATGAATGATAACTAGTGATGAGCGAGCACTAAATTGCTCGGGTATTCATTGCTCGGCTCGAGCAAATTGGAATACTCAGGTGCTCGACCCGAGCAACGAGCCTAATATAAGTCTATGGGAAACTCGAGCATTTTTCAGGCGGCACCCCCAGCAGTCTGCAGAGGGCCTAAAAATTGCCCAAATCGATGGGAACAGTGCTCAAATGACATGGGAACAGCATGGGGAAGACCCCTGAAAGCATTTCTGACTCCCCGGTCACTGCTGTCAACAACGTTGTCAGAGTATTACGCCACTTTTACGGACTCACAATAAAACATACAAAAACAAAACCAAAATGGGAAATATATTAAGGAACATCCTTTGCAGGGTCATGACTTGTATATAAGGCAAAATAAATAACCAAAACCAAAAATACTACTCCACACCTTGGGCTATCTTCACACGTAGCGTTTTTGATGCATTTTTTCACTTTTGCATTGCTTTCAACCGTGACAAATGCATTCACTAGGAAATGTCATTTTAACATTTTACTACCTTATCTGGCAATGTGGTGTGTGACACATCATCAGACACATCTTGTTTTATTTATGATGGAGGGACTCTGAAAGTCATAAAGCCTATTTTTATAGAGCCATCAGATGGCTCTTACTATTCTTAAAAGGCAGTCGGCCCTCGCTATTGTTAGAGAGCCATCAGCCGGCTATGCTTTGTTGTTCCCATTATTAACAAGTGGGTCTCCTATACTGTTGTTGCGTATCCAGTGACTGCAAGGGCTGCCAAAAAGTTGGACGCAACCCAATACCCCTTTGAAGAGACATAGAGGAGGGTCTCAGTAAAAAAAATGTTCCCATTATAAAGAAGCGGGTCTCTTATAGTGGTAATGCCCATGCTGTGACTGCAAGGACTGCCAAAATTTGGGAAAAACCCCACTAAGAATTTAAAGACACATAGAGCAGGGCCACAGTAACTGTAACGGGTCTGGGAGGCGGAACCTCTGAGCTACTATACAAGAGGGCGGTCCTTGTAAGGGAGCGGGTGGCGACCAGGGAAGACGGGCAGGCAGTCACAGCAGGTGACCGGGACAGTCTCTGGGTGAACGGACAGGAGGTCACGGCAAGTGACCGGGGCAGTCTCTGGATGAACGGGCAGGAGGTCACGGCAAGTGACCGGGGCAGTCTCTGGGTGAACGGGCAGGAGGTCACGGCAAGTGACCGGGGCAGTCTCTGGGTAAAGGGTTGGTACGACCTGTGACGGCTGAGCCTCCAGGTAGACTAGCAGGCAGATGGTAGACGTGAGCTTCCAGGTGAGCAGGCGAGAGTCTCTGGATAAGCGGGTGGTCACAGCATGTGACGGCGGAGCCTCCAGGTAGACCAACAGACAGGCAGCAGATGAGCGCTCCCAGGTGAGCGGGCAGGAGTCTCTGGACAGGCGGGTGGTCACAGCACGTGACGGCGGAGCCTCCAGGTAGGCTAGCAGACAGGCAGCAGATGAGCGCTCCCAGGTGAGCGGGCAGGTGTCCCTGGACAGGCGGGTGGTCACAGCACGTGACGGCGGAGCCTCCAGGTAGGCTAGCAGGCAGGTAGCAGATGTGCGCTCCCAGGTGAGCGGGCAAGCTGGTCCATAGACAGACTGACAGGAGTTGGAAGGCAGACCGTCGGACCTCAGGCTAGCAGGCAGGTAGCAGATGTGCGCTCCCAGGTGAGCGGGCAAACTGGTCCTTAGACAGACTGACAGGAGTCGGAAGGCAGACCGTCGGACCTCAGGCTAGCAGGCAGGTAAGCGGAATATCAGGCAGGAATCAGACAGCAAACTGGCAGGTAACTGGTAGGTAACTGGCAACGGGACCTGAGGGCTGAAGCAGAGTAGTGAACAGTGCAACAACATTGCTCGGGCACCTCCATTTTGGAGGAGGTGCCTTAAATATGGTGAAGTCCTCCGGCCATTGGCCGGGGACTCCTTAGGACGGCGCGCGCGGCCCCTTTAAGAGGGAGGGAGCGCGTGCGCCCTAAGCACAGTGGCCGGGAAGGAGCGCGCGCTGCCAGCAGAGCGGGAGGAGGACGCCGGGCTCAGAGCAGATGGGTGAGGGGAACAGCGTCCCTGCCTAGAAGAGGGCAGGGACGCCGGCGCTACAGTAACGACAAATTCCAATTAGAGAGGAGAGAGTTTGCTATACAGTTATAGGGTATGCAGTGAGTCCAAAGGCTCACCAATTTTAGGAAAAACCCCACTAAGAATTTAAAGACACACAGAGCAGGGCCACAGTAACAAGTACGACAAATTCCCATTAGAAAGGAGAGAGTCTGCTATACAGTTATAGGGTATGCAGTGAGTCCAACGGCTAACCAATTTTAGGAAAAACCCCACTAAGAATTTAAAGACACATAGAGCAGGGCCACAGTAATGACAAATTCCCATTAGATAGGAGAGAGTCTCCCATAGTGTTGGCCTATGCAGGGAATGCAAGGGCTGCCAAAAATTTGGAGGCACTTCAATGCCCCTTGGAAGAGACGTGGAGGAGGGCCTCATAAAAAAATGTTCCCATTAGAAAGGAGCGGGCCTCCTATACTTGCAATGCCCATACACTAAGTGTATGGGCTGACAAACATTTACCCCTGGGGGGTATACATGAACATACTGTCTAAAAATTTTTATTTACGGGCATCATAAACACCCTTTAAAAAAATGATGTGGGTGTTGCATCACGGACCACGGTCACCCTGGTGATATGGTGGTGGAGGATGAGGAGATGGAGGAGGAAAAGAGCAAATAGCCAAAATCAGGAACCGTATACCCATGTCTGGGTGTGAAAAGGTACATGGGAATACACCTCCCAAGAAAAGACATTGGATTTGAGTCTATGTTCCGCTGCTATCATTCGGTGGTGTTGAGAAGTCTGGCCCAATCCAGCCCTTGTTCATTTTTATAAGAGTCAGCCTGTCAGCATTTTCAGTTGACAGGCGGATGCGCTTATCAGTTATAATTCCACCAGCGGCACTAAAAACCTGCTCTGATAAAACGCTGGCGGCAGAGCAGGCCAGGACCTCCAAAGGCATAGAGAGCCAGTTCATTCCACGTATCCAGCTTGGATACCCAATAATTATAAGGCACAGAGGAATCACGGAGAACACTGGTATGGTCAGCAAAGTACTCCCTCAGCATCTTCCAAAACTTTGCACTCCTTGTGAGAGTACCCCACGCCTCAGGGCCTGTGCGATGGGAGGGTCTGAGAAAACTCTTCCAGAACTTTGACAGTGTTCCCCTGCCTCTGCTGGATTGGAGTTGTGTCTCTCTCGCCTGTACTCCTTGGTTGTCCAACGAAGTGTGCCCTCTGCCGCCAGCGTTTTCAGATGGTAATTTTTTTAATAGTTCCGCAACAAGGGCCTTCTGGTACAGCCCCATTTTTGTAGACCTGTCCGCCTCAGGAATAAGAGATATAAAGTTCTCCTTGTAGCGTGGGTCTAGAAGTGTCACCAACCAGTAATGACTGTCACCCAAAATTTTGAGAACGCGAGGGTCATGGGAAAGGCAGCGTAACATAAACTCAGCAATGCGTGCCAGACTACTAACAGGCAAGACTTCTGAGTCCTCACCAAGAGGATGACTGACCATGCTCTCCTCCTCCTCTCTGTCCTCTGGCCATCCACGCTGAACAGACGGTATGACAGCTGTGCAGGTAGTACCGTCTATAGTGCATGAAACTAGCTCAAGTCCTTGCTCCTCCTCTTCCTCATTGTCACCCAATCCACATTGGGATGAGATGAGGCTTGGCTGTGTGTAATCACCCTGTATGGTTCTGTGGCACCCCAGGGGTCTGGTTTCCCACAGTAATGTAATGTTATGTCTGAGAGCAGGTGGGAGGTCCCTTGGTCAGGAATCCTATGCATGCCACACCTCCTTCCCAGTCCTGGGAGGGGAAGAACTTCCCCTGTATAAACCCGGGGCTGAGGCAGGGTTAGGGGTAGAGAAGAGAAGCAGCATAGGAAGAAACAGCAGAAGCTCAGTGGGAGCAATACTACTACGAGTCAGGGGCTGGCAGCTGCAGAGCTCGCCCTGACTGAGAAGCTTTCTTACCGGACCCGGCGTCCGAGGCTGTGGGGACTAACTCTTACCCAGCAGCAGAAGCCGACTGGCAGGGGATTTCAGGTCCTCAGGCCCAGAAACCCGAAGGCACGGTCACACGCGTGGGACCAGCACCGCCATCGTGGAGCGGAAGCCATAGAAGGCCCCGAGTCACCGGCCATACGGGTGAGCACCACACGGTACACTCAGGGACGTGGGCTACTTATATCCGCTTCTAGCAAGGTAGCCAGAAGAGTACAGTCAGTTTGGGAGGCCTACAACTCCGCCTGGCCAGGGGAGATCCCATCTGCTCAAGGACTGACCAGGCCCCGTTCGCTAGCAAGTACTCCGGGAGGGTCTATCGTTGTTACCAGTAAAGACCCTGAATTACACCGCACCGTCTCTGAGTGGTTCCTGCTACCCCCATCTTCCATGTCGGCTGCCCTGAGGCCATACCCCTCCCGTTGGGGGTTATACTATCACGCTGCACAATTCTACACCGGCCTCAGCGGTCTGCCCTGCAGCGGCAGCTCCATAGCTGCAAATCAACGGGTGGCATAGTCGACACTCAAATAACATCTATCAAGACTGCCACACACTGAGTTTGACTCCCTGGGCACGGACCGGGTCCCCGCCACTCGGAGACTACAACCCTCATCTGATCCGGTTCCGGGTAAGCCCCGTGTGCGAGACGCTGCGCGACACAGCAGGCCCAGGGGCGCGTCAACTTTGGCGTAGTCGGCAGGATTTCGTGCCCGCAACCACCGGGTACTGCGTGCCTGAAAAAGAGACTTTTAAAACTTACCATCCGTGAAGTTTTCCCGCCATCGGTGAAGATTCCCGCCATCCGGCGCCATCTTCAGCCTTCTTCGCGCCATCCGTGGAGTTTTCCCGCCGTTGGACGCCATCTTGAGGACGCCGCGCGGGAAGAAGAGGGGCGTGGACTCCGAAAAGCCCGCGAGAACTGAAGCCCCGCCTCACGTCCGGACGTTGCATAAGGTCCTGGAAGGAGCCCAGCAGACGCCGACGTCACCGGAGCGCGACGGAAGGTCCTCAACCCTGACGATCCACTGCGGAGCCGCGGCCTACGGAAGAGGATCATCGCAAGGTAGGCCACGGTCCACTAGGGGGGAGAAGGATGTCGGATACGGAGGAGAGCTTCACCGCTTCAACCCCCGCCAGCGCCACCGTTGTCGCGGTCATGCCTTTCACCATGCCCTATATCCCGGGGGCAGCCTGGCTACCCCAGTACTCAGGGGAGTCACATACCCTGCAGGACTTTAGAGAAAGGCTGGATAGCCTCTTCCAGGTGTACCCCCTCACAGAGGAGCAAAAAGTGAGCATCCTGGTGGCCCAATTAACCGGAGCAGCCCGAAGGGAGGTAAAGTCCTGGCCACCTGGGGGGAGGACTGTCGCAGGGATACTAACCCGGCTGAGGGACACCTTTGATACCCGCACCTCAGCCGAGATCAAGCTTAGATTCTACGGGTGCAAACAGCGGGCCCATGAGAGTATAAGGGACTATGCCCTCAACCTACAAGAGACCCTGAGAGCCGTTAAGCAGACCGACCCTGACGGCGTGGGAGACGAGGACAGGCTGTTGACTGAACAATTTATAGAGGGTTTATATTGCAATGCCCACCGAACCCAGTTGCGGGCAATGGCCCTACAGGACCCTCATCTGGGATTTGCACAGTTCAAGGACAGAGCCATCCGGGTGCTCCGAGAACCGGCACCGGATGGCGTTGTGACCCACAGGCGCCCAGCTATCACTTACCACCAGGAGGCGGCGCCCTTGTCGGCAGGGCCTGTAGGGGCTGATGCGCAGGCTTTGAACAATGACCCGGCTCCAGACCTGCACCATCAGGTCCAAGAGCTAGCTAAAAGCGTTGCTGCGTTAACCCGAACTGTGCAGTCTTTACAGGCTTCCACTCCAGGGAAGATCCAGCTGGCATCCGGACCGGAGAACATCCCGTGGCGTCGACCAAGGAGGACCCCACCGGCCAGAGGAAGACCCAGTGACCGGTACAACGAGGACGGACGACCCATCTGCCGCCGCTGCAATCAACCCGGACATATGGCAAGGTACTGTCCTTTAAACTGGCACAACCTGGGGGTAGAGGGCCAACCCCCAGGAAAAAGATCACCAGGCCTATCGAACTGGCGCGACAAATATGTCGGAGGACGTCCAGTCTTGCCTGTGGTACTGGATGGCATCCCTATGAGTGCCCTACTGGACACCGGGTCACAGGTCACCACCATCCCGTACGTGCTCTTCAAGCAGTACTGGAATGACTCGGATATAACCCGCTACCCTGACGACGACTTGAGTATCATCGCCAGCAATGGTCAGCCCGTGCCACAGATCGGATTTAAAGAGGCGACCATTAAAATTGGTAGAGTCGAACTAGCAGCACAGGGACTGATTATTGTAGACATTGACAAACACGAGAGTCACCCAAAGATAACGCTAGGAACTAATGTAATTGAAAATTGTCTTGCAGAGGTGATTTTCCTTTTACAGCAGGTTGCCAAGAACGCCAGCTCCGGCCAGCAGCGGGTGCTCCAGAAAGAGATCCGGGCACTGATGCGACGGCAACAGGTGGAACTCTCCGGCGGTGAGATTGGTAGCGTAAGAATGTGTGACCCTTTTCCTATTGCCATGCCCCCAAAAAGTGAAATGATGATTTGGTGCCGGGCAGCTATTGGTCTGAGAGGTAGAGATTACCAGGCAATGGTAGAACCAGTTTACTCAGACAGTAGGCCCACCATCTTGACAGCACGGGGGGTGGTTAATGTACGCCATGGGAGGGTGCCCGTTCGCATAATCAATATCGGGAAGAGGGAAGTGTACCTGCCCCGGTATGCCACGCTAGCCAAATTATATACCATTAACCAAAATGCTATACAATCTGTGGAACCCTTGCCTCCATCTCACCCGGAGGAAGGTAACGGCTCTAAGAAAACAAAGGAGGACTGGTGTCAGCAACTACATTTGGGTACTGACTCCACTCCCTCACATCAGAAACAGGGAGTCTATCGGGTGGTTCAAGAGTACGAGAGAGTGTTTAGTAAACACCCGTTAGACTTCGGGCGAGTCAAGGGGGTAGAACACCACATCCCCACGGGAGACCATCCTCCCATAAAAGAGAGGTATCGACCCATACCCCCTGCACACTACCAACACGCCAAGGGGATGCTTAGAGACATGAAGGAGGCTGGGGTGATCAGGGATAGCTGTAGCCCCTGGGCAGCTCCACTAGTCTTAGTCAGAAAAAAAGACAACACCATGAGGATGTGTGTAGATTACCGGAAAATCAACCGTATCACACACAAGGATGCGTACCCCTTACCAAGGATAGAGGAGTCATTGGCTGCTTTAAGATCTGCTAACTTCTTCTCTACCTTGGATCTCACTAGCGGGTACTGGCAGGTTCCTGTAGCAGAGGCGGACCGGGAGAAGACCGCATTCACCACCCCGATGGGACTTAGCGAGTTCACCTGCATGCCGTTCGGACTCTGCAACGCACCAGGAACCTTCCAACGACTAATGGAGTGTTGTCTGGGCCACAGAAACTTCGAGACGGTCCTGTTGTACCTGGACGATGTCATCGTATATTCCAAGACGTATGAGGACCACCTGAAACACCTGGCGGAAGTGTTCGAAGCTCTGGCGAGTTACGGCCTAAAGGTGAAACCCTCCAAGTGTCACCTCCTGAAACCAAAGGTGCAGTACCTGGGACACGTGGTGAGCGCTGACGGAGTGGCTCCCGACCCTGATAAGATCATCGCAATTAAGGAATGGCCAAGCCCCTCCAGCGTAAAAGAAGTGCGGCAGTTCCTCGGGTTGGTAGGCTACTACCGAAGGTTTATTCCCGGTTTCACCAAAAAGGCAGCACCTATGCAGGACCTCCTGATAGGCCAGTCCCGGAAGGCCAAGAACCAGAAGCCGCCCTTCAAATGGGAGGAGCTGGAAGAAGAGTCCTTTTGCCAGCTGAAGATGGCCCTCACGGGGGACGAAATCCTGGCGTACCCGGATTATAGCCAGCCCTTTATCCTCTACACCGACGCCAGTAACATCGGGCTAGGAGCCGTACTGTCCCAGATCCAGCAGGGGAAGGAACGAGTAATCGCCTACGCCAGCCGAAAGCTGCGACCCACCGAAAGGAACCCCGAGAATTACAGCTCATTTAAGCTAGAGTTCCTGGCCGTAGTATGGGCAGTCACCGAGCGCTTTAAGCATTACCTCGCTTCTTCCCGGTTCACCGTGTACACGGATAACAACCCGTTGACACACCTGGACACGGCAAGACTCGGTGCCCTGGAACAGAGGTGGATGGCCCGTCTGTCTAACTACGAGTTCACAATCAAATACCGGGCCGGACGCTCCAATACCAACGCGGACGCCCTGTCCAGGATGCCCAACCTGCCGGACGAAGGAGAAGATCCGGAGGGACTGGAAGAAGTTGAACTCCCTGCGTTCCACCGTCATGGGACTATCCAGTATTCCCACCGGGTAAGGAGTAAGCAGGCTGCTACGTTGAACCCCTTACCTCACTACAACTGGGCGGAAAAGCAAGACAGCGACCCTGCCGTCCGACTGGTGAAGGAGATGCTGACTCGCCCGGAGGCTTGCCTTGAACCAGACGCTCCGGAGGAAGCCAAACAACTATGGGCAGAGAGGAGTCGACTGTTCCTTTACAAGGGGAAGTTGTGCCGCAGAATGGTTAACTCCCGGACGCATGAACTACTCTGGCAAGTAGTGGTGCCACGAAGAGACGCAGCCATGGTGATGGAGGCATACCACGACGGAGCTGGACACTTCGGGTGGAAGAAGCTGGAGTTCCTGCTGCGCGAGCGATTCCACTGGGTAGGCATGAGGGGAACCATTGAGAAGTGGTGCAGAGACTGTGGCCCGTGCAACCTAAGAAGGAAGGACCGTGCCAGCCAGAAGACTCCCCTGCAGTCCATCGTCACCCGGCAGCCGTTGGAACTGGTAGCCTTGGATCATGTAAAACTGACCCCAAGCAGAAGTGGCTACGTCTACGCACTAACCATCGTGGATCACTACTCCCGGTTCTTGGTTGTCGTCCCCGTCAAGGACTTAACAGCTCGGACAGCAGCGAGAGCCTTCCAGCAGCATTTCTGCCGTCCACACGGGTACCCGGACCAAGTGTTGACAGACCAGGGACCTGCCTTTGAAGCGGAGGTCTTCCAAGAATTCTGCACTCTGTATGGCTGCCGGAAGATAAGGACGACACCCTATCATCCGCAAACTAATGGACTTTGTGAGAAAATGAACCAGGTGGTAATGGATCTTCTGAAAACGTTGCCCCTGGAAGAACGCAGTCTGTGGCCTGAGAAGCTGCCCGATCTGGTGGACCTATACAACCACATCCCGGTAGGTTCCACCAAGTGTACCCCGGCTTACCTAATGAGGGCAAGACCTGGTAAGTTACCTGTTGACCTGGAAATGGGAGTCCTGACACCCGAGGACACTTCACCAGAAGCAGACTGGGACACAGAGAGGCAGCAGCAGTACCGGAGAGTACAGGAGAGCGTGGAGCGAAGTCTCTGTCAGGCTAGGGAAAGACAAGAGAAAACTTACAACCAGTATGCTCCCGCTGTTCCCCTGGTACCCGGAGAGCAGGTCTTGAAGAGGAAGAGACGGCTCCACAAGTTGGACGACCAGTGGGAGAAGGACCCGTACACCGTACTGCCCTCAAGCCACGAGAACCCGAAGGTTTGTACCATCAGTAAAGACGGAGGGGAAACCACAGCCATTGTATCCCGGGACCACTTGAAGAAGTGTCCCGAACAACTGAGGAACCCTGAAGAGGAACCAGAAGACCATCGACCCGTAGAGGAAAGGGAAGATATGGTTAGTACTGTGCTCGGGGACTTCCCTCGGTCTTGGACTCAAGTCAATGGTGCAGCTGTGGTACCCGTACTCACCTTCCTCCAACCAGCATCCCAAGCACCTACGGAGCAACAGGTAGAGCTGGAAGAACAGCCGGTCCAGGAGGCAGAAGACCCCACACCCGCAGACCAGGAGGATCAACCCTCTGCTTGCAGTGAGCCTGCCATATCCCTAGTGAGCCAAAGAGCCGGTAGACAGCTGCCCAGTTTACCCTTGACAGCTCCTACACCCTGTAGTTCAGGGCTAGACAGTCAGCTCCGTAGGTCCACTAGGGCCACTAGAGGCCAGTTACCCGCACGTTGGAGGATTTGAAGTGTATAAATTGTTTTATTTATGTTTACCTGTGTATTGTTGCTTGTGTATAATTTTGTGTTTCTAGTTATTTGTAGGAGTCCTTGGTGGATTTACCGGGAATCCCTTGTACATAGTTGGAGCGTAACCCAGGATGGACTAAAGACTGTTAAGGACTCGGGGCAGGACAAACCCCTACCTGGTTACGTCTCCCTGTTTTGGTGAAATGGACACCTTACTTTTCTTCAAAGACTGCACCAGGTTACGGACATGCCGTGACCACCTTTATGTGTTTCTTCTTATTGTACTGTTATTGTTGTTATATCTTGTTATGTTTCTCTAAAATATGTTTAGTCCCGGAGTACTAAATTTCACTAGGGGGGAATGTGGCACCCCAGGGGTCTGGTTTCCCACAGTAATGTAATGTTATGTCTGAGAGCAGGTGGGAGGTCCCTTGGTCAGGAATCCTATGCATGCCACACCTCCTGCCCAGTCCTGGGAGGGGAAGAACTTCCCCTGTATAAACCCGGGGCTGAGGCAGGGTTAGGGGTAGAGAAGAGAAGCAGCATAGGAAGAAACAGCAGAAGCTCAGTGGGAGCAATACTACTACGAGTCAGGGGCTGGCAGCTGCAGAGCTCGCCCTGACTGAGAAGCTTTCTTACCGGACCCGGCGTCCGAGGCTGTGGGGACTAACTCTTACCCAGCAGCAGAAGCCGACCGGCAGGGGATTTCAGGTCCTCAGGCCCAGAAACCCGAATGCACGGTCACACGCGTGGGACCAGCACCGCCATCGTGGAGCAGAAGCCATAGAAGGCCCCGAGTCACCGGCCATACGGGTGAGCACCACACGGTACACTCAGGGACGTGGGCTACTTATATCCGCTTCTAGCAAGGTAGCCAGAAGAGTACAGTCAGTTTGGGAGGCCTACAACTCCGCCTGGCCAGGGGAGATCCCATCTGCTCAAGGACTGACCAGGCCCCGTTCGCTAGCAAGTACTCCGGGAGGGTCTATCGTTGTTACCAGTAAAGACCCTGAATTACACCGCACCGTCTCTGAGTGGTTCCTGCTACCCCCATCTTCCATGTCGGCTGCCGAGGCCATACCCCTCCCGTTGGGGGTTATACTATCACGCTGCACAATTCTACACCGGCCTCAGCGGTCTGCCCTGCAGCGGCAGCTCCATAGCTGCAAATCAACGGGTGGCGTAGTCGACACTCAAATAACATCTATCAAGACTGCCACACACTGAGTTTGACTCCCTGGGCACGGACCGGGTCCCCGCCACTCGGAGACTACAACCCTCATCTGATCCGGTTCCGGGTAAGCCCCATGCACGAGACGCTGCGCGACACAGCAGGCCCAGGGGCGCGTCAGTTCCTTGCTCCATCTCATCGTGCTCCGCCTGCAATGCATCCTCTTAGATTGTGAGCAAAGAGCATTTCAGAAGACAGAGAAGCGGGATGATGTCCAAAGGCTGACCAATTTTAGGAATAACCCCACTAAGAATTTAAAGACACACAGAGCAGGCCCACAGTAACAAGTACGACATGTTCCTATTAAAAAGGAGAGGGTCTGCTATACAGTTATACGGTATGGAGTGAGTCCAATGGCTGAACAATTTTAGGAAAAGCCCCACTAAGAATTTAAAGACACACAGAGCAGGGCCACAGTAACGACAAATTCCCATAAGAAAGGAAAGAGTCTGCTATACAGTTATAGGGTATGCAGTGAGTCCAAAGGCTGACCAATTTTAGGAAAAACCCCACTAAGAATTTAAAGACACATAGAGCAGGGCCACAGTAACAACAAATTCCCATTAGAAAGGAGAGAGTCTGCTATACAGTTATAGGGCGTGCAGTGAGTCCAAAGGCTTACCAATTTTAGGAAAAACCCCACTAAGAATTTCAGGACACACAGAGCAGGGACACAGTAACTAGTATGACATGTTCCCATTAGAAAGGAGAGGGTCTGCTATACAGTTATTCGCTATGCAGTGAGTCCAACGACTGACCAATTTTATGAAAATCCCTACTAAGAATTTAAAGACACATAGAGCAGGGCCACAGTAACGAAAAATTCCCATTAGAAAGGAGAAAGTCTGCTATACAGTTATTCATTATGCAGTGAGTAGATGGAGGAGGACAAGAGCAAATAGCCAAAATCAGGAACCGTATACCCATGTCTGGGTGTGAAAAGGTACATGGGAATACACCTCCCAAGAAAAGACATTGGATTTGAGTCTATGTTCCGCTGCTATCATTCGGTGGTGTTGAGAAGTCTGGCCCAATCCAGCCCTTGTTCATTTTTATAAGAGTCAGCCTGTCAGCATTTTCAGTTGACAGGCGGATGCGCTTATCAGTTATAATTCCACCAGCGGCGCTAAAAACCTGCTCTGATAAAACGCTGGCAGCAGGGCAGGCCAGGACCTCCAAAGGCATAGAGAGCCAGTTAATTCCACGTATCCAGCTTGGATACCCAATAATTATAAGGCACAGAGTAATCACGGAGAACACTGGTATCGTCAGCAAAGTACTCCCTCAGCATCTTCCAAAACTTTGCACTCCTTGTGAGAGTACCCCACGCCTCAGGGCCTGTGCGATGGGAGGGTCTGAGAAAACTCTTCCAGAACTTTGACAGTGTTCCCCTGCCTCTGCTGGATTGGAGTTGTGTCTCTCTCGCCTGTACTCCTTGGTTGTCCAACGAAGTGTGCCCTCTGCCGCCAGCGTTTTCAGATGGGAATTTTTTTAATAGTTCCGCAACAAGGGCCTTCTGGTACAGCCCCATTTTTGTAGACCTGTCCGCCTCAGGAATAAGAGATATAAAGTTCTCCTTGTAGCGTGGGTCTAGAAGTGTCACCAACCAGTAATGACTGTCACCCAAAATTTTGAGAACGCGAGGGTCATGGGAAAGGCAGCGTAACATAAACTCAGCCATGCGTGCCAGACTACTAACAGGCAAGACTTCCGTGTCCTCACCAAGAGGATGACTGACCATGCTCTCCTCCTCCTCCTCTCTGTCCTCTGGCCATCCATGCTGAGCAGACGGTATGACAGCTCTGTAGGTAGTACCGTCTATAGTGCATGAAACTAGCTCCTGTCCTTCCTGCGCCTCCTCTTCCTCATTGTCACCCAATCCACATTGGGATGAGATGAGGCTTGGCTGTGTGTAATCACCCTGTATGGTTCCTTGCTCCATCTCATTGTGCTCTGCCTGCAATGCATCCTCTTTGATTGTGAGCAGAGAGCGTTTCAGAAGTCAGAGAAGCGGGATGATGATGCTAATTATGGCGTCATCGCCGCTCACCATCTTGGTGGAGTCCTCAAAGTTTTGGAGGATGGTACATATGTCTGACATCCATGTCCACTCCTGAGGTCTTATGTGTGGAGTCTGAACTGAATACCGAAGGCCTTGTTGATGCTGGTACTCAACAACTGCCCTCTTCTGCTCACAAATCCTTCCTAACATCTACAGTGTAGAGTTCCAACGCGTGGGGACATCACACACCAGTCTGTGAGCCGGAAGCTGCAAACGCTGCTGAAACACAGCAAGGGCGGCGGAAGCTGTAGCTGACTTTCTAAAATGGGCACACAGGCGGCGTACTTTAACAAGCTGATCCGGCAGCTCCGGGTAGGATTTGAGAAACCGCTGATCCATGAGGTTAAGCACATGGGTCTCAGAGCCGCCACCAGGTTCCGGCCATTTTCACACACGACCATGCCTGGCTGTAGGTTCAGCGGTGTGAGCCACAGATCTGCCTGCTCTTTCAGAGCTGTCCACAACTCTTCAGCATTGTGCAGTTTGTCACCTAAGCATATTAGCTTCAGCACAGCCTGTTGCCGCTTGGCCGAGGCAGTGCTGCAGTGCTTCCAGCTTGTGACTGATGTGGTCATTTCGGAGATGGAGGCTGAAGAGGAGGAGGAGGCTGAGGAGGATGAGGTGTGGTAGCTGTAGACCGTGGGGGCAACCCTGATTGGCCTAGGGCCCGCAATCCTTGGCGTCGGGAGGACGTGTTCCGTCCCAAGTTCTGACTGGTTCCCAGCTTCCACTATGTTAACCCAGTGTGCCGTCAGTAAGATGTACCGTCCCTGCCCACAAGCACTTGTCCACATGTTCGTGGTTAGGTGGACTTTCCCGGTAACTGTGTTGTTGAGGGCATGGCTAATGTTTTGGGACACGTGCTTGTGTAATGCGGGGGCAGAACACCGGGAGAAATAGTGGCGGCTGGGAACCGAGTACCGAGAGGCGGCCACCGCCATCAGGTTGCGGAATGCTTCTGTCTCCACAAGCCTAAAAGGTAAAATTTTGAGCGCAAGCAGTCATGAAATGTGAGAATTTAGTACTGTGGCCTGTGGGGCGTTGGCTGCATATTTGCGCTTGTGTTCCAAGGATTGGGGTATGAACAACTGAACCCTTCGCTGGGACAAGGACATGGACGTTCTTCCTGATGCTGCTACTTGAGAGTGCGCAACGACAGGTGCAGGGCAGGAGGCATCTTCGCATGCACCATGGACAAGGGATTGGCTTGCATGCACAACAGCGGAAGAAGCAATGGTGCCACCTGCAGACACTGTTCCTGGACCCTGGGATTCGGCCCACAAAGTCGGGTGCTTTGCTGCCATGTGCCTGATCATGCTGGTGGTGGTTAGGCTGGTCGTTTTGCCACCCCTGCTGATGCTGGCCTGGCAGGTGGTGCAAATGGCCTTTTTGGGGTTATCAGCAGAGTCTTTAAAAAACAACCAGACTCGGGAAGACCTAACAGTTGTACTGGCAACTTCCTTCGTGTTGGTGTTACGGGGAACGGTTGCCTGCCTTCTGTCTGCGGCCACCACACTGCTTCTTCCTGCCTGTTGGGGTGCTCTGCCTCCCTCCCCCTGTGTGCTGCTGTCCTCGCTCTCCATGTCCTCCTGGCAGGTTGGGTCAGTTACTATATCATCCACCACCTAGTCTTCCACTTCCGCACACTGGTCCTCCTCTTGACTTTCTGGCAATTGTGTCTCATCATCGTCCACCTCGTGTGACACTTTCCCACCGTCGCCTTCGTGTGACCTTGGCTGCTCAAATATTTTGGGCATTGCTACACGCGATCTCCTCTTGCTATGCTTCAAGTGGACCCGGCGAGAGACCCGAATCTATAAATGGAAAAGTGAACAGCTCTTCAGAATGTCCAAGTGTGGGATCAGTTGTATCTGGGCACTCGGCATGGTGGGAGGAAGGAGGATCAGGGTGAGGAATATGCGGTCCAGACTCACGGCTACTGAGACTTGACCGTGTGGAAGACAGGGTGGTGGTGGTGGTGGCTAAGTGACTGGAAGCATTATTCGCTATCTAACCAACCAACAACCTTTTGACACTGCACCATTCAATAATAGTGTGCTGTGGTCCCCTAGAAATTGGGACAGGAAGGTCAGGCGAGAAAATGTGGGTGTTTGTTGTGGCACAATTTCAGCTTGCCCACGGCCTTGTCCTCGGCCTCTGCATGCACCATTACCATCACGTCCAGTTCCCCGTCCCTTGCCACGTGCCTTGCCCATTTTAAATGGAGGACAGTATCTTCCATGCTCACTACAAATGACTGAGTTTGGAGCGAACTTATATGTGATCCGTGTGACGGAGCAAACAGAGTTTTAAATACCTGGGCTGTAGGTAAGTAGTTTGAGCAGCAAACTGCTGTGAATTGCTTCACTGACACACTAAAGGAATTTTTTAATGGAGGCCAGAAATGGCAGTATTTTCTGACAACGTATATGTGATCCGTGTGACGGAGAAAACAGAGTTTTAAATACTTGGCCTGTAGGTAAGTAGTTTGAACAGCAAACTGCTGTGAATTGCTTCACTTACACACTAAAGGAAATTTTTAATGGAGGCCAGAAATGTCGCAGAGTGCATCTTCTTGCAGTCACCACTGTACTTACGAGAGCTTCAATCAGCAAGATATCTTGAGTAAACAGTATTTACTTCATACTGGTTAAACATGAGATACAATTCAGTGTCACACAGTCTGTGTGCTGCTGACATAACACATTCAGGAAAGGGAAAAACACAGGAAGTATAAAGCAACCAACAATTGAGAGCTTTCCTCCCCAACATTTACAGCAAGCATATAACTTTACACACTATCGCCATCTGCTGTCTGGTTAGTATAAAGTCCTCCTTTCACTTATAATAAGTCCTAATCTGTTGTATATGCCAACAAGAAATTGCAGTATTATCTGACAACGTATATGTGATCAGTGTGACGAAGAAAACGGAGTTTTAAATACCTGGCCTGTAGGTAAGTAGTTTGAACAGCAAACTGCTGTGAATTGCTTCACTGACACACTAAAGGAAATTTTTAATGGAGGCCAGAAATGGCAGTATTATCTGACAACGTATATGTGATCCGTGTGATGGAGAAAACAGAGTTTTAAATAGCTGGATTTCTAGCGCTGTAATATGGAAAGGACCTGGCTGTATTCTGCAGTGCCAACAAGCAAATGGCGCAGAAAAACTGTGTAATCTGGATTGCTTTTTAAGCAAATAATGAGGATTAAGATCCAAAGAAAAGTATTCCTGGCCCCTGAGACCTGGGCCTTTGTATAGAAATATCTAACAGCAGCAGAAGGCAGAATTGGAATGGAGCCTCTTGTGCTATATGCACTGTAGTCTTCTATATACCCTGCCTGCCTGCCTATATACACAGCTTGCCTGATATCTCTGCAAATGGATTAGTTAGTCCTCAAAAGGACTGTTAGTTAAGATGGATATGTGTAATGTACGTTTTTTCTCCCTACACTACCTAATTCACAAGCAAATCTCTCCCTGACGCAGCAGCACCTCTCCCTACACTGTCTAATTCCAGAGTGACTGTGATGAACATGACGGCACCAGGTCTGATATAGACCCGATGACGCTATGCGGCCAGCCAATCACTGTAATGCCACAACCAACATGGCTACGGCATTACAGTGAGTGGCAGGCAATCCCTGCATGTTGCTTGGCGCTCTAAAGAGCGCCAAACATGCAGGGAGGAGACCCGAGCTCCCGCCGAGCAACCCCGGAAATACTCGGCGAGCGGCAAGCATCTCGAGCAGTGAGATGCTCGGGCGAGCACCGAGCAGTAGCAAGCATGCTCGCTCATCACTAATGATAACAAAAAACCTTTTTCTACACTCGTTATTGGTTGGCTGAAGCCATTTATTTTCAAACTACTGTGTTTTATCTTTTTAAATCTTAATGACAACTAGTGATGAGCGAGTATGTTTTGTTAACCCTTTCGCCGAGTATGCTCGGCCGAGCACCGAGTATTTATAGTGTGATATGTTTGAATCACTCCCATGTGCATGATTTGCGACTTTTTGACAGCTTTAATACATGTGAGGAATGTGTAAGAAGCATACATTCCTCACATGTATCAAAGATGTCAAAAAGTCGCAAATCATGCACACGGGAGTGATTCAAACATAACACCGAGCACGCTATAAATACTCGGTGCTCGGCCGAGTATACTTGGCGAAAGGGTTAACAAAACATACTCGCTCATCACTAATGACAACCAAAAACATCCAAATGACCCTGATCAAAAGTTCACATACCCCATTTCTTAATACCACGTATTGCCCCCTCTAACATCAATGACAGCTTGAAGTCTTTAGTGATAGTTGTGGATGAGGTATTTTCTCAGATTGTAAAGCTGCCCATTCTTCTTGGCAAAAAGCCTCCAGTTCCTGTAAATTCCTGGGCTGTCTAGCATGAACTACGCACTTGAGATCTCCCCAGAGTGGCTCAATGATATTGAGGTCAGGAGACTGAGATGGCCACTCCAGAACCTTCACTTTGTTCTGCTGTAGCCAATGACAGGTCGACTTGGTTCTGTGTTTTGGATCGTTGTCATGTTGGAACGTCCAAGTACGTCCCATGCACAGCTTCCGGGCTGATGAGTGCAAATTTGCCTCCAGTATTTGCTAATAACGTGCTGCATTCATGTTTCCTTCAACTTTTACCAAGTTTCCTGTGCCTTTGTAGCTCACACATCCCCAAAACATCAGCGATCCACCTCTGTACTTTACTGTAGGAATGGTGTACCTTTCATCATAGGCCTTGTTGACCTCTCTCCAAATGTAACTGTGGCACCCCAGGGGTCTGGTTTCCACAGTAATAGCAGTATTACGTCTGTGAGCAGATGGGAGGTCTCCTGGGCAGGAATCCTAAGCATGCCACACCTCCTGCCCAGTCCTGGGAGGGGAAGAACTTCCCCTATATAAACTGGGGCTGAAGCAGGGTTAGAGAGAGGAGTTCCAGACAGAGACGGAGTCTGGTCTGGACACGCAGAAACAGGGACAGATAGACCTCAGGAGCTCTGTAGGAGCCAAGGAGAAGCGCCAGGGGCTGGAGCTGTGCAGAGCTCGCCCTGGGAGAAGGTACTAAAACCGGACACAGGAGTCCGAGGCTGTGGGGACTAAGATATACCCAGCAGCAGAATCCATCCGGCAGGGGATTCCAGGTCCTCTGGCCATAAAAGCCCGGAGGCTCAGTCACAACGAAGGGACCAGCACCGCCATCCCAGAGCGGAGGCTAACAGGAGGCCCCAGGTCACCAGCCATACGGGTGAGCACCACACGGTATACCCAGGGACGTGGGCTACTTGTAACCGCCGAAAGCAGGGTAGCCAGGAAGGGTACAGACTAACGGGAAGGCCTACAACTCCACCTGGCCAGGGGAACTCCGGCTTACTCGCAGACTAACCAGGCCCCAACTACTAGCCAGTACTCCCGGGGGAATTTGCCTTGTACCATCAGTAAAGGCCCTGAACTGTACCCTCGCGTCTCCGTGCTTCCTTGTCGCACCATTAGTGCTGGGGCATCCACACCATCACTCCCAACATCAACCTCATCCTCTGCCCTGAGGCCATACCCCTCCCGTTGGGGGTTATACCATCCACGCTGCACATCCGTACCACCGGCCTCAGCGGACTGCCCTGCAGCGGCGGCTTCATAGCCGCATTCAACGGGTGGCGTAGTCGGACACTAATACCATCATACCAGTAACTGCCACTTAGTTTGACCACCCTGGGCACGGACCGGGTCACCGCCACACGAAGACTACTACCCCCATCGGATCCGGCTCCGGGTATTCCCCGCGCGCACGCGCGCCGCACTACAGCACTGGCCCAGAGGGCGCGTCAACTTTGGCGTAGTCGGCAGGATTACGTGCCCGCAACCACCGGGTACTGCGTGCCTGAAAAAGAGACTTTTATACTTACCTGTGGTGAAGTTTCCCGCCGTCCGGAGTCGTTTCCCGCCATCCGGAGCCGATTCCCGCCATCAGACGCCATCTTGGACCGTTTCCCGCCGTCTTCTGCCTTCTTCCTGCCATCCGCAGCTGCTTCCCGCCTTCGGACGCCATCTTCGGGACGCCGCACGGGAAGAAGAGGGGCGTGGACTCCGAAAGCCCGCGAGAACTGAAGCCCCGCCTCACGTCCGGACGTTGCGTAAGGTCCTGGAAGGAGCCCAGCAGACGCCGATGTCACAGGAGCGCGACGGAAGGTCCTCAACCCTGACGATCCACTGCGGAGCCGCGGCCTACGGAAGAGGATCATCGCAAGGTAGGCCACGGTCCACTAGGGGGGAGGAGGATGTCGGATACGGAGGAGAGCTTCACCGCCACAACCTCCGCCAGCGCCACCGCTGCTGCGGTCATGCCTTTCACCATGCCCTATATCCCGGGGGCAGCCTGGCTACCCCAGTACTCAGGGGGGAGTCACATACCCTAAATGACTTCAGAGAAAGGCTGGATAGCCTCTTCCAGGTGTACCCCCTCACAGAAGAGCAAAAAGTGAGCATCCTGGTGGCCCAATTAATCGGGGCAGCCCAAAGGGAGGTAAAGTCCTGGCCACCTGGGAGGAAGAGGACTGTCAGAGACATACTAACCCGGCTGAAAGACACATTTGACACCAGCACCTCAGCCGAAATAAAACTAAGATTTTATGGGTGCAAACAACGGGCACATGAGAGTATAAGAGACTATGCTCTAAACCTACAAGAGGTCCTGAGAGCCATTAAGCAGGCAGACCCTGACAGCGTGGGAAATGAAGATAAGCTGTTAACTGAACAATTCATTGAGGGTCTACTGTGCAATGCCCACCGAACCCAGTTGCGGGCAATGGCCTTACAGGACCCTGACCTGGACTTTGCACAGTTCAAGGACAGAGCCATCCGGGTGCTCCGAGAACCGGCACCAGGTGGCGCTGTGACCCACAGGCGCCCTGCTATCACTTATCACCAGGAGACGGCGCCCTTGTCTGCAGGGCCTGTGGGAGCTGATGCGCAGGCTTTAAACAATGACCCAGCTACAGACCTGCACCATCAGGTCCAAGAGCTAACTAAAAGCGTTGCCGCGCTAACCCGAACTGTGCAGTCTTTACAGGTTTCTACTGCAGAGAAGATCGAGCTGGCATCTGGACCGGAGGACATCCCGTGGCGCCGACCAAGGAGGACCCCACCGGCCAGAGGAAGACCCAGCGATCGATACAACGAGGACGGATGACCTATTTGCCGCCGCTGCAATCAACCCGGACATGTGGCAAGGTACTGTCATTTAAACGGGCACAACCTGGGGTAGAGGGCCAACCCCCAGGCATAAGACCATCAGGCCCATCAAACTGGCGTGATAAATACGTAGGGGGACGTCCAATCTTGCCTGTGGTACTGGATGGCATTCCTATGAGTGCCCTACTAGACACTGGGTCACAGGTCACCACCATCCCGTACGTGCTCTTCAAGCAGTACTGGAATGATTCGGACATAACCCGCTACCCAGACGACGACCTGAGTATCATCGCCAGAAATGGTCAGCCCGTGCCGCAGGTGGGATTCAAGGAGGTGACCATTAAAATTTCTAAAGTCGAACTAGCGGCACAAGGACTGATTATAGTGGACATCGACCGTCATGAGAGTCACCCTAGAATCACCCTGGGAACCAATGTAATTGAAAATTGTCTTGCAGAGGTGATTCTCATTTTACAGCAGGTTGCCAAGAACGCCAGTTCCGGCCAGCAGCGTGTGCTCCAAAAAGAGATCCGGGCACTGATGAAGCGGCAACAGGTGGAACTATCTGGTGGTGAGATAGGTAGCGTGAGAATGTGTGACCCGTTCCCTATTGCCATGCCCCCAAAAAGTGAGATGATGATTTGGTGCCGGGCAGCTATTGGTCTAAGAGGTAGAGACTACCAAGCAATGGTAGAACCCGTCTACTCAGACAGTAGGCCCACCATTTTGACAGCACGGGGGGTGGTCGATGTACGCCATGGGAGGGTGCCCGTTCGCATCATAAATATCGGTGAGAGAGAAGTACACCTGCCCCGGTATGCCACGCTAGCTAAATTGTTCACCATAAACCAGAATTCTGTACAGGCCGTGGAACCCTTGCCTCCATCTCAACCAGAGGAAGGTAACGGCTCTAAGAAACCAATGGAGGACTGGTGTCAGCAACTACATCTGGGTACTGACTCCACTCCCTCACACCAGAAACAAGGAGTCTATCGGGTGGTTCAAGAGTACGAGAGAGTGTTTAGTAAACACCCGTTAGACTTCGGGCGAGTAAAGGGGGTAGAACACCACATCCCCACGGGAGACCATCCTCCCATAAAGGAGAGATACCGACCCGTACCCCCTGCACACTACCAACACGCCAAGGGGATGCTTAGAGACATGAAGGAGGCTGGGGTAATCAGGGACAGCTGTAGCCCCTGGGCAGCTCCACTAGTCTTAGTGAAAAAGAAGGACAACACTATGAGAATGTGTGTAGACTACAGGAAGGTCAACCGTATCACACACAAAGATGCGTACCCGTTACCAAGGATAGAAGAGTCCTTAGCTGCATTAAAATCTGCTAACTTCTTCTCTACTTTGGATCTCACTAGCGGGTACTGGCAGGTTCCTGTAGCAGAGGCAGACCGGGAGAAGACCGCATTCACCACCCCGATGGGTCTCAGCGAATTTAACTGTATGCCGTTCGGGCTCTGCAACGCACCAGGAACCTTCCAACGGTTGATGGAATGCTGTCTGGGACACCGGAACTTCGAGACGGTCCTGTTATACCTGGACGATGTCATCGTCTATTCCAAGACCTACGAGGAGCACCTGAAACACCTGGCAGAAGTGTTCGAAGCTCTGTCAAACTACGGCCTAAAGGTGAAACCCTCCAAGTGTCACCTCCTGAAACCAAAGGTGCAATACCTGGGACACGTGGTGAGTGCTGACGGAGTGGCTCCTGACCCTGATAAGATCACCGTGATTAAGGACTGGCCAAGACCCTCCAGCATAAAGGAAGTGCGGCAGTTCCTCGGGTTGGTAGGCTACTACCGAAGATTCATTCCCGGTTTCACCAAAATGGCAGCCCCTATGCAGGACCTCCTGATAGGTCAATCTCGAAAAGCCAAAAACCAGAAGCCGCCCTTCAGGTGGGAAAAGCTGGAAGAGGAGTCCTTTTGCCAGCTGAAGATGGCCCTCACGGGGGATGAAATCCTGGCATATCCAGACTACAGCCAGCCCTTCATCCTCCACACGGACGCAAGCAACATCGGGCTAGGAGCCGTGCTGTCCCAGATCCAGCAAGGAAAAGAACGGGTAATCGCTTACGCTAGCCGAAAGCTACGACCCACCGAGAGGAACCCTGAGAATTATAGCTCATTCAAGCTGGAGTTCCTGGCAGTAGGGTGGGCAGTGACCGAACGTTTCAAGCATTACCTTGCCTCCTCCAAATTCATCGTGTACACGGATAACAACCCGTTGACACACCTGGACACTACAAGGCTCGGTGCTCTGGAACAGAGATGGATGGCTCGCCTGTCCAACTTTGAATTCACCATCAAATACCGGGCAGGACGCTCCAATGCCAACGCGGATGCCCTGTCTAGAATGCCGAACTTACCGGACGTAGGGGAAGATCCAGAAGATCTGGAAGAAGTTGAGCTCCCTGCGTTCCACCGTCATGGGATTACCCTGTATTCCCACCGTGTGAAGGACAGGCGCTCCGCGACGTTCAATCCCTTGCCCCACTACAACTGGGGGGAGACGCAAGACAGTGATCCCGCAGTCCGTCTGGTGAAGGAAATGCTGACCCAAGCCGATGCCAGTCTGGACCCAGACGCCCCAGAGGAGACTAAGCAACTGTGGAAGGAGAAAAGTAGGCTGTTCCTCTACAGGGAGAAGTTGTGCCGGAGAATGGTTAACTCTCGAACACATGAGTTGACCTGGCAGGTAGTGGTCCCCAGACGAGACGCGGCTATGATTCTGGAGGCGTACCACAACGGAGCAGGACATTTCGGGTGGAAGAAGCTGGAGTTCTTGTTGCGTGAACGGTTCTACTGGGTAGGCATGAGAGGAGCCATCGAGAGGTGGTGCAGAGACTGTGGACCGTGCCACCTAAGAAGGAAGGACCGTGCCAGCCAGAAGACTCCCTTGCAGCCCATCATCACCCGACAGCCACTGGAACTGGTAGCCCTGGACCATGTGAAACTGGCTCCAAGCAGATCTGGGTATGTCTACGCCCTCACAATCGTAGATCATTACTCCCGGTTCCTGGTGGTGGTCCCGGTCAAGGACTTAACGGCTCAAACAGCAGCTAGAGCCTTCCAGCAGCACTTCTGCCGTCCACACGGGTACCCGGACCAAGTGCTGACAGACCAAGGGCCAGCCTTCGAAGCGGAAGTCTTCCAGGAGTTCTGCAACCTGTATGGCTGCACGAAGATAAGAACAACGCCCTATCACCCTCAAACCAATGGACTCTGCGAGAAGATGAACCAGGTGGTGATAGACCTCCTGAAAACATTGCCCCTGGAAGAACGCAGTATGTGGCCTGAGAAGCTGCCTGATCTGGTGGACCTATACAACCACATCCCTGTAGGTTCTACCAACTGTACCCCGGCTTACCTAATGAGAGCGAGACCTGGTAAGCTGCCTATCGACCTGGATATGGGAGTCCTGACGCCCGAGGACACCTCGCCGGAGGCAGACTGGGATACAGAACGGCAGCAGCAGTATCGGAAAGTACAGGAGAGCGTCGAGCGAAGTCTGTCTCAAGCTAGAGAAAGGCAAGAGAGGGCTTATAATCAGTATGCTCCCGCTGTTCCCCTGGTACCTGGAGAGCAGGTCTTGAAGAGGAAAAGACGGCTCCACAAGTTGGACGACCAGTGGGAGAAGGACCCGTACACCGTACTGCCATCAAGCCATGAGAACCCAAAGATTTGCGTGATCAGTAAGGATGGAGGAGAAACCACAGCCGTTGTCTCCAGAGACCACCTGAAGAAGTGTCCCGAGCAGCTGCAAAGCCCTGAAGAAGAAGATCAAGAAAACCCTCGACCCGCAGAGGAAAGGGAAGAAATGATCAGGACTGTACTCGGAGACTTCCCCCGGTCTTGGACACAAGTAAACGGTGCTGTCGTGGTACCCGTCCTCACCTTTCTCCAGCCAGCCCCGCAAGTGCCTACAGAAGAACCAGTAGAGCTGGAAGAGCAGCCGGCCCAAGAGGCAGAAGAGTCCACACCAGCAGTACAGGAGGATCAACCCTCTGCTAGTAGTGAGCCTGCCGTGCCCCTAGTGAGCCAAAGAGTGCACAGAAAGCTGCCCAGCCTGCCCATAACACCTCCTACACCCTGTAGTGCAGGACCAGTTAGTGAGCTCCGTAGGTCCACTAGGGTTACCAGAGGCCAGATGCCCGTACGTTGGAGAATCTAAGTTGGCTAGTTGCTTTAACTATTTTATGTTTACCTGTTTTGTTGTAGCCGTTGCTAATTATGTTTTCAGTTACAGGTTTCTTTATATGGACTGACAGGTTATGGACAGTGAGTAACCGGAACTCTGTTGTAAATATGTTTGGAGCGTAACCCAGGAATGGACTACAGACTGTTAAAGACTCGGGGCAGGACAGACCCCTACCTGGTTACGGCTCCCTGTTCTTTGGTGAAATGGACACCCTTATTGCTTCCCGGTTACGGACACGCCGTGACCATCTCATGTATTTAATTGTTATTGTTTATACCCTGTTATGTTTAGTCCGGGAGTACTAAATTTCACTAGGGGGGAATGTGGCAGGGGTCTGGTTTCCACAGTAATAGCAGTATTACGTCTGTGAGCAGGTGGGAGGTCTCCTGGGCAGGAATCCTAAGCATGCCACACCTCCTGCCCAGTCCTGGGAGGGGAAGAACTTCCCCTATATAAACTGGGGCTGAAGCAGGGTTAGAGAGAGGAGTTCCAGACAGAGACGGAGTCTGGTCTGGACACGCAGAAACAGGGACAGATAGACCTCAGGAGCTCTGTAGGAGCCAAGGAGAAGCGCCAGGGGCTGGAGCTGTGCAGAGCTCGCCCTGGGAGAAGGTACTAAAACCGGACACAGGAGTCCGAGGCTGTGGGGACTAAGATATACCCAGCAGCAGAATCCATCCGGCAGGGGATTCCAGGTCCTCTGGCCATAAAAGCCCGGAGGCTCAGTCACAACGAAGGGACCAGCACCGCCATCCCAGAGCGGAGGCTAACAGGAGGCCCCAGGTCACCAGCCATACGGGTGAGCACCACACGGTATACCCAGGGACGTGGGCTACTTGTAACCTCCGAAAGCAGGGTAGCCAGGAAGGGTACAGACTAACGGGAAGGCCTACAACTCCACCTGGCCAGGGGAACTCCGGCTTACTCGCAGACTAACCAGGCCCCAACTACTAGCCAGTACTCCCGGGGGAATTTGCCTTGTACCATCAGTAAAGGCCCTGAACTGTACCCTCGCGTCTCCGTGCTTCCTTGTCGCACCATTAGTGCTGGGACATCCACACCATCACTCCCAACATCAACCTCATCCTCTGCCCTGAGGCCATACCCCTCCCGTTGGGGGTTATACCATCCACGCTGCACATCCGTACCACCGGCCTCAGCGGACTGCCCTGCAGCGGCGGCTTCATAGCCGCATTCAACGGGTGGCGTAGTCGGACACTAATACCATCATACCAGTAACTGCCACTTAGTTTGACCACCCTGGGCACGGACCGGGTCACCGCCACACGAAGACTACTACCCCCATCGGATCCGGCTCCGGGTATTCCCCGCGCGCACGCGCGCCGCACTACAGCACTGGCCCAGGGGGCGCGTCATAACGTTTATGGTTGTGGCCAAAAAGTTCAATTTTGTTCTCATCACTCCAAATTACCTTGTACCAGAAGTTTTGAGGCTTGTCTCTGTGCTGTTTGGCGTATTGTAGGCGATATACTTTGTGGCATTTGCGCAGTAATGGCTTTTTTCTGGCGACTCGACCACGCAGCCCATTTTTATTCAAGTGCCTCCTTATTGTGCATCTTGAAACAGCCACACTGCTAGTTTTCAGAGAGTCCTGAATTTCAGCTGATGCTATTTGTGGGTTTTCCTTTGCATCCTGAACAATTTTTCTGCCAGTTGTGGCTGAAATTTTTGTTGGTCTACCTGACCATGGTTTGGTTTTTACAGAGCCCCTGATTTTCCATTTGTTAATCACAATTTGAACGCTGCTGACTGGCATTATCAATTCCTTGGATATTTTTTTGTATCCCTTTCCTGTGTTATACAGTTCAACTACCTTTTCCCGTAGATCCATTGACAATTCTTTTTCTTTCCCCATGACTCACAATCCAGAAACATCAGTGGCTGGATCCCCGAAACTGACTCAACATTTATGCACACACACTGATTACAAGCAAACAGGTAACAGGTGAGGATGTTACCTTTAGTAGCCATTCAAACCCATTTGTGTCAAATTCTGTGCATGTTATCAGGCCAAAATCACCAGGGTATGTGAACTTTTGATCAGGGTCATTAAGATGTTTTTGGTTGTCATTAAGATTTAAAAACAGAAAACACAGTAGTTTGACAATAAATGGCTTCACCCAACCAATAACCATGAGTCGAGAAATTTTTTTTTTGTTATCATTCATATTCTCTGAAACAAGGCCAAGAAAGGAAAAATTCTGCCGGGGTATGTAAACTTTTGAACACAACTGTAGATGGGGCAGTATATATGACGCGCCCCCTGGGACATATTCTTTAGGGGAATACCCGGAGCCGGATCAGATGGGAGTTGTAGTCTTCCGAGTGGCTGTGACCCGGTCCGTGCCCAGGGTGTCAAACTCAGTTGTATGTGGCAGTCCTACAGATGTTACAAGTTCTTTATTGTCGACTACGCCACCCGTTGTATTGCGGTCACTATGGCCGCCGCTGCAGCAGGGTCCGCTGAGGCTGATGGTGTAGGTGCAGCTTGTGATGGTATAACCCCCAACGGGTGGGGTATAGCCTCAGGGGGTCAGGTGCAGAGGATGGGGGTTGTGGTGGTGCAGCATAGATGTTAAAGGAAGACAGAGTCGGGTTGTGCAGTTTAGGGTATTTACTCACTGCTGATGTTCCGGTCACTCCAGCTTCAAGTGACCTCCCGAGCCGTGCTGCGTCCACCAGGTCCTGGATCCAGCCAACCCCCAAGCGAGTCCGGAGCGTGACCCTGAGCTCTCCTTCTGTCCTTTCTCTGGCCGTCCCCACTAGTGATCCACCCAGGTCCAGCTCCCTCGGGCCTTCTGTTGGGTGACCCTTGGCCTTGGGTTCCCTGACCCTCCACGTGGTATGCCTTCGTGGTGGATGTGGTGGGTGGCCGTGGCAGACGCTGCCCACGGCCTCCGGTCTCTGGCTGGGGTGTGTTTTTGCCCCCACCAGCTTGGGTTCCGGTACCCTGATGCCGACTCTTCACCCGGGGATTGGATTTGGGGTCTTAGAGTCCTCTCTTCTGCTTCCCCCTCTGGGTCTTTCCTTCTCCTCTGCTCCTGACTTGTTCTCTGCAGCTGACCCTGTTCTTAGTTGGTGCCCACTTTATATACACCCTCTATGTGTGAGCTCAGGTGACCAGCACCCAATGAGCTCCTAACTTTACCCAGGCTGCTCCCCCTATCTGCCCCTACACTACTTGGGATGTACCACCCCCCTCCCACTCCAGCCAGGAACAGACTCGGTCGTACCTGCACATTTCTAAGTGGGAGTACCGTCGGTCTGCTCCTCGGAAATGGGATGTGTGTAGTGCATGCAGCCTACCGAGCTCAGATCCACACTCCATCCTTACCCGGGAGTGGAATATCACACCTCTGGGTTGAGGTGCAATACCCCTGTAGCAGCCGAATCCTCAGGGTGCTACATTCCCCCCTGGTAAATCACAGCACGTCCTCGGGCTGTAAGACAAAAACAACACCAAAACATACAAATTTTTTTTCATAAACATATAAAACATATAAAACATTATATATATATAAAACTTTTCATATAACATTCTCGTCGTCTCTTGTTTCTGGTTCCTCCTCCGGACACTGTGCAACGTGTGTCCGGGAAAAGTGCGACAGTCTCTTAGAAAAACTGGTTTTCTATAAAACCGGTAGGGGGCGCTTTAGGACGCGCAACTATTTACAGGGATATGGCCGCTCTCAGTCCTCGGCCAGTTAAGGAGGGGAAGGGAATGGCTGCTCACAGTCCTCAGCCTGTGGGATTAAGGGTAAACGGGTAAACAGTTCACTCAGCTGGTCCCAACGGGGACTATATATATGTAGCAACAGTTTCAGTTTCTTTATACCCCGATTGGGTAACTTATTTACAGCACCTGCTCTGCCGCACTCAACGGCGTCTTCCTCCTGCTCTTTGCTTATAGCTGGTGGTAACTTCAGACCCGTCCGGGTCCTCTGGCTCCTCCTCCTCGCACCGCAACTCCTCCTCCGTCAGGCGGTGTACGTGGAGGGCGTAAGGTCCTTTGGCACACTTGTGCCGGGTAAAGGTGACCTCGTCCCCGATATAAAGGTCACGACCTCTGTGCCCCTCCGGCAGATGGGACTCAACGTCTCTGCGCGTTACAAAAACGTCGCCGGGGGTGTTGTGGTCTCTGATGAAGCCCCACCCATGCTGCTGGTTGAACTTGATCACTGTCCCGATGGTGCGGGGACAATGCGCTGCACGGGGGTCTCTCCTGGCCCGGCTCTTCTGCTCCGCGCTCCTTATCTGGGCTTGTTGTTCCCGGACCCGCCTCTCTCTCCGCTCCCTCTCAAAGACCTCGAGCTGCTGGCGGCAGCACTCTGCACGCTCCTCTGCGGCTGCCCGAGTCTCTTGAGTGAACCCCATGAGATCTTCTCCGGTGGGGTCCCACTCAAACTGCGCTTCTGCTAGCGGGGGCGAGATCCTCTTAACGGGCTTTGGAGCCGGGATCAGGGGTTCACACATGGGCCTTGCCCTCTTTTGGAGCTCTTGTTCGTAGTACTCCCTGGGCCAGACAAAGGGCTGCCCGTCCGGCCATGTGTGTTGGGCGAACAGATCTTCTCCCAGATGCGGCACTTTAGGTTTTATGGGCGCGGTGGTGTTAGCGCCCGGGTTGCCCGGGCCTTGCGGCCAGGCCTGGGGTATCTGGAAGGTAAAGGGCACCGTAAGGACGGCGGCGCCCTGGGCTACTTGGCCCTGCGACCAGGCCGGGGGCTCCGCGGAGGTAGGGGGCGCTATTGGTATTGCGGCGCCCGGGGGTACTAGGCCTTGCGACCAGGCTGGTGGTACTTCCTGCTTGGTCACGCTCGGGGTCGAGGCGTGTGACGTCACAGGGGTCGCGGCAGCGGCTTCCGGTTGGGGCCTAGTCTGCGTCGGTGACATGGCGTTTTCGGGCACAGCAGGGGGACTTTCGGGCTCTGCGACGGGGAGCTGGGGCAGGTAAGCGGTGTCCCGGCTTGGGGTGTAGACGTCCCCTTTACCTGCCTCCATGCGTTCGGCTCCCTTCTCGGCGCCGTCTCCGGCCTTGGGTCCTCCCGCGCCATCCTCAGAGGCGGTCTGTCTCCTCATCTTGGCTGGCGTGCTCCGGGTCTTGGTTTGCTGGGCCATCTCTCGGCTCCACTCCGCCAATGTCTCTCGCTGTACCCGGGCCATCCTCCGTGCGAGGCCCTCCAGGGCAGTTTGTGCACACTCCCGGTCTCGGGGGAGCTGTGCGAGGACCTCCACTAGGCCTAGTGGGGTCGTGGTTTCCAGCAGGCTCCTGACCAACGGGTCGGTGCTGCTCTGCTCTTCTTCCAGCAGGCTCCTGGCCAGCGGGCCGGTGCTGCTCTGCTCTCTGGCCATCTCCGGGTGAGCTTCTCTGCTACTCCTCTCCAGGCTTCCTGCCTCCGGGTGTGCTCGCTCCAGACTGCTCCAGGCGGCACCCATCTTTGTTCTCTCCTTTCGTCTCCTCCCACTTCGAGGGCGGTCCCGGGGCAACTCGGTGACTGTCAGCTCCAGGGGTAGTTCTTTCACGCTGACAGACACCTCCAGCATCACAGTCTCTGTTGGTGGGGGCGGTTTCCACTTTTGGCGCCATTTTCTGTCCCAGCCCACGATGGGAGGCGGCCTCTTGCCCTCCTTTGGCACGCCCATAATGGCGTCCGCTGCTCTTCCAAGGCGGGAAATCTTCGGATTTGGCGGGAAGCGTCGCCCAGTGGCGGGAAACTCTGCAGATGGCGGGAACAAGCTGGAAATGGCGGACAATCGGCGGGACACGACCTGTGATGGGGTCCGATGGTGTGGACCCTCCGGAACCGGCGGGAGACTTCTTTCTGAGGTAAACTTGCACTTTTCTTCAGGCACGCAGTACCCGGGTGTTGCGGGCACGTAATCCTGCCGACTACGCCAAAGTTGACGCGCCCCCTGGGACATATTCTTTAGGGGAATACCCGGAGCCGGATCAGATGGGAGTTGTAGTCTTCCGAGTGGCTGTGACCCGGTCCGTGCCCAGGGTGTCAAACTCAGTTGTATGTGGCAGTCCTACAGATGTTACAAGTTCTTTATTGTCGACTACGCCACCCGTTGTATTGCGGTCACTATGGCCGCCGCTGCAGCAGGGTCCGCTGAGGCTGATGGTGTAGGTGCAGCTTGTGATGGTATAACCCCCAACGGGTGGGGTATAGCCTCAGGGGGTCAGGTGCAGAGGATGGGGGTTGTGGTGGTGCAGCATAGATGTTAAAGGAAGACAGAGTCGGGTTGTGCAGTTTAGGGTATTTACTCACTGCTGATGTTCCGGTCACTCCAGCTTCAAGTGACCTCCCGAGCCGTGCTGCGTCCACCAGGTCCTGGATCCAGCCAACCCCCAAGCGAGTCCGGAGCGTGACCCTGAGCTCTCCTTCTGTCCTTTCTCTGGCCGTCCCCACTAGTGATCCACCCAGGTCCAGCTCCCTCGGGCCTTCTGTTGGGTGACCCTTGGCCTTGGGTTCCCTGACCCTCCACGTGGTATGCCTTCGTGGTGGATGTGGTGGGTGGCCGTGGCAGACGCTGCCCACGGCCTCCGGTCTCTGGCTGGGGTGTGTTTTTGCCCCCACCAGCTTGGGTTCCGGTACCCTGATGCCGACTCTTCACCCGGGGATTGGATTTGGGGTCTTAGAGTCCTCTCTTCTGCTTCCCCCTCTGGGTCTTTCCTTCTCCTCTGCTCCTGACTTGTTCTCTGCAGCTGACCCTGTTCTTAGTTGGTGCCCACTTTATATACACCCTCTATGTGTGAGCTCAGGTGACCAGCACCCAATGAGCTCCTAACTTTACCCAGGCTGCTCCCCCTATCTGCCCCTACACTACTTGGGATGTACCACCCCCCTCCCACTCCAGCCAGGAACAGACTCGGTCGTACCTGCACATTTCTAAGTGGGAGTACCGTCGGTCTGCTCCTCGGAAATGGGATGTGTGTAGTGCATGCAGCCTACCGAGCTCAGATCCACACTCCATCCTTACCCGGGAGTGGAATATCACACCTCTGGGTTGAGGTGCAATACCCCTGTAGCAGCCGAATCCTCAGGGTGCTACATATACAGTATATAATCTGATGTCCTGTAGCCACTGCAGGGTCTGTCCAGTACCATTATACCACGTAATGTCAGTGCACACAGTACAGCATATACAGTGCTGGTATATGAGATACTGTGACTACAGACAATAGAATTAATACAGTATTCACAGTTATATGTACGTACACACACACACACACACACACACACACACACACACACACACACACACACATATGACAATATGTATATACTCTATAACATCTGATGTCTGTTTTGTATACCATTCATATATTATCCTGTGTACTGAATGTGCACAGACATCTGATCTAATATACAGTATAATATGTGGCTGGTGTAATATCTGAGAGCTGTACTCTTAAATCACCACTCCAGCATTTTTTTATTGCAACGCTGGAGTGCTGCCACTGATCTAAGTTCCCAGCCTCCAGTACTATACTCACCGTCCGCCGTCTTCTGTTATCGGTGCCGCTCTGATCGGTCTCCAGCAGTTTGAGACCTGTTAGATCGCTCCTATGTTTGCTGGATGATCAAGAAGTCTCAACTCAATGTAAGTCTATAAGGCCAGAACGAGGAACCTGCCACCAGCTTTATACTTTATAAACCTTGCCCATCACCATTAAAAGCATTTAAACGGGGTTCCTACTGCCCTTACTATTGTATGGGGCCCAGTGAACAGCAGTAAAGAGCGAGGGCCTTGTCAGGGGCCCCTCAATTGTGCTTCTGTTCATAGGGCCCCGGGGTATCACGTGCTGGCGTGCCGCCACCCCGGGTAGTCGCTGACATCAAGCTCCAGACTGCCAGTCCAAAAGTGAAGCTGCAGGGATCGTATGAGAGGTAAGTATGAAACTTTTTTTTTAAATAGAATTAATCAAATGGTCTTTGGGGGGAGCATATGATGAACTGGGACTGGGGAGTGGGCAGAGCATATGATGAACTGGGACTGGGGAGTGGGCAGAGCATATGATGAACTGGGACTGGGTAGTGAGCAGAGCACATGATGACCTGGGAGTGGGGAGTGGGGAGAGCACATGATGATCTGTGAGTGGGGCATGGGGAGAGCACAGGATGAACTGTGAGTGGGGCGTGGGGAGAGCACATGATAAAATGTGAGTGGGACGTGAGGAGAGCACATGATGAACTGTGAGTGGGGCGTGGAGAGAGCACATGATGACCTGGGACTGGGGAGTGGGCAGATCACATGATGACCTGGGACTGGGGAGTGGGCAGAGCACATGATGAACTGCGACTGGGCAGTGAGCAGAGCACATGATGAACTGGGACTGGGCAGTGGGCAGAGCAGATGATGAACTGTGAGTGGAGGGTGGAAAGAACACATGATGAACTTGGACTGGGGGTGAGGAGAGCACATAATGAACTGGGGGGTGGGGAGAGAACATGATGAACTGGGAGTGGTGGGTGAGGAGAGCATATGATGAACTGGGAGAGGGTGGTGGGGAGAGCACATGGTGAACTGGGAGTTGGGAGAGCAAATAATGAACTGGGAGTGGTGGGTGGGGAGAGCTAATGATGAATTAGGAGTGGAGGGGGGAGAGCAAATGATGAATTGGGAGTGGGGATGTGGAGAGCAAATGATGAATATGGAGTGGGGATTGGGAGAGCAAATGATGAATAGGGAGTGGGGATTAGGAGAGCAAATAATGAATTGAGGGTGGGGAGAGAAAATGATAATGAATTGAGGGTGGGTGACAACAATTGATGATGAATTGGGGGTGGGGGAGAGTAAATGATGATGCAGTGGGGGTGGGAGAGAGAGAGGAAATTACTAAATTAATTGGGGCAGAGTGGGCATGTAAATATAATGAATTGGGAGAGAGGGTGTTGAGGATGACGCAGTGTGACTGGTAATGAATAGTGTTGAGCCACCCCCGTAGTGTTCGAGTTCGGTTCGGTTCATCGAACACCTGTATGTTCGCCGAACTGTTCGTTGAACTGTTCATCGAACACTGTCGAACACCGTTAAAACCAATGGCAGGCAAACAAAAACACATAGAAACACATAGAAAACACCTTCAAAGGTGTCCAAAAGCTGACAAACTGCTCAGAAGACTCAACTAACACATGGAAAAGTGACAAGTACTTATAGTCATGCGAAAAGAAAAGAGGTGGAGGAGTAAAAGGAGGGGGAGACACAGATATAGGCATGTCATGCCCTTCTAAAACCAAAAAAGTGCAAAGCCGACACGGCCAGTCCGTTCCTGCCCGTGCGACCTCCGTGTCACCGGGTTTGTGCCAGAGCTGCGGTGGACCCTGACGGCCAGCCCCCCTCTCTCAATACTGGTGCCTGTCCGCTGGTGGGTCGAGCCCCCCCGTGGTGGGGGGGAGTAACATCTGCAGAAGAAAGACCATCTTCCAGCCAAACTAAGATGTCTACTTCTTTTAGCGGACAATGTGATAAGATCCCTTTCTTACGGCCACGCCAATTGCTACAAATTCCAGATGAGGCACAAAAACAGCAGGTGCTTCAACCTATATCAAGTGCTCCTTCAAGTGGGCTCTCCTCCACCTCAACTTCAACATCACAAATACTCCAGTCCTCAGAGGTGTCACCCCAATCGCACTTGCTTCCTCACAGCTCCCAAGTTTCCAGCTGCCCGTCTGAGTATGGGGTAACACAGATGGTTGAGTCTGTACAGGTGTTTACTCATACTATAGCCTGGGAAACGGAGGTCTGCTCCAGAGCTTCTGTTAATCCAGACGAGGAAATGATCTGCACTGATGCCCAGAATCTTTATGAGTCGGATCCAGGACCAGATGAAGAAGGTTCTGAGCATAATGTAGACCCTCGTTCCCAAACTGTAACTCCTGTTGGTGGAGACAATGATGAAGACGATGATGAGACTCAAATACCTGATTGGAGCGACAACTTGACTTTTCGGTCAGGGCAGGAAGAGGTTGGCTCTGAGGACGACGGGTGTCAGAACACACAGGGTGATGATGACGAGGTTGGAGATCCCACTTACTGTCAACCCACAGTCAGCCAGTCAATGAGGTCAGAAGAGGAGGTGGAGGAGGATGTGACTAGCCCAGGGGATGGGGATGACTCGGTACCCGGGCCTTTGCCTGGCCTTTGGGATGTCGCGGTGGTCGGCTCCCGGGCTCGTACCCTGTGGTATCTGGTGAGAAGCACCAGCGCTGCAGTAGTCCACTGAGGCCGGTGATAAGGCAGCTCGATGGTATAGCTCCCCACAGGTGGAGCTAGGCCTCAGAAAAGCGTATGCAGGGGGAATGCAGGACAGGCGAGACCGAGCTGGGTCAGAGCAAGAACGGGAATGGACACGGTAGTCACTTCAGTACCTTTTACTGGTGGAAATTCAGGCACATCCCGGAGCACTGTAGGGTGAAGGGTGCATATCAGGATCCACCCCAATGAGCGGGTGTAGGGCCTCCTGTTTCTTGCCTCTGCATAGTAAGTTTCTGACCTGCCTGGAGCTAGGCCTAACTTTGTCTCAGTCCTGCGCTGGCTGACCTTGTGGTAGGGCCTTGTCTTGGAGTTCACGCTCCCAGTATGCGGGGCCTAAGCGTCTCCTGGCTCTGTTACGTATCAGCACCTTAGCGATCCTGGGACTTGTAGTTCTACATGGATTCCGGTTATGCCTTACTGGGTCATAGAGATCCTGGTAAGCTCGGATCCGGTGTCCGGTAAATGCTTCGGGGTGAGCTGGTTAAGCTCCTCTGCCCCCTATGTACTAACTCTCCACTCGCCTTCGGCCTACTCAGGCCCTCACTAGGCTATACACACTAACGGCAACTTGCCGCGCTTCACCGATCTTATGGCGCCGGCACACCTTAAGCTCTAACTGGGCTCCCTGAATCTAGCTAACAGGAGCCTCGTGCTCCACTGCTGAACTATTAACTGAGTTCTCTAGACTAGACTGAGCTCCACTGCAGACTGACCTCTCTTAGGCTTCTCTTCAGAGGAACTGAACTGCCTAGCTCCACCTTCCCTATTTATATCCCTAACTGGCTCCCTCTGCTGGTCTGAGGTGGAAGGTGGAGATGTGTGAATGTTTATGGGGGCCTCTTGTGGAGGATTCCATCAATGCACTCTTCTAGGATCTGTGATACCAAGCGCAGCTGGGCGTCACAGATGCTATTGACGACGAGGTTAGGTTGCGCCTTCCTGGACAGAGACGGAGTACTGGAAGCATGTAAACAACTGCATCCTCCACCACAACTCTGCCTCTGACCACAAGTCATAGTGGCTCTTCAGGTCGCATGGGCTCTAAGCCTTGCATAGCCTGGGTATTTTTTCAGATCGATAAGGATGACCCAACTCGTGTTATCTGTAATATTTGTCACCAAAAGCTAAGTAGAGGCCAAAAAATTCATAGTTTGAGTACTTCATGCATGAACCGTCACATGGATATGAAGCATAAGTTGCAGTGGGAAGCTTACTGTGCTACAATGCGGCCTAGCGGGCCGTGCCAACCACCGTCTGCCCCATCTTGTGCATCCGCGGCCTCTTCATCCTCTGTAACTGGGGGGACAGCAGTCACACATGTTTTTGGACGCAGACCTGCCACCTCTTTACCCGCAACAGCCAGTGTGATTGGCAGGTCATCATTCCATTTGGAAGTGGAAGCACTAGATGGTGTTGAGCGCTCTCCAACATCGAGAGCATCACCTTTGGATCAAGGCAATCTAACTTTTCCGCCTGCATCTTCCTCACAGATCGGCAAGTTTGCCGGGGACACCCTACTCAACCCCGTCTAAGCACAACAGCCAGCCCTCTGTCCCTCAGATGTGGACAAGTAAAAGACCATTTCCTCCTAGTCATGACAAAGCTAAAAGGTTGAATTTCACCATCTGCAAGCTGTTGGCTACAGAAATGCTGCCTTTCCGCCTGGTGGACATGACTCGCCCCCTGGGCCGTGGGGCACTCGGATCCGGGCAATAGGGGGAACGATGGGAGTAGTAGTGGCAACCCGGTTCCGTGGCTCAGGGTGGTCAGGCCAGTGGTAGTCCGTTATGTGTTGTTGATTATGTCCGACTACGCCACCCGTGGATTTGCAGTCATTAGGGACCGCCGCTGCAAGGCAGACCGCTGGGGCTGATGATGTATGCAGCTGGGATGGTGTGACTCCCACGGGAAGAGTGCGGCCCCAGGGCAGTGTAGTGGATGGTGGGAGTGATGGTAGTGAGAGTCCCAGTGCTGATAGTGCTGGAGGAGCAAGGAGCACACAGACAACAGGTTGCAATCCAGGGTCTTTACTAGAACAGGTAAATTGACCCACAAACAGTCCCGGCTAGGAGGGGACCTGGATGTCTGAGAGCAACGGGGAAATTGGCCCTGGTCAGGGTGAGGGTGTAGGCCTACCGTGCTTTCTGCGCTCCTTCTGGCTATCTCCTCGTTATAGGGTAACAGCCCACGTTTCCGAGCTTTCCGTGCATCCTCGCCTGTATGGCCTGCGACGTGGGTTCCTTTCTGCTCCCAGCCTTGTACGGCTTTACTGGTCCCTTCGGTTGTGGCAGGGCCTCCAGGCTTCTTAGGCCAAGGAATATACAGTCCCTTGTGGACTGGTTCTCTGCTGGGGGATATAGAATCCTCCCAGCCTCAGACACCAAAGTCTGGTAAAGTAAGTCTTTTATCTGCCAAGACAGGCTCTCGTCGCCTCTTGTCTCTGGCTTGTGGCTCTCCTCCTGCCACACTTCCTCTTAGGTGCAATACAACTGTCTGTCCCTGCTCTGCTCTGGGACAAGTCTCAGTCCTGAGACAGGCCTTCAAGTTCTCTCTAACCCTGCCCCCAGCACCAGCTTTTATAGGGGCAGCCTGCTCCCCCTACTGGCCTGAGACAGGAGGTACTGCATGCTAATGTTCCCCTGACTAGAGAACCTCCCCCTTGCTCTCAGACACAGCTTTATTTACACTTGTGGCATCCAGGCCAGGGTGACACAGAGGATTTTCGAGACCTTATGTCCGTCGCAGTGCCCCAGTACCAGATGCCCAGTCGGCACTACTTCTCAAAGAAAGGTGTGCCTGCGCTCCACCAGCATGTCGCACACAACATCACCGCTTCTTTGAGAAACTCTGTGTGTGACAGGGTGCATTTCACCACAGACACTTGGGCGAGTAAGCATGGACAGGGGCGTTACATGTCGCTGACTGGGCACTGGGTAACTATGGTGACAGCAGGACAAGGGGCTGCTGTCCAAGTCTTGCCGTCCCCACGAGTTGTACGTCAATCCTCTTTATCTAGAAGTTCCTCCACTGCTTCTGCCTCCTCAACCTCCTCTCGGTCCTCCACCTGCACCCAAAGCCTGTCTGGTAATGCCACCCGCTTTCTAACTGCGCAGAAGGGATCCTGCACTCCTCCTTACTATGCTGGCAGCAGGCTCAATGGCATCAGGCGGTGTTTACTTTGAAATGTCTGGGAAATGTGAGTCACACAGCTGAGAAGTTGTGGTCAGCTCTGGAGACCCAGTTTCATGAATGGTTGTCTCCACTGGACCTGCAACCAGGGAAGGCCGTGTGCGACAATGCTGCAAACCTGGGTGCGGCCCTTCGCCGGGGCAATGTCACACACGTGCCTTGTATGGCTCACGTGTTGAACCTGGTTGTCCAGCAATTTTTTGCTACCAGTAAAGACCCTGGGACTGCACTATACGGACTCTGTGGTTATTTCTTTTTTAAATCAAATATTTTTTATTGCTAAAATTTTTTTTTGTAACACAACAGTAAAACAAATAAAACAATCCAACCAAAGAAGGGACCCAGTCCCTATTCTATCCCTCCCCCCACAACACATCACCCTTCCAAACAAAACATTTTGAGTTAAATGTTCCACAGTTCTGTCCATAGCAAATTAACAAACTTACATTATGAATAGTCACAATTGTATTGGGGTATCTAACTCTTGCTTTGGAGCAGTTATATACATGTCTAAAGCAGCCCAATGTAGGATTTTGCACCTGTCAAGTAATCTATACATCAATCATAGCAGACCAAGTCGAAATCTATAAAGTTCTCTGGATGCTAAGCTGGAGCCGTCAATCCATGGAGCCCATATTTTTTCAAATTTAGAGATGGCCTTCCTTTTCAGATATATACTTTTTTCCAGATTTAATAACCAATTAATCTTATTTATAAATTCCGTCACCGTGGGCGCCTACTCTGATAACCAATGTTGGGCTATTAGTTTCCTAGCCATGTATAACATGCGTGCCACCGCTATTTTGCCATGTTCGTCAGTGCTCAGATCTTCTATATATCCCAGTATACATACTAATGGTGAGGGATCTGAATCGACTGAGTATGTTCTATCAATGATCGCTATTACATCCCTCCAGAAGTTTTCCAGAGCAGGGCAGGTCCACATCATATGAAGCATGTTAGCCGGGGATGTTTTACATCTAGCACATAGGGAGTCTGGTCGAAGCCCTATATCGTGGAGAAATTGGGGTGTTCTATATGATTGGTGCAGCACCTGTAAGTGGGAGAATCTATGGGACTCACTCAGAGATAACTGGGGAACTCTTTCCAGTATTTCAGACCACAGCCCCTCTTCAATAGGGCCTATCAAGCCCTCCCATTTTTCTTTTGATCTTATGGGGTGTTATGCTAATACCAGGTCCAGCAGACCCCTATAAAGCAATGAGATTAGCCCCCCCAGAATTATGTGACCTAGCCATTCTCTGTATTATAGTATTTTGAGGAACTCCGTTACTTAGGACAAGACCCTCTGCCTGATATGCATGTTGTAACTGAAGGTACTTATAAAATTCGGTGTTGGGCAGTCCATATTCATTTTGTATCTGTGAAAACTCCTTGAGTGAATCTCCCGCTAAAACATGAGTGAATCTTTCTAGTCCTTTTAGACTCCAATTTTTAAACCCTTCCAATTTATATAGGTTAGGGAGCCATGGAATTTCCCACAGTGATGTAAATTGTGAGATCCCTTGTATCCCCTGTAATTTCCTCACTGCCCACCAAAGTTTGTGTATTAACAGCGTAGTTGGGGTTCTACAAGAGGGTGTCTTAAATTTGTGAGCCTCCAATGCTTCATAGAGTCTCACTGATTTAAAATGTGATTGGAGTAGAAGACGTTGAGCCCCCCCCTCCCCCTCCAGGGTCGTCCCACCCACGAATATGCTGGAGCTGAGCTACCATATAATAAACCCACGGATTTGGGACAGCAAGGCCACCCATTGTTTTATCTCTTGGCAAAGTTTCCAGTTTAATTCTTCGAGCTTGTTTTCCCCAGATTAAGTCCCTGAACATGCTGTTTGCTTTAAGGAAATATCTCTGGGGAATCCATATTGGAGAATTATGCAATACATATAGCAATTGTGGCATCCAGATCATCTTGACTAAGTTAGTGCGGCCCACCAATGACAGTGACAATTTAGACCACATGTCCAGTTTACACTTGAATCTGGCCAGTATTGGGTTGAGGTTTAGTTTCTCATAGTCAGTGACTTTAGATGTTACATTAATACCCAAATATTTAAATTCATTGACCACTTGTAAGCCCGAGTCAGTATAGTGAGGTGCATTAATGTTCCCATTATCTATTGGAAGCAGTACTGACTTAGTCCAATTAATCGCCAAACCCGAAAATTTCCCAAACTTCTCGATTGTCTCGATAGCTACAGATAATGTTTTGGAGGCTTCCGCTAAAAATAGTAGTGCATCGTCAGCATAAAGCGCAATTTTCTCCTCTATATTCCCTCTGCGAAATCCCATTATGCCAGGGTGCATCCTGATAGTCGCAGCTAGTGGTTCAATGGCCAGTGCGAACAGTAAAGGGGACAACGGGCAGCCCTGCCGGGTGCCCCTCCCCAGTTCAAAGGCTGAAGTAAGACGCCCATTTACCCTTAATCGTGCCAATGGCCTCTCATATAGTAGCTTGATCCATGAAATAAATCCAGCGCCCATACCAAATTTCTCCAAAACTACTCATAGATATTCCCATTCAACAGAGTCAAATGCTTTAGCAGCGTCTAGCGAGCAAATAACCCTGTCTCCTGCATTGTCCACTGGCAGCTGAAGATTAAGAAATAGTCTACGGATATTAACGGCTGTAGACCTAGCTGGCATAAAGCACGATTGATCACTATGTATAACATTAGATAATAGGTTATTTAACCTGAAGGCCAGAACTTTTGCTATAATTTTAATGTCCGTAGGTAGCAGGGATATAGGCCTATAGGATTCGGGAAGCAATGGATCCTTACCCGGTTTGGGTATCACTACGATAACTGCTTCTCTCATTGAGAGGGGCAGAATGCCTTCCCTGGCTGCCTCCTGGAAGGTGCACAGCAATTGAGGCAGTAATATATCCCAAAATTTTTTGTATATTTCCCTAGGGAACCCGTCCAACCCTGGTGATTTATTATTGGCCATTGAAGCTGTGGCCATTTGTAACTCCTCTAATTGCAAGGGACTATTTAAGTATTTTTTATCGGCTTCAGAGATAGCTGGAAGATCAATCCCCTCCAAATAAGTCAGGATTTGTTCTCTGCTAAACCGTGCTTTGGTTCTGTATAAGTCCTGACAAAATTCTCTGAAAGTATTTGATATTTGATCTGGCTGATTAACCATTTCACCTTCCTTATTTTTTAAAGCGCCTATAAAGGATGTCCCTATTTGAGCCCTTGCAATCATAGCCAGTAAATGCCCTGCCTTTTACCCTTCTTCATAAAAATGTGTTTGTGAAAATAGTCGCTTATTCTTGGCCTTCTCCCTAATGTGTGTGGAGTATGCCTCCTGCGCCTCTTTCCAGGTCATTAGGTCCTCCTCTGTACCTGATTGGACAAATTTATTTTCCGTGAGTCTAACCTTGTCTTGCAAGAATTCCCCAAATTGGTTAGTTTTAGTCTTGGATCTATTTATAGCTTGTATCAGGACTCTCCTCAGACAGGCCTTCATAGCGTCCCATAGTGAGTTCTGCATCACAGAGCCGTTATTTTCTATAAAATAGTTTTGAAGAGCTGATGTAATCAAATTTGTGTCTATGATTTGCAACCAAAAGGGATTCATGGACCATCTAGTAAGGGTAGCTTCCAATCTGGGCAAAAGACATAGGCTCATCATCCGGGGTGAGTGGTCCGACAGTACTCTAGGTAAATATTCCACCCTTTCCTCTGTGGTTATTTCTACACCACGACACCCTGCACAACCACCATCATCCACACACACTGCCCTGAAGCTAACTCTTCCTGTGGGGAGTTATACCACCTTTGCTGCTATACCACCGGCTTCAGAGGACTGCTCCGCAGCGGCGGTCTCTATTAACCGCACTCCACAGGTAGCGTAGTCGGACATTATATAACCTATCTACATCTACTACCCTTGCATTGACCACCTGGGTCACGGACCGGGTCACCGCCACTGTGACTACAACCCCCAGCATCTACCGGCCCAGCTCCGGGTACCCCACGGCCCAGGGGGCGCATCACCTTCATGGTAAAATAGCTGCTAGGAAACCACTTCTAAGGACTGGAAACAAGCAGAAGAGACTTGTTTGGGCTAAAGAACACAAGGAATAGACATTAGACCAGTGGAAATCTGTGCTTTGGTCTGATGAGTCCAAATTTGAGATCTTTGGTTCCAACCACCGTGTCTTTGTGCGACACAGAAAAGGTGAACGGATGGACTCTACATGCCTGGTTCCCAACGTGAAGCATGGAGGAGGAGGTGTGATGGTGTTGGGGTGCTTTGATGGTGACACTGTTGGGGATTTATTCAAAATTGAAGGCATACTGAACCAGCATGGCTACCACAGCATCTTGCAGCGGCATGCTATTCCATCCGGTTCTGCACAACACAACTGATGGTCCCAACCCCATTTATAAGGCAAGAAATCCCTCTTATTAAACCTGACAGGGCACACCTGTGAAGTGAAAACCATTTCCGGTGACTACCTCTTGAAGCTCATCAAGAGAATGCCAAGAGTGTGCAAAGCAGTCATCAAAGCAAAAGGTGGCTACTTTGAAGAACCTAGAATATAAGACATATTTTCAGTTGTTTCACACTTTTTTGTTAAGTATATAATTCCACGTGTGTTAATTCATAGTTTTGATGCCTTCAGTGTGAATGTACAATTTTCAAAGTCATGAAAATACAGAAAAATCTTTAATGAGATGGTGTGTCCAAACTTTTGGTCTGTACTGTATGTCATATTATATGGTCACTCTGTGATGGTAATATGCGGTCTAGTCATGGAGTGGTGGTATTTGTTCCTTGTATGTGGTATTTTTCTGTCACTATGTGATGGTAATATGTGGTCTGGTCATGGTGTGGCGGTATTTGTTCCTTGTATGCGGTATTATGTTGCCCGGCTATGGTGTGACAGTATTTGTATGTGATATTATTGGTCATTTTAAAAAATGTATGTGACACATTCCCTTAAAAAAATATATATAAAAATATACCTGAAAAGTGTACTGGATATTTTAAAAAATGTTTAATAGGTTAGAGTACAGTAGGGCCCTGACAAAAGAGTCTACCTTGTCCTGGTGGCAGCTTAAAAAATCTTTTGGCCAAAACAAAAGCTGCTGGCTATGTGTGTGATATGGTTCGATGGGAACTGTTAATGTGTGATTGGTTGAGGACGTGGTGCAGAAGTGGAGTATTTCCAGAGTGGGTAGAGTGGGTAGTGTGACTGTGGAAGGTTCAAGGCAGGGCCGGCGTTAGAACCCGGCGTATCCGGGCAAGTTCCGGGGCCCTGGAAAATCAGAGGGGCCCACTGCCCACTCACTGTCAGGGGCCCACCGCCCACTCACTGTCGGGGCCCATCGCCCACTCACTGTCGGGGCCTTGGCCACTTCCTCTGCACCTGTTCAGTGACGCAGGCGCTGCTTGATTGCCGGCACTCCCCCAGTCCCAGACATGGCCGCGCGCTGTGCGGCTGTGTCTGCTAGTAATGACACGGAAGGGTCGACGGCACTGCACCTTTAATTGTGCTTGTGTCGCCCCTGCAGCGTCATTACTAGCAGACACAGCCACACAGCGCGGGGCCATATCTGGGGGGGTGCCGGCAACAAGCACCGTCGGAGGTCCTGCACAGATGGGGGGAGCGGCCCGGACCCAACCACAAGTGGGCCCCTCTGATGGTCCAGGACCATGATGTCTGTGACACGCCGGGGGCCCTGCACTGCCCCATACCTGAGGAACTGCTGGACAGGACACTTGACCGGGGACAGGTGAGTGAGGCTTCCCCAATCCCCATATTAAAAATATTTGTAATGGGTCTGTGTGAGTGCATGTATGTGAATGTCAGTGTGTATAACTGTGTATATATATTTGTCTGTTTTATATATGCTTTTAAGAATGTGTGTAAAAATGTGTGTATGTCTGTATGTGTACATATCTGTGTACCGTGTGTGCGTGCGTGTGTCTGCATACCGTGTGTGCATGCATATGTCTGCATACCGTGTGTGTGCATATGTCTGCGTGCCGTGTGTGCGTGCATATGTCTGCGTACCGTGTGTGCGTGCATATGTCTGCGTACCGTGTGCGCGTGCATATGTCTGCGTACCGTGTGCGCGTGCATATGTCTGCGTACCGTGTGTGCGTGCATATGTCTGCGTACCGTGTGTGTGCGTGCATATGTCTGCGTACCGTGTGTGTGCGTGCATATGTCTGCGTACCGTGTGTGTGCTTGCATATGTCTGCGTACCGTGTGTGTGCGTGCATATGTCTGCGTACCGTGTGTGTGCGTGCATATGTCTGCGTACCGTGTGTGTGCGTGCATATGTCTGCGTACCGTGTGTGTGCGTGCATATGTCTGCGTACTGTGTGTGTGCGTGCATATGTCTGCGTACCGTGTGTGTGTGCGTGCATATGTCTGCGTACCGTGTGTGTGCGCATGTCTGCATATGTGAAGGATGAGGTGGCAGGCTGGGCCCTGTGTACTATATATATATTTCTCTGCGGCATCTGTGCATCATGAATCGTGTATGTGTTAAAAGGGGCCCACTGAGACTCTTTCGCCCGGGGCCCAGAAAAATCTGGAGCCGGCCCTGGTTTGAGGGATGGAAAAGGAGCTGGGGTGGAGGCTGTGGTGGAGGTGGAGTCTCAAGGGGGCCCAAAAGACTTTGCTAGTATGGAGCCCTGAAATTCCTGGTGGCAGCCCTGCCTACAGGCCCTTTATACCCTCATGAGTGCCTCTGCATACCTGCAAAAAAACTGATTTATTCATGTCCCGTGCTGGTGCAGACAATAAAATGTATCTGTAATTGCCTAGGTGTGTGCCATCAATATAATGCACAATTTTTTGTCTTTTTAAAGCTTTGTTACTTCTAATTTATGAAGCAGCCAGAGGTAAATATGCATAGTCCCAACTTTCGAAGAACAGAAAGAGGGACAAATAATGCGTTGCGGCAATTTTGGACACGCCCCTGGCCACACCCCAATCCACACCCATTTACCATTATCTTTTCTCCCCGCAGGAAGAGTTGTCAGAGGGGCGCTGGTAGTGAGGAAAATTCAGCAGACTCCATAGATTGCAGGGTGCAGACCCAAATCCGGGACTGTCCACTGTATCCGGGACAGTTGGGACTAGAAATAAACAGATGGATTCCTGGGTCTCTGGTCCAGCATCCCGGTCACTACCACCTGGTGGGTGGATGAGAGGCCATGAATGTTTTATCTTCCGGGGCAGCACAACGTCTGTTATTACACTTTCTGTTCACCTACTTTTGGACCACCCTGTATATATATATATATATATATATATATATATATATATATATATATATATGCATATGCTGCTTGTGTACATCTGGTCAGGCCTGGGTTCATGAGCTGCCCTACATGGCAAATTTACAGTGGCCACTCCTGTAGCCAGACCACCCTGTGGAATAATGCTTTACATCTGACATGATTTACCATGCATTCAGGACATTGTGGGCCGAGGCAGCAGCTTCTGACCCCTTGAGAATAGGCACCCGGGGGCCGTAAGCCTTGCTGCTTGTATGGAGTAAGGTGTTTTTTTTCAGATTGCAGGGTGCTGATATATGCAACCTTATCAGTGAATGGTAAAATCAGATTGGCCGTCTGCAGAGAAGTGATCTGTAGGCTGATGTTCTATCTATCTATCTATCTATCTATCTATCTATCTATCTATGCCATAGGTAACATACAGCCATGTTCCCAGGCTTTGGGTATGGGCACACAGGATAGGGCATCAATGTAAAAGTAGTTGACAACTCCTTTAAAGGCTTCCCAAACAAGTCCTGCTCATCGTTATTGACACCCTTGAAGTTTAAGTATTAATGTGGAATATCTCCTGAACTAAATGAATAAAGTGAATCGTTTTTTTTGTATAGAGCACTCATGTTAAATACAAAAGAGTAAATGATAAAAAATAATTTAAAACCAAAAACCATGGGAGGGAAACAGAAAAACTTAAAGCTTGCTTTGTCACTGGCATTGGCACCTTTTACAGAAATTTTGTATGGAAACACATTTGACTTGCCTGTGGTAAATCAAAAAAGAAATTCTCCAGTAATTAATTGTCGGTGCCCATGTGACATGAATTAGCCAATGAATGATGACTTCACTGTTTTAAAAAGCCACATGTTAGGCCCTGTTCCTTTGTCACAATGGTGAAGACAAAGGAGCTGTCTGAGGACATCACAATTGCTATTATTAGAAAACTCAAAACTTCCCAAGGGTATAAGGCCATCTCCAAATACCTTAGTATCCCAGTTTCAACAGTGTGTAGTGTTATTAAGAAGTTTGCCAAGCATGGAACAGTCAATAACCTCCCTGGACATGGGGGAAAGAGGAAAATTGACAAAAGATGTCTTCGATGGTTGGTGCGAATGGTGGAAAAAACACCAGGTCAAACATCCAAAGTCCTGAAGGCCAACCTGGAGCAGTCTGGGATCATAGTTTCAACAAGTACCATACGCAGCACACTAAACCAAGCAGAGCTTTATGGGTGAAGGCCAAGGAAGAAACCATTGCTGAATCAAAGGCATAAAAAGGAACAACTGATCTTTGCCAAAGAGTACCCTGACAAACTACAATCCTTCTGGGAAAATGTTCTGTGGACAGTTGAAGCAAAATAGAGATTTTTGGCAATGCAAAGCAACAGTATGTTTACAGGCGGCGCAATGAAGCTTATAAGAAACAGAACACCTTACCAACAGTTAAGCATGGTGGAGGATCCATAATGCTGTGGGGTTGCTTTGCTGCATCTGGTACTGGAGGCCTTGCCCGTATCATAGGAATCATGAAATTAAAGCATTATCAAGAGATTTTAGAGTGAAATATCCTAACCAGTGTAAGAAAACTTGGTTTGAGTTGCAGATCATATGTCCTCCAGCAAGACAATGACCCAAAACACACATCCAAAAATACACAGGAATGGTTGAAAAAGAAAAAATGGACTGTTTTAAAATGGCCCGCAATGAGTCCTGACCTCAATCCCATTGAAAATCTTTGGGGTGAGCTGAAATCTGCCATTGGGAAAAAGAACCCTGCAAACATTCAAGAGCTTGAGCAAACTGCAAAAGAAGAGTGGGAGAAAATTGCATCTGAGAAGTGTAAGAAGCTTATAGATGGCTATAAGAAACATTTGAATGTTGTCATCAAAGCCATAGGGTGTGCACCCAAGTATTAATTAGGGGTGCCTTTATTGCTGCACATGCTGTTTATTCTGTTTCTTCTTTGAAATTGCAACATGGAAGTTGAAAAACAATGTTTTATTGTTGTATTACTTTGGACCACTAATTAAAAAATACTGAGGATTTAACTTTGGCACATTTCCATTTATTTCTGAAGATATTGTACAGTCTATGAAAAAAATGAAGGGGTGTCAATAATGGTGAGCAGCACTGTACATATTAGACTGAAGTTGCCTGAATCCGGTACACAATGTTGCGGGAGAAAAGATCCATTTCGTCAGAATTCCTGTGGCCAAACCTTTTGGTCTACGGGAGATGAGCTGTTGTCAGAAGTCAGGCAGCTGCATTTTTACAGACAACGTAGAGCACTTGGCCAAGCGTTCAAGTGTATGAGGGAGTCGAGGGTGAGAACTGTCAGTCAATGGTTCAGCCGACTCTATCTAATGAGTATTGCGGGCTACCAAGCAACCTGAGCCGTGGAGTTGGTAAGCCAAAGTTTCGACTTCATCTTATAAATAATGAGGCTATTTAAATGGAAAATAAAACATTTATTTGAATACAATTTCTGAACAAATCATTGAAATTTCTATGAAAAGTTATAATTATAATAGTCAGTACATATCTACTGAAAATAAATACTGTATAAAGCGATAGTATACCAAGAATATGCACAAAACTGTGTTTTTTTTAATGCTTTTAATTTTCTACCCTCATATAAAAATAAAAAGTTATTACACCACAGAGTGAAGTATAGCAAAGTTTCAGGTAATGTACCCTTCGTCAGTATGAATAAGATATGTGTGGATGAAAAAAATGCAAATAATCCACTTTTACCAGTATATGAAGGTATGGGATTACTGGGCTGTCTAGGAATCCGAAGAGAGGTGGAAATTACCATTCCCCATAGGACAGCGGTGGGTAATCTTTTTTCTGTCAAGGCCATTTGGATATTTATACCATCCTTTGGGGGCTGTACAAATTGTGCGCCAACTCCGCCCATAAAGTACGTCCTGACGCTGGCACTGGTGTCAGGACGTAATCTCTCATTGCATGCGCCTCAGCATCCAGTAGTGAACACTGCGTGTGTGTGCGCTCACAGAGCAAGAAGAAATTATTGGGCTGGTGACAGACAAAATACAGCTGCCGGCCCAAGCACTGTGGTCCCCGGGAATCTGCCTGGACGCTGGATAAAAAGTAATCGAGGCTGTGGGCCTGAGGTTCCCCACCCCTGCCATAGGAGAAGGAATCCAGTGATACAGCATGCTGTGGATATAGAGGAAAGTGGTGGTAGAAAATTAAAAACATTCAAAAAAACATTCTGTTTTGTGCGTCTTCTTGGTGTGTTATTCCTCTATAGAACATACATTTTCTGATGAAGTAGGGAGTGATGTGGGAATAAACACCCAATCTCTTTGCAGCATAAATTGGAAGTTGCTCAACTCACCTTTTGTCTGATTCATATCTACTGTCTCCAATTCCACCCAAAACTATATGTGCTTATTAAGTATTTGCAGCTTGAATATCTGCACCAAAAATGCATCTCTTTGCAGGAAAAAAAAATAGTTTAAGTCCTCATTCAGATGTCCGTTTTTCACGTGTCCATGTTTTTCACAGATAGCACTCATACAGTGATAGTCTATTGAGCCATTCACATGTCCGTGATTTTTTGTGGAAAATTGCAGACATGATTGGTCACATCAAAATCTATTGATCTGTGAAAAAATCAGATGACATCCGAGTGCAGTACGATTTTCATGGACTGTCAGAAAGGAAAAGGTGCAGAAACTTTTTTTTTACAAGAAAAACTGATGACACTCGGACCACATCTTGATCAAACTTTGGTCAGTGTTTGATCAAAATAATCAGACCATTTTTTTTCATATGTGTTAAAATTGGATGTGTGAATGAGGCCTTACATGTGCTGTTTTTATACGTTTGTAAGCTTTTTTTTTCCCTATTCATACATTACTACTCTACTTTAGATTGTCCATGTTCCATCTATAATACAGGATCTATGGTTACCTGTTTTTTATATTCGTTCTGTAAATCGTTCATGCAATGTCTATAATGGAAAAGCAATAAATGAGACTGCACAGATTTTCATGATCATTGCTAAAAAAAACGTTTTTGTATGTCTCATGATGAAGAATATTTGTTATATAGTGTGAATATATATATATTCTCTATTTTTTTATTTTCACTTTTATGAAAAACTGAAAAATTTAGTGGCTTGGAAAATAATTCACCCCCCCTTGGAATTTTTTGTGTTTTTTCACACACTCTGCACCCGTCTCTCACGCACCCTTCACCCCCTTGCACCCTTTTTCCCGCAAGAATATTTTTTAGCTCCAAATTTAGCATTTTCACAAGGGTAGCAGCAGAAAATGGACCCCAAAATTTGTTGTGCAATTCTCCCGTGTACGCAGATACCCCATATGTGGTCGAAAACTACTTTTAAGGCATAGTGCAGAGCTCAGAAGGGAAGAAGCACCATATTGGAGTTCAGATTTTGCTGGACTGGTTTGAGGGTGCCATGTCACATGTCCCCCCATATGTAGGGGAAAACTATTGTTTGGGTGCATGGCAGGGCTCAGAATGGATAGAGTGACATTTTGGAACACAGACTTTGATGGAATGGTCTGCGGGTGTCATATCACATTTGGAGAGCCCCTGAGGTGCCAGATCAGCCGAACCCCCCCCATAAGTGACCTTATTTTACAAACTACACCTCTCAATGAATTCATCTAGGGGATCATATTGAAACCACAGGTGTATCACAGCATTTTATACCATTGGGCAGGGAAGAAAAAATAATTCAATTTTAATCACCAAAATTTTGTTTTAGCCCCAGATTTTACATTTTCACACTGGGAAATGGGTAAAAATGGCACCAAAATTTGTCCCACAATTTCTGCTGAATTTAGAAATGCCTCATATGTGGCTGTGCAGTACTGCTCTGCCATACGGCGAGACTTGGGAGGGACGGAGCGCTTTTTGCCTCCTGGAGCGCAGATTTTCCTTGAATAGTTTGTGGACTTCATATACAGAGCCACTACATGCTGGAAGAGCAGAATCCCCCCTCAAGTGACCCCATTTTGGAAATTATACTCCTTTGTGAATTTATCTACAGGTGTAGTGACGATTTTGACTCCATAGGTGTTTTCCAGAACCAAGCAGAAGTGGATGTTGCTTAGTGAAGATTGCAAACTGCTGCTGTAGTGACCAGCACATTGTAGTGACCAGTATGTTGTAGTGACCAGTATGTTGTAGTGACCAGTACGTTATGCCCAGCTCGTGCTCCTGGAGACATGCACCCATAAATTAGGCAGGCTATCATCGCTACAGGAATGCCAAACATGTGGACGCTAACTGCAGTTTAGGCACACTGTGGAGCTCAGAAGGGAGGGGGACATTTGGATTTGGGAGCTGTAGTGCAGCGGCTTAGGGCATTGCTGTAGTGGTCCAGGGTGTGTTTTGGCCGACCATGTACCTCCCCCAGGTGACTGGTCATATGACTGTGACATCGCACAGGTCCTGTGCACACAGAAGGTCTGATCACATGACTGTGACATCAGCACAGGTCCTATGTGTGCACTAAAGGATATATAAACCCTGGTAGATTTGAGACAGGTGTGTAAGGCATGAGGCCTGTTCCCGTGTGTGGTACACCGTTAGCCTGGAGAGGCTTAATGAGGCCTAGTGAGGCCTAGTGAAGCCTGGCGAAGCCTGAAAGGAAGAGACTGGATCCTTAGGTGTAAGCGATACCAGTAGCCTTGGAGGGCCAGAGGCTTGGAAGGCAAGAGTCCTGGAAGGCAGAGGCTGGATGTTAGGTGAGAAAACATACCAGTAGCCTTTGAAGGAACGAGGGCTGGAGACCCCCATCAGTGAAGCCGTAAAGCCACAGTGGTGGCAGAACAAATCTGACTGAAGCAGCTAAAACCCGGCAAAGGTAAAACACTGTATTATATGGACGTTGCTATAAGTGACTTTGCTGGAGGCTGTAACTGGAGCCAAGTGGGCCTGTCTGCCACTTGAAAGACTCCTGGACATTATATATGTATGTCGGTGAGCCACTGAGTTGGACTCGGTGATAAGCAGTAGTGAAGTGTAATAAACTGCTGGATTGTGAAATACTGGAAAACGTGGCTGGTGTGTTTTAAATGAACCGGTGCAGCGAGTTTTATTCCACTTTTTGTTTGGCGGTATGACGATAAAGCATAGTTTTTTGACTTGTTTTTCACTTTTATTTAAGGTGTTCACTGAAGGGGTTAACTAGCGGGACAGTTTTTTATAGGTTGGGTTATTCCTGATACAGCGATACCAAATATGGGACATCAACTTTCTCTGCCCTGATCACTGATCTAACACTCTTTAGTGCATCTGCACTGCAGAGCATTAGATTAGCATCTGACAAGCAGGAAGGAGGCGTCTCAGCTCCTGCTCTCTGAACAGGCGCTGACAGGCCACCTTTCTGCAGGACCCTGAAGAACCCCTCGGCCATCTTAGGTCCGGGGGTCACCATGGAGACCATCAGTACAACGCAATTGCATCACATTGTGCTAATGGAAACAGACAGGGAGCTCACTCCCTGTGCGATGCCCTGCAATGTGCTGTCACTATTGACAGCGGCATCACAGGGATTAAATGCCCGTGATCGGTGCTAGCACCGATTGTGGGCATTGCTGCGGGGTGTCAGCTCTAACATAGAGCTTACACCCACACTCGATCATGGCGGCACTCAGTGTGAGCCCACACGATTGCGCTTTGCAGGAATGCAGCTCCCGTGGTGCCGTATATATACCTGTTATGTCAGGAAGGGGTTAAAAAAAATTCCTTCATGATGGTGCCGCCCCTCAACCTGCCGCCCTAGGCACCCGCCTTCCAGTGCCTAGTGGCTAATAGGGCCCTGCATACAATTTAATTTTTGTTACCTACAGATCACCAATGATTTGGAGATTAACTTGGAAGAAGTCTGTTCTAGAATCTTTAGAAAGACTAAACTGTCAAGTATATGTACTAACAATGGACCAAGAGGAAGCACGGAGGATGTAATCGTCTCACTAACAGTGGCCATACACAATAGAAAGAAGCATATGATGCTTGGACAAACATTGATAAAATCTTCCTGTAGTGAGTGATTGTTTTGATGATAAAGTTTTATACATATTTTTAGTTCATGTTGGTTAATAGACTTTTCATCTGGCCATACATTCTCAGGCATAATATGATAGAGCTTTCTAGGAATGTTCTTTTGTGGGATATTTTGTGCATGGACGAAAGATATTTTAGTATAATTCTGACAGCTATCTGGGTATGAACACTTTATACAACGAAAGCTGTCAGTCACTGATAGGGCCGCCCACTGGACCAAAAATCCCAGAAAGAGCAGAGGTTTAAATGATTAAAAAAAGAGGTAATTTGCATAGTTATTTCCCAGAGGAGCACTGCAAGGCTTATAAGCCTCTTCATTTTGGCATGCTAGAGACAAGATGAGAGCCATCTTTGATCCAGGTCAGAAGCCACTCACCTAACTAAATCAGATCTCATGCTTTGCACTGACAAGGGGCGACACCCCGAAACACTGTGTCTGCAAATTGAGATTCTGGCTTGGGTTTTATCATAAGTCACATGGCAAGGCTCGTTAATGAGTCAATATTGACTTTTAGGATTGTTCTTAACACTAGGTGGCCATAGAGCTCAACTCCAAGGCAATTTGCATAAAAAAGGTTATACTGAATGTTTTCTCACAAAAGTATATATCAATGCACTTAGCTCCCTTGCTCTATAACATGAAGTATGGAGAATAGACTGCATTTTCATGTTGACAGGTTCCTTTTAAAGGGCATCTGTCTGTAGGATAAAGCCTCCTTGATACCTGTGATCCGATGTCTTATTCCAGAGAAATTCACATTTTCCTTACATGTAAATGAGCTGTTAAGATCTATGGGCAGGACACTGATCTGCATGAGAATCTGCTTCCAGAGCTTATTTTAAATTAAAGGGGTATTACCAATGTGTGACATGTAATGGCTGCTCTCTGCTCTCCTCATATACAACCCCTGGCAAAAATTATGGAATCACCGGGCTCGGAGGATGTTCATTCAGTTGTTTAATGTTGTTGAAAAAAAGCAGATCACAGACATGGCACAAAACTAAAGTCATTTCAAATGGCAACTTTAGGGCTTTAAGAAACACTAAAAGAAATCAAGATTAAAAATGTGGTACTCAGTAAGAGGGAAAAAATTATGGAATCACTCAATTCTGAGGAAAAAATTATGGAATCACCCTGTAAATTTTCATTTCCAAAACTAACACCTGCATCAAATTAGATCTGCAGGTTAGTCTGCATCTAAAAAGGAGTGATCACACCTTGGAGAGCTGTTGCACCAAGTGGACTGACATGAATTATGGCTCCAACACGATAGATGTCAATTGAAACAAAGGAGAGGATTATCAAACTCTTAAAAGAAGGTAAATCATCACGCAATGTTGCAAAAGATGTTGGTTGTTTACAGTCAGCTGTGTCTAAAATCTGGACAAAATACAAACAACATGGGAAGGTTGTTAAAGGCAAACATACTGGTAGACCAAGGAAGACATTAAAGCATCAAGACCGGAAACTTAAAGCAATATGTCTCCAAAACAGGAAATGCACAACAAAACAAATGAGGAACGAATGGGAGGAAACTGGAGTCAATGTCTCTGACCGAACTGTAAGAAACCACCTAAAGGAAATGGGATTTACATACAGAAAAGCTAAACATAAGCCATCATTAACACCTAAACAGATAAAAACAAGGTTACAATGGGCTAAGGAAAAGCAATCGTGGACTGTGGAAGACTGGATGAAAGTCATATTAAGTGATGAATCGCGAATCTGTATTGGGCAAGGTGATGATGCTGGAACTTTTGTTTGGTGCCGTTCCGATGAGATTTATAAAGATGACTGCATGAAGAGAACATGCAAATTTCCACAGTCATTGATGATATGGGGCTGCATGTCAGGTAAAGGCACTGGGGAGATGGCTGTCATTACATCTTCAATAAATGCCCACATTTACATTGATATTTTGGACAGTTTTCTTATCCCATCAATTGAAAGGATGTTTGGGGATGATGACATCATTTTTCAAGATGATAATGCATCCTGCCATAGAGCAAAAACTGCGAAAACATTCCTTGAAAGAAGACTCATAAGGTCAATGTCATGGCCTGCAAATAGTCTGGATCTCAATCCAATTGAAAATCTTTGGTGGAAGTTGAAGAAAATGGTCTATGACAAGGCCCCAACCTGCAAAGCTGATCTGGCAACAGCAATCAGAGAAAGTTAGAGCCAGATTGATGAAGTGTACTGTTTGTCACTCATTAAGTCCATGCCTCAGAGACTGCAACCTGTTATTAAAACCAGAGGTGGTGCAACAAAATACTAGTGATGTATTGGAGTGTTCATTTGTGTGTTTGTTTTTCATGATTCCATATTTTTTTCCTCAGAATTGAGTGATTCCATAATTTTTTCCCTCTGCTTGGTCTGAAAAAAATTACCCTTACTGAGTACCACATTTTTAATCTTGATTTCTTTTAGTGTTTCTTAAAGCCCTAAAGTTGCCATTTGAAATGACTTTAGTTTTGTGCCATGACTGTGATCTGCTTTTTTTCAACAACATTAAACAACTGAATGAACATCCTCCGAGCCCGGTGATTCCATAATTTTTGCCAGGGGTTGTACATGTCTCACACCGGTAATGCCCCCTTTCATTTATAATACCCTCTGAGCAAAGAATGAAAGCGGAAAAACTAACAATCGCTCGGTCCTCAAGTGGTTAATGACCATCCAAATTTAGCGTTTTCCTCTGTATTTCATCAGCTATAAGTTTTTATTTTTTATTAATATCTTTATTGAATTTTTCAAAGTGAACAAAACATAAACATAACTACTATTTACTACAATGATACATAAAAGAAATATTATTTTTTATTTTTTAATAACGTCTTTTTCTGTATGCTGCTTTATTTTTTTGCAGTGTTTTGGGGTATATGGTTTATGTAATTATTTGTGTAATTTCTATCATTTTTTATGTGTTGCAAATGTAGAAAAGAAGCTATTTTTGTATTTTTTTTACTATGGTTTACACTTCAATCTAAAAAAAATCTGTTGAATAAATTGAACAGACTGTTAGGTATTTTACTATTTATATTTCACATATAATAAAATGTTTTTCTAAGAGGGAGGGGATACTTTATTTTTCATATATTTTTTACATATATGTCTCCTGTGATCCGGCTGCTCTATGTCAGGCAGACATTTGATTACCATATGATTGCTGGGTCTAATAGAAGCACTCACTTTATGCTGTGTCTGCAAAAGAGAATACAGAAGCTGTAATAAACCATTTCTGTCTTTTGCTCAGAGTCCCCACGTTTGCCTGCAGTAGAGAGCAAAGTCCATAGGTCAATGAGGAAGTGGGCATAAACAGCAACTTAGAAGATGAGCAGAAGCTTATAAGAAGGGCATTGCACACCGCACACAACTATAGGAACATGTTTCACTAGTGTCTGAGGCCGTGTGACCCTTACCTGCTTAAGATCCACTACCTATTTGCTGTCTTTGGCAATCACAAATTATTTTCTTCTTCTAGGTCACAGCTGAAGTCTGTGAGGTCATGAACCTGGGATTATCTGGAATCCTGAAGATAAAATATTGCGTCTGCATACTAACTGTTCTTAGAGAGTCATAATATTTGTACTGTGTTCTCTTGCTTTGCTGTATCTGTAATCTATGATATTTCCAGCAGCGTTTAATCTCACCATATACTTTTTCTGCTTCTTCGAATTATATTGCTGTTATTGATGTGAATATATGCAACTTTAATGCCATCTAGTGGTAAGTATGAGTAATGCACTTTTTTGGGATGAGCTGTATTTGTCAGTATCATCAATTTTGAAGTTCTCCTTAACTTTTATTAAAGCATTATAGGGAGAAATAAAAAAAAAAGCATACCGAAATTCTGGCTAATGTTAATTTTCTGCTTTTCACCGTACTGCACAAATAAGGGACGTGGATTCAATTGAATAACTAAGCGCTGATGAGGTGCATTGGAGTTCTTCGTGATGCTTCTGAAGCTAGTAAATCAGTGAAACTTGATAGATCTGATGTCAGGAAACATCTAAGAGAAGTTCTGGGTAGAATGTTCCTCTGCAAAAAAACAATTTTGGTGGGCTACATTTCCTAAAAGGTGACAAGATATGGTTATCTACAAACATAGATTAGTGTTCAAGTACCTAAATTGGGTCCTAAATTTATTTGTCCTTATGATATCATAGACGTTGTTAATCTTGTAGCTGTTCCTCTACAACTTTCAGAAACTTTTCCTATATCAAATGTTTTTCACCAGTGTTCATTCAAGGTATATCGTTCACCTGTGCACCCAGCCAGACTTCCCTCTTCTGGTCAGAGGCAACGTAAAATCTGAGGTTCAAAAGATCTTGACTCTAGATCTGTTAGAGATTCTATGTCATTAGTGACAGTATGGACCAGAAGAGAGGTTTTGGGTACCAGCTAATAAAATTAACGCTGACAGTTTGATCACGCGTTGATTTCATCTTCTGTTTCCCAATATGCCTTTTTCTAATGGTCTTGAGGTCTATCATAAAAGAGGGGGAACTGTTACATACTCGCACTCTGCTTCTATTGTCAGGGACCAACATTCTGACCTGGTGAGATACACTGTCTGAAGAGGGGTCGGTGGGAATGTCATGGCATTAGTAAATTGTGGAGATGGTGTATATACATTACATAGGAGACAGTTGGGCTGGTGCATAAATTATATAGGAGATAGTGAGGCTGGAACATACAGTAGTGTTCAAAATAATAGTAGTCCAATATGACTAACCAGATTAATCACTGTTTTGGTATAAATTATATTACTACATGTCAAACAATTTACCAGTTGGTACAGTAGATTCTAACAAAACCAACATACTCAGCATTCATGATCTGCATGTTTTTGAGTCTGTGTATTTGAATAATTAATTGAAAGGGGGTGTTCAAAATAATAGCAGTGTGGAGTTCAATTAGTGAGGTCAATCATTCTGTGAAGAAACAGGTGTGAATCAGGTAGACCTTATTTAAGGGTGAAGCCAGCACATGTTGTACCTGCATTTGTCTTTGAAAACTTGAAATTATGAGTCGTTTGAGACATTGTTCAGAAGAACAGCGTACTTTGATTAAAAATTTGATTGGACATGGTGAAACTTATAAAGAAGTGCAGACAATTATAGGCTGTTCCGCTAAAATAATCTCCAATTCTTTAAAATGGAAAGCAAAACCAAAGAAACATGGAAGAAAATGCGAGACTACCATTCGAATAGATTGAAGAATAGCCAGAATGGCAAAGGCTCAGCCAATGATCAGCTCCAGGATGATCAAAGATAGTCTCAAGTCACCTGTAAGTACTGTGACAGTTAGAAGACGCCTGTGTGAAGCTAATCTCTCAGCAAGAAGTCCCCGCAAAGTCCCTCTGTTAAAAAAAGACATGTACTGAAGAGGATACAATTTGCCAAAGAACACATCAACCGGCCTAAAGAGAAATGGAGAAATATTTTGTGGACTGATGAAAGTAAAATCGTTCTTTTTGGGTCCAAGGGTCGCAGACAGTTCGTCAGACGTCCCCCAAACTCTGCATTCAAGCCACAGTACACTTTGAAGACAGTGAAGCATGGTGGTGCAAGCATCATGATATGGGCATGTTTATCTTAATATGGTGCTGGACCTATTTACTGTATACCAGGGATCAGGCTTACCATCATATATTAAAATACTTGAAGAGGTCATGTTGCCTTACGCTGAAGAGGATATGCCCTTGAAATGGGTATTTCAACAAGACAATGACCCTAAACACACCAGTAAATTAGCAAAATCTTGATTCCAGTTCAACAAAATTGAGGTTATGGAGTGGCCAGACCACCTTAATCCGATAGAACACTTGTGGGGTGACATCAAAAATGCTGTTTCTGAGGCAAAGCCAACAAATGCCAAAAAATTGTGGGATGTAGTCAAAGCATCCTGAGCAGGAATAACAGTTGACAGGCGCCAGAAGTTGGCTGCAACATAGATGTGAAGCAGTTCTAAAAAACTCTGGGTATACAACTAAATATTAGGTTAGTGATTCACAGAAATACTAAATCCTCAAAAAAAGAGAGTACATATTGTGAGTTTGTAAAGATAAATGCAGACACTGCTAGTTTTTAGAACAGACCAATGTTCATTTTTTGTTATTTTCTGTAAAGTAGTTAAAATTATATACATTTCTCTTCATGTTTTGAATTAGAAAACAGTGTGCAATGTTACCAATGCATGGAAATAAAAACTAGAATAAAGATTTTGTGCTTATCTCATGTTTTTGAACACACTGCTATTATTTTGAACACTACTGTACCATATACACACAATGGTGTTCTCAGTGGCGATTGGGTCCTTTCAAGTCCTCTGTCCTCATTCTGGTAAGGTCTAGTCTGCACTGTGCATGTCAGCCTTTTTAGTGTATGCAGAATACAAACTGCAGGAAAATAAAAAAAAAGTTAAGGACATTGTTTTTTTCTGCCAGGCACTACGGGTGGCCAAAAACACCACGTGGTTTTTGCAAACTGTCCTTAAATTTATGGACGGTTGGCAACTCATTCAAGGAGTAATCCAACCAATACTCACATTCAAGGGTCATTATTAGTGTTGAGCGAGCATGCTCGACACTGCTCGGTACTCGCCCGAGCATCACGTTACTCGGGATGTTTGGCGAGCACCGAGCATTTCCGGGTTACTCGGGCGGGAGCTCGGGTCTCTGCCCTGCATGTTTGGCGCTCTTTACAGAGCCAATGAACATGCAGGGATTGCCAGCGAATCACTGTAATGCCGCAGCCATGTTGGTTGTAGGCATTACATTCATTGGCTGGCCGCACAGCGTCACCTCGAGTATTTAAAACCAGGCGCCGCCATCTTGGACACAGACGGCTGGGATCAGACAGTGTAGGGACAGCGCTGCTGATTTAGGAAGAGATATATCCTGCGAAATAGTTAGTGTAGGGTCTGTAAAGGCTGCCAGATCAAACAAACAGTCCTTCTCAGGACTAATATCCATCCCAGATATCAGGCAGGCAGGCTGTATAGGAGACGCAGTGGTTATACCAGCAAATGCTGCATTACAGTCCTGTGTGCTCCTGTTGCTGAAATTGCTGGACTTAGCTCCAGGTCTCCGGGGCCAGGAAAAATCCTTTTTTTTTCATCTAAATCCTCTTTTTTTTTCCTCCTTCACACTATACAAATACCCGTCTGGTTAACCTTTTGGTGCCCCCCCCCCCCCCCCCCCCAAAAAAAAAAAGTGTGTCTCTGATTTTTCAGACACAAATATATCTGTTGAAAATAGTCCGGTGTAGGCCCGAGAAATAGAAGAGTGGTTTTGCAGTTCCACGGGTCAAATCTCTGTATTATCCTGCTTTTGGCATTTTTTGCCGTAAAGAAAAACTAATAGTGTCTCCCTGATTTTTCAGACACAAATATATCTGTTGAAAATAGTCTGGTTTAGGCCCGAGAAATAGAAGTGTGGTTTTGCAGTTCCACGGTTCAAACCTCTGTATTATCCACTTTTGGGCCATTTTTACCTAACAAAAACCAGTTTGAGTGTGTCGCTCACTGTTCAGCCGCAAATATATCTATTTAAAATTGTCTGGTATACCAGACAATTACTGTGGTTTTGCCATTCCACGGTAAAAAATCTCTATTATTCAGCTTTTGGTATTTTTTCAGTAAAGAAAAACAGTAATAGTTTCTCCCTGATTGTTCAGATTGTTTAAAAGAGTCGGGTGTAGGCCACAGAAATAGAACTGTGGTTTTTCTCTTCCACGGTTCTAATCTACTTTTTATTACCCTTTTTCCATTGATAGTGCGAGTGTAAGCTATTTTACTTCCTTTACAATGGGCAAGGCGCGTGGCAAGGGACGTGGAACTGGACGTTCTGGTGATGGTGCGTGCAGAAGACGGAGCCGTGGCCAAGGTGAAAATGTGCCACAACCAACAGCCACATCTTCTCGCTCCCACTTCTTGACTGAATTACTAGGGAAGCACAGAACAACACCAGTATTGCAAACTGATCAGTGTGAACAGGTTATTAATTGGATAGCAGATAATACTTCCAGTTACCTATGCACCACCACCTCTGGTCTGTCTTCCACACGGTCAACTCTTAGTAGCCTTGAGTCTCAACCGCATACTCCTCCTCACCCTGATGCTCCTTCCTCCCACCATGCCGAGTGTCGTCAAACAGCAAGTGATCCCACACTTGGACACTCTGAAGAGCTGTTCACTGGTCCATTTCCAGATTTGTGCCCCTCGCCTGCTCCGCTTGAGGTGGTGGAAGAGGAGATCCCATGTAGCGATGCCCAAATATTTGAACAGCCACGGCCACAGGAAGTCGATGCTGGCAATTTGTCACAAGAGGTGGACGATGACGAGACACAATTGCCAGGAAGTGAGGAGGAGGATCGTGGTGCGCAAGTGGAAGAAGAGGAGGTGGTGGATGATCTAGTTACTGACTCAACGTGGCAGGAGGACATGCAGAGCGAGGCCAGCAGCACACAGGGTGAGGGAGGCAGAGTACCTCACAGGCAGGAAGAAGCAGTGTGGTGGCTGCACACAGAAGGCAGGCAACAGTTCCCCGTAACACCAACACGAGGGATGTTGACAGTACAAGCGGTAGGTCTTCCGGAGTCTGGAATTTTTTTAAAGACTCTGCTGATAACCCCAAAAAGGCCATTTGTACCACCTGCCATGCCAGTATCAGCAGGGGTGACAAAACTACCAGCCTGACCACCACCAGCATGATCAGGCACATGGCAGCAAAGCACCCGACTTTGTGGGGTGAACCCCAGGGTCCACGACCAGTGTCAGGGGGTGTCACCACTGCTTCTTCCGCTGTTGTGCGTGCAATAGAACCCCCTGTTGTGTGTGCAAGGCAATCCCCTGTCCATACTGCATGCAAAGATGCCCCCTCCTCTCAGTCTTCACTTGTTCTGGCAGTTTCTCAAGAAACAGCATCAACGTCCACGTCCGTGTCCACAGTGTTCAATTGTTCATATCCCAGACCTTTGAACGAATGCGGAAATTCGCAGCCAACGCCCCACAGGCCACAGTCCTAAATTCGCACATTTCACGACTGCTTGCATTGGAAATGCTGCCTTTTAGGCTGGTGGAGACGGAATCCTTCCGCAATCTTATGGCGGTTGTCGTCCCTCGGTACTCGGTCCCCAGCCGACACTATTTTGTCCAGTGTGCCATCCCAGCACTGAACAAGCACGTGTCCCAAAACATCTGCCGTGCCCCCAACAACGCAGTTACTGGGAGAGTCCACCTGACAAGGGACACGTGGACAAGTGCTTGTGGCCAGGGACGGTTCATCTCCCTGATGGCACACTGGGTAAACATAGTGGAAGCCGGGACCCAGTCGGACCTTGGGATGGAACACATCCTCCCCACACCGAGGATTGCGGGCCCTATGTCAGTCAGAGTTGCCCCCACAGTGTACAGCTCCTGCTCTTCCTCCTCATGTTCAGCCTCCATCTCAGAAATCACCACATCAGTTACAAGCTGGAAGCACTGCAGTACTGACTCCGCCAAGCGGCAACAGGCTGTGCTGAAACTCATAAGCTTAGATAAGAAACTTCACACTGCTTGTGAGTTTTGGACAGCTGTGAAAGAGCAGGCAGATCTGTGGCTGAGACCGCTGAACCTACAGCCAGGCATGGTCGTGTGTGACAATGGCCGTAACCAGGTGGCGGCTCTGAGGCGAGGCGAGATCACACACGTACCATGCCTGGCTCATGTGCTTAACCTCATGGTTCAGCGGTTTCTTAAATCGTACCCCGAGTTGCCAGATCTGCTCGTCAAAGTACGCCGCCTGTCAGCTCATTTTCACAAGTCGGCTACAGCTTCCGCTGCCGTTGCTGTGTTGCAGCAGCGTTTGCAGCTTCCGTCACACCGACTGGAGTGTGATGTCCCCGCACGTTGGAACTCTACCCTCCACATGTTGCAAAGGATTTGTGAGCAGAAGAGAGCAGTTGTGGAGTACCAGCTGCAATAAGGCCGTCGATATTCAGGTCAGACTCCACACCTCAGGAGTGGACCTGGATGTCTGACATATGTACCATCTTGACAAACTTTGAGGAGTCCACCAAGATGGTGAGTGGCGATGACACCATCATTAGCATCAGCATTCCACTTCCTTGTCTTTTGCAATGCTCTCTGCAGAGAATTAAAGAGGAGGCATTGCAGCCAGAGTATGATGAGATGGATCAAGAAGCCGTAGCGGTCGATTACACACAGCCCAGCCTCATCTCATCCCAATGTGCAATGGGGGACAATGAGGGAGAGGAGGAGGAGGAGGAAGAACAGGAGCTTGTATCATGCACTGTAGACGGTAGTACCTGTACAACTGTCATACCGTTGGTTCAGCGTGGGTGGAGGGGGGAGGAGGAGGAGGAGGAGGAGGAGGAGAGCATGGTCAGTCCTCATCTTGGTGAGGACACGGAAGTCTTGCCCGTTACCAGTCTGGCACGCATGGCTGACTTTATGTTACGCTGCCTTAACCGTGACCCTCACGTCGTCAAAATGTTGGGTGACAGTCATTACTGGTTGGTGACACTTTTAGACCCCCCGCTACATGGAGAACTTTCACTCTCCTATTCCTGAGGTGGAGAGGTCTACAAAAATGGGGCAGTACCAGAAGGCCCTTGCTGCAGAACTGTTAAAAAAATTCCCATCTGAACACGCTAGCGGCAGAGGTCACAGTTCGTTGCCCATCCAAGGTGTACATGCAAGAGAGACGCAACTCCAATCCAGCAGAGGCAGGGGAACACTGTCAACGTTCTGGGACAGTTTTCTCAGACCCTCCCTTCGAACAGACCCTGAGGCGCGGTGTACTCTCACAAGGTGTGGAAAGTTTCAAAAGATGGTGAGGGAGTACCTTGCCGACCGTACCAGCGTCCTCCGTGATTCCTCTGTGCCTTTTAATTATTGGGTATCCAAGCTGGACACTTGGAATGAACTCGCTCTGTACGCCTTGGAGGTCCTGGTCTGCCCTGCCGCTAGCTTGTTATCGGAGCGTGTTTTTAGTGCCGCTGGGGGAATTATAACTGATAAGCGCACTCCCTGTCAACTGACAATGCTGACAAGCTGACCCTTATCAAAATTAACAAGGGCTGGATTGGGCCAGACTTCTCATCACCACCAAATGACAGCAGAGTAACATAAATTCAAATCCACTGTGTTTTTTCGGGAGGTGTATTCAAATGCACCGCTTCACACCCACACACACATGGGTATATGCTTCCTCATTTTGGCTGTTTTATGTTCTTCTCCTTATCCTCAGCCTCCACCACCACTATACCACCAGGGTGACCGTGGTCCGTGTTGCCATTATTGAAAGTTCCTCCGTCCTTATTTTTGTCAGCTTTTGCTTGGAAGGCATAAGCAAAGACTGTGAGAGACCCACTCCCCAATAATGGGAATATTATTTTTAACATGCTGTACTGTATGGCTCTTGTAAGGGGCATTAAAACCGTCTTGTTAAGCTACTTTGACCTCCACCACTTTTCCAAGGGGCATTCAAACAGTCTTGTTAAGCTACTGGGACCTCCACGTCTCTTCCAAGGGGCATTCAAACTGTCTTGTTAAGCTACTGCGACCTCCACCACTTTTCCAAGGGGCATTCAAACCATCTTTTTAAGGTACTGTGACCTCCACCAGTTTTCCAAGGGGCATTAAAACCGTCTTGTTAAGCTACTGCGACCTCCACGTCTCTTCTGAGGGGCATTAAAAGCGTCTTGTTAAGCTACTGTGACCTCCACCACTTTTCCAAGGGGCATTAAAACCGTCTTGTTAAGCTACTGGTACCTCAATGTCTCTTCTGAGGGGCATTAAAAGTTTCTTGTTAAGCTACTGTGACCTCTACCACTTTTCCAAGGGGCATTAAAACCATCTTGCTAAACTACTGTGACCTCCACGTCTCTTCCAAGGGGCATTCAAACCGTCTTGTTAAGCAACTGCGACCTCCACCACTTTTTCAAGGGGCATTCAAACGGTCTTGCTAAGCTACTGTGACCTCCACCACTTTTCCAAGGGGCATTAAAACCGTCTTGTTAAGCTACTGTGACCTCCACGTCTCTTCCAAGGGGCATTAAAACCGTTCTGTTAAGCTACTGCGACCTCCACCACTTCTCCAAGGGGCATTCAAACCGGCTTCTTATGCTACTGTGACCTCCACCACTTTTCCAAGGGGCATTAAAACCGTCTTGTTAAGCTACTGGTACCTCAATGTCTCTTCTGAGGGGCATTAAAAGCTTCTTGTTAAGCTACTGTGACCTTTACCACTTTTCCAAGGGGTATTAAAACAGTTTTGCTAAACTACTGTGACCTCCACGTCTCTTCCAAGGGGCATTCAAACCGTCTTGTTAAGCAACTGCGACCTCCACCACTTTTCCAAGGGGCATTCAAACCGTCTTGCTAAGCTACTGTGACCTCCACCACTTTTCCAAGGGGCATTAAAACCGTCTTGTTAAGCTACTGTGACCTCCACGTCTCTTCCAAGGGGCATTCAAACCATTCTGTTAAGCTACTGCGACCTCCACCACTTCTCCAAGGGGCATTCAAACCGTTTTTTTAAGCTACTGTGACCTCCACCACTTTTCCAAGGGGCATTAAAACCGTCTTGTTAAGCTACTGTGACCTCCACGTCTCTTCCAAGGGGCATTCAAACCGTTCTGTTAAGCTACTGCCACCTCCACCACTTCTCCAAGGGGCATTCAAACCGTCTTTTTAAGCTACTGTGACCTCCACCACTTTTCCAAGGGACATTAAAACCGTCTTGTTAAGCTACTGGGACCTCCACGTCTCTTCCAAGGGGCATTCAAACCGTCTTGTTAAGCTACTGTGACCTCCACGTCTCTTCAAAGGGGCATTAAAAGCGTCTTCTTAAACCCCTCTGAACTCCACAGGTCTTCCAAGGGGCATTGAAATGTTGTTTTTAATTACCTCTAACCTCCACGACTCTTCCAACGGGCATTGCTTTTCCTCCTAATTTTAGTCAGCTTTTGCTTTTCAATGCAAAGGCGAAAACTAAGGGAGACCCACTCCCCAATAATGGGTAGAAGGTTTTTAGTCTGCTCTAATCCACGTCTGTTACAAGGGGCATTAAAGTTCCTCAGAATTTTTGGAAAGCCTTCCATTCACTGCTTAGGCCAACAGTGTACAGGAGACCCAGTTGCTACAAATGGAAAAAACGGTTTAGTTAAGGCCCTCTGACCTCCATGTCATTTCCAAGGGGCATTGGAGTGCCTCGAAATTTTTGGTAGGCATTGCACTCACTGTATGCCCTATAACTGTGTAGCCGAACCGCTCCTTTTGTTACAGAAACATATCCTACAAGACATATGTGGTTGACAGGCCTGATATTGATGTGAATGGTCCCTGTTCCTCCTGCTCTTTCTCATTGCCACCACCTCATCCATCATTTATCACCTGAAGCTTTGTTTTAACGGGAGTCATAGAACGGGGGTAGTAGCAGGAAAACATCCAGCAATCCTCGGAGGAGGTAGGATATGCGCCAAAACGCTGACCACCTCAGGCCTAGCCGCTACTACATACATGCGCTTGCATTCCAAGAAAACAAAGCATATGCTAACTTCTATCATCATCATGATGCTCCTCACCTTGGCACTCTCAACTCCCCTGATGGAGAAGCCAGGGCCCACCGGAGGAGTCTGGTTCTCTGGTGGGCTCGTCCAATGCTGCCCTAAAGCAGGCCGGGCTAAGAAAAGTGTGTGGGGGGAAGTTGACAGGAGAAATAGGGGCGGCTGGGGACCGTTTATGGACACCCGGCTGCCCCCAGGGGCTAGGGACCGTGTGTGGACACTCGGCCGCGGGACACCTGCGGATCAAGTATGGACACCCGGCCGCCCCCTGGTGGCTGGGGACTGAGTATGGATACCAGGCCGCCAACGCAGCCCTGACGTGGTGGCCAGATTCCGCCTCCACATGCCTAAAAGGCCGAATTTCAAGTGCAAGCAAGCAGTATGGTATTGCAGCCTGGGGGTGGGTATGTGGCAGGCTGCATACTTGTGCTTGCATTGCAAGGAATGGGAGAGGTACAATTGAACACTGGCCTGGGACAAGGACTTGAACGGGGATAGTTGCAAGTCTGCAACGACAGGTGCAGGGTGGGAGGCATCTTCGCATGTACCATGAATTGGTGTTTGGCATGCACACACTACAGTGGAAAAGGCTGTCCTTCCTACTAAATGCACTGGGGAGGGCACAGGTAATGTTTTGACACGCGCGCTTAATCTTATGTTTAAGGCACACCGGGACAAATAGGGGCGGCTGGGGACTGAGTATGGATACCTCGCTGCCGAAGCAGCCATGAGGTAGTGGCCAGCTTCGGCCTCCTCCAAGCTAAAAGGCTCCATTTCAAGTGCAAGCTAGCAGTATGGTATTGCAGCCTGGGGGTGGGTGGGTGGCAGGCTGCACACTTACGCTTGCATTGCAAGAAAACAAAGCAGATGCTAACTTCTATCATCATCATCATGCTCCTCACCTTGGCACTCTCAACTCCCCTGATGGAGAAGGCAGGGACTACCGGAGGAGTCTGGTACTCTGGTGGGCTCGTCCAATGCTGCCCTAAAGCAGGCCAGGCTAAGAAAAGTGTGTGGGAAGTGGACAGGAGAAATAGGGGCGGCTGGGGACCATTTATGGACTCCCGGCCGCCCCCAGGCGGCTGGGGACCGTGTGTGGACACCCGGCCGTGGGGCGGCTGGGGACCGAGCGTGGACACCCGGCTGCCGGGCGGCTGGGGACTGAGTATGGATACCTCACTGCCGAAGCAGCCATGAGGTGGTGGCCAGCTTCGGCCTCCTCCAAACTAAAATGCCCCATTTCAAGTGCAAGCTAGCAGTATGGTATTGCAGACTGGGGGTGGGTTGGTTACAGGCTGCACACTTACGCTTGCATTCCAAGAAAACAAAGCTGATGCTATCTTCTATCATCATCATCATGCTCCTCATCTTGGCACTCTCAACTCCTCTGATGGAGAAGCCAGGGCCCACCGGAGGAGTCTGTTTCTCTGGTGGGCTCGTCCAATGCTTCCCTAAAGCAGGCCGGGCTAAGAAAATTGTGTCGGGGGAAGTTGACAGGAGAAATAGGGGCGGCTGGGGACCGTTTATGGACTCCCGGCTGCCCCCAGGTGGCTGGGGACCATGTGTGGACACCCGGCCACGGGGCAGCTGGGGACCGAGTATGGACACCTGGCCGCCCCCTGGCGACTGGGGACAGTGTGTGGATGTGGCGCCCCTGAGGGTTTGGTCACCACAGCGTTATTGCATCTCATCCAGAGATGTGGTACCTCACTCTCAGGTAAGGATGGAGTATGGCTCAGGACCCTAACACTACATCCATCACACCACATTTCCGGGGGACAGGGCGAGATTGCTCCTATGGGAGAGCACAGTCCCTGATCCCTGGCTGGAATGGGGAGGAACCACTTAGAAAGGGGGAACTATGTAGTGGATGGGTGGAGGACGTAGATCCTGGGAGCACTGGAGTAGGAGTATAAGTATGGGTGCCATCTTAGATCAAGGGAGTCCCGACAGAGAGTTCGAGTCCAGATGGACTGAGGTGAAGACATGGCGCAGGGGCTCTGTATGAGCTCTGCTCCACAGGCAGGCCTAGTCAGGAGGCCTGAGCCTGAGAGGAGTGGGAGCAGGAAGGCTCCAGGAACAGAAGGGACCCCAGGGGTACGGGCCGTGCAGCAAGCCACCCGTACGCCCGCCGCTACTAGCATAGTAGGGGGGTCAGGCCAGAAAAAAGGGAACCGGTCCCTCAACTAGCATGGAGCTACAAGGCCCAACTAGGAAACCGGAGGCTGCAGCACTTCAAGTGCCGCAGGCCACAAGTCCACACCAGTACACTAAGAAGGTAGCCGCATAGGACCCAAGGGGACGGAACACACGTCGCCCGCCAAGGCCCGAGGATGCTGGATAGAAGCGTCACTGGGTTTGTGGTGTAGGGGGCAGGCCAGAAAGAGGACACACAGAAGGGGGTCCTGTAAAATGCTCCGGAGTTACCTGAGGGTCGGCTGAACCCCTCACTGCGTGAACACAGGACGCCGTGGGCCTTGCACTGGCGCCTGTAACGGGAGCTGCTATAATCGTGAGTAAAAACCCTGGGACTGCACTATCTGACTCCGTGTTATTACTGACTACCTGCACCATAACCACCATCATCTACACACGCTGCCCTGGAGCTACACTCTTCCTGTGGGGAGTTACACTACCTTCGCTGCTATACCACCGGCTTCAGAGGACTGTTCCGCAGTGGCGGTTCCTATTGACCGCATTCCACAGGTGGCGTAGTCGGACATTAAACACCTTTACACATAGACTACCCTTGGTTTGACCGCCCTGGGTCAAGGACCGGGTCGTCGCCATGGTGACTACAACCCCAAGCGTCTACAGGCCCGGATCCGGGTACCCCATGGCCCAGGGGGCGCGTCAAATTTATCGTAGTCAGCAGGATATGCAACCAACCCGTTATCACCGGGTATTGCGCGCCTAGAGACTGTTTCACTGTACTGAATGTGGCGCCAACCCCAGAAGAACGGACGCCATTATGTGCGTGCTAAAAGACGACAGGAAACCACCTCCCATCATGGGCCAGGTCCCAGAATTGCGCCAAACGCAGAACCCGCCCCAAACAGCAATGGTCATGTATGCAAGTGTGTCCATCAAGGTGGGGGGGCTGACCCTGAAAGTGACCGACAGCAGGCTGCCATGGGACCGCAGCAAATTGCCCTGGGACCGCCCCCAGCAGGGGAGGGGAGAGAGGAAAACTGGCAGACAGGGTGTGGTCTGGATCAGTCTGGACAGGCTGCACCCAGAGGGGAAGATGGAGGACGGCAGCACTAGAGCCCCAGCCAGCGGCCTGCTGCAGCCTGCAGCATCCTACACCCTAGAGGAGCTCGTGGCAAAGCTGCCCCAGGAGGACTCAGAGTTCGTCCTCTCCAGGATGGAAGACCTAGGCCGGAGGATGGAGAAGGCCCAGTGCGACGCCATCACCGGATGGAAGCAGAGGATGGCGGACAGGTAGCAGAAGATGCTGCCCAGCACCGGCAGTGCCCCAGCTGTTGCGGATTCCGACCAGCGCCAGGAGGCGATGCGTGACGCAGGAGCGGCCGCGGGAGCAGGTAGGAGGAGTCTCCCTGTCCCGGGTGCTGCCAGCGTCGACCTGCTGCTGGGCCCCCGGTGGAGCCGCCGATCACGGGCGCTAATGACACCGGCCTGCTCCTGACCCCACAGCAAGCCCCGCAGCCAAGTCCTCTAACCCCGGACGCTGCCACCACCAGCCCGCGCCCAGGCCCAAGATCAAGCCCTCCAACTCTGGGCGCTACTACCACCAGCCCGCGCCCAGGCCCAAAGCCATGCCCTCTGACCCCGGGCGTCATCAGCAGCAGCCCTCTCCAGGTCCGGCCGCAAGGCCTACAAGCCACGGCCGCGTCCGCCCAGCATGCTCCCCAGATCCCGGAAGCATCCAGTCAGCTTATGGGCCCCTGCAGGAGCTGTCTCCCCCGCCAGCCAAAAGGATGTACCGCCGCCGCCGGTGGGACTGGTCCGCGGAGGTAGAAGACCAGTGCCCCTCGTTCCTGCCCGCCCCGCAGCTGGCCATCGTCTCCCAAATATCGGAGGACGAGGCCCAGTTTGAGTGGGATCACTCTGGGGAGGATCTGATGGGGTTCTCCCAGGAGACCAAGGCAGCCGCAGCCCGCCGCAAAGAGTTCTGCCACCGACAGCTGGTCCAACTTGAAAAGGAGCGCAGCTCACGGCGCGTGCGGTGGGAGAAATTAGAGGCCCCGAAGTTGGGGGAAAAGACCCGGGCCCACCAGGCCAACAAAGCCACCCACAGTCCCAGGGAAGAAGGGACCGTAGTGAAATTCAATTTGGATGCCGGGTGGGGATTCATCCGGGACCTGCAGATGGACATTGATCTATTCGTCAACAGGAGGGACGTGAAGTCCCACCTAAAAGCAGGTCACCCTGATAGGGACCTCTACCCCGGAGACATCGTGACCTATACCCGTCACAAAGGAGTCAGAGGTTGGTACGCCTTAAATGTCCACAAGGTGGAAGAAGAGCACGGCTTCTGCCAGTGTGAAGCTGAAGACCCGGCTGGGTCAGCTTATGATGAACTAGAGCCTCCCCGGAGGGAGCAATGCTACTAACGACTGCCAGTAGTAATCAGTACCCGTACAGCAGCATAAAAACTGCAGGTTCACCGTTTTGTGTTTTTTTTTTTACCAGGTTGTTTAGCTACCCGGAAAGGGTCCAGAGACTAACCGGCTGAGGACTGGGAGCAGCCACTTCCTTGTAAATAGTTGCACCTCTTGAGGTGCCCCTTATTGGTTTTATAAATAATGCAACCTGTGACCTCAGAACAAAACCCGTTTGGCGTGGCCGAAGACGTGGTCAAACGCCGGATCACCTATGCCCTGCAGCCCAGGGCCTACGTTGAGGGTTTTCGGACGGGTCCCTCATGTTCATGTTTACCAGTTTGCACCTTACAGAAAAATGGACACCTGGTTGCAAATTGCACTGTGACCGTTTAACAAAAGTTTTATATATGGAAAATGTTTTCATATGATGAAGAATGTTTATAAAGAAAAATGTTTTATATGCAAAAGATGAGCTTATACCAGTGAAAAGAGTTTGTAATGTCTTATATATGTGAACGTGTTCAAAATTTTTGCATGTCTTTGAAATATATTTGTCTTTTGCTCTGTTCCAGCCAGCGGACGTGCTGTGTTTTACCAGGGGGGTGTGTGGCGCCCCTGAGTGTTCGGTCGCCGCAGAGTTATTGCATCTCATCCAGAGATGTGGTACCTCACTCTCAGGTAAGGAAGGAGTATGGCTCAGGACCCTAACACTACATCCACTACACCACATTTCCGGGGGACAGGGCGAGATTGCTCCTACGGGAGAGCACAGTCCCTGATCCCTAGCTGGAGTGGGGAGGAACCACTTAGAAAGGGGGAACTATGTAGTGGATGGGTGGAGGACGTAGATCCTGGGAGCACTGGAGTAGGAGTATAAGTATAGGAGCCATCTTAAATCAAGGGAGTCCCGACAGAGAGTTCGAGTCCAGACGGACTGAGATGAAGACAGGGAGCAGGGGCTCTGTATGAGCTCTGCTCCACAGGCGGGCCTAGTCAGGAGGCCTGAGCCTGAGAGGAGTGGGATCAGGAAGGCTCCAGGAACAGAAGGGACCCCAGGGGTACGGGCCGAGCAGCAAGCCACCCGTACGCCCGCCGCTACTAGCATAGTAGGGGGGTCAGGCCAGAAAAAGGGAACCGGTCCCTCAACTAGCATGGAGCTACAAGGCCCAACTAAGAAACCGGAGGCTGCAACACTTCAAGTATCGCAGGCCACAAGTCCACACCAGTACACTAAGAAGGTAGCCGCATAGGACCCAGGGGACGGAACACACGTCGCCCGCCAAGGCCCGAGGATACTGGATAGAAGTGCCACTGGGTGTGAGGTGCAGGGGGCAGGCCAGAGAGAGGACACACTGCAGGGGGTCCTGTAAAATGCTCCGAAGTTACCTGAGGGTCGGCTGAACCCCTCACTGCGTGAACATAGGATGCCGTGGGCCTTGCACTGGCGCCTGTAACTGGAACTGCTATAATCGTGAGTAAAGACCCTGGGACTGCACTATCTGACTTTGTGTTATTACTGACTACCTGCACCATAACCACCATCATCTACACACGCTGCTCTGGAGCTACACTCTTCCTGTGGGGAGTTACACTACCTTGGCTGCTATACCACCGGCTTCAGAGGACTGTTCAGCAGCGGCTGTTCCTATTGACCGCATTCCACAGGTGGCGTAGTCGGACATTAAACACCTTTACACATAGACTACCCTTGGTTTGACCGCCCTGGGTTACGGACCGGGTCGCCGCCACGGTGACTACAACCCCCAACGTCTACAGGCCCGGATCCGGGTACCCCACGGCCCAGGGGGCGCGTCATGGACACCCGTCCGCGGGGTGGATTGGGACCGAGTATGGACACCCGGCTGCCCCCTGGCGGCTGGGGACCGAGTGTGGACACCCGGCCGCCGGGTGGCTGGGGACTGAATATGGATGCCAGGCCGCCAACGCAGCCATGACGTGGTGGCCAGATTCCGCCTCCACATGCCTAAAAGGCCCAATTTCAAGTGCAAGCAAGCAGTATGGTATTGCAGCCTGGGGGTGGGTGGGTGGCAGGCTGCATACTTGCGCTTGCATTGCAAGGAATGGGAGAGGTACAATTGAACACTGCCCTGGGACAAGGACTTGAACGGGGATACTTGCAAGTCTGCAACGACAGTACCAGGAACAGGGGTTTGGCATGCACACACTACAGCGGAATAGGCTGTCCTTCCCACTAAATGCACTGGGGAGGGCACAGGTAATGTTTTGGTATGCGCGCTTAATCTTATGTATAATAACACCACCATTGAACAAGCGGTGGACACCGCGTTCTACAGGTCAGCACACCACAGCCATTACCACGAACAAACCATCTCTTATACTCCAAAGTATACATTAACAGTTTTCAGTTCAGCATCCGTAGTGGATTTTATCCACCCTCATGACCCTTGCCTTGTACACTGATGAAGGTCCCGAGGGACCGAAACGTTTGTCAATTTTATTGTACCTACTTCATTAAAAACTCTATAGAATTTCTCACTAAAATCTTGAGTGCCGGGTTTTTCTAATATATTGCATTCGGCTTGGTACCCTACCCATGCACCAAGTATTAATCAGGAGTGCGATAGTTTTTGTCTTTTAATCTTATGTATAAGGCACACCGGGACAAATAGGGGTGGCTGGGGACTGAGTATGGATACCTCGCTGCCGAAGCACACTTACGCTTGCCTACCGGAGGAGTCTGGTTCTCTGGTGGACTCGTCCAATGCTGCCCTAAAGCAGGCCAGACTAAGAAAAGTGTGTGGGGGGAAGTTGACAAGAGAAATAGGGACGGCTGGGGACTGTTTATGGACACCCGGCCACCCCCCAGGCTGCCAACGCAGCCATGACGTGGTGGCCAGATTCCGCCTCCACATGCCTAAAAGGCCCAATTTCAAGTGCAAGCAAGCAGTATGGTATTGCAGCCTGGGGGTGGGTGGGTGGAAGGCTGCATACTTGCGCTTGCATTGCAAGGAATAGGGGAGGTACAATTGAACACTGCTCTGGGAGAAGGACTTGCACGGGGAAAGTTGTAAGTCTGCATCTTCTGATGCGGCAAGGATGACTTCTGATGGGCACACTTTTAGGCAGTGACCTGAGTGTCAGAGATGCTTCCAGGGGTCTTCCCCATGCTGTTCCCATGTCTTTTCAGCACTGTATGCATGTGTCACACAGCACATGGCCAGATAAGGTTGTAAAATGTTAAAATGAATGCATTTGTCACGGTTGAAAGCAATACAAAAGTGCAAAAACGCATAAAAAATGCTACTTGTGAACATAGCCCAAGGTGTGGAGGAGCATATTTATTTTGGTATTCATTTTACCTTATACACAAGTCTTTACCCTGGAAAGGAACTTCCTTAACATATTTCACAGGAAAGCAGTTTCAGTTTCGTTTTTGAACGTTTTATTGTGAGCCCTTAAAAGTGGCTTAATACCTCTGACCACGTTGTTGACAGCAGTGACCTGGGGGTCAGAAATGCATCCTGGGGCGATCCCCATGCTGTCCCCATGTCATTTGAGCACTGTCACTATCGTTTTGGCCACTTGTTAGGCTTTTAAAAGACTGCCAGGTGTGCCGCCGCAAAAATGCTCGGGTCTCCCATATACTAACATTGGGCTCGTTGCTTGGGTCGAGCACCCGAGTATCACAGCGAGCTCGGCCCGAGCTTCAAGCACCCGAGCATTTTAGTGCTCGTTCAACACTAGTCATTATCTCTATAAAGTTTTTCAGGATACTCCTCCTTTTAGATATTGGTCAGGCTATGGAATACTGACATTTTTGTACTTACTATTTGGAGGAGACTGAATTGGGGTCCTGTAATTTACACCCAGTCTCTTAGCATGGTGCTGCATTCTCTAACTTTTTTGGTTAGAATGATTATATAAACTGATAATATACATTGCATGTGGCATTAAGTATAATAGTAGCAATCCTTCGATTCTCTTTAGATTTTTTTATAGTATCTCATTTCTAATATCTAATTTTTAGATATATAATATCTAATGTACTGTCATCCCTCTAAAATATGGGAAAAAGGAAAGTTGAATGTTTTAGCTAGTTCTGCTGCATGTATTATAATAAGTGACGCTTAAATTGTTCTTGTATTATACCCCCTTTTTCACATGTAAAGCGCCATGGAATAAATGGCGCTATAATAATAAATAATAATAATAATAATAATAATAATAATAATAGAGACCTGTCAAAAGAGAGTTACAAAAGATCATTAATGTACATTAAAATAGCCAGAGCCATGAAGAGATTTTGACGTTTTTGGTCATGGAGACCTTGTTTAGATTTATATGCCCGTCCTCCAACATTCTTACATCCTCACTGACTGGAACACTTTCAATTATGTGATTATACACAAGAGCTGCATGACATAATAGAAGATGTTTATTTAAAAATGTATGTTATCTTTGTATACTATTTTTAAGTACGATGACATTGTAAGGGGCGGGAATGGCCGATATCTATTTCCCCCTAAACACCCTACATAGGGGTCCCTGAGTGTGTGCATGTGGTTGCGGTACTATTACTGACACCTTCAGGATAACTTCTGGTGCAGTTTGCGCAACATTGGACCCCTTTAACTTCACAATGAAGAAAACAGATTGTTTTAATAAAAATAAAGCTTTGTTTACTGAGGTTGAAACCTACAGTTGAAACCAGAAGTTTACATACACTATATAAAAAGACGCATATGTATGTTTTTATCAATATCTGACATGAAATCAGAATAAACCTTTCCCGTTTTAGGTCAATTAGGATTACCATAATTTAAAAGATTTGCCACATGCAGGAATGATGAGAGAGAGAGAATGTTTTAAGACATTTTTATTACTTACTGCAAAGTCAAAAGTTTACATACATTTCATTAGGATTTGGTACCATTGCCCTTAAACTGAATGACTTGAGTCAAACATTTGGAATATCCTTCCACAAGCTTCTTACAATAGTTAGTTGGAATTTGAGCCCATTTCTCGTGACAAAACTGGTGTAACTGATCCAGGTTTATAGGTTGCCTTGCTCGCAACTGCCTTTTCAGCTTTGCCCATAAATTTTCAATAGGATTGAAATCAGGACTTTCTGATGGCCACTTCAAAACATTGACTTTGTTATCCTTAAGCCACTTTGTTACCATTTTGGCAGTATGCTGCGGGTCATTGTTCATTTGGAAGACCCATTTCCGCCCAAGCTTTAACTTCCTGGCTGATGTCTTGAGATGTTTCTTCAGTATTGCCACGTAATCTTCTTTTCTCATGATGCCATCTATTTTGTGTAGTGCACCAGTCCCTCTTGCAGCAAAACAACCCCACAACATGATGCTGCCACCGCTGTGTTTCACAGTTGGGATGGTGTTCTTAGGCTTCCAAGCTTCTCCCTTTTTCCTCCAAATGTAATGATGGCCCAAAAAGTTCAATTTTAGTTTCATGAAACCACAGGACATGTCTCCAAAAATTAAGGCCGTTGTTCCTGTGTGCATTTGCAAACATTAATCTGGCTTTTTTATGTTTCTTTTGGAGTAATTGCTTCTTCCTGGCAGAGTGGCCTTTCAGCCCATGTTGTTACAGTACTTGTTTCACTGTGGATATTGACGCAATCTTACCATCTAACGCCATCATCTTCACAAGGTCTTTTGCTTTTGTCCTTGGGTTAATATACACATGTCAGACTTAAACACATTCATCTCTGGGACATAGAACCCGTCTCCTTCCTGAGCGGTATGATCTCTGGACATTCCCATCTTGTTTGTACTTGTGTATAATTGTTTGTACTTGAAATTGTACCCAAGGATGAGCCAGACTTGTGCAAGTCCACAATTCTCTTCCTGATATCTTGGCTGATTTCTTTAGACTTTCCCATGATGCTACACAAAGAAGCATTGGGTTTCTGGTGTACATTAAAATACATCCACAGGTGTGTCTCTAATTAACTCAGATGTTGCCAAAAAACAGAAGCTTCCAAACATGACATCATCATATGGGCAGTCCAGAATTGTTTAAAGGCATAGTAATCTTAGTGTATGTAAACTTTTGACTTTGCAGTAAGTAATAAAAATGCCTTAAAACATTCTCTCTCTCTCTCTCATTATTTTGGCATTTGGCAAATATTAAAAATTATTGTAATCCTGATTGACCTAAAACAGGAAAGGTTTATTCTGATTTCTTGTCAGATATTGAGAAAGACATGCATATGTGTCTTTTTAGATAGTGTATGTAAACTGTCAACTTTACAAGGGACAGCAGAACAATGCTTGGCTTTTTCTTCTGCAAAATACAGAAGCACATTCGTAGTTGTTATGGACGCCGCATATTACTTTGGATGAACATTACATATGCACAACAGGTTACACTGGGGTCTTCCATCTTCCCCCTACAGGGCCACCTGGGTCAGTGTGTTATGCTGTGCCGACTACACCATAACTGCACTCTGAGAACAGTGTAAGGGACCTCTTACTAGCTACCACCTTACGGACGTGCACCAGCTTGGTTGATCCCGTATTGCTTCATTCCGAACCTTCAGGTCTGACTAACACTTAGACTGGCTTAGAATCTTTTTGCTTAGGTGCCCCAATTTGCCTGCTATGAGGTAAACTTCCACCACTGAAGACTGTTTGTTGAATAACTTGCTACTTGCTCCCTTTGCCGGTTTGTTAATTCACAACCCAATCATGGCAGAACTCTCTGAGAGTGTCCTTTCTTCCTCTCCAGCTCTCTCCAGACTGCCCTCTAAATCATGAACTAAAACACTCTTGCCCATTACTCTTCCCCATCTCTGGGCTGGCCCTACAGTTAATGCTGTCACCCCTGCCTAACAGGAAACTACAGCCTACCTGAGAATAAACCATGCAATAAAATATAATTTGCACATAATAAAACCACAGGGAGTCTTCAAAGGGAGTGCTATGTCTTCCTTTCCACCTCCCTCTCTTTAATGATTGCCATCCATGGCAATTCAGGACCTGTAACAAAGGGGTAAGTTCACAAGCTATAAAAACACACTTTGGACTGAAGTCTTGCTGTTTCAGGACATCTTCTTTATGGCCGTCTGCATCACCACGGCACCTGGTCCTTCTCGGTTAAAGACTCCAGAAGAACAGAAAACACAGTCCCACACAATGTCCACAGTCCTTAAAATGCAACTGGAGCCGATCCTTCTAGGTAATGACCCTGGAACAATGTGAAGAGTTCATTAAAATTAGTGTTGAGCGAACATGCTCGACACTGCCCGGTACTCGCCCGAGCATCACGCTACTCGGGATGTTCGGCGAGCACCGAGCATTTCCCGGTTACTTGGGCGGGAGCTCGGGTCTCCGCCCTGCATGTTTGGCGCTCTTTACAGAGCCAATAAACATGCAGGGATTGCCAGCCAGTTGCTGTAATGCCGCAGCCATGTTGTTTGTGGGCATTACAGTGATTGGCTGGCCGCACAGCGTCACCTCGAGTATTTAAAACCGGGCGCCGCCATCTTGGACACTGTCGCTCCGGATCAGACAGTGTAGGGACAGCGCTGCTGATTTAGGGAGAGATATATCCTGCAAAATAGTTAGTGTAGGGTCTGTAAAGGCTGCCAGATCAAACAAACAGTCCTTCTCAGGACTAATATCCATCCCAGGTATATCAGGCAGGCAGGCAGGCAGGCTGTATAGGAGACGCAGTAGTTATACCAGCAAACACTGCATTACAGTCCTGTGTGCTGCTCCTGTTTCTGAAATTGCTGGACTTAGCTCCAGGTCCCGGGGGCCAGGAAAAATCTTTTTTTTTATCTAAATCCTCTTTTTTTTTTCCTCCTTCACAATGTACAAATACCCATCTTATTAACCTTTTGGTGCGCCCCCCCCCCAAAAAAAAAGTGTGCCTCTGATTTTTCAGACACAAGTATATCTGTTGAAAATAGTCTGGTGTAGGCCAGAGAAATAGAAGTGTGCTTTTGCAGTTCTATGGGCCATTTGTATCTTAAAAAAAACAGTTTGAGTGTGTCGCTCACTGTTCAGCCGCAAATATATATATATTTTAAAAAGCCTGGTATATACCAGTAAATTATTACTGTGGTTTTGATGTTCACGGTAAAACATCTCTATTATCCTGTTTTTGGCATTTTTTGCTGTATAAAAATAATAATAGTGTCTCCCTGATTTTTCAGACACAAATATATCTGTTGAAAATAGTCTAGTGTAGGCCAGAGAGACAGAAGTGTGCTTTTGCTTTTCCACGGTAAAAAATCTCTATTATTCAGGTTTTGGTAGTTTTTTCCGTAAAGAAAAACAGTAGTGTCTCCTGACTGTTGTGACAGAAAAATATATCTGTTGAAAATAGTCTTGTGTAGGCCCGACATCCCAGTGTGGTTTCGCAGTTCCACGGGTCAAATCGCTGTACTATCCAGTTTTGGGCCTTTGGTATCTAAAAAAAAAAGCAGTTTGAGTGTGTCGCTCACTGTTCAGCCGCAAATATCTCTATTTAAAAAAGTGTGGTATACCCCAGTAAACAATAACTGTGGTTTTCCTCTTCCACGGTTCTAATCTACTCTTTATTACCCTTTTTCCATTGATATTGCAAGTGTAAGCTATTTTACTTAATTTACAATGGGCAAGGCGCGTGGCAAGGGACGTGGAAGTGGACGTTCTGGTGATGGTTCGTGCAGAGGACGGGGCCGTGGCCAAGGTGAAAATGTGCCACAACCAACAGCCACATCTTCTCGCTCCCACTTCTTGACCGAATTACTAGGGAAGCACAGAACAACACCAGTATTGAGAACTGATCAGTGTGAACAGGTTATTAATTGGATAGCAGACAATACTTCCAGTTACCTGGGCACCACCACCTCCGGTCTGTCTTCCACACGGTCAACTCTTAGTAGCCGTGAGTCTCGACCGCATACTCCTCCTCACCCTGATGCTCCTTCCTCCCACCATGCCGAGTGTCGTCAGACAGCAAGTGATCCCACACTTGGACACTCTGAAGAGCTGTTCACTGGTCCATTTCCATATTTGGGCCCCTCGCCTGATACGCTTGAAGTGGTGGAAGAGGAGATCCCATGTTGCGATGCCCAAATATTTGAACAGCCACGGCCACAGGAAGTCGACGTTGGCAATCTGTCACAAGAGGTGGACGATGACGAGACACAATTGCCAGGAAGTGAGGAGGAGGATCGTGGTGCGCAAGTGGAAGAGGAGGAGGTGGTGGATGATCTAGTAACTGACCCAACGTGGAAGGAGGACATGCAGAGTGAGGCAAGCAGCACACAGGGGGAGGGAGGCAGAGTACCCCAACAGGCAGGAAGAAGCAGTGTGGTGGCCGCAGACAGAAGGCAGGCAACCGTTCCCCGTAACACCAACACGAGGGACGTTGCCAGTACAAGCGGTAGATCTTCCAGAGTCTGGAATTTTTTTAAAGACTCTGCTGATAACCCCAAAAAGGCCATATGTTCCACCTGCCATGTCAGCATCAGCAGGGGTGACAAAACTACCAGCCTGACCACCACCAGCATGATCAGGCACATGGCAGCAAAGCATCCGACTTTGTGGGGCGAAACCCAGGGTCCACGACCAGTGTCAGCGGGTGTCACCACTGCTTCTTCCACTGTTGTGCATGCAATAGAACCCCCTGTTGTGTGTGCAAGGCAATCCCCTGTCCATACTGCATGTAAAGATGCCCCCTCCTCTCAGTCTTCACTTGTTATGGCAGTTTCTCAAGAAACAGCATCAACGTCCACGTCCACGTCCCACCGCAGCGTTCAATTGTCCATATCCCAGACCTTTGAACGAAAGTGGAAATTCGCAGATAACGCCCCACAGGCCACAGTCCTAAATTCGCACATTTCACGACTGCTTGCATTGGAAATGCTGCCTTTTAGGCTGGTGGAGACGGAATCCTTCCGCAATCTTATGGCGGTGGCCGTCCCTCGGTACTCGGTCCCCAGCCGACACTATTTTGCCCGGTGTGCCATCCCCGCACTACACAAGCTTGTGTCCCAAAGCATCTGCCGTGCCCTCAACAACGCAGTTACTGGGAGAGTCCACCTGACAGCGGACACGTGGACAAGTGCTTGTGGCCAGAGACGGTACATCTCTCTGACGGCACACTGGGTAAACATAGTGGAAGCCGGGACCCAGTCGGACCTTGGGACGGAACACATCCTCCCCACACCGAGGATTGCGGGCCCTATGTCAGTCAGAGTTGCCCCCACAGTGTACAGCTCCTGTGCATCCTCCTCCTCCTCATGTTCAGCCTCCATTTCAGATATCACCACATCAGTTACAAGCTGGAAGCATTGCAGTACTGCCTCCGCCAAGCGGCAACAGGCTGTGCTGAAACTCATAAGCTTAGGTGATAAACCTCACACTGCTTGTTAGTTGTGGACAGCTGTGAAAGAGCAGGCAGATCTGTGGCTGAGACCGCTGAACCTACATCCCGGCATGGTCGTGTGTGACAATGGCCGTAACCTGGTGGCGGCTCTGAGGCGAGGTGAGATCACACACGTACCATGCCTGGCTCATGTGCTTCGTGGTTCAGCGGTTTCTTAAATCGTACCCCGAGTTGCCAGATCTGCTCGCGAAAGTACGCCGCCTGTCAGCTCATTTTCGCAAGTCGGCTACAGCTTCCGCCGCCCTTGCTGTGTTGCAGCAGCGTTTGCAGCTTCCGGCACACCGACTGGTGTGTGATGTCCCCAGACGTTGGAACTCTACCCTCCACATGTTGCAAAGGATTTGTGAGCAGAAGAGAGCAGTTGTGGAGTACCAGCTGCAACAAGGCCGTCGATATTCAGGTCAGACTCCACACATAAGACCTCAGGAGTGGACCTGGATGTCTGACATATGTACCATCCTGACAAACTTTGAGGAGTCCACCAAGATGGTGAGTGGCGATGACTCCATCATTAGTGTCAGCATCCCACTTGTCTGTCTTTTGCAACGCTCTCTGCAGAGAATTAAAGAGGAGGCATTGCAGCCAGAGTATGATGAGATGGATCAAGAAGCCGTAGCGGGCGATTACACACAGCCCAGCCTCATCTCATCCCAACATGCATTGGGGGACAATGAGGGAGAGGAGGAGGAGGAGGAAGAACAGTAGCTGCTATCATGCGTTGTAGACGGTAGTACCTGTACAAGTGTCATACCGTCGGTTCAGCGTGGGTGGCCTGAGGACAGGGGGGAGGAGGAAGAAGAGGAGGAGGAGGAGAGCATGGTCAGTCGTCATCTTGGTGAGGACACGGAAATCTTGCCCGTTACCAGTCTGGCACGCATGGCTGACTTTATGTTACGCTGCCTTAACCGTGACCCTCGCGTTGTCAAAATGTTGGGTGACAGTCATTACTTGTTGGTGACACTTGTAGACCCCCGCTACAAGGAGAAATTTCACTCTCTTATTCCTGAGGTGGAGAGGTCTACAAAAATGGGGCAATACCAGAAGGCCCTTCCCATCTGAACACGCTAGTGGCAGAGGTCACAGTTCGTTGCCCAACCAAGGCGTACAGGCGAGAGAGATGCAACTCCAATCCAGCAGAGGCAGGGGAACACTGTCAACATTCTGGGACAGTTTTCTGACACCCGCCCAGCTTACAGGGCCTGAGGCGCGGGGTACTCTCACAAGGAGTGGAAAGTTTCAAAAGATGGTGAGGGAGTACCTTGCCGATCATACCAGCATCCTCCGTGATTCCCCTGTGCCTTTTAATTATTGGGTATCCAAGCTGGACACTTGGAATGAACTCGCTCTGTACGCCTTGGAGGTCCTGGCCTGCCCTGCCGCTAGCGTGTTATCGGAGCGTGTTTTTAGTGCCGCTGGGGGAATTATAACTGATAAGCGCACTCGCCTGTCAACTGACAATGCTGACAAGCTGACCCTTATCAAAATGAACAAGGGCTGGATTGGGCCAGACTTCTCATCACCACCAAATGACAGCAGAGTAACATAAAGTCAAATCCACTGTATTTCGGGAGGTGTATTCACATGCACCGCTTCACACCCACACATGGGTATACGCTTCCTCGTTTCGGCTGTTTAATTTTCTTCTCCTTATCCTCAGCCTCCACCACCACTATACCACCAGGGTGCCAGCATTGCAAGTTCCTCCGTCCTAAGTTTTGGCAGCTTTTGCTGGGAAAGCATAAGCAAATACCATGGGACACCCACTCCCCAATAATGGGACTTATGTTTGTAATATGCTGTACTGCATGGCTCTTGTAAGGGGCATTGCAAGTTGCTCCGTCCTAATTTTTGGCAGCTTTTGCTGGGAAAGCATAAGCAAATACTATGAGAGACCCACTCCCCAATAATGGGACTTATGTTTGTAATATGCTGTACTGCATGGCTCTTGTAAGGGGCATTGCAAGTTGCTCCATCCTAATTTTTGGCAGCTTTTGCTGGGAAAGCATAAGCAAATACTATGGGAGACCCACTCCCCAATAATGGGACTTATGTTTGTAATATGCTGTACTGCATGTGACGCGCCCCCTGGGCCGTGTGTACACGTGTGTGGGATACCCGGTGCTGGGTCTCTGGGGTCTGTAGTCTCCGTGGCGGTGACCCGGTCCCGTGGCTCAGGCTGGTCAAACCAGTGGCAGTCTTTCTTAGGTTTTGAGGTTAATTGTCCAACTGCGCCACCCGTGGATTGCGGTCAGGGAGTACCACTGCTGCGAGGCAGACCGCTGAGGCTGGTGTTGTGTGCGCAGCATAAAATGGGATAACTCCCCTCGGGAGGAGTATAGCCTCAGGGCAGTGAGTGTGGATGATGGGGGTGATGGTGCACGAGCGCAGCAGGAATGACTCAGAGTCTTTGCAGTGCAGTTCAGTGTCTTTACTGATGATTATAAGGTAGACCCTCCCGGGAGTACTGGCTAGCATAAGAGGCCTGGTCAGTCTGTGAGCAAGCAGGAGTTCCCCTGGCCAGGTGGAGTTGTAGGCCTCCCCGTCTGTCTGCACTCTTCCTGGCTACCTTGCTGTAAGCGGGTAGAAGTAGCCCACGTCCCTGAGTGTACCGTGTAGTGCTCACCCGTATGGCTGGTGACTTGGGGCCTTCTGTTAGCCTCCGCTCCACGACGGCGGTGCTGGTCCCTTGCTTGTGACTGAGCCTCCGGGCTTCTATGGCCAGAGGACCTGAAATCCCCTGCCGGCTGGTTTCTGCTGCTGGATATATAAGTCCTCACAGCTTCGGACTCCTGTGTCCGGTTCCTATTGTCTTCTGCCAGGGCAAGCTCTGCTCAGCTTCCAGCCCCTGGTCTTTAGCTCCTAGCTCCTACAGAGCTCCTTGCTGTTACTTTCCCTTGCTCTCACTCTGACTCTGACTGTTCTCTGACTCACTCAACCCCACCCCAGATCCAGTTTATAAGGGCAGAATTCTCCCCTCCCAGGATTGGGGCAGGAGGATGTTGCATGTTTAAGGGATCCTGACCAGGAAACCTCCCACTTGCTCTCCGACGTAATATCTCTATTACTGTGGTGACCAGACCCCTGGGGTGCCACACATGGCTCTTGTAAGGGGCATTGCAGTTCCTCATAATTTTTTGAAAGCCTTCCATTCACTGCTTAGGCCAACAGTGCACGGGAGACAAAGTTGCTATAAATGGAAAATAAGGTTTAGTTAACGCCCTCTGACCTCCATGTCATTTCCAAGGGGCATTGGAGTGGCTCGAAATTTTTGGTAGGCATTGCACTCACTGTATGCCCTATAACTGTGTAGCCGAACCGCTCCTTTTGTTACAGAAACATATCCTACAAGACATATCTGGTTGACTGGCCTGATATTGATGTGAATGGTCCCTGTTCCTCCTGCTCTTTCTCCTTTGCCACTACCTCATCCATCATTTATCACCTGAAGCTTTGTTTTAACGGGAGTCATAGAACTTGGATAGTAGCAGGAAAACATCCAGCAATCCTCGGATGGGGGAAGGATATGCGCCAAAACGCTGACCACCTCAGGCCTAGCCGCTACTACATACATGCGCTTGCATTACAACAAAACAAAGCAGATGCTAACTTCTATCATCCTCATCATGCTCCTCACCTTGGCACTCTCAACTCCCCTGATGGAGAAGCCAGGGCCCACCGGAGGAGTCTGATAGTCCGGTGGGCTCGGCCAATGCTGCCCTAAAGCAGGTCAGGCTAAGAAAAGTGTGGGAAAGGTTACCAGGACAAATAGGGGTGGCAGGGGACCGAGTATGGACACCCGGCCACCCCCTGGAGGCTGGGGAGCAAGCGGGGACACCCGGCCACCAGGTGGCTGGGGACTGAGTATGGATACCAGGCCGCCGACACAGCCATGGCGTGGTGGCCAGATTCCGCCTCCACATGCCTAAAAGGCCCAATTTAAAGTGCAAGCAAGCAAGCAGTATGGTATTGCAGCCTGGGGGTGGGTGGGTGGCAGGCAGCATACTTGAGCTTGTATTGCAAGGAATGGGGGAGGTACAATTGAACACTGCCCTGGGACTAGAACTTGCATGGGGATAGTTGCAAGTCTGCATCTTCTGATGCGGTAAGGATCACTTATGATGGGCACACTTTTAGACAGTGACCTGGGAGTCAGAGATGCTTCCAGGGGTCTTCTCCATGCTGTTCCCTTGTCTTTTCAGCACTTTATGCATGTGTCACACAGCACATGGCCAGATAAGGTTGTAAAATGTTAAAATGACATTTCACGGTGAATGCATTTGTCATAGTTGAAAGCAATACAAAAGTGCAAAAACGCATAAAAAATGCTACTTGTGAACATAGCCGAAGGTGTGGAGGAGTATTTTTGTTTTTGGTCATTTATTTGAACTTATACACAAGTCTTTTCCCTGGAAAGTATGTTCCTTAACTAGTGTTGAGCATTCCGATACTGAAATATCGGGTATCGGCCGATATTCGCGGTATCGGAATTCCGATACTTAATTCCGATACTTTTACAATATCGAATACCGGAATCGGAAGTTCCCATAATGCCTGCGCTCTGCAGTGTCTCTGAAGTATGACAAGCTGGATGGCAGCGCTCAGCTGAGATCCAGCCTGCCATCAGAATGCCATCCCAGCGTGGGAGAATTCTCCTGATCGTTTAAAAGCCGGCGGGCGGTAAAAAGCCGCCGGCTTTTAAACAATCACACAGCCCCATACTGCTTCCCCGCAGCCTCCCACCCCGATCCTCCGCTCCCCTCGCCACCTCCCATCCCGATCGTAAGTTAGGACCGGGCGGGGAGCGCAGCACCAAGGAGCGGGGAGCGAAGGACCCGGGCGGGGAAGCCGGCAGTGAAAAGACTTCACCGCCGGCTTTCCCGTTCTGTGCTGCGCTTTCCCGCCGGTTATTTCAAATGAACAGCTGAGGTATCAGGTGATGCTGATCAGCTGTTCATTTGAAGTAGCCGCGGTGCCCTCAGAGGGTTCACGTGAGTTCATGCTTGACTGCATTGCATGAACGCACATGAACTTTCCCATGGCTGCACAGGTCAGCCTCGCCTCCCAGACGATCAGCCCGTCATGATTGGTGTGTGTGGGTGTCTGTGCGTGTGTCTGCGAGTGTGTGCGGGGTGTCTGTGCGATGTCTGCGGGTCTGTGCAATGTCTGCGGGTCTGTGCAATGTCTGCGGGTGTGTGCGGTGTCTGTGCGATGTCTGCGGTGTCTGTGTGATGTCTGCGGGTGTGTGCGTGCAGGCAGACATAGGCCGATGTGACACTACTACTCCCATGGGCCTATGTCTGTCCCCCGTCCACTCGTGCCAGCAGGATCAGCTCGATGGGAGCAGTAGTTCCCATCAGCCTGATCCTGCTATTTAAATTGCCCTACTGTTTCCCCAATAAATTTTAAATACATGTCATTGGTGGCCAGTGGTTACCTACAATAAATTAGTTTATACATTACCTGTCCCCGCCGATCGCCACCTAAAATAAAGTAAAAAATAAAAAACTACACCTATACTCACCTAGACACCTAATTCCCCGAAGCCATCGATCTCCTGTAATAAAATATAAAATAATAAACCACAACCTTATCCTTACCCCTCCGTAGTAGTCCACGAGTGTCCCACGATGATCTCCAGTTTAGAGCAGCCACATAGAATGTGACCGCTCTGAACCGCTGCCGCCGCTAGAATGATGGGGCCGTAAAGCAGCCCCGTCATTGCATAAGCGGGTTCGCCGGAGTTCAGGCAGCGCTGCTCCGGTTAGCTCCTTTACGGCCCTGCAGTATCGTGAGAAATTCCCACGGTACAGCAGTGCCGTAAAGGAGGTCTCCGGAGCTGCGCTGCCTGAATGCACTCCAGTAACCTCAGTCAGTGGCTCCCGCTGCCGGGAGCGGACGTGTTCCCGGCAGTGTGAGCTTACAGCAGCCATGCACAGCTGTCACCATCTCCAGATGTGACAGCTGTGCATGGGAGATCAGCGCAGGAACGTGGACAAGTAACTATTTTTTTTTAGTAAACTAAGAATTAAATAAAATTGTGTGTTTTATTTCAAATAAATTATTTTTTTCTGGGTGTAGTGTGTTTTTTCTTTTTAACACTTTGTAGGTTAGTAATGGGGGTGTCTTATAGACGCCCATCATTACTAACCTGGGCTTCATGGCAGCTGGCGCTGACATGAACCCCAACCCTATTACCCCCTGCCACCGCACCAGGGCAGCGTGGAAGAGCGAGGCTAAGTGCCAGAGTTGGCGCATCCTATGGATGCGCCATTTCTGGGGCGGCTGACGGCTGGTGTTTCTAGCCTGGGAGGGGGCCAATATTCATGGCACCTTTCCTGGGCTATTAATATCAGCCCCCAGCTGTCTGCCTAGCCTTTGCTAGCTATTAAATAGGGGTATAGCTATTAAATAGGGGTACCCCACGTCATTTTTTGGGGGGGGTCCCCCATTTTAATAGCTAGTAAAGGCTAGGTATTCAGCTGGGGGCTGATATTAGTAGTCTGGGAAGCTCCATGGGTATTACCCACTTCCCAGGCTTCAAACATCTGCCCCAGCAGTCTGCTTAACCTCCGCTAGAGCCTAAAATTATGGGGGATCCTACGCCAATTTTTTTTAAAATAAATCCTTTATTTTAACACTAAATGACATTTGAGGAGTTAATAAAGATGCAGTCCCTAAATTATTATTTATTTTTTAATTAATTTTTCCCAAAAATTTTGACGTGGGCTTTGCCATATTTTTGTATGCCAGCCAGGTACAGCATCCATCTTCTATGAACGCGCCATTTTCCGGGGTGGCTGCGGACTGCAATTTGCACCGGGGGGGGCAGAAAGCTTGGGCCTCCCTGCGCTGCAGATTCCATCCCCCAGCTGCCTAGTTGTACCTGGCTGGACACACAAATAGGGAGAAGCCCCACGTATTTTTTTTTTAAATTATTTCATGAAATTCATGAAATAATAAAGAAAAAAAGGGCTTCCCTATATTGTTGTGTTCGGCCAGGTACAAATAGGCAGCTGGTGGTTGGGCGCAGCCCGTTCCTGTCTGCTGTACCTGGCTGGACACAAATATAGTGCGAAGCCCCACGTCAATTTTTTTTAAATTATTTCAGGAAATTCATGAAATAATTAAAAAAAAAAATACGTGGGGCTTCGCCCTATTTTTGTGTCCAGCCAGGTACAACTAGGCAGCTGGGGGCTGGAATCCGCAGCGCAGGGAGGCCCAAGCTTTCTGGGCCCCACCCGCTGCAAATTGCAGTCCGCAGCCACCCCGGAAAATGGCGCGTTCATAGAAGTGCCATCTTCTGGCGCCGTACCCAACTCATCCAGGGCCCTGGTGCGGTGGCTCACTGGGTAATAAAGGGGTTAAGGCCAGCTTGGCATTATCAGCTGGCCATAAGCCCGAAATTCATGGGGTCACGCCAACATTAGACATGACCACCATGAATTTCTAGTAAAGTATTTAAAAAAAACACAACACCCAGAAAAAAGTCCTTTAATTGAAATAAACACACAATTCTTTATTGTTCTAAATTAAACTATACTTACCATCACGCCCATTCCAGCTGAAGCCAACGATCTCTTGCAATAAAAGAAAAATAATAAAGCAACCTCATCCTTACCTTTCCATGGTTCCCACGACAGCTTCAGCTCTGCTACATCGAGATGACAGGCTGGACCGCAGCAGAACGCTGCCATCCAGCCTGTCATCCCGCAGACACTGAGAAGCGCAGGCTTGCTTACGCTCTTCAGTGTATCTCTGTGACGGCATAAAGATGAGCCGAGGTCATGTCCAATGAACTCGGCTCACCTCATGCACGTCACTGACAGCGTGGGAAAATTCTCCTGCACTCAGCGCTTCAGCGTGAGAATTTTCCCACGCTGTCAGTGACGTGAATGAGGTGAGGTCATGTCCAATGAACTCAGCTCACCTCATGCACGTCACTGACAGCGTGGGAAAATTCTCACGCTGAAGAGCTGAGTGCAGGAGAATTCTCCCACGCTGTCAGTGACGTGCATGAGGTGAGCTGAGTTCATTGGACATGACCTCGGCTCATCTGGATGCCGTCACAGAGAGACACTGAGGAGCGCAAGTATGCCTGCGCTTCTCAGTGTCTGCGGGATGACAGGCTGGATGGCTGCGGTCCAGCTTGTCATCTCGATGTAGCAGAGCTGAAGCTGTCCTGGGAACCATGGAAAGGTAAGGATGAGGTTGCTTTATTATTTTTCTTTTATTGCAGGAGATCGTTGGCTTCAGCTGGAATGGGCGTGATGGTAAGTAGAGTTTAATTTAGAACAATAAAGAATTGTGTGTTTATTTCAATTAAAGGACTTTATTCTGGGTGTTTGTGTTTTTTTTTTTAACTTTGACTATAGGGTTAGCAATGGGGGTGTCTTATAGACGCCTCTCCATTACTAACCTGGGCTTGATGTCAGCTGGCATTATAAGCTGACATCAACCCCAACCCTATTACCCCACTGCCACCGCTACAGGGCAGTGGGAAGAGCGAGGCTAAGTGCCAGAATTGGCGCATCCTATGGATGCGCTATTTCTGGGGCGGCTGACGGCTGGTGTTTCTAGCCTGGGAGGGGGCCAATATTCATGGCACCCTTCCTGGGCTATTAATATCAGCCCCCAGCTGTCTGCCTAGCCTTTGCTAGCTATTAAATTAGGGGGGACCCCACTTCATTTTTTTGAGGGTTTCCCCCATTTTAATAGCTAGTAAAGGCTAGGTATTCAGCTGGGGGCTCATATTAGTAGCCTGGGAAGATCCGTGGGTATTACCCCCTTCCCAGGCTTCAAACATCTGCCCCAGCCGTCTGCTTAACCTCCGCTAGAGACTAAAATTAAGGGGAACCCCACGCCAATTTTTTTTAAAATAAATCCTTTATTTTAACACTAAATGACAAGTACAGTAATCAACACTGTCACTGTACTTCATATATATGTGACTGACATGTTTCTATCTATCTAATCTATGTGTGAAGCTCTATTCTGTCTGTTATAAATTGTCGGGTACCGCTGCTGAATTGCCGGCCGGCTTTTTTAAAGAGACAGTGCATGAAAACACAATTATTTTTTTAAATAAATCCTTTACACTAAATGACAAGTACAGTAAGCAACACTGTCACTGTACTTCATATATATGTGACTGACATGTTTCTATCTATCTAATCTATGTGTGAAGCTCTATTCTTTCTGTTGTAAATTGTCGGGTACCGGTGTATGCCGCTGATGAATTGCCGGCTTTTCGCGTAATACATTCTACATTATTCTTAGCTGTTTTACTTCATGTAGAATTAACCTACAAGGAAAGAAAGGGTTTATTTTCATTCCGATATTTGTGTCCCATTGACTTGCATTGGTTTCCGGTATCGGAATCGGCGATATCCGATACTTTTTGGGTATCGGTCCGATCCAATCCGATACGATATTTCCTGATATCGGAAGGTATCGCTCAACACTATCCTTAACATATTTCACAGGAAAAAAGTTTCCCTTTCGTTTTTGAACGTTTTATTGTGAGCCCGTAAAAGTGGCTTAATACCTCTGACCACGTTGTTGACAGCAGTGACCTGGGGGTCAGAAATGCTTCCTGGGGCGATCCCCATGCTGTCCCCATGTCATTTGAGCACTGTCACTATCGTTTTGGGCACTTGTTAGGCTTTTAAAAGACTGCTGGGGGTGCCACCGCAAAAATGCTCGAGTCTCCCATAGACTAACATTGGGCTCGTTGCTCGGGTCGAGCACCCGAGTATCACGGCGAGCTCGACCCGAGCTTCGAGCACCAGAGCATTTTAGTGCTCGCTCAACACTAATTAAAATCAGTCTTTTTTTTTTTGACAGAGGGTATCAGACCTTCCTGGCCGCACCAGCATCTGAAGTCCAGCAGAAAAAGGTGCAACAACACAAAAATAAAAGTCCAGCCTATTTGGCTATATTAGACCTATCTTTGGCCACAAGGGTTTTCAGGAACAGTACCTCTGATTTCCAGGAACAACAACACACAGGCCTTCACGGCCACAAAGATACAGAACAGTCCTTCAACAAGGCCCTTCGACTTAACTCAGCCTCTTCCCGAAACCTGACTTGTCTCCAGCCTTCTCTTTAACAAGAACTTGATCTACAGAACATGGCTTTCATCAGCCAAACAGAAACCAGGATGTGTGGAGGGGCTCTTCTGCCCAAAACATTTTCCCTATTTTCTGCTTTCCAGAAGGCTTCTCGCGGGTTGCCATGATCTTCTCTCAGGTTGCCGGGGAAAGTGGTCTCCTCCACATCCATGGCTGGTCAGGGTACTTGGCCTGCCACGAATCCTCCATCGTATGGAGTGGACTGCCATGATTCAAAAGGGCAGGGCAGTAACTGGTCCCTTGGATGTTCTGTTGGACTGGCGTGGGTGATGGTCGAGCCGCACTGGCCCCTTTTTCTTTCCCTACCCGTTCAGACAGGACAGACCTCCTCTCTTCCTTGATCTGGTCTTGGGGTGGTCATTCAACCTTCTTTGGGGTTTAGTGCTTCCTGTTGAACCCTGACTGGGCATGCCTCACCTGCTCACGTTGCGCATTGGCCTGGGTGATCTCTCTCTCCCAATGCTCAAGGTCACTGTCTGATGCACGATAAGCCATTTTGTCACTCTGACTGATGCACTGCTTCCATACGAATATCCAGCAGTATAATGGCGCTGTTTTTTTCTTCCCCTCAAAAGCAAAAGCATTGAATGTTCCTTGTGATACAATTGAAAGCATAGTTTAAATGTAAAAGAACACTGGCTAGTGGCCACCCTACCTGGACTTTGTAGAAAGACCAAATTTCTGACGCAGGTGACCAAAAACCACTGAGTGACTGCAAAAGACCTGCAGCAAGATTTGATGACAACAGACACTGAGGTTTCAGCTTGTACAGCATATTAAATGCTAAAGGTCTACATGTCTGCACTCAAAGGCATACAGCTGTGCAGAAAAGGGCAAAAAAGTTAGCTCCAATTTGGTCAAAACTGTCAGGGAAACAGCCAGGAGATCACGCAGATCCCACCGCTGCCATCAGTCCTCCGTCTCCAATCGTCAGGAGTTTCAGGACAATAACGCAATTGACTGACGCGGCTGTTTTCACTACTAAGCAAGTTATTGGAGAACTCACAGTGAACGTATAGCATATACACATCTGATTCCAATGCATGGAATATATATATATACACTCTGGTTCGGTCACTGGTAAGCTCCACAATAACAAAAAGAACTAGCTACCACCACCAATCGTTTATACAGGTCAACTGGACACCCATTACAGATAGAGTATGGCTTCAGGGGTGCGGTTTATAGAGCAAGAGGAACAAAGCTATTGCATTTTATATATTTAGTCCGAAAAGTAGGCAGCGTAAATAAAATTATACAAAAATATTAAAAAATGGACAGAACAATACAGTATATACAATTTTATATAAAAAAAAAGACTAAACAGAAGAAATGTACTAAACTTGTTGTCGCAGGATTGGCTCTGACTCTTATGAAGGGGAGCGCTTTGTTTTTTGTGGGGGGGGGGGGTAATGGTACAGAACCACAGCGAACTGTATCTCCCAGGACTAACAGTGATTATGGTTTAGTATTTGCTTTTATTAACCCAAGTCACACCCACATGCCCCCCCTCCAGTGACTTATAACAGGGCTGGTTATGGGATGTGGCTGGATCTTTAGAAAATTTTGGGATTCCCAACTTTCACAATGTCTTCACCCATCGTAGTCCCAGACAGGAGATATTTGTGCCATATTTCCTATCACGATTTTATCTTTCCATAGGTAGGAAACATAGCATAGATATTGTCATGCATCTGACTGATATTAAATTGGAGGTGCTGCCACGACCGCCCAGTGATGTAAGACAATTTGTTATGTTTGCTACTTTGTCAAGACATTGAAAATAACTAGCACACTGTTTATATTAACACTTCGTTCATCTCCTTTTTTGAATCTCTGACCTGTCTCTCGGTGGCTCCTCCCTTCTGTTCACACATGATAGCTTTCATGTGCAATTAAAGGTACACTGCTCAAAAAAATAAAAGGAACACTCAAATAACACATCCTAGATCTGAATGAATGAAATATTCTCATTGAATACAATGTTCTGTGCAAAGTTGAATGTGCTGACTACAAAATCACACAAAAATCATCAATGGAAATCAAATTTATTAACCAATGGAGGCCTGAATTTGGAGTCACCCCCAAAATTAAAGTGGAAAAACACACTACAGTCTGATCCAACTTTGATGTAATGTCCTTAAAACAAGTCAAAATGAGGCTCAGTATTGTGTGTGGCCTCCACGTGCCTGTATGACCTCCCTGCAACGCCTGGACCTGCTCCTGATGAGTTTGCGGATGGTCTCCTGTGGGATCTCCTTCCTGACCTGGACTAAAGCATCCGCTAACTCCTGGACAGTCTGTGGTGCAACGTGACTTTGGTGGATGTAGTGAGACTTGATGTCCCAGATGTGCTCAATCGGATTCAGGTCTGGGGAACGGGCAGGCCAGTCCATAGCTTCAATGCCTTCATCTTGCAGGAACTGCTGACACACTCCAGCCATATGAGGTCTGGCATTGTCCTGCATTAGTAGGAATCAAGGGCCAACCGCACCAGCATATGGTCTCACAAGCGGTCTGAGGATCTCATCTCGGTACCTAATGGCAGTCAGGCTACCTCTGGCGAGAACATGGAGGGCTGTTCTGCCCTCAAAAAAAATGCCACCCCACACCATTACTGACCCACTGCCAAACCAGTCATGCTGAAGGATGTTGCAGGCAGCAGATCGCTCTCCACGGCGTCTCCAGACTCTGTCACGTCTGTCACATGTGCTCAGTGTTAACCTGGTTTCATCTGTGAAGAGCACAGGGCTCCAGTGGCGACTTTACCAATCCTGGTGTTCTGTTGCAAATGCCAAGCGTCCTGCACGGTGTTGGGCTGTGAGCATAACCCCCATCTGTGGACGTCGGGCCCTCATACCACCCTCATGGAGTCGGTTTCTAACCGTTTGTGCAGACACATGCACATTTGTGGCCTGCTGGAGGACATTTTGCAGGGCTCTGTCAGTGCTCCTCCTGTTCCTCCTTGCACAAAGGCGGAGGTAGCGGTCCTGCTGCTGTTGCCCTCCTATGGCGCCCTCCACGTCCCCTGGTATACTGGCTTGTCTCCTGTTAGCGCCTCCAGCCTCTGGACACTACGCTGACAGATACAGCAAACCTTCTTGCCACAGCTCGCATTGATGTGCCATCCTGGATGAGCTGCACTACCTGAGCAACTTCTGTGGGTTGTAGAGTCTATCTCATGCTACCACGAGTGTGAAAGCACAACCAACATTCAAAAGTGACCAAAACATCAGCCAGAAAGCATTGGTACTGAGATGTGGTCTGTGGTCCCCACCTGCAGAACCACTCCTTTATTGAGGGTGTCTTGATAATTGCCAATAATTTCCATCTATTGTCCATTTGCACAACAGCATGTGAAATTGATTGTCAATCAGTGTTGCTTCCTAAGTGGACAGTTTGATTTCACAGAAGTTTGATTTACTTGGAGTTATATTCTGTTGTTTAAGTGTTCCCTTTATTTTTTTGAGCAGTGTATACACATTTGGAGGCCTAGGTCTATGTGTGCAGCTCCATCAAGTGAAACTATTAAATGCACATTAAAAATATACCAGCAATGTACCAGAAGTGACCAGAAGGTAAGAGCTACACCTGTTTACTAACTGCCCCTACCTTTTAATTTTCCCACAATTACTCTTTAAGCATGCTTATATATACCCTTACAGTCATTGCTCCACTAATCCTTCTCCTTCGCTATCCACAAACCCCAACACTCTCCAAACAAATTATCTCAAATGATCTCATCTTTCCTCTTAACCCCCATCTGACCTCATCTGCAGACCTGCTCATAAACCTCAAATCCCTTCTTCTAAAACACAAAACAAGTCGGCCACTCTCCTACTCCCACTTGTTTGATTTCACTTTGCTTCTCCTCACTGCATGCGATACATCTCCCAATCCTGCACCTCCACAGCTCATGCCTCCCAATATTTCTCCCTCCTATCACTAAACTAAATGCCAAGCCACAATAAGAGAAATTAAAGTTTTCCCAGAATTCAAGAAAAAACACAGCAAAAATAGGACAACAGTGTTTACCAACCCAGGTCTCAGAACTAATGCACTACCAGGATGCAGCAAACCCATATAACAAAGATGGTGGCAACACAGTTGCAAAATACTGATGAAACAGCTACTCACAACCTACCAGTTTGTGGAGTGGGTGATTGCTAAGTATTAAAATTGCACACAAAAAAAGGCTTGTTTAGGGTGCTGGTCACACAGGAATAGTGCACAGTATCTGTCCTACAGCCTATTAGTGACACCCATGCTATTAGAGTAGGCAGGCTGCCCAGTACTATATAAGAGCATCCCATAAGGACAGACACCCTAGTTTACAATGTCAACACTGATGGGCTTGGCTGCACCCTGGATTCCCTCCTATCACTCCTGACCTACAAGAAACTACTGCAATCTCTCCAACATAAAACCCATTCCCTTGACCCCCACTCTGTCGCTACATCTCTCTGGAGCACTATAGAAAAACTGTTCTTTCTGTAGTAAGCGCCACGTCATTGATGACCTATTTATGTCTCAAAACCTATCTTTCCAGGGGCTCACCGACACCTGGTTGACACCCTCTGACACAGCCTTCCCTACTGTGCTGTGTTACGGTGGCCTTCACTTCACCCACACTTCTCACCCTGGCAACAGACATGGTGGAGGAGTTGGTCTTCTCCTCTCTAACAAGTGCACATTCAACGCAATCCCACTTCTACCCTCTCTCCAACCTCCAAGTGGCCAGTATTTACTGACCCCTGGCTCGGCCACTGCATTTATCATCCATTTTACCACCTGACTTCTACACTTTCTCGCAGTTGACAGAGAAGTCATCATGGGTGGCTTCAACACCCCCACTGACACCCACTAGTCAGCAGCCTCCAAAATCCTGTTGGTTGATTCATCCTTTGGTCTTATGCAATGATCTTCCACAACCACCCACACAGACGGACATACATCAGACCTTATCTTCACCCGACTCGGCTCCCTATCTAACCTCACCTCTTCCCCTATCTGACCACCATCTACTTACTTTCTCATCCCTATCCTCTTCATCTGCCCCCCATGTCCAGCGTCTAGCACACTCCTGCAGAAACCTTGCATACCTAGACATTCACACACTCTCTGACTCTGTGCTACCACTGTCCTCCATATCTTCACTCCATAACACAGACAGTGCCACCGTTTTCTACAATGTCACACTGGCATCAGCTATTGACTCAAAAGACAACTTTGGCACACCGACCTCACTCACTCGGCAAGTGTCCAGGGTTGCTGAGCGGTGCTAAAAGAAAATTCACTCTTAGGAAGACTTCACCACATTCAAACAAGCAATTTTTCACATTCAAGCCAGCCCTCACTTCTACTAAACAGGACTATTTCACAACCCACATAATTTCTTTATCCCACAAATCCAAACACTAATTCAACACTTTTACCTCCCTCCTTCATCCACTGTTGCCCCCAATAACCTCCCTCATCTCTGCAGAAGAATTTACAGCTCATTTCAAAAACTAAATCGACCAAATCAGGCATGTCAACCACCACTAAGAAACCACCACAACACTCCATATAACATACCATAATCCCCCTCACACCTTCTTCTCTAAATCACACCTCAGCACTTGTGCACTTGACCTGATCCAAGCACACCTCCTCCCCAATCTCACCACCACGCTTATCCCAGCCCAAACCTGTCTCTTCAATCTTTCATTAACTTATGGTAACCTCTTCTACTTTCAAACATGACAGAATCACACCTTTTCTGAATAAACCATCCCTTGACTGACCTTTACATCCAGCTATTGTCATGTATCACTGCTCCTGTTCACTTCCAAACTTCTTGAACAGCATGTCCACACTGAACTTTCCTCACACCACTCATCTAACCCCTTCAACAACCTAAAATCGGGCTTCCGTCCCCACCACTCCACCGAAACTGACCTAACCTAACCAAAATTACTAACGACTTACTTAACACCAAAGCTAATAAACAATTCTCTATTCTCCTCCTTCTAGACCTGTCCTCTGCCTTCAACACAGTAGTCCACTCCCTTCTACTATAGATCCTCTGTTCAGATAGCATCAGATACCTTAACCTCTCTTTGATCTCCTCATGCCTTTCTAACAGCTCATTTAGAGTTTCCTTTTGCCATACTACCTTCTCATCCCACCCACTCTCTGTCTGTGTCCCTCAAAACTCTGTCCTGGGACCCCTACTCTTCTCCATTTATGCAGTTTGGCCTGGGACAACTCATAAAGTCCCATGGCTCCCAGTACCATCTATATGCTGATCACATTCAGACCTACCGCTCTGGCACAGATGTCACCTCTCTTTTGTCCACAATTCCAGGGTGTATATCAGCCATATCCTCCTTCTTCTCATTATGCTTTTTAAAGCTCAATGTGGTCAAAACGTAATTCATCATCTTTCTCTCATCTCATTAATTCCCATACCTGATCTATCCATCACAATAAATTATATAAAACTTTCCCCTGTAGTGGAAGTCCGCTGTCTCGAAGTAAACCTCAACTCTGCCAAAAGTGAGACTATAGAACTCTTTGATTTATTACGTTGTAATGGTGATTTACTGCTAAAATTCAAGAAAGGCTTGGATGCCTTTCTTAAAAAATATAATATTACTGGTTATGGGTACTAGATTCTGTGATGGGGCGTTGATCCTGTGAACTAGTCCGATTGCCATATGTGGAGTTGGGAAGGAATTGTCCCCATAATATGGAGCTATTAGTGTTTTTCCCATGAGGTTTTTGCCTTACTCTGGATCAGAATGTTAGGCTATAGGTTGAAGTCGATGGACATAAGTTTACCTTCAACCTTAAAAACTATTAAAACTATGAAACTTTGTATAATTTTGATGCATCTTTTTCGTGCATTTTTTTACTCTTACATTGACTTCAATATAAGTTTGTAGATTCCATCAAAGTGACATGGCAGATCTTCTTTTTATGTTGAATTTTTTATTGAAATTTTGTGTGGATTTCATTTAGAAATAGGTTATGGAAATTGACGGTTTTCTGTACCAAAATCTACATGAGAAAGCATTGTGTGAATACACTCACATAAAAATACAGTGGGGCATGTGTAGCTATACTGTCTGATTCTTAGATGTTGCAAACTTAGGGTTCATTTACACTGCATGATTATCAGGAACAAGCGTTCCAAGGAAGGCTTCGAGTCCCCGCAGACCCACGGGTTGCCTAACAACAAGCATATGTTGTGTCTGTCTACCAGCCGCGAAACATGCTGACGTGGTGACTCGAACATATTACTCAAGCATGCCCAAGATAATCGGATAACACCCGAGCATGCTTGAAGAACACAATATCCGAGCACTCTCGCTCATCACTAGTCCTTAGTTTAACATTTTAATCAGACTATATGAAGCCCACGGCCATGTCATGGTCAACCTCTCAGTGGGTCCCTGACATTACATATGCAGAGTCGTCCCAGTGCAGCAGTGGTCCACCAGCAACAACTAGCAGAGGCAACAGCAATACCTACAGTATATTTGATATGATGGACCAGATGTTTTTTCTTCCATTGCGACAACCTTTCAGCAAACACAGATGCACCATCTGAACAACTAGGTTCGGTAGTACCTAGACTATGATTTTTCTCAATTGTTACCCTGAGCTCTGGTCTCATGGATTTCTTGATCAAAAAATTGGACCAGCGGCAGGAACTGTCACAGTTTACTATGGGAATACATCATGTCCAGCCTCCAGTGTCATGTCAGAGAGGGTATTCAGTGTGGCCAGTGCATTTATCACACCAATGTGGACATGGTTATCTGCCACAAACATGGAAAGTCTAACTTTTGTCAAAATGAATCAGACATGTATCAGACTTTCATGCATCAACTAATTGGCCGTATAATCTGCTTGCCTGTCTGTTGACTGTCATATATGTCGTTCTGCTGCCACCAGTGCCGATGGACCATACTCACTTGGGCATCTACTCAATGTCCATCATGTCATCTATACTGTAGTACTGCTGCTGCCAAGGCTGCCATTGCTGGCAATCAAGTCATTGCCTGCCCCATCTTCACTCTTCACTATGCTGCTCCTGCTCCAGCCACTGCACAGTCACACACCTCCTGGCTTCCACTGGGTTTCATAGTGCTTGACTTTACTGCTGCTGCCGGAACCTGCCGTTGCTGGCCCTAAACTGCTAAGCATCTCCTTGCCTGCCATCTCTTAACTTTGTACTGTGCTGGTACTGAAGCAGCCATTGCACCTCCTGGCTGTGCATTGTGCTTCATGTTGCTGGACTGCACTACTGATGCTGCAAAATATGCTCACATGATTTTGTACTTTCAAGAAACAGTTCTAAAAATAGGGCTACTTTTTTAAAAGCCTTGATGACAACAAGCCAGAAGTTCTTCATTTTCAAAATAATGCCACTGTTTTGTCTCCATAAATAAGGGGATCATTTTTGTATGGCTCGATAAAAAGCCTTTGTACTTGCATAATGATTTTGTGATTAGCAAACCAGTTGCGGACTATAAAAAAGGGATAATTTTTATTACTTCTAGTTGAGAGGTCGTTGCTTCTTCACATTAAAAACAATACAGTACATCTGTTTTGTCTTCCTATTAAAGGTAAAAATTTTGGACAGCTTATAAGAAAGCATCATTTGGCAAAGTGCACAGCTTTTTATACCCTCCAAACAGGGACAATTGTGGCAGTGTGGAAATGTCACGACTAGTGTTGAGCCACCCCCGTAGTGTTCGAGTTCGGTTCGGTTCGTCGAACACCCGTGTGTTCGCCGAACTGTTCGTCGAACTGTTCGACGAACACCTTCGAACACCGTTAAAACCAATGGCAGGCAAACAAAAACACATAGAAACACATAGAAAACACCTTCAAAGGTGTCCAAAAGCTGACAAACTGCTCAGAAGACACAACTAACACATGGAAAAGTGACAAGTACATATAGTCATGCGAAAAGAAAAGAGGTGGAGGAGTAAAAGGAGGGGGAGACACAGATATAGGCATGTCATGCCCTTCTAAAATCCAAAAACTGAGAAGCCGAGACGGCCAGTCCGCTCCTGCCCGTGCCACCTCCGTGTCGCCGGGTTTGTGCCAGAGCCGCGGTGAACCCTGACGGCCAGCCCCCCTCTCCCAATACTGGTGCCTGTCCGCTGGTGGGTCGAGAGAGCCCCCCTGTGGTGGAGGCAGCTCTAAGCTTTTTAATTTAAATTGTCCCTCTAATTTGAATGAATACACTTTAAATCCATTTACAAGGATCTATTGGAGGGCAAGTCTCATGCCAGCAGCCGCGTAATTCCAGCTCCAGTAGCGTCCACTAAAGCTGCTGCAGTTAAAAAGCTTTTATAAGGATCGAGCTCGGCTGTCCACCGCAAGGCATCCTAGTGCCAGTCCCAGCCCCTATGCCTTGGGGTGCCTCCTGATGCTCTTCACTGAGTATCCCGTGGTCCCGAAGCATTTCCTTTGAAAAAATTAAGTGTCCAAACTACAGGTGGTGTAGCTTGCTTAACAGCCGGGATAATCCGCTGACTAGCAGACACTGCTACTAGGCACAAAGTATTTCCTGGGCTAGATGCAGTTAAAAATTTGTAAGTAGATACTCTCGTTGGATGCTGAGAAAGCATTCCATAGAGTCTCCTGGCACGCCATATATGATTCTCTTAAAAAGCTTGGGGTAGGGGTCTAGGGGACCCTTTTATAGCCAAAATCACGGCCCTGTATCACAATACGTCACCTAGGCTGAAGATAAATGGAACTGTAGCACCGAGGGCTCGGTTGCTACAGACGTATTGCACCTCACCCAGAGGTGTGATATCTCACTCTCAGATAAGGATGGAGTGTGGATCAGGACCCGACACCTGCATGCATTACACCACATTGCCGTGGGGCAGGGCGACCAATATGCCCCTGAGATGGGCACGACAGTCCCTGTCCCTGGCTGGAGTGGGGGGAGGGAACACTGAGGAAGGGGAAACCTGCAGTGCAGGAGCAGGGAGGAAGCAGTTCCTGGGTGCATTGAGAAGGGAGTATAAAAGGTGGGCACCATCTTAGTTCAGTGCAGAGAAGTCTGAGCAGAAGTGGCAGGGAGCAGGGGCTCTGCATGAGCTCTGCTCCGGAGGCGGGCCTAGTAACAGAGGCCCAGGCCTGCAAGAGGGAGAAGGAAGGAAGAGGAGCGGAGAAGGCTCCAGGAACGAGGAATGAAGGGATCCCAGGGGTGCGGACGGGCGAGTCGCCACCGCACGCCCGAATCCACCTGCGTGGAGGGGTCAGGCCAAAGGGGGAGACCGGTCCCCGAACTAGTGGAGGCAGGAAACGACCCTCAGCTAGAAACCGGAGGCTCTGACATTTTATGTGGCGCAGCCCCTTGCTCCACCCGCTAGGAAGGCACCACATAGGGTCAGGGAAACTGGCGCCAAGTTTACCAAGAGGAGGCCCGAGGCAGCCGGACAGAAGTGTTGGTAAGAAAGGCCAGACAAAGGACACACAAAGGGGGTCCTGTGAAGCGCTCCAAAGTTATCTGGGAGTTGTCTGAGCCCCTCACCTGGTGAGCACAGTACGACGTGGGCAGCCGTTACCTGCAGACGTGGTCTGGATAATAAGAACTGTGAGTAAAGGCCCTGAACTGCATCACTGACTCCGTGTCGTTACTGCTGCTGCCCTGCACCATCACCCCCATCCTCCGCATACACTGCCCTGAGGCTATACTCCTCCCGTGGGGAGTTATGCTACGCTCTGCTGCACCCACAACACCAGCCTTAGCGGTCTGCCCTGTAGCGGCGGTTCACTCTGACCGCAATCCACGGGTGGCGTAGTCGGACATTTAAACATCAAAACCACATAAATAGTTCCGCCACTGGTTTGACCGCCCTGAGCCACGGAACCGGATCGCCGCCACGAAGACTACAACCACCAGCATCCACCAAAAAGGGTCCGGCTCCGGGTGTCCCAAGGCCCAGGGGGTGCGTCAGAACATTTTCATCACCTTTCACAATCACCAATGGGACAAGGCAGGGATGTCCTCTGTCCCCTCTCTTATACATCCTAGTGACGGAGCACCTGCTCTCATCAATTCGCCATAACCCCAATATTAGGTGGATTGAGGTGGGAGGCACCGAGTACAAGTGCTCTCTATTTGCTGATGATGTCCTAGTATATATCACTCAATCACATATATCCATCCCTGCTGTTATGGCTGAAATAGATCACTTTGTTACGTGGTAAAATTTTAAAATCAATGCAGCGAAGTCTGAGGCCCTCGATGTCTCCCTCCCTAAATCCATATAGGATTCCATCCAGTCCAACTTTCCCTTTGCCTGGCCCTCACAGGGTATCAAATACTTAGGAATTCCTATTCATAGAGACCTCTCCCATCTATGTTATCTTAATTTTGGGCCCTTTATTGAACAATTCCATACAGACCACGGTTGGCAAGTTGGAACTGTGAGATTCACTACGTGCACCACTGGTATTTTGTGGAAAAGCACATGTAAGATTCTGCAACAGTCTCTGCTGATACTCCTGCATGCGTGCATCCCTTTCTATGGCAGGAATAATTTCTGCAAATTTACTTTTGTACCGGGGATCTAACAGTGTGGCAACCCAGTAGTCAGGATTATTTCTAATTCTCACAATTCGAGGGTCATGTTGCAGGTAGTGCAGCAAGAAGGCACTCATGTGTGTTGCGCATCCAGGAGCACCAAGTCCCTGTTGTGTTGGTGGCGAGGTAACAATCATGCTTCCTTCCTCTGTCCTCTCCCCCCAACCTCGCACAACAGAAATGTGATCAAGGTCTCCCTCATCTGATGAGTCTTCCATCAGTTCGTCCTCCACTTCTTCCTGGGCTCCTGCACCTTCCTCACTAGTTTGGCTGCTACCATGCGCCCTGGTAAAATCATCTCCCCCACCCTCACATGCCTGCCGCCCTGGTGCTGCCGACCGTCTGGACCTTGCAGATGTTAGCCCTTCCGCATACAACTCCTCCTCCTCTACTTCCTCCACCTCCTCTTGTGCCACCACCTGACTCCGAATTCTGTTTAACATGTGCTCCAGCATGTAAATCACCGGAATAGTCATGCTGATAATGGCATCGTCAGCACTAAACATCTTCGTCGCCATTTCAAAACTGTGCAGAAGGGTGCATAGGTCCCTGATCTGAGACCACTCCTCCAGCGTGATTTGCCCCACCTCTGAATCTCGTTGGCCCAGGCTATACGTCAGAACGTATTGCACCAGGGCTTGTCGGTGCTGCCACAGTCGCTGCAACATGTGCAGAGTTGAATTCCACCGGGTAGGCACATCGCATTTTAGCCGGTGAAGTGGCAGGCCCAACGACTTCTGTAGAGATGTAAGTCGCTGAGCTGCGGGATGCGAACGGCGGAAGTGAGCACACAGCGACCGTGCCCTCTGCAGAAGGCCATCTAGTCTGGGATAGTGGGCTAAAAATTGCTGGACAACCAGGTTCAACACGTGAGCCATACAAGGCACGTGTGTGACATTGCCCCGGCGAAGGGCCGCACCCAGGTTTGCAGCATTGTCGCACACGGCCTTCCCTGGTTTCAGGTCCAGTGGAGACAACCATTCATGAAATTGGTTCTCCAGAGCTGACCACAACTCCTCAGCTGTGTGACTCACATTTCCCAGACATTTCAATGTAAAAACCGCCTGATGACGTTGAGCCCTACTGCCAGCATAGTAAGGAGGTGTGCAGGATCCCTTCTGCGCAGTTAGAAAGCTTGTGGCATGACCAGACAGGCTTTGGGTGCAGGTGGAAGACCGAGAGGAGGTTGAGGAGGCAGAAGCAGTGGAGGAAAAATGACATAAAGAGGATTGACGCACAACTCGTGGGGACGGCAAGACTTGGACAGCAGCCCCTTGTCCTGCTGTCACCATAGTTACCCAGTGCCCAGTCAGCGACATGTAACGCCCCTGTCCATGCTTACTCGTCCAAGTGTCTGTGGTGAAATGCACCCTGTCACACACAGAGTTTCTCAAAGAAGCGGTGATGTTGTGTGCGACATGCTGGTGGAGCGCAGGCACACCTTTATTTGAGAAGTAGTGCCGACTGGGCATCTGGTACTGGGGCACTGCGACGGACATAAGGTCTCGAAAATCCTCTGTGTCCACCAGGCGGAAAGGCAGCATTTCTGTAGCCAAGAGCTTGCAGATGGTGAAATTCAACCTCTTAGCTTTCTCATGGCTAGGAGGAAATGGTCTTTTACTTGTCCACATCTGAGGGACCGAGGGCTGGCTATTGTGCTTAGACGGGGTTGATAAGGGTGTCCCCGGCAAACTGCCGGTCTGTGAGGAAGATGCAGGCGGACATGTTAGGTTGCCTTGATCCAAAGGTGGTGCTATCGATGTCGGACAGCGCTCAAGACCAGCTGGTGTTACCACCTCCAAAGAAAATGATGACCTGCCAATCACGCTGGCTGTTGCGGGTAAAGAGGTGGCAGGTCTGCGCCCCAAAACAGGTGTGACTGCTGTCCCCCCAGTCACAGAGGATGAAGAGGCCGCGGATGCACAAGATATGGCAGACGGTGGTTGGCCCGGCCGGCTAGACCGCATTGTAGCACACTGAGCTTCCCACTGCAACTTATGCTTCATGTCCATGTGCCGGTTCATGCATGAAGTACTCAAACTATGTATTTTTTGGCCTCTACTTAGCTTTTGCTGACAAATGTTACAGATAACACGAGTTGGGTCATCTTTATCGATCTGAAAAAATGCCCAGGCTATGCAAGGCTTAGCACCCATGCGACCTGAAGAGCCACCATGACTTGTGGTGAGAGGCAGAGTTGTGTTTGAGGATGCAGTTGTTGACGTGCTTCCAGTACTACGTCTCTGTCCAGGAAGGCGCAACCTGACCTCGTCGTCACTAGCATCTTCCTCCACCTCCTCTGCTGACCTCATCTCTTGGCTGACTGTGGGTTGACAGTAAGTGGGATCTCCGACCTCATCATCATCACCCTGTGCGTTATCACACCCGTCGTCCTCAGAGCCAACCTGTTCCTGCCCTGACAAAAAACTAAAGTTGTCGCTCCAATCAGGTATTTGAGTCTTATCATCGTCTTCCTCATTGTCTCCACCAACAGGAGTTACAGTTTGGGAATGAGGGTCTACATTATGGTCAGAACCTTCTGCGTCTGGTCCTGGATCCGACTCATAAAGATTCTGGGCATCAGTGCAGATCATTTCCTCGTCTGGATTCACAGAAGCGCTGGAGTCGACCTCTGATTCCCAGGCTATAGTATGAGTAAACAGCTCTGCAGACTCAACCATCTGTTCTACCTCATACTCAGACGGGCAGCTGGAGATTTGGGAGCTGTGAGGAAGCAAGTGCGATTTGGGTGACACCTTTGAGGACTGGAGTATTTGTGATGTTGAAGTTGATGTGGAGGAGAGCCCACTTAAAGGAGCACTTGATATCCGTTGAAGCACCTGCTGTTTTTGTGCCTCATCTGGAATTTGTAGCGATTGGCGTGGCCGTAAGAAAGGGATCTTATCACATTGTCCGCTAAAAGAAGTAGACATTTTAGTTTGGCTGGAAGATGGTCTTTCTTCTGCACCTACCCCACGGACACAACCTTTTTTCCCCTTCCCAACACGCCTATTCCCCTTTCCACCAGCAGCAGGCCTTTTTCCACTCATTTTGGTGGTTAACTAATTCACAACTCTGGAGTTGTTTGCACAAAAAAACAATGGATGGTAACCGAGCAGAGCTGAGTGGCCAAACAGTGGTATTAGGCCAAAACTATTGGCTGGGTTAGATGCAGAAAAAAATTATTTTTAATTTGCAACCTGATGGAGGTCAGTATAGATGGACTAATAGACCAAGTCCCACACACCGCTAGAAGCCCAAATATTTTTTCAGAGCTAGATGCAGAAAAAAATTATTTTTAATTTGCAACCTGATGGAGGTCAGTATAGATGGACTAATAGAACAAGTCCCACACGCTGCTAGAAGCCCAAATATTTTTTCAGAGATAAATGAAGAAAAAAATTATTTTTAATTTGCAACCTGATGGAGGTCAGTATAGATGGACTAATAGACCAAGTCCCACACACTGCTAGAAGCCCAAATATTTTTTCAGAGCTAGATGCAGAAAAAAATTATTTTTAATTTGCAACCTGATGGAGGTCAGTATAGATGGACTAATAGACCAAGTCCCACACACCGCTAGAAGCCCAAATATTTTTTCAGAGCTAGATGCAGAAAAAAATTATATTCAATTTGCAACCTGCTGGAGGTCAGTATAGAAGGACTAATAGAACAAGTCCCACACACTGCTAGAAGCCCAAATATTTTTTCAGAGCTAAATGAAGAAAAAAATTATTTTTAATTTGCAACCTGATGGAGGTCAGTATAGATGGACTAATAGACCAAGTCCCACACACTGCTAGAAGCCCAAATATTTTTTCAGAGCTAGATGCAGAAAAAAATTATATTCAGTTTGCAACCTGATGGAGGTCAGTATAGATGGACTAATAGAATGATGCTATGCCCAAAAGATTTTACTTCACTAGGTGCAGTAAAAAAATTGGTATTCTATACACAGGTGGTATATCTTGCAACACAGATAGGCTACTCCACTGACTAACACACTCTGCAATAGGCCAAAAAGGATTAGCTTTGCTAGATTCAGCCAAATGCTGTGAAAAAAACTTGCACAGCACTGGCACAGACCTGCCTGGCAAAAACTGATAGGAACTGATGTAACCTAGTCCTGAAAAGGACTCCAATTACAATTAGTCTTTACTCCCACAATCTATCTATTTAAGAGCACAGACCTGCCTGATAAAAGTCGTAGGAAATGCTGTAACCTAGTCCTTAAAAGGACTGCAATCACAACTATTCCCTACTCCCAAGCTATCTGTATATTTGTGCGAAAATTGGCTTGAAATTAACAAGGTATAGCGCACACAGCAACAGCGGTGCCGTCTAACACGCAGCTGCAGCAGTGAGAAAATGGTGGCGACGGGGAAAATGGCTTGGTCTTATAGGGCAAGGACATGTGACATACACTGCCAATCACACATGCCCTTGCTTGTGTGAAAAAAAGCACTTCGCTCCGTGTGTGCGCTGCTGATAGGCTGACAGATTGCACCTCCCCACTGCAAATGCGGGAAAGAGAAAAAAAAATGGAGATCTTCATTGTTCCTGCAGAGATCCATCCCCTGCCCCTCCCCCCGCCCCGCTGTACACTCAAACTGCGTATTAACATTAATTTTCATCATTACTGAGAAAAAATCCAGTTATGATTTTGGTGCACGAACAGTTATCGAACATAACCTCGAACAGCCGAATTTTTCTCAAATTGTTCGTGTTCGCCGACCGGCTCGAACACCGCCCAAAACAGTTCGAATTTGAGATTGGCGAACAGTTCGAGTAGAACAACGCTCATCTCTAGTCACGACCACTTCCATTTCTACCACCTGTCTATAAACAAAAGCCTTGCATGCATCTGCACCCCCATAAGGGATACTTTATAGACCGTTTATACAATATAGACATCTTAAAAAGTCTGATACTGCATTGTGTTGTTAAATGCGCTGTTTTCTACCTCTGGTTACCTTAAATTTTCCCTAGCTAGAAAGTTTGAAGTTATTTGGACACTAAAAAGGCTATGTTTGCATTACAGAGCTCAAAATGTGTTCAATTTACTCAAATGGCCACTCTCAGTGTTCTACACATATTTTCAAGCCAATTAGAAGCTTTATAATTATGCAATTTGGCATAAATCCAATATTTTTGGGAAATTTCAAGAGATCCGCTTATCTCTAGTCAACATGTATTTTCTATAATATAATCAGGAATGTGTCCTTCTGTCCGAAACCTCTATAGACTGCGCACGCACCATGCGCCTGCACAGTCTGGCCCCAGACAGAAGAAACATACACATCCCAGACAGGAATGAGGAGTGTGGCGCTGGAGATTGCGGTATGCATAGGCACTGAACACATACCGCGATCTCCGGCGCCATAAGCACATACCTGCCAGGAAAGAGTGTGGCGCTTCTGTTCTGGCCGGAGGCCGGGGAGGATTGGGACGTCGGAATCGCCGCCTGCACATAGAGTGATATCCGGTGCCATTTTAGTGAAGACACATTTGTAACAAAATGGCGCAGAATAACGTGGTATGCGCATGCGCATACTCCGGCGCCATTTTGTTGAACATTTGTCTTCACTAAAATGGCGCCGGATATCGCGGGCCTGTTTCTGGTGCCATTTTAGTTTTTTTGTTTTTTTATTTAATCTATGGATGGATGGTGGAGCATAGACCAGGATGGGGGAGCATATGCCAGGATGGGGGAGCACATAACAGGATGGGGGAGCATATACCAGGATGGGGGCACAAATACCAGGATGGGGGACCAGGATGGGAGAGCATGGACCAGAATGGGGGAGCATATACCAGGACCGGGGACCAGGATGGGGGAGCATATACAAAGATGGGGGAGCATATACCAGGATGGAGGACCACATAACATGATGGGGGGACCAGGATGGTTGAGTATATACCAGGATGGGGGAACAGGATGGTTGAGCACATAACAGGATGGGGGAGCATATACCAGGATGGGGGAGCATATACCAGGAAGGGGGTCCAGGATGGAGGTGCAAATACCAGGATGGGGGAGCAGGATGGGGGAGCATGGACCAGGATGGGAGAACAGAAACGGGGAGCATATACCAGGATGGGGAACAGGATGGGTGAGCATATACCAGGATTGGGAAGCATATACCAGGATGGGGGAGCATATACCAGGATGAGGGAACAGGAAAAGGGAGCATATACCAATTTGGGGGATCAGGATTAGGGGCACAAATACCAGGATGGGGGAGTATATACCAGGATGTGGGACCAGGATTAGGGAGCATATACCAGGATGGGGGAGAATTTACCAGGATGGAGGACCAGGATTGGGAAGCATATGCCAGGATGGGGGAGCATATACCAGGATGGGGGACTAGGATTGGGGAGCAAATGCCAGGATGGGGGAGCAGGAAGGGGAGCATATACCAGGATGGGGCACCAGGATTGGGGAGAATATACCAGGATGGGGGAGCATGGACCAGGATGGGGGAGCATGGACCAGGATAGGGGAGCATTGACCAGGATGGAGGAGCATATACCCGGATGGGGGAGCATATACCAAGATGGGAGACCAGGATTGGGGAGCATATACTAGGATGGGGGACCAGGATGGGGGAGCATGGACCAGGATGGAGGAGCAAATACCAGGATGGGGGAGCATATACTAGGATGGGGGACCAGGATTGGGGAGCATATACCAGGATGGGGGAGCATGGACTAAGACGGAGGAGCATATACCAGGATGGGGGAGCATATACCAAGATGGGGGACCAGGATTGGGGAACATATACCAGGATGAGTGACCAGGTTGGGGAGCATTTACCAGGATGGGGAACCAGGATTGGGGAGCATATACCAGGATGGAGGAGCATGGACCAGGATGGAGGAGCATATACCAAGATGGGGAACCAGGATTGGGGAGCATATACTAGCATGGGGGACCAGGATTGTGGAGCATATACCAGGATGGGGGAGCAGGATGAGGGAGCATGGACAAGGATGGGGAAGCATGGACCAGGATGGAGGAGCATATACCAGGATGGGGGGGCATATACTAGGATGGGGGACTAGGATTGGGTAGCATATACCAGGATGGGGGAGCATGGACCAGGATGGAGGAGCATATACCAGGATGGGGGAGCATATACCAAGATGAAGGACCAGGATTGGGGAGCATATACCAGTTTAGGGGACCAGGATTGGGGAGCATATACCAGGATGGGGGAGAAGGATGGGGGAGCATGGACCAGGATGGAGGAGCATATACCAGGATGGGGAAGCATATACCAAGATGGGGGACCAGGATTGGGGAGAATATACCAGTTTGGGGGACCAGGATTTGGGAGCATATACCAGGATAGGGGACCATCCATATACCAATAAAAATGCTCGACACCTGGACGTTGAACGGGTTCAATAGCTAGTAGGATATAATAATAGTCTGGTATGAGAAAAATGATCTGAGCATTCTAGAGGATTTAAATTCCCAAATAAACTTACATTAATCTTTCATGGTCGAGTTGTTTTTTTTGTTTGTTTTGTTTTTACGCATTCGTTTTTTCCTCCCCCTTTTCCAAGTGCCATAACTCTTTTATTTTTCTGTTGGAAAATTTGAATAAGGGGTTGTTTTTTTTTACAGGATTTGTTGTAATTTTGAATACTACAATTCATTTTATCATTTAAGATCCAGAAAAATGCACAACAATATTTCAACTGTAGAAAGCTGGTGAAAAAAATGCAATTCTGGGTTTTGTTTTTATGGTGTTCGTGGTATAGTAAAATGACCTAGTGACATGATTTTAGTGCGGTTATGTCAATGTCAAACTTATACTTTTTTTTAAATATTCTAGTGGGTAAAAAAAAAAATTTGAAAAAACAGAGTGGCGCTCATATCAGATCGGCTATGACAACCACAGGGGTTTCCTGCAGTCTCCAAGTTGTCGCCCAGTGATCATGTGGCAGGGGCACCAATGGGTGGAGCTAGTGATGCGCTTCCGGCGTGGGCATGTTAAATGCCGCTGTCAGAGATTGACATGTTAACAGCAGCGAGTAGATCACCATTCCACCCACGGCTGTTAGGGGCACAAGACAGCTGATCATATCAGCTGTCATGTGCCTGAAAACATGCGGGCTCATCGCTAGAGCAACAAAGAGATGGAGGCGACCTATGACATATACATATGCTTCTCACAAAATTAGAATATCATCAAAAAGTTAATTTATTTCAGTTCTTCAATACAAAAAATGAAACGCATATATTATATGCAATATGTTACAAATACAGTGATCTATTTCAAGTGTTTATTTCTGTTAATGTTGATGATTATGGCTTACAGCAAATGAAAACACAAAAGTCATTATCTCAGTAAATTAGATTAATTTTTAATAAAAAACGAAGGCTTCCTAAGCTTTTAAAAAGGTCCCTTAGTCTGTTTCAGTAGGCTCCACAATCATGGGAAAGACTGCTGACTTGACAGATGTCCAGAAGGCAGTCATTGACACACTCCACAAGGACGAGAAAGCCACAAAAGGTCATTGCTAAAGAAGCTGGCTGTTCACAGAGTGCTGTATCCAAGCAAATTAATGGAAAGTTGAGTGGAAGGAAAAAACGTGGCAGAAAAAGGTGCACAAGCAACCAGGATAACCGCAGCTTTGAAAGGATTGTTAAGAAAAGGCCATCCAAACATTTGGGGGAGATTTACAAAGAGTGGACTTCTGCTGGAGTCATTGCTTCAAGAGCCACCACACACAGACATATCCAGGACATGGGCTACAAGTGTCGCATTACTTGTGTCAAGCCACTCATGACCAATAGACAACGCCAGAAGCGTCTTACATGGGCCAAGGAGAAAAAGACCTGGACTGTTGCTCAGTGGTCCAAGGTGTTGTTTTCAGATGAAAGTCAATTTTGCATTTCATTTGGAAATCAAGGTCCCAGAGTCTGGAGGAAGAGTGGAGAGGTACACAATCCAAGCTGCTTGAGGTCTAGTGTGAAGTTTCCACAATCAGTGATGGTTTGGGGAGCCATGTCATCTGTCGGTGTAGGTTCACTGTGTTTTATCAAGACCAAAGTCAGTGCAGCCATCTACCAGGAAATTTTAGAGCACTTCATGCTTCCATCTGGACTTGGCACCTGTCCACACTGCCAAAAGTACCAATACTTGGTTTAAAAACAGCAGTATCACTGTACTTGATTGGCCAGCAAACTCGCCTGACTTTAAGCCCATAGAGAATCTATGGGGTATTGTCAAGAGGAAGATGAGAGACACCAGACCCAACAATGCAGACGAGCTGAAGGCTGCTATCAAAGCAACCTAGGCTTCCATAACAACTCAGCAGTGCCACAGGCTGATCGCCTCCATGCCACGCCGCATTGATGCAGTAATTGATGCAAAGGGAGCCCCGGCCAAGTATTGAGTGCATTTACTGAACATACATTTCAGTAGTCCAATATTTCGGATTTTAACCCCTTTAAAGCCTGGGGCGTATTAGTATGCCCCAGGCCATCACCCCCGGTTCAGTGAACCGGGCACATGTCAGCTGATTTATACAGCTGACATGTGCCCGCAACAGCCGCGGGTGGAATCGCGATCCACCCGCGGCTGTTAACCAGTTAAATGCCGCTGTCAATCTCTGACAACGGCATTTAAGAGCGCTGCGCTGGAAGCGCGTCACTTACCCCACCCAGTGACTTTGTCTCGTGATTGCGAGTCACTGATGGGTGGGCATGACTGTAAGGGGTAAGACCGGGGTGTAAGTACTTTCAGAGCAAGGGATCCGGAACTGCCGGGGCCGTACCTCTTGTTGCAGGGGGAAGACAGACTGCAAGCAGAGGAGTCATGTGACAGGGAAGCAGGGGGTGTGTCAAAAGAGAGAGCTGGGAGGTCAGGTGACAGAGGGACTCCTGGTGTGACGAGAGAGAGGGAGAGATGAGGACGTTTGCATGGGAAAGCGGAGCTGAGTCCTGCGGAGCAGAGCAGTGTGAGAGGGTTCAGGCTCCGGGCTACAGGACTTGGAGCAAGGGATCCGAGTGCAGTGGACCGGAGGAGTCAAGCTGACTGTAGGGAGAAGAGATGCAGGGTCCGTGGAGCTGAGCACGTGAGGTGCCGTGTTATGGACTAGGGGCTCAGCGGGTAAAACCGGAGACCGCTCTTGTTAGATCTATAATGCAATAACGTCTGATGGAGCATGGGAAAGCTTCTTTTCGGATGGAGGAGCTGATAGACTGGTCTTCTGGTCACCGGCTGCTCCATCAGCAGTCATTATATATATATAAAAGAGACGACTGGATGGCCAGGTCTAGGAAGACTTCTGGTGGTCCCAAACTTCTACCATTTAAGGATTATGGAGGCCACTGTGCTCTTAGGAACCTTGAGTAATGCAGAAATTCTTTTGTAACCTTGGCCAGGTCTGTGCCTTGCCACAATTCTGTCTCTGAGCTCCTTGGGCAGTTCCTTTGCGCTCATGATTCTCATTTGGTCTGACATGCACTGTGAGCTGTGAGGTCTTACATAGACAGGTGTGTGCCTTTCCAAATAAAGTCCTATCAGTTTAATTAAACACAGCTGGACTCCAATGAAGGAGTAGAACCATCTCAAGGAGGATCACAAGGAAATGGACAGTATGTGACTTAAATATGAGTGTCTGAGCAAAGGGTCTGAATACTTATGACCATGTGATATTTCAGTTTTTCTTTTTTAATAAATTTGCAAAAATGTCTACATTTCTGTTTTTTTCAGTCAAGATGGGGTGCAGAGTGTACATTAATGCAAAAAAAAAATAACTTTTTAGAATTTACCAAATGGCTGCAATGAAACAAAGAGTGAACAATTTTAAGGGGTCTGAATACTTTCTGTACCCACTGTATATGGCCAGTTGTAATATGAGGCTAAGTCACTTCTCATCCGTGTTTTTCATAGATAAAATTCGGACTTGTGATACTCTATGGGCTGTTCACATGTCAGTGACAATTTGCAGACCGAGTGGTCCATGTAAAATTGCAGACATGTCTGACATTGATCCGAGTGTCCGATCGAACTTGTCATTGAAAGTCTGTGGGTGAAAAAATCGTACAGCAGTCGAATGCCTTATGTGTGCTGTCCGTTTTTCACTGACTGATAGATAGGAAAAGGTGGAGAAACTTTTTTTTTTCTCACCCATGAAAAAAACTGATGAAACTCTGATGACACTGATGAACATCATTGATGAAAATCTGTCCTTTTTTCTCATGCCAACAAACCTGACGTCTGAGTGAGGCATTAAAGTGTTTTCACTCTGTGTTATACTTGGGGAGGATTTAGACTACAGGTAATTAATAGATATATAATAGTAGAATACACTTTGCATAAGTGCAGTGTTTATCATCCTGTATTCTACAGGACACGTCGCCGAACCTGGCAAACTTCACTGGTGGATCAAATGTGCCCTATAAAAATGATTATTAAGAGTAGTTAGCATAAATATTAGCAAAGTGTCCTAGTTTAATCAATTTTCTAATCTTACAACAGATGACAAATCAAAATCAAATAAAACATTATGTATTTTATTAGAGACTGAAATAGTCATAGATGTCCAGCAGAGGGCACTCAAACATATGAAAAAAGAATTGGCATTAGAACTATTGAAAGGGGAAAGTAAAATAGCGGTAAAGTGAAGACTGGCGTTACTCTAAATACTGTTTCCTGCAGATTATTTGATTCAATCTTGTTCTCCAATTTGCAGCTGTAACTTCCAGAGTTTATAATGCACACGTTTGCTGCTTTCACTAAACTTACAGACTTTGCAATACCTAATGTACCCTGTCATATTATTAGGTTAATGAAAATGACTCCCTGGTCCTGTGGACCACATACCGCATATCTGTCAGAACTTTGCCCTTAGGCCCTAGGCCAGGCACATAGAGGAATATGTCTTGAAAGCCACAAGGTCTATCACAGTCCTCAAGCTAAAGTCAAAGTATCCAGCAGATGCACCACTGACGTTTTAATGAAATGAGGGAAAAGTGCAATAGTAGGAGTCGACTGACAGAGCAGCAAATGGATGCTCAGCTTGAGAATGCCACTTTATAAACTGCTTGAAGACAACCGTAAAAAGTGAAATCCTTGCTTCTTATCTGTCATCAAAGTAACAAACAATATGTCCAAGAATGTGAAGCATATGCAAATAGTATAAAGAAAAAACAATAATCTGTCACTTATACGGTTGCTATTCTTTGTTGACTGAAAATTTGAACACTATGACAATATACTGTTTTACCAAATTCCACATAATTTTAAGATGCTTATAAGTTCACATGAGCGTATAAAATAATTGTCTGATTTTCATCCCAAAAATGTGAACCATTTTTTATCTGTATAGTCATCCATATCCAATCTGCTTGGCATCCATTTTTATATATCAGCAGTTGTTAAAACTTACAAGGCTGAATACAGTTTCTTATGTTAAAGGGAACCTGACAGCTGATAATATTGCCTGATCCACGGACAGCATGGATCAGACACTGTCTGGATGATTTTAGCCGTATATGTTTAACTTTGAAATGCTGTGGCGTTTTAGAGAAAAACATAGTTTAATAGGTGCTGGGGACCGAGTGTATTGGGAGACTAATCGGACAGGTGGGTTCCGGGTGGCTTCTCCCTGCCCGCTCCCCTTGAGCGAAAGGTCTCTCCCTGTGTTCGAGTATAGTGACATATCACTCAAGGGGAGAGGGGGGGAGAAGCTATTGGGAACCTACCTGTCCAAATAGCCTTCGATACGGCTCGGTTCCCGGCGGCTTTTAAACTATGTTTTTATCTGCAATGCTGCAGAGCTTGCTGCCGTGAGGTGAGAACTGCAATGTGTCACATTCACCTCTCTGGATCTGAGCCAGCTATCAGGGCAGTATTCCCGAAGCCGGAGTAGATGCAGGTACTGTAATAGGATGCCAGGAATGCAACCAATCTGTTTGTGTTATTTCTCCATCCCAAATATTCTACATTTAACAGAGACTGTTTTTTTTTTTAAGTGGAAACATTTAGTAACTACAGCAACTCAACTATGAAGTTGTAGATCACGTAAACTTACAAAATAGGGTTGTTGAGTACTGAGATGTAAAAAAGTGCATACAAGTCAGCACTCAATAACTGCAGAGTTCTAAACCTCCTTTTGCATTAATATCAACACAAAATCTGTGCATTCAGAGCTTGATGGCATAGGTTGTGGTGGAGGAGGAATAAGGCTATGGGGCTTTTTTCCAGGGCTTGGCCTAGGCCTTTAGTTTCAGTAAAGGGAAATCTTAATGCTTTAGCGTACCAAGACATTTTAGAAAATTGTATGTTTCCATCTTTGAAGGAACATTTTGGGGAAGGTCCTTTTCTGTTCCAGCAAGACTGCGACTAAGTGCACAAAGCAGGGCTATAAAAGTATGGCTTGGTGAGTTTGGTGTGGAAGAACTTTGCTGGCCTGATCAGAGCCATCACCTTTGCCCCATAGAACATCTTTGGAAGGAAAAAGAACAAAGCTTGCGAGCCAGACCTTCACAAATATTGTTCTGGATGAATGGACAAAAATTCTTGCACATACACTTCAAAATCTTCTAGGAAGCTTTCCCAAAAGAGCTGAAGTTGTTATAGCTGAAATGGAGGAACTAACTCCATAATAATGGCAGCGGATTTAGAATCAAATGTCATAAAAGCTCCGGGAGGTGAAGTGTGACTGTGGATGAATACTTTTGTCCATATCGTGTGTGTGACCAGTGACCACTCATTAATCGGTTATGTGTATTGCAGGCTGTCAAGGATTTTGCTTGAATGTCAATAATGTTTTCCTAACCTTTATGAGCAGGAATGGAAATCTGCTTTATATAAACTGCTCCTATTCAGGCAATCATGAAACATCTTTGTAATTCATTTGGCTGGTCGCTATTAGAGATGAGCGGTGTTCGACTCGAACTGTTCGCCAATCTCAAATTCGAGCTGTTTTGGGCGGTGCTCGAGTCGTTCGACGAACTCGAACGTTTTGCAAAAAATTCGGCTGTTCGAGGTTATGTTCGATAACTGTTCGTGCACCAAAAGCGTAACTGGATTTTTTCACAGTAATACTGTTAATTAGAGATGAGCAAGCATGCTCGCCACTGCTCGGTACTCGCCCGAGCATCTCAGTACTCGAGATGCTCGGAGCTCGCCGAGTACTTTTGAAATGCTCAGGCGGGAGCTCGGGTCCCCGTCCTGCATGTCTGGCGCTATTTAGAGCACCAATCATGGAGGGATTGTCTGCCACTCACTGTAATGCCACAGCCATGGTGGTTGTGGCATTACAGTGGTTACCCAAATCAATGGGAACAGTGCTCACAGTGACACATGAAAAGCCGGCAATTCAGCAGCGGCATACACCGGTACTGACAATTTAGAACAGAAAGAATAGAGCATCACACATAGATTAGATAGATAGAAACATGTCAGTCACATATATAATAAGTACAGTGACAGTGTTGGTTACTGTACTTGCCATTTAGTGTTAAAATAAAGGATTTATTAAAAAAAAAAAATTGGCGTGGGGTTCCCCGTAATTTTAGTCTCTAGCGGAGGTTAAGCAGATGGCTGGGGCAGATGTTTAAAGCCTGGTAAGGGGGTAATACCCACGGAGCTTCCCACACTACTAATATCAGCCCCCAGCTGAATAACCTAGCCTTTACTAGCAATTAAAATGGGGGACCCCAAAATAAAAATGACGTGGGGTCCCCCCTATTTTAATAGCTAGCAAAAGCTAGGCAGACAGCTGGGGGCTGATATTAATAGCCCAGGAAGGGTGCCATGAATATTGGCCCCCTCCCAGGCTAGAAACACCAGCCGTCAGCTGCCCCAGAAATGGCGCATCCATAGGATGTGCCAATTCTGACACTTAGCCTCGCTCTTCCCACTGCCCTGTAGCGGTAGCAGTGGGGTAATAGGGTTGGGGTTGATGTCAGCTTATAATGCCAGCTGACATCAAGCCCAGGTTAGTAATGGAGAGGCGTCTATAAGCCACCCCATTACTAACCCCATTGTCAAAGTTAATAAAGCACAAACACCCAGAATAAAGTCCTTTAATTGAAATAAAGACACATTCCTTTAATGTTCTAAATTAAACCCTACTTACCGTATCGCCCATTCCAGCTGAAGCCAACAATCTCCTGCAATAAAAGTAAAATAATAAACCAACCTCATCCTTACCTTTCCATGGTTCCCAGGACAGCTCTGCTACATTGACATGACAGGCTGGAGCGCAGCAGAACGCTGCCATCCAGCTTGCCATGCCGCAGACACTGAGAAGCTCCTCAGTGAAGCTCCTCAGTGTCTGGCTGTGACGGCATCCAGATGAGCCGAGTTCATGTCCAATGAACTCAGCTCACCTCACCTCATGCACGTCACTGACAGCGTGGGAGAATTCTCCTGCGCATGCGGTGCCGGTAAATGTCGTCACCGCTTCAGCAGGAGAATTCTCCCACGCTGGGATGGCATTGACATGACAGGCTGAATCGCAGGAGAGCGCTACCATCCAGCTTGTCATCCTTCAGAGACACTGCGGAGCGCAGGCATGCTTGCGCTCTGCAGGGTCTCTGAAGCGCTACCTGCAGTGTCTCTGAAGTGCTGGATCGCAGCAGAGCGCTACCATCCAGCTTGTCATCCTTCAGAGACACTGCAGAGCGCAAGCATGGAAGGGGCAGCAATAGCCGATAAATCAGCAAGCACTCTGCAGTGTCTCTGAAGGATGACAAGCTGGATGGTAGCGCTCTGCTGCGATCCAGCCTGTCATCTCAGTGCCATCCCAGCGTGGTAGAATTCTGCTGCTCAAGCGGTGAGCGCAGGAGAATTCTCCCACGCTGTCAGTGACATGCATGAGGTGAGCTGAGTTCATTGGACATGAACTCGGCTCATCTGGATGCCGTCACAGCCAGACACTGAGAAGCTTCAATGAGGAGCTTCTCAGTGTCTGTGGCATGGCAAGCTGGATGGCAGCGTTCTGCTGCGCTCCAGCCTGTCATGTCAATGTAGCGGAGCTGAAGCTGTCCTGGGAACCATGGAAAGGTAAGGATGAGGTTGGTTTATTATTTCATTTTTATTGCAGGAGATCGTTGGCTTCAGCTGGAATGGGCGATACGGTAAGTAGGGTTTGATTTAGAACATTAAAGGAATGTGTCTTTATTTCAATTAAAGGACTTTATTCTGGGTGTTTGTGTCTTTTTTAACTTTGACTATGGGGTTAGTAATGGGGGTGTCTTTTAGACGCCTCTCCATTACTAACCTGGGCTTGATGTCAGCTGGCATTATAAGCTGACATCAACCCCAACCCTATTACCCCACTGCCACCGCTACAGGGCCATGGGAAGAGCGAGGCTAAGTGCCAGAATTGGCACATCCTATGGATGCGCCATTTCTGGGGCGGCTGACGGCTGGTGTTTCTAGCCTGGGAGGGGGCCAATATTCATGGCACCCTTCCTGGGCTATTAATATCAGCCCCCAGCTGTCGGCCTAGCCTTTGCTAGCTATTAAAATAGGGGGGTCCCCACGTCATTTTTTTGGGGGGGTCCCCCATTTTAATAGCTAGTTAAGGCTAGGTATTCAGCTGGGGGCTGATATTAGTAGCCTGGGAAGCTCCGTGGGTATTACCCCCTTCCCAGGCTTCAAACATCTGCCCCAGCCGTCTGCTTAACCTCTGCTAGAGACTAAAATTACGGGGAACCCCACGCCAATTTTTTTTTTTAATAAATCCTTTATTTTAACATTAAATGACAAGTACAGTAATCAACACTGTCACTGTACTTATTATATATGTGACTGACATGTTTCAATCTATTTAATCTATGTGTGATGCTCCTTTCTGTTCTAAATTGTCGGGTACCGATGATGAATTGCCGGCCGGCTTTTTTAAAGAGACGGGTGCATGAAAACAGTATTATTTTTTTTAATAACTCCTTTATTTTAACACTAAATGACAAGTACAGTAACCAACACTGTAACTGTTCTTATTATATATTTGACTGACATGTTTTTATCTATCTAATCTATGTGTGATGCTCTAATCTTTCTGTTCTAAATTGTTGGGTACCGGTTTATGCCACTGCTGAATTGCCGGCCGGCTTTTTTAAAGAGTAGGGTGCATAAAAATCGGACGGCACCAGTGTGTTCCAAGTGCTCTGCTATGTTTTTCATGCACCCTCCTATATTCCCTGCCTGCCTGTCTGCCTATATATTCTGCCTGCCTGACGTTTAATTGAGCACTGTTCCCATCGATTTGGGCAATTTTTGACCTTCTTCAGACCGCCGGGGGAGACCGCCAGAAAAATGCTCGAGTTTCCCATAGACTTACATTGGGCTCGTTGCTCAGGTCGAGCACCCGAGTATTCCAATGTGCTCGACCCGAGCCTCGAGCACCCGAGCATTTTAGTGCTCGCTCATCACTACTGTTAATCAATGTTAATAGACAGTTTCAGTGTAGAGTGAGCAGGGGGAGGGGCAGGGGATGGATCTCTGCAGAAATAATGCCGATCCCCATTTTTTTTTTCCCCGCATTTACACTGGGGCGGTGCAGTCTGTCAGCCTATCAGCAGCGCACACACGCAGCGAAGTGCTTTTTTTCACACACGCAAAGGCATGTGTCATTGGCTGTGTATGTCACATGTCCTTGCCCTATAAGACCCAGATATTTTCCCCGTCGCCACCATTTTCTCACTGCTGCAGCTGAGTGTTAGATGGCACCGCTGCTGCTTTGGGCGCTATACAGTATAACTGTGTGAATTGCGAGCGAATTTCCAGTTACATAGAGAGATAGGTTTAGGGAGTAGGGACTAGTTCTAATTGCAGCCCTTTCGAGGGCTAGGTTACAGCAATTCATAGCACTTTTTGCCAGGCTGGTCTGTGCTAGTGCTGTGCAAGTGTTTTTCACAGCATTTGGCGAAATGTAGCTCAGCCAATCCTTTTGGGCCTGTAGCAGTGTCTGTGTCTGTTAGTCATTGGAGTAGCCTATCTGTGTTGCAAGCTACACCACCTGTGTATCTAATACCAATTTTTTACTGCATCTAAGCCAGCCAATCCTTTTGGGCCTGTAACAGTGTCTGGTAGTCATTGGAGTAGCCTATCTGTGTTGCAAGCTACACCACCTGTGTATCTAATACCAATTTTTTACTGCATCTAAGCCAGCCAATCCTTTTGGGCCTGTAGCAGTGTCTGGTAGTCAGTGGAGTAGCCCATCTGAAGCAAGCTACACCACCTGTGTAACTAATAACAATTTTTTACTGCATCTAACCCAGTAAATCCTTTTGGGCATAGTAGCAGTATCTGTTAGTCAGCGGAGTAGCCCACCTGTGAAGGAAGCTACACCGCCTGTTTATCTAATTCTAATTTTTTACTGCATCTAACCCAGGAAATCCTTTTGGGCCTAGTAGCAGTGTCTGTTATTCAGTGGAGTAGCCCACCTGCGATGGAAGCTACACCGCCTGTGTATCTAATTCTAATTTTTTACTGCATCTAACCCAGGAAATCTTTTTGGGCCTAGTAGCAGTGTGTGGTAGTCAGCGGAGTAGCCCACCTGTGAAGGAAGCTACACCGCCTGTGTATCTAATTCTAATTTTTTACTGCATCTAACCCAGGAAATCTTTTTGGGCCTAGTAGCAGTGTGTGGTAGTCAGCGGAGTAGCCCACCTGTGAAGGAAGCTACACCGCCTATGTATCTAATTCTAATTTTTTACTGCATCTAACCCAGGAAATCTTTTTGGGCCTAGCAGCAGTGTCTTGTAGTCAGCGGAGTAGCCCACCTGTGAAGGACGCACAACCGCCTGTGTATCTAATTCTATTTTTTTACTGCATCTAACCCAGGAAATCCTTTTGGGCCTAGTAGCAGTGTCTGGTAGTCAGCGGAGTAGCCCATCTGTGAAGGAAGCTACACCGCCTGTGTATCTAACAAAATTGTTTTACTGCATCTAAGCCAGCCAATCCTTTTGGGCTAGTACCACAGTTTTGCCACTCAGCTCTGCTCGTTTTCCATCCATCTTTTTTTGTGCAAACAACTACAGAGTTGCCAATTAGTTAACCACCAAAATGAGTGGCAAAAGACCTGCTGCTGGTGGAAAGGGGAATAGGTGTGTTGGAAAGGGAAAAAAAGGTTGTGTCCGTGGGGTAGGTGGTAAAGCAACAGTAACATCTGCAGAAGAAAGACCATCTTCCAGCCAAACTAAGATGTCTACTTCTTTCAGCGGACAATGCGATATGATCCCTTTCTTACGGACATGCCCATCGCTACAAATTCCAGATGAGGCACAAAAACAGCAGGTGCTTCAACGGATATCAAGTGCTCCTTCAAGTGGGCTCTCCTCCACCTCAACTTCAACATCACAAATACTCTAGTCCTCAGAGGTGTCACCCCAATCGCATTTGCTTCCTCACAGCTCCCAAGTCTCCAGCTGCCCATCTGAGTATGGGGTAACACAGATGGTTGAGTCTGCAGAGCTGTTTACTCATACTATAGCCTGGGAATCAGAGGTCTGCTCCAGAGATTCTGTGAATCCAGACGAGGAAATGATCTGCACTGATGCCCAGAATGTTTATAAGTCGGATCCAGGCCCAGATGAAGAAGGTTCTGAGCATAATGTAGACCCTCGTTCCCAAACTGTAACTCCTGTTGGTGGAGACAATGAGGAAGACGATGATGAGACTCAGATACCTGATTGGAGCGACAACTTGACTTTTCGGTCAGGGCAGCAAGAGGTTGGCTCTGAGGACGACGGGTGTGATAACACACAGGGTGATGATGATGAGGTTGGAGATCCCACTTACTGTCAACCCACAGTGAGCCAGTCAATGAGGTCAGCAGAGGAGGTGGAGGAGGATGCTAGTGATGACGAGGTTAGGTTGCGCCTTCCTGGACAGAGATGGAGTACTGGAAGCACGTCAACAACTGCATCCTCAACCACAACTCTGCCTCTGACCACAAGTCATGGTGGCTCTTCAGGTCACATGGACTCTAAGCCTTGCATAGCCTGGGCATTGTTTGAGATTCCAAAGGATGACCCAACTCATGTTATCTGTAACATTTGTCACCAAAAGCTAAGTAGAGGCCAAAAAATTCATAGTTTGAGTACTTCATGCATGAACCATCACATTGATATGAAGCATAAGTTGCAGTGGGAAGCTCACTGTGCTACAATGCGGCCTAGCGGGCAGGGCCAACCACCGTCTGCCCCATCTTGTGCATCCGCGGCCTCTTCATCCTCTGTGACTGGGGGGACAGCAGTCACACATGTTTTTGGACGCAGACCTGCCACCTCTTTACCTGCAACAGCTAGTGTGATTGGCAGGTCGTCAGTTCATTTGGTAGTGCTGGTGTTGAGTGCTCTCCAACATCGAGAGCACCACCTCTGGATCAAGGCAACATAACATGTCCGCTTGCATCTTCCTCACAAACCAGCAGTTTGCCGGGCACACCCTACTCAACCCCGTCTAAGCACAACAGCCAGCCCTCGGTCCCTCAGATGTGGACAAGTAAAAGACCATTTTCTCCTAGCCATGACAAAGTTAAGAGGTTGAATTTCACCATCTGCAAGCTGTTGGCTACAAAAATACTGCCTTTCTGCCTGGTGGACACAGAGGATTTTCGAGACCTTATGTCCGTCGCAGTGCCCCAGTACCAGATGCCCAGTCGGCACTACTTCTCAAAGAAAGCTGTGCCAGCTCTACACCAGCATGTCGCACACAACATCACCGCTTCTTTGAGAAACTCTGTGTGTGACAGGGGGCATTTCACCACAGACACTTGGACGAGTAGGCATGGACAGGGGCGTTACATGTCGCTGATTGGGCACTGGGTAACTATGGTGACAGCAGGACAAGGGGCTGCTGTCCAAGTCTTGCCGTCCCCACGAGTTGTGCGTCAATCCTCTTTATCTTGAAGTTCCTCCACTGCTTCTGCCTCCTCAACCTCCTCTCGGTCCTCCACCTCCACCCAAAGCCTGTCTGGTAATGCCACCCATGTTCTAACTGCGCAGAAGGAATCCTGTACACCTCCTTTCTATGCTGGCAGCAGGGCTCAACGGCATCAGGCGGTGTTTACTTTGAAATGTCTGGGAAATGTGAGTCACACAGCTGAGGAGTTGTGGTCAGCTCTGGAGACCGAGTTTCATGAATGGTTGTCTCCACTGAACTTGCAGCCAGGGAAGGCCGTGTGCGACAATGCTGCAAACCTGGGTGCGGCCCTTCACCAGGGCAATGTCACACACGTGCCTTGTATGGCTCACGTGTTGAACCTGGTTGTTCATCAATTTTTAGCCCACTATCCCAGACTAGATGGCCTTCTGCAGAGGGCACGGTCGCTGTGTGCTCACTTCTGCCATTCACATCCCGCAGCTCAACGACTTACATCTCTACAGAAGTCGTTGGGCCTGCCAGTTCACCGGCTGAAATGTGATGTGCCAACACAATGGAATTCAACTCTGCACATGTTGCAGCGACTGTGGCAGCACCGACGAGCCCTGGTACAATACCTTATGACGTATAGCCTGGGCCAACAAGATCCAGAGGTGGGGCAAATCACGCTGCAGGAGTGGTGTCAGAACAGGGACCTATGCACCCTTCTGCACAGTTTTGAAATGGCGACGAAGATGTTTAGTGCTGACGATGCCATTATCAGTATGACTATTCCGGTCATTTACATGCTGGAGCACTCTTTAAACAGTATTCGGAGTCAGGTGGTGGGACAAGAGGAGGGGGAGGAAGTACAGGAGGAGTCGTATGCGGAAGGGATAACATCTCCAAGGTCCAGACGGTCGGCAGCACCAAGGCAGCAGGCATGGGAGGGTGGGGGAGAGGGATTAACAAGGGCGCATGGTAGAAGCCAAACTGTTGAGGAAGATGCAGGAGCCGAGGAAGAAGTGGAGGACGAACTGGCGATGGGCATGGAAGACTCATCAGATGAGGGAGACCTTGATCACATTTCTGTTGTGCGAGGTTGGGGGGAGAGGGCAGAGGAAGGAAGCATGATTCTTACCTCGCCACCAACACAACAAGGACTTGGTCCTCCTGGATGCTCAAGACACATGAGTGCCTTCTTGCTGCACTACCTGCAACATGACCCTCGGATTGTCAGAATTCGAAGTAATCCCGACTACTGGGTTGCCACACTGTTAGATCCCCGGTACAAAATTAAATTTGCCAAAATAATTCCTGCCATAGAAAGGGATTCACGCTTGCAGGAGTATCAGCAGAGGCTGTTACAGAATCTTACATCTGCTTTTCCACAAAACACCAGTGGTGCACGTAGTGAATCTCACAGTTCTAACTTGCCAACCGTGGGACTGTCGAGTCTTTGTGGCGCCCAGGGGATGGGGACTACTCGGCGCCTGGGCCTTGATACCTGGTCTTGGGGGATGTCGCAGTGGTCGGCTCCCGGGCCCATACCCTGGGGTCTCTCTTAAAAAAGGGGAAAATAAAATGTCAAAGTTCGTGATGCCACCTCTGGTGTCTGGTGAGGATCACAAGTGCTGCGGCAGTCCAGTGAGACCGGTGTTACGGCAGCTTTGATGGTGTAGCTCCCCACAGGTGGAGCTAGGCCTCAGGGCAGTGATGTTTGACGAGGTGCACGATATGGCGGTGACCCAGCCGGGTCCAAGGAAGAACAGGGGACACACACACACGGTTTGCTTCTGTACCTTTTACCGGTGGAAATGCAGGTACCGTCCGGAGCACTGTAGGGTGAGGGGTGCACTGCAGGACTCTCCCCAGTGAGCAGGTGTAGGGCCTCCTGTTTCTTCGCCGCTTAGTGTTAGTCTCTGGCCTGCCTGGAGCTAGGCCTAACTTAGTCTCTGTTCTACACCGCTGATCCTGTGGTGGGGCCTTCTGTTGGAGTACACACTCCCTGGTATATGGGGCCTCGGTAACTCCTGACCCTGGTATAAAAGTCAGCGTTTGGTATTCCTGGGACATGTAGTTCGCCAGGGGTTCTGGTTGTCTTCTGCTGGGTGTAAAGAATCTCTGCAGACTCGGACCCGGTGTCCGGTATGTGGTTTCTAGGGTGAGCTGGTAAAGCTCCTCTGCCCCCAATGCTACTCACTTCTCTAGCCTTTGGCCTACTCGGGCCCTCACTAGGCTGTACACACTGGCAGTTAGCTGGCTGCCTCTTCTGCTGCTCTTTGAGCATCAGCAATGCTCCTAGCTCACTTAACTCGAGCTGCTTGAGTCTGACTGAGCTCCACTGCAGACTGACCTGTTTCTCTGTGTCTCACTCTACAGGAATGGGCTGTGGACTCCAGACTGTTCAGTCTCCACTCACTTCCTGAGGAGAACTAACTAACAGACACCCTCTGCCTAGCTCCACCCTCCGTATTTATATCCCTATCCGGGCTCCCTCTGGTGGTCTGAGGTAGGGTGGAGGTGTGTGTATGCTCTGAGGGCCTCTTGTGGAGAAATCCTGAAATGCACCCCTCCAGGATCTGTGGCTCCATGCGCAGCAGGGCGTCACATCTTCATCACTCAAACCGTAACAGTAACACCGTATCTGCTGGTAACAGCAATTTTGTGGAATCGTTTCACCAATTTTTTAGACCATCCTTTGCAAGGCCACAGGAGACAAGAAGTCTGACACATAGTCAACTCCTAGAGACCATGGTACAGGAGTATCTCCAAGTGAACATCGAAGCCATGACTGTGTCACTGGACCCTTGCTCTTTTTGGGCTTCCAATCTGGAAAAATGACCTGAGCTCGCCACTCACGCCTTGGAGATCTTGTCGTGCCCCGCAGCCAGCATTCTCTCTGAACGTGTGTTCAGCGCTGCTGGTGGTGTGCTGACAGATAAGCGCACACGGCTGTCGACTGAAAATGTAGACAGACTCACGTTCATAAAGATGAACAAATCATGGATCCACAAGGACTTTTCTACCCCTGTGTCATCCTGGGGAGACTAAAAGCTTAAGGATTTTGGAAAATCACCTCACCAACCATTTTAAGCAACTCTGGGGCAATTGATGCCACTTAAGTGGGGTCTGTGCCACAATTTTTGGAAAAAATGGAGACTCTTTTTGGAGTCCCCTTGCTGTGTTTTACATGACGTTGGCATCGTCAATTCCATGTAGGTCAGGTTGCTCCCCTCACCTTTTAACCGTAAGAAACTACATAGACTATGGCTTGGGGTAACACAGATGGTTGAGTCTGCAGAGCTGTTTACTCATACTATAGCCTGGGAATCAGAGGTCTGCTCCAAAGCTTCAGTGTCTGCTAGTCAGCGGAGTAGCCCAGCTGTGAAGCAAGCTACAATGCCTGTAGATCTAATTACACATTTTTAACTGCATCTAGCCCAGGCAATACTTTGGGCCTAGTAGCAGTGTCTGCTAGTCAGCGGAGTAGCCCAGCTGTTAAGCAAGCTACACCACCTGCAGATCTAATTACAAATTTTTAACTGCATCTAGCCCAGGCAATACTTTGGGCCTAGTAGCAGTGTCTGCTAGTCAGCAGAGTAGCCCAGCTGTTTTGCAAGCTACACCGCCTGTAGATCTAATTACAAATTTTTAACTGCATCTAGCCCAGGCAATACTTTGGGCCTATTAGCAGTGTCTGCTAGTCAGTGGAGTAGCCCAGCTGTTAAGCAAGCTACACCACCTGTGCTTTGGACACTTAATTTTTTCAAAGGAAATGGTTCGGGCCCCCGGGACACTCAGTCAAGAGCATCGGGGAGGTGCCCCAAGGCTAAGGGGCTGGGACTGGCGGTAGCACGCCTTGCGGCGGACCGCCAAGCTCGATCCTTATAAAAGCTTTTTAACTGCAGCAGCTTTAGTGGACGCTACTGGAGCTGGAACTCTATTTTATTAGAAAAGTAGAAACATTACAAATAACAAAACATAAACAAACTCATACAGAGCAAAAAAAAACCCAGCAAAACCTAACAGGTACCCTACCTGTCCCACCACTCTCTCACACTACATACAACAAAAACTATTACAATGAGCTATTTACAACTAGTGTTGAGCCACCCCCATAGTGTTCGGGTTCGGGTTCGGTTCGTCGAACACCGAGATGTTCGTGGAACTGTTCGTCCAACACCTTAGAACACCGTTAAAACCAATGGCAGGCAAACAAAAACACCTAGAAACACATAGACAACACCTTCAAAGGTGTCCAAAAGCTGACAAACTGCTCAGAAGACACTCTCTTTAAAAAAGCTGGCTGGCAATTCAGCAGCGGCATACACCGGTACCTGACAGTTTAGAACAGAAAGAATAAAGCATCACACATAGATTAGATAGATAGAAACATGTCAGTCACATATATAAAAAGTACAATGACAGTGTTGCTTACTGTACTTGTCATTTAGTGTTAAAGGATTTATTAAAAAATATAATAGTGTTTTCATGCACCGTGTCTTTAAAAAAGCTGGCCGGCAATTCAGCATCGGTACCCAACAATTTATAACAGAAAGAATAGAGCATCACACATAGATAAGATACATAGAAACATGTCAGTCACGTATAAAAGAAGTACTGTGATAGTGTTGACTACTGTACTTGTCATTTAGTGTTAAAATAAAGGATTTATTAAAAATAAAATTGGCGTGGGGTTCCCAGTAATTTTAGTCTCTAGCGGAGGTTAAGTAGATGGCTGGGGCAGATGTTTGAAGCCTGGGAAGGGGGTAATACCCACAGAGCTTCCCAGGCTGCTAATATCAGCCCCCAGCTGAATACCTAGCCTTTACTAGCTATTAAAATGGGGGACACCCCAAAAAATGACGTGGAGTCCCCACTATTTTAATAGCTAGCAAAGGCTAGGCAGACAGCTTGGGGCTGATATTAATAGCCAAGGAAGGGTGCCATGAATATTGGCCCCCTCCCAGGCTAGAAACACCAGCCGTAAGCCGCCCCAGGATGCGCCAATTCTGGCACTTAGCCTCGCTCTTCCCACTGCCCTGTAGCGGTGGCAGTGGGGTAATAGGGCTAGGGTTGATGTCACCTTATAATGCCAGCTGACATCAAGCCCAGGTTAGTAATGGAGAGGCGTCTATAAGACACCCCCATTACTAACCCCATAGTCAAAGTAAAAAAAAAACACATACAACCAGAATAAAGTCCTTTAATTAAAATAAACACACAATTCTTTATTGTTCTAAATTAAACCATACTTACCATCACGCCCATTCCAGCTGAAGCCAATGTCTTCTGCAATAAAAGTAAAATAATAAAGCAACATCATCCTTACCTTTCCATGGTTCCCACGACAGCTTCAGCTCTGCTACATTCACATGACAGGCTGGATCACAGTCGAAAGCTGCCATCCAGCTTGCCATGCCGCAGACACTGAGAAGCGCAGGCATGCTTGTGCTCCTCAGTGTCTCGCTGTGACGGCATAAAGATGAGCCGAGGTCATGTCCAATGAACTCAGCTCACCTCAATCACGTCACTGACAGCGTGGAAAAATTCTCCTGCGCTTGCAGTCAGCGTGAGAGAATTCTCCTGCTGAAGTGCTGAGCACAGGAGAATTTTCCCACGCTGTCAGTGAAGTGCATGAGGTGAGCTCATGTCCAATGAACTCAGCTCACCTCATGCACATCACTGACAGCATGGGAGAATTCTCCTGCGCTCAGCGCTTGAGCAGGAGAATTCTCCCACGCTGGGATGGCAATGAGATGACAGGCTGGATCACAGCTGAGCGCTGCCATCCAGCTTGTCATCCTTCAGAGACACAGCAGAGCGCAAGCATGACTGCGCTCTGCAGTGTCTATAAAGGATGGCATGCTGGATGGCAGCGCTCAGCTGCCATCCAGCCTGTCATCTCAATGCCATCCCAGCATGGGAGAATTCTCCTGCTGAAGCACTGAGCGCAGGAGAATTTTCCCACGCTGTCAGTGACGTGCATGAGGTGAGTCGAGTTCATTGGACATGACCTCGGCTCATCTGGATGCCGTCACAGCGAGACACTGAGGAGCGCAAGCATGCCTGAGCTTCTCAGTGTCTGTGGCGTGGCAAGCTGGATGGCAGCTTTCGGCTGCGATCCAGCCTGTCATGTCAATGTAGCATAGCTGAAGCTGTCGTGGGAACCATGGAAAGGTAAGGATGAGGTTGCTTTATTATTTTACTTTTATTGCAGGAGATCGTTGGCTTCAGCTGGAATGGGCGTGATGGTAAGTATGGTTTAATTTAGAACATTAAAAAATTGTGTGTTTATTAGAGATGAGCTGTGTTCGACTCGAACTGTTCGCCAATCTCAAATTCGAGCTGTTTTGGGCGGTGTTCGAGCCGTTCGGCGAACACGAACGATTTGAAAAAAATTCGGCTGTTCGAGGTTATGTTCGATAACTGTTCGCACACCAAAATCATAACTGGATTTTTTCTCAGTAATGCTGAAAATTAATGTTAATATGCAGTTTGAGTGTACAGCGGGGCGGGGGGAGGGGCAGGGGATGGATCTCTGCAGAAATAATGAAGATCTCCATGTTTTTTTCTCTTTCCCGCATTTACAGTGGGGAGTTGCAATCTGTCAGCCTATCAGCAGCGCACACACGGAGCGAACTGCTTTTTTTCACACAAGCAAGGGCATGTGTCATTGGCAGTGTATGTCACATGTCCTTGCCCTATAAGACCCAGCCATTTTCCCCGTCGCCACCATTTTCTCACTTCTGCAGCTGCGTGTTAGACGACACCGCTGTTGCTGTGTGCTCTATACTTTGTTAATTTCAAGCCAATTTTCGCAAAAATCTACAGATAGCTTGGGAGTAGGGAAGAGTTGTGATTGCATTCCTTTTAAGGACTAGGTTACATCATTTCCTACGACTTTTATCAGGCAGATCTGTGCTCTTAAATAGATAGGTTGAGAGTAAAGACTAATTGTAATTGCAGTCCTTTTCAGGGCTAGGTTACATCAGTTCCTATCACTTTTTGCCAGGCAGGTCTGTGCCAGTGCTGTGCAAGTTTTTTTCACAGCATTTGGCTAAATCTAGCAAAGCAAATCCTTTTTGACCTATTGCAGAGTGTGTTAGTCAGTGGAGTAGCCTATCTGTGTTGCAAGCTACACCACCAGTGTATAGAATACAAATTTTTTTACTGCACCTAGTGAAGTAAAACCTTTTGGGCATAGCATCATTCTATTAGTCCATCTATACTAACCTCCACCAGGTTGCAAATTCAATATAATTTTTTCCTGCATCGAGCTCTGAAAAAATATTTAGGCTTCTAGCAGTGTGTGGGACTTGTTCTATTAGTCCATCTATACTAACCTCCATCAGGTTGCAAATTCAATATAATTTTTTTCTGCATCTAGCTCTGAAAAAAGTATTTAGGCTTCTAGCAGTGTGTGGGACTTGTTCTATTAGTCCATCTATACTGACCTCCACCAGGTTGCAAATTCAATATAATTTTTTTCTGCATCTAGCTCTGAAAAAATATTTTGGCTTGTAGCAGTGTGTGGGACTTGTTCTATTAGTCCATCTATACTAACCTCCACCAGGTTGCAAATTCAATATAATTTTTTTCTGCATCTAGCTCTGAAAAAATATTTCAGCTTGTAGCAGTGTGTGGGACTTGTTCTATTAGTCCATCTATACTGACTTCCATCAGGTTGCAAATTCAATATAATTTTTTTTGCATCTAGCTCTGAAAAAATATTTTGGCTTCTAGCAGTGTGTGGCACTTGTTCTATTAGTCCATCTATACTGACCTCCACCAGGTTGCAAATTCAATATCATTTTTTTCTGCATCTAGCTCTGAAAAAATATTTCGGCTTGTAGCAGTGTGTGGGACTTGTTCTATTAGTCCATCTATACTAATCTCCACCAGGTTGCAAATTCAATATAATTTTTTTCTGCATCTAGCTCTGAAAAAATATTTTGGCTTGTAGCAGTGTGTGGGACTTGTTCTATTAGTCCATCCATACTAACCTCCACCAGGTTGCAAATTCAATATAACTTTTTTCTGCATCTAGCTCTGAAAAAATATTTCGGCTTGTAGCAGTGTGTGGGACTAGTTCTATTAGTCCATCTATACTAACCTCCACCAGGTTGCAAATTCAATATAATTTTTTTCTGCATCTAGCTCTGATAAAATATTTAGGCTTCTAGCAGTGTGTGGGACTTGTTCTATTAGTCCATCTATACTGACCTCCATCAGGTTGCAAATTCAATATAATTTTTATCTGCATCTAACCCAGCCAATACTTTTGGGCTAATGCCACATTTTGGCCACTCAGCTCTGCTCGGTTCCCATCCATTGTTTTTTGTGCAAACAACTCCAGAGTTGTGAATTAGTTAACCACCAAAATGAGTGGAAAAAGGCCTGCTGTTGGTGGAAAGGGGAATAGGCGTGTTGGGAAGCGAAATAAAGGTTGTGTCCATGGAGCAGGTGTTAAAGCAACAGTAACATCTGCAGAAGAAAGACCATCTTCCAGCCAAACTAAGATGTCTAGTTCTTTTAGAGGACAATGTGATAAGATCCCTTTCTTACGGCCACGCCAATCGCTACAAATTCCAGATGAGGCACAAAAACAGCAGGTGCTTCAACGGATATCAAGTGCTCCTTTAAGTGGGCTTTCCTCCACCTCAACTTCAACATCACAAATACTCCAGTCCTCAGAGGTGTCACCCCAATTGCACTTGCTTCCTCACAGCTCCCAAGTCTCCAGCTGCCCATCTGAGTATGGGGTAGAACAGATGGTTGAGTCCGCAGAGCTGTTTACTCATACTATAGCCTGGGAATCAGAGGTCGGCTCCAGCGCTTCTGTGAATCCAGACGAGGAAATGATCTGCACTGATGCCCAGAATCTTTATGAGTCAGATCCAGGACCAGACGCAGAAGGTTCTGACCATAATGTAGACCCTCGTTCCCAAACTGTAACTCCTGTTGGTGGAGACAATGAGGAAGACGATGATGAGACTCAAATACCTGATTGGAGCGACAACTTTAGCTTTTTGTCAGGGCAGGAACAGGTTGGCTCTGAGGACGACGGGTGTGATAACACACAGGGTGATGATGATGAGGTTGGAGATCCCACTTACTGTCAACCCACAGTCAGCCAAGAGACGAGGTCAGCAGAGGAGGTGGAGGAGGATGCTAGTGACGACGAGGTCAGGTTGTGCCTTCCAGGACAGAGACGTAGTACTGGAAGCACGTCAACAACTGCATCCTCAAACACAACTCTGCCTCTGACCACAAGTCGTGGTGGCTCTTCAGGTCGCATGGGTGCTAAGCTTTTCATAGCCTGGGCATTTTTTCAGATCGATAAAGATGACCCAACTCGTGTTATCTGTAACAATTGTCAGCAAAAACTAAGTAGAGGCCAAAAAATACATAGTTTGAGTACTTCACGCAAGAACCGGCACATGGATATGAAGCATAAGTTGCAGTGGGAAGCTCACTGTGCTACAATGAAGCCTAGCCGGCCGGGCCAACCAGCGTCTGCCACATCTTGTGCATCCGCGGCCTCTTCATCCTCTGTGACTGGGGGGACAGCGGTCACACCTGTTTTGGGACGCAGACATACCACCGCAACAGCCAGCGTGATTGGCAGGTCATCATTTTCTTTGGAGGTGGAAACACCAGCTGGTGTTCAGCGCTGTCCGACATCGATAGCACCACCTTTGGATCAAGGCAACCTAACATGTCCGCCTGCATCTTCCTCACAGACCGGCAGTTTGCCGGGCACACCCTTCTCAACCCCGTCTAAGCACAACAGCCAGCCCTCGGTCCCTCAGATGTTGACAAGTAAAAGACCATTTCCTCCTAGCCATGAGAAAGCTAAGAGGTTGAATTTCACCATCTGCAAGCTCTTGGCTACAGAAATGCTGCCTTTCCGCCTGGTGGACACAGAGGATTTTCGAGACCTTATGTCCGTCGCAGTGCCCCAGTACCAGATGCCCAGTCGGCACTACTTCTCAAAGAAAGGTGTGCCTGCGCTCCACCAGCATGTCGCACACAATATTACCGCTTCTTTGAGAAACTCTGTGTGTGACAGGGTGCATTTCACCACAGACACTTGGACGAGTAGGCATGAACAGGGGCGTTACATGTCGCTGACTGGGCACTGGGTAACTATGGTGACAGCAGGACAAGGGGCTGCTGTCCAAGTCTTGCCATCCCGACGAGTTGTGCGTCAATCCTATTTATCTCAAAGTTCCTCCACTGCTTCTGCCTCCTCAACCTCCTCTCGGTCCTCCACCTGCACCCAAAGCCTGTCTGGTCATGCCACAAGCTTTCTGTAGCATCGGCGTCTCTGCCCCGCAGTAGGCAGAGACGCCGTCCCTCTCACCTCCCCGCTCCTGGCGCGGCGTCCTCCAGCGCTTCTCTCCCCGCTGCTTCCGGCACGCGCTCCTTCCCCGGCAGTGTGCTTAGGGTGCGCGCGCTCCCCCTCTCTTAATGGGACCGCGCGCGCCGTCCTAAGGAGTCCCCGGCCAATTGCCGGAGGACCTCCCATATATAAGGCACCTCCTCCAAAATGGAGGTGCCCGAGCAATGTTGTTGCAAAGCCTTCACTCTGCTTCAGCCCTCAGGTCCCATTACCAGTCACCTGCCAGTCACCTGCCAGATTCCTGCTTGTTACCTGCCAGTCACCTGCCAGATTCCTGCTTGATACCTGCCTGATATCCGCTTACCTGCTTGCAAGCCTGCGGTCCGACGGTCTGCCTTCCGACACCTGTCAGTCTGTCTATGGACCAGCCTGCCCGCTCACCTGGGAGCGCTCACCTACTACCTGTCTGCTAGCCTACCTGGAGGCTCCGCCGTCACGTGCTGTGACCACCTGCCTGTCCAGAGACTCTTGCCTGCTCACCTGGGAGCGCTCACCTGCTACCTGCCTGCTAGCCTACCTGGAGGCTCCGCCGTCACGTGCTGTGACCACCTGCCTGTCCAGAGACTCTTGCCCGCTCACCTGGGAGCGCTCACCTGCTACCTGCCTGCTAGCCTACCTGGAGGCTCCGCTGTAACGTGCTGTGACCACCTGCCTGACCAGAGACTCTTGCCCGCTCACCTGGGAGCGATCACCTGCTACCTGCCTGCTGGCCTACCTGGAGGCTCCGCCGTCACGTGCTGTGACCACCTGCCTGTCCAGAGACTCTTGCCCGCTCACCTGGGAGCGTCCACCTACTACCTGCCTGCTAGCCTACCTAGAGGCTCTGCCGTCATTTGCCGTGACCACTCGCCTGTCAAGAGACTGTCCCCTTCACTTGCCGTGACCTCCTGCCCTTCTTACCAGAGACTGTCCCCGTCACTAGCCGTGACTACCTGCCAGCCTTCCCTGGGAGCCACCCGCTTCCTTACAAGGACTGCCCCCTTGTATAGTTGCTCAGAGGTTCCACTTCCCAGACCCGTTACTGTTTGCTCGGGCCATGGAACCCGGTGGTCCCCAGATCTCCGATCTGCACCAGGAAGTCTTACGTCAGAAAACTCAGCAGGAGGTGGTACTGTCCTATCTACGGTCCGTTATCTCTCGTCTAGGCGCATTGTGTGACTCGTCTTTGTCTACCTCTGGTCCAGCGGTGCCCCTTACTGCGGTACCGCAATCCAGTCCCTTCATGGTACCCGACTATGGACCTCGGCTTCTGGCACCTCCACGTTTTGCCGGCGAACCTACTTTAGCTCGGGGTTTCATAAACCAGTGCACCCTGCACTTTGAGCTATTGGCATACCAGTTCATCTCCGACCAGGCCAAGGTGGCCTTCATCATGTCCCATCTCACTGGGGAGGCACTGGCATGGCTAAATCCCCTGTGGGAGAGAGGGGATCCCCTGGTGTCCGACCTGCCGTCTTTCCTTGCTGCTTTCCGGAAAGTCTTCGATGAACCTGGATGGAAAACCTCTTCTGCCTCCTCTCTGCTACTTCTCCGCCAAGGGAGTCTCACCGTGGGCCAATATGCCATACGGTTCCGCACCCTCGCTTCTGAGCTTGCCTGGGAAAATGAGGCTCCGGTGTCCGTCTTCTGGGAGGGTCTTTCCGGTCGGATTAAGGACGAGTTAGCTGGTCGGGACATTCCTACCACTCTGGATGACCTGGTGTCACTAGCTACCCGGATTGGCATCCGGTTCCAAGAATGTGCCAAAGAGACTGCCTGGGAGAAAGACTTTTCTTGCTCTGCTCCTACTTCCCTGAGACCTGCCTCTCAACCAGTCACTCCGCGGGCGCTCTCGCCTGAACCTATGCAGATCGACCAGACCAAGATGGTCAGATCTCGCCAAGAATCTCGCCGAGCCGAGGGAAGCTGTTTCTATTGTGGCAGTATGGAGCACTTCATCCGTTCCTGCCCGGAAAAGCCGGGAAACGCCAGTGTCTAGGACCGCTCGGAGAGGTCGTCCTAGACAAAAGTAAGCCCTCTCCGTCTCTGACTTTACCGGTCTCTATTGCTTGGGGAGAAAACCGTCACTTTGAACTCGCCCACCTGGATTCTGGAGCTGCTGGAAACCTCATCTCCCAGTCTCTGGTAGAGAGATACCGTATTCCCACCAAGTCCCTGGCTGAACCATTGTCAGTCGCCTCCGTGGATGGAAGACTTCTCTCGGAGACCATCCTGCTCGTCACTGAACCCATAACCCTGCAGGTGGGAATGCTGCACTCTGAGGAAATCTCATTCCATGTGCTGTCCGGACTTTCTCACTCCCTGTTGCTAGGTCTACCTTGGCTCCAGACACACGAACCCGTATTGAACTGGCGATCCGGTGAAGTACTCAGATGGGGTCCAGACTGCCATAGGACCTGCCTGGTTCCGGTCCGCCCAGCTCGCCCTCCGCCTACTCCAGCTAATTTACCAGGTCTTCCGGCTCCTTACTGGCCCTATGCGGACGTCTTCGGTAAGAAGGAAGCAGAGACGTTGCCACCCCATAGACCATATGACTGCCGATCGACCTGGTACCTGGCACCACTCCTCCCCATGGGCGTATCTACCCATTGTCTGCAGCCGAGACCCGGTCCATGTCTGAGTACATTGAAGAGAATCTAGCTAGGGGATTTATCCGAAAATCTACCTCCCCGGCTGGAGCCGGATTCTTCTTTGTCAAAAAGAAAGACGGCTCGCTACGTCCCTGTATTGACTACAGAGGACTCAATCTCATCACAGTAAAAAACAAATAACCCCTGCCGCTCATCTCCAAATTGTTTGACCGTCTCAAGGGCGCCAGGATCTTCTCCAAGCTGGATCTACGAGGAGCATATAACCTGGTCCGTATCCGTCAAGGAGACGAGTGGAAGACGGCATTCAATACCCGGGACGGTCACTATGAGTACCTTGTGATGCCCTTCAGTCTCTGTAATGCTCCCGCTGTCTTTCAAGAACTAGTCAACGACATCTTCCGTGACCTCCTGTACTCTTGCGTAGTGGTATACCTGGACGATATCTTGGTCTTCTCTCCGGATCTCCCCACACACCGAAGGGATGTTCGTCAGGTCCTGCTTAGGCTTCGGCAGAACCACCTCTATGCCAAATACGAGAAGTGCCTCTTCGACCAGTCCTCCCTACCGTTCTTGGGCTATGTCATCTCCCAGACAGGTCTGCAAATGGATCCCGAGAAGCTCTCTTCCGTTCTAAAATGGCCTCGTCCTGAAGGTTTGAAGGCGATACAGGGATTCCTGGGCTTCGCTAATTACTATCGTCTTTTCATCCCACACTTCTCGTCTCGGACTGCTCCCATATCTGCACTTACCCGTAAGGGGGCTAATCCCAGGACATGGTCGCCTGAAGCCGAGGAGGCCTTCCTTTCCTTAAAGAAAGCCTTCGCCTCTGCTCCCGTCCTGCACCGTTCGGACTGTAATAAACAATTCTACCTGGAGGTTGATGCCTCCTCCTCCGGAGCCAGAGCGGTACTCACCCAAAAATCTTCTACCGGGAGAATGGTAACCTGCGGCTTCTTCTCCAAAATCTTCTCCTCGTCTGAGCGCAACTACTCCATAGGAGACCGTGAATTGCTAGCCATCAAATTGGCACTGGAGGAGTGGCGCTATCTGCTTGAAGGGGCTCTCTACCCGGTAATTATCTACACGGATCACAAAAACCTGGCATATCTCCAAAATGCCCAGAGACTCAATCCTCGCCAGGCCCGGTGGTCGTTGTTTTTTGCCCGCTTCGACTTCATTCTTCATTTCCGTCCGGCGGACAAGAACGTCAAAGCTGATGCCTTGTCCCGCTCCTTCCTGTCCTCCGATCAAGAGGAGGAGCCTACGCACATCATCGACTCCTCCAAGGTGATGAATGTGGCCCCCTTGGATCTGACTCGTCTCCCACCCGGTAAGACGTTTGTAGCTGTACCAGATCGGGAGAGGGTTCTTCGCTGGGGACATTCTTCTAAACTAGCTGGCCATGCTGGCCAAAAGAAGACCTTCCAACTCATTACCCGGCATTACTGGTGGCCTACCCTGCGTAAGGACGTGGTTGACTTCGTCACGGCCTGCTCATCCTGTGCCCGTAACAAAGTTCCCAGACATCTTCCAGCCGGCCATCTCCTGCCCCTTCCCGTACCTGCTGCTCCTTGGCAGCACATTGCTATGGACTTTATCACCGATCTTCCTATTTCTGCCGGTTGTACAGTCATTTGGGTTGTCGCTGACCGCTTTTCTAAGATGGCCCACTTCATTCCCCTGCCTGGTCTCCCATCTGCACCCGAGCTGGCTAAAGACTTTATCCGCCACATCTTCCGTCTCCATGGCCTGCCCCTCCACATTGTGTCGGATCATGGAGTTCAGTTTACCTCACGCTTCTGGAGAGCCACATGTAAGCTGCTTGACATCACCCTGGACTTCTTCTCCGCTTACCACCCACAGTCCAATGGTCAAGTGGAGCGGATCAATCAGATCCTGACCAGTTACCTCCGGCACTTCGTTAATGCACACCATTCGGACTGGGTGGATCTCCTACCATGGGCCGAATTCTCTTACAATAACCATGAGAGCGTATCCTCTTCCAAATCCCCGTTCTTTATAGTCGGTGGCCAACATCCCCGGATTCCACTTCCTGTCTCCGTTTCTGTGGACAACCCTGCTGCGGAGTCTCTTGTCAGCGAATTTTCTACTATTTGGGAGAGTACCAGGTCCGCTCTTCTTCTGTCCTCTGAGCGGATGAAGAGATATGCTGATAAGAGACGTCTGGATCCGCCTCAATTCCGTCCGGGAGACAAGGTTTGGCTCTCGTCCAAACATGTGCGGCTCAAAGTACCCTCCTTCAAGTTGGGCCCTCGATTCATCGGTCCCTTCGAAGTCCTCAGGCAAATTAACCCTGTGGCCTACAAATTAAAACTCCCGGCCACCCTACGGATTCCCAACTCCTTCCACGTATCTCTCCTCAAACCCGTTGTCTTTAACTCTTTTTCCAATAATCCAGGTGCCCCTCCTGCTCCGGTTTCCGCTGATGACGTCTTTGAGGTAGAGAGTATTCTGGCCTCCAAGAGGGTAAGAGGAAAAACCTTTTTTCTGGTGGATTGGAAGGCGTTTGGTCCTGAGGAGAGAACTTGGGAACCCAGGGAGAACATCAACGCCCCTTCTCCTTGAAAAATTTCTTTCTGGCCAAAAAAAGAGGGGGCCTAAAGGGGGGGTACTGTAGCATAGGCGTCTCTGCCCCGTACTAGGCAGAGACGCCGTCCCTCTCACCTCCCCGCTCCTGGCGCGGCGTCCTCCAGCGCTTCTCTCCCCGCTGCTTCCGGCACGCGCTCTTTCCCCGGCAGTGTGCTTAGGGCGCGCGCGCTCCCCCTCTCTTAAAGGGACCGCGCGCGCCGTCCTAAGGAGTCCCCGGCCAATTGCCGGAGGACCTCCCATATATAAGGCACCTCCTCCAAAATGGAGGTGCCCGAGCAATGTTGTTGCAAAGCCTTCACTCTGCATCAGCCCTCAGGTCCCGTTACCAGTCACCTGCCAGTCACCTGCCAGATTCCTGCTTGTTACCTGCCAGTCACCTGCCAGATTCCTGCTTGATACCTGCCTGATATCCGCTTACCTGCTTGCAAGCCTGCGGTCTGACGGTCTGCCTTCCGACACCTGTCAGTCTGTCTATGGACCAGCCTGCCCGCTCACCTGGGAGCGCTCACCTACTACCTGTCTGCTAGCCTACCTGGAGGCTCCGCCGTCACGTGCTGTGACCACCTGCCTGTCCAGAGACTCTTGCCCGCTCACCTGGGAGCGCTCACCTGCTACCTGCCTGCTAGCCTAACTGGAGGCTCTGCCGTCACGTGCTGTGACCACCTGCCTGTCCAGAGACTCTTGCCCGCTCACCTGGGAGCGTCCACCTGCTACCTGCCTGCTAGCCTACCTGGAGGCTCTGCCGTCACTTGCCGTGACCACTCGCCTGTCAAGAGACTGTCCCCGTCACTTGCCGTGACCTCCTGCCCTTCTACCCAGAGACTATCCCCATCATTAGCCGTGACTACCTGCCCGCCTTCCCTGGGAGCTACCTGCTTCCTTACAAGGACTGCCCCCTTGTATAGCTGCTCAGAGGTTCCACCTCCCAGACCCGTTACACTTTCTAACTGTGCAGAAGGGATCCTGCACACCTCCTTACTATGCTGGCAGCAGGGCTCAACGTCATCAGGCGGTTTTTACTTTGAAATGTCTGGGATATGTGAGTCACACAGCTGAGGAGTTGTGGTCAGCTCTGGAGAACTAGTTTCATGAATGGTTGTCTCCACTGGACCTGAAATCAGGGAAGGCTGTGTGCGACAATGCTGCAAACCTGGGTGCGGCCCTTCGCCGGGGCAATGTCACACATGTGCCTTGTATGGCTCACGTGTTGAACCTGGTTGTCCAGCAATTTTTAGCCCACTATCCCGGACTAGATGGCCTTCTGCAGAGGGCACAGTGGCTGTGTGCTCACTTCCGCCGTTCGCATCCCGCAGCTCAGCGACTTACATCTCTACAGAAGTCGTTGGGCCTGCCACTTCACCGGCTAAAATGCGATGTGCCTACCAGATGGAATTCAACTCTGCACATGTTTCAGCGACTGTGGCAGCACCGACAAGCCCTGGTGCAATACGTTCTGACGTATAGCCTGGGCCAATGAGATCCAGAGGTGGGGCAAATCACGCTGGAGGAGTGGTCTCAGATCATGGACCTATGCACCCTTCTGCACAGTTTTGAAATGGCGACGAAGATGTTTAGTGCTGACGATGCCATTATCAGCATGACTATTCTGGTGATTTACATGCTGGAGCACATATTAAACAGAATTCGGAGTCAGGTGGTGCGACAAGAGGAGGTGGAGGAAGTAAAGGAGGAGGAGTTGTATGCAGAAGGGCTAACATCTGCAAGGTCCAGACGGTCGGCAGCACCAAGGCGGCAGGCATGTGAGGGTGGGGGAGATGGTTTTACCAGAGCGCATGGTAGCAGCCAAACTAGTGAGGAAGGTGCAGGAGCCCAGGAAGAAGTGGAGGACGAACTGATGGAAGACTCATCAGATGAGGGAGACCTTGATCACATTTCTGTTGTGCGAGGTTGGGGGGAGAGGGCCGAGGAAGGAAGCATGATTGTTACTTCGCCACCACAACAGGGACTTGGTGCTCCTGGATGCGCAAGACACATGAGTGCCTTCTTGCTGCACTACGTGCAACATGACCCTCGAATTGTGAGAATTAGAAATAATCCTGACTACTGGGTTGCCACACTGTTAGATCCCCGGTACAAAAGTAAATTTGCAGAAATTATTCCTGCCATAGAAAGGGATGCACGCATGCAGGAGTATCAGCAGAGACTGTTGCAGAATCTTACATGTGCTTTTCCACAAAACACCAGTGGTGCACGTAGTGAATCTCACAGTTCCAACTTGCCAACCGTGGGACCGTCGAGTGTTCAGCACTCAAACCGTAACAGAAACACAGTATCTGCTGGTAACATCAATTTTGCGGAATCATTTCACCATTTTTTTAGCCCATCCTTTGCAGGGCCACAGGAGACAAGAAGTCTGACACATAGTCAACGCCTAGAGAAGATGGTACAGGAGTATCTCCAAGTAAACATTGAAGCCATGACTGTGTCACTGGACCCTTGCTCTTTTTGGGCTTCCAATCTGGATAAATGGCCGGAGCTCGCCACTTACGCCTTGGAGATCTTGTCATGCCCTGCAGCCAGCGTTCTGTCTGAACGTGTGTTCAGCGCTGCTGGTGGTGTGCTGACAGATAAGCGCATGCGGCTCTCCACTGATAATGTAGACAGACTCACGTTCATAAAGATGAACAAATCATGGATCCGAAACGACTTTTCTACCCCTGTGTCATCCTGGGGAGAGTAAAAGCTTGATGATTTGTTAAAATCACCTCACCACCTTTTTAAGCTTTAAAATTACTAATCATGTTTATCTGTATCTCGGCTGGAAAATAATTTGGGCCTTGTAGCAGTGTGCAGTACTGATTCTATTAGGCCATCTATACTAAGCTCCACCAGATTTAAAATTACTAATCATGTTTATCTGTATCTTGGCTGGAAAATAATTTGGGCTTTGTAGCAGTTTGCAGTACTGATTCTATTAGGCCATCTATACTAAGCTCCACCAGCTTTCAAATTAATAATAATTTTTAGCTGCATCTAGCCCGGAAAATAATTTTGGGTCTCCTAGATGCGCAAGACACATGAGTGCCTTCTTGCTGCACTGCCTGCAACATGACCCTCAGATTGTCAGAATTCAAAGTAATCCTGACTACTGGGTTGCCATACTCTTAGATCCACCACACTCTTCGATCAACCTTTTCATTTTAATAAAGAACAAAAAAATGGTAATTTTTTAAATTATAAGCATTAGCAGGTTATTAGAAACTGAAATCAAACAGTTTTCAACTCAAAACTTTATTCTAGGTGATGTTACATTTGCACATAGGACCCCTTGTTCGAAAGGAGCTTCTGAACTCTCTCGTCCATTGAATTTGTCAGGTTTTGGATGGTTTCTGCTTCAATTGTTTTACATGAGGACAGAATACCCTCCCAGAGCTGTTGCTTAGATGTGAACTGCCTCCCGCCATCATAGACACTCCTTTTGATGATGCTCCAGAGGTTCTGAATGGGGTTGAGGTCAGGGGAACATGGGGGTCACACCATAAGTTTGTCCCCTTTTATGCCCATATCAGCCAGAGATGCAGATGTGTTATGTGCAGCATGAGACGGGGCATTATCATGCATGAAAATGATCTTGCTGCGGAATACACGGTTCTTCTTCTTGAACCATGGCAGGAAGTGCTGTTTGAGAAACTCCACATACATTATGGAGTTCATCTTTACCCCTTCAGGGATCCTAAAGGGGCCGACAATCTCTCTCCCCATGATTCCAGCCCAAAACATTACTCTACGTCCTCCATGT